>NC_142723.1:10619593-11224260 GCF_055471065.1 Atractosteus spatula
TTATTATATTTCAAATTAAGAATTTATTAACTTAGAGAAAGTATATTGCCCACGAAATGCAACGTGAAGCGGTGCTTCCTGCTCACTAGTCACTGGAATGACTAAGGTAATGTGACAGCAGATGTGTCAAAAATGTGTCAATGTGATCTGCATGCAGAGTTAACAAGTAGTATCTCTTGGCAAAATCATCTTGAAATTGAAAACCATGTTTCTATTGGATTAAAAGAGATGTATTCACAAGCTTGCGTGGTTACAATGTAATAAGGCCGCAACACTTCACAGAAGGTTTTTATGCCTTGTTCTGAATCGCAGAATGTGGTGCTGCACATACCTGGAAATGTAATCTTTTTGTGCTGTAAATTTAATCTACTTGTGAAGTACATTTTACAAGTTACTGTGTACATTTTACATTTATTCTGGTTTGAAATGCACTCATCAATGGTGATTCTCTCTAACCCTGAAATATAAACATTGTGTTGCAATTCTAAGCAATTTCTTCTAAGAAACAGTTAAAAACTAGAAAGCAAATGAACAAGATGGGTGAATATCCTCTTTTCATTGGTAACCTTTTCATTGGTAACATTCATTATTTACTAAATGTCTACATTAAACAACGAGGCAAACCACCCGAGGAATCCTGCAAAACTAAGCATTTTCGTTTTCTTTTTCAACATGGAATTAACTCAGACTTTTTTCATTTGGAGCCCAAATGATGCCACAGTTTCCCAGTCTAAACATATCTAAACAATTACTGACAGAATGCATATTTTTTCAACTGTCTGCATAGTTCCCTATGGGAATCAGTACGAGGTAGTTTTATTTTTACGAGGAAGAGCTTCCTAAGAATTAAAACAATCTTATACTACAGGTATTGCATTAGGGATTTCTTTATTCTATCCTCTTGCTGCTGTCTTCCCTATAGACATCTAAGTGCTTGCAAATGTATATCCAAAAGGTGCTACTGCATAGCTGTTCATATTAAATTTCACAAACGGATGTACCTGCCAGGCATTTGCTGGCTGAAGCTGGTAAAGACTATTTTTTTGAATCACACTGGGGTTTGCACCTGCTGCTGGCTGAACATCTGGCACAGCATGGTGCATATCAGAGCTGTTCTGTAGCCCTTGGTTAGAATGTCTACAGAATTCCAGCTTGCTGAGTTTCTGCCTGAAACCATGGTAATCTATTGAAGTGGCAGCTCTTTCTAAGTTATCAGTCCTCGAATCTGTGAGGAAGAAAGCTGAGAAAAAATATACTTCCCTAAAGCATGAATATTGCCTAAGGCAGAAAAAGAAACAAAACAACTGAATGTATCAAGATACTATACAGTATGTGTATGTTGTTGTAATAATATTATTTGCTTGAGATGGTCTAAAATAAAAACTGCACATTTACTGGCAAGAAAGACACAGTAACTAATGCAACTCTATTAGCACAGGTTGTTGACCAAAGGCTCAAAGCAATAAGTAATATACCAAGAATCAGATTCTTGTAAGCACAAACAAACCCCCGTACTACAGTGTGTGTGAATGCTTGAAGGCCTTGCTTTTCATTCCCACTTGTGGTTGGCAGAATAACCTCTTCTTGTTTGTAACTTTTCTATGTTCCTATGCACTTCAGTATAACAGTGTGAACTTGAGTTACTGTGTAGCTTTAGTTCAAAATCTTTGTAGCATTAAAGTCTTTTGAATTAATGGATTTGAAAAATAACTACAGATACAGTACCTCTTCTCCCTTTTCCACTCCTGCAAAAATATATTCAAGAGAATGGTGAGTAAACGCAGTTGAATTCTAGTGGTCACATCAATCAATTCTCTCCTATTAAACAGTTTGATAACAAATAACACTCCTATTGCCCTTCTATTCTAGTGGACAAGGCCTTTTGGATTTAGATTTATCTAAGGCTTATTTCTCTATTTGTGAACAAAAGGCTGCACCTGGTAAACATTGAAGTGATGAGTAAGTCTGGGTTGTCTATGTGCCACATTAAACTATGTTCTTGTGGATAGATTACTTGAAGTGTGTTCAATGAGCAGGGTTCCTTGTAACATTTTCTATCATACTCCGTCTTTGCCCAGGGGACTTTGAAACATTTGCTAACAGTCCTGGAAGCTATCTTGCTGTATGCGTCTGTGAGAACAGAGAGGTGACAGATATGCTGAGCTGGATTCTGTGACAACAAAAAGTATACAGTATAAACAACAGGTTTCACATCCCTTAAACTGTCCAATAATCTCAATCACTTGTTTTCCCTAGTGCATAAAATGTTATCTATGCTGCTAATGCTGCCAGATTCAAAATTTAATATCTGGATGATCATCCATATGTGGAATATACTATTTTCTTCACCACTGTTTAGGCAGTGATCTTACCTAATACTATTGAATATGAGATTATTTCTGTCTTGAAGTACCATGGAAGAGGAATCTGAGGAATCTGGTTGTTGAAGACAGCCTTGAGTTTAAGGCAAATAATGATTTTAAGATTTTAAGACTTAAGAAAACCAGGTTGTAAAATATTTCTAAACATCACTTATTGGTACAGCAATCTTGTCATAGAATGGTTATATGGTCTCAGATAGCAAGATCCTATGTTAATTTCAAAATTTTTTGGCTGTGTTCTTTAAACCTCCCTTTGACTCAGAACATTAAATGCTAGTCACATATTCCTGTAATGCTGTGTGGCCAGGTACATGTGGATTTGACTTTTGACTTTTTCCATGACTTAGGTTCCTATTATCTCTTCACATCTTAGCTACTGTATGATATTCTTTCAGACACTTTTCTCACACTTTCACTCTTTTGCACATTTTTATTTAATTTCACCCTTCTGTCACCCAAGAAATTAAGGAGACTGCTTTGCTGAGGATCTTCCTTCACATATAAAAGTCACTTACCAAGCTCTTGAGTTTTCAGTTTTTGGATTCAAAATGCTTCATCTTTACCACAGATGTCATATTTCTATACACCCTTATTCATGCACGCCCTGATGATGGCCTCCCAGCTCAAATATTTAACAGACATGCAGTACAAGATATGCACTCTTACCCAACAAATTTGCCCTTACTCTGTCTGCATTTTCTTACACCAGTCTTTTCTAACAATAGATCAGAGGTGTCACAATAAAAACAAGGATGCACAGTTTATGCATAAGCCTTTATGAAAATCATGCTGTTTTTCTGTATGGATGTGGTGTGAGGATAAAGATAAAACAACCATGTGAATCATTCTGAGGTTTCATAACTCCTGTACGTACTGTAGAATGAACCTTTACCGTTCATAGATGCTTGCAGCTGTCATTGTGCAGGAATAAAGGACAAGAGGGACATTATCTGTGCTCTAAACTAGCTAACAAAGAACAGGGTTGGGAGGAAGGCTTGCAAGTAATCCTTCCAGACTGTCCCTTATTTCCTTGCTAAATCTCATACAGTATATTTCCATTTTTACTGAAATGTTATTCAATTTCCACCCCTGCCTAGCCTGCTTATGGTTAATCTCCATACTCCTTGGCAATGCAGCCCACTGTGGATAATGGATTTTTTCAAGTTCTTTAAAATAGCCTTATTACGGTCTACTTTTCCTTTCTCTAGCAACAACATCTTTTGTACGTTGGATGACTGGTCAATTGACTCCAACGAATGATGTGCTTTACAGGCATTTCTAATCCTCCCAATATAAATGGATACACCTCATCCAAATCTCCAGGGAAATGTGTAAGTGTAGCCTTCTTTATAACTAATCAGATAGGGTTTGACATCATCATGTGAGAAATAAAAAAGATTTGTATCAGTCTACATATGAGAGTAAGGGACAACAGAATGTTTACAATGCCCAGAGCAGTGTTTAATATTTGTGCAGACAACACCACCCCGATGTTCTAGCATGAAGGTAGAATTTGTGTGCAGAGAGAGTGAGGCACAATAACCATAAATTCAAATGTTCACTTGACAGGGTTACTTTGTATGTTAGACAGGGGAATACGGGATGTCAAAACAACAATTTTCAGCCCAAAATGTGAAGTGAGATTTTACGGGCTGTCAGCCACAATCTAATGTCTGAAAACTGCTGGGGAGATGTGATTGCAAAGTTTTTACACAAACTACATATTAAGACAGATAATGAGCCTTGGATTAGCATTAGCAAGAAAATACTTCTCTCAGCAGGAAAGTGAGTTGTTAGTCCTCTGTGTTAAATGTCAGTTAACAAGCTACATCTCTTGTGAAGCATAGCTTCAGACACTCTGAAGCCTTCTGTCAGACATCTTTTATATTCAGACTGAAAAGATTAAGCTTCTTCAACTTGTTCTCATAATTCAGCCTCTAAAGCCCAGGAATAAGTCTCCTTGCTTTTCTCTTGCTTTCTCTAATACTTCTTCACCGCTTTTGTAAAGTGCGTACCAGAGCTGTTTGCAGTACTCCAAATGTGGTCTAACTAGTGTAGCATAACCTGTCTTGACTTTCAACCTACACTTTTTTGTTATGTACTCAAACATTGTTGCCTTTTATATTGCTTCTGTGCATTGTTTAAATGCTGAGAGTGATACTACAACCTACTACAACCCCAGGTCCTTTTATCACTGTGTGATTTCTAAATCTCTGCCTTCCATAGTACAACGATGTCCCACATTTGTTCTTTTAAACTGGTAGCAACCAAGGTGTTTTATTGTTGTCTCAGGTTTTATATTATCAACAAATAATTTATTACTGGCTCCTTGATGTTTATTAGTTAAAGTTCACATTTATTTGTCATTCCAGCCATATACAAATATACAGTGGAACGAAATATCGTTCCTCCTGGTCCATGGCGCAAATACAAGCAGGACAGACTGGACAGACAGGGCACCGACATAGACATTGTAGACAGGATACACATAGTGCAAAGTGCAGATAGTGCAAATTACAAGGCAATACATAATACAATATACACAACACACTGGGGGAATTTAAACCCTGTTTCTGGATTTGGGGTGGGTGCAAGTAGATTCCAGGGTGTTGAGAATCCTGACAGCCTGCGGGAAGAAGCTGTTACAGAGTGTGGTGGAGCTAACCAGTACACTGCGATAACTTTTCCCAGATGGTAGGAGGTTAAAAAGTTTATGGGAGGGAAGGAGGGGTCATCTACTATAATGGATGCCCTGTGTAAGCAGTGTTTGTGATAGGTGACAGAAATGGAAGGGAGGGAGGCTCCAATGATCTTTTCAGCTGTTTCCACAATTCGTTGCAGGGTCTTGCGGTCTGAAGCGTTGCAATTCCCAAACCAAACAGTTTACACATACTTACACATACTGTATATGAATAAGATTGGTCTGAGGACCAAGCCTTGTGAGATGCTATATCCCATGTAAGATGTTTCTGCTTACTGTCATTCTTTGTTTTTTTTTCAAAGAAATCTAGATTCAAGATCACACCTGAAGAAGGCTCCACGGCCGAAACGTTGTGTTCTCTTTCTTCTTTTTTTCAGCATGGAATAAACCTATTACTTGTTCCTTTGCAGCCTACACATGCTGACGCAGCTACCCACCTAGATTCAAGATATGTTAAGTATGATCTCTGCAGACATGCTGACTATCCCCAATAAGAATATTATTATACAAATATGATTCTAATTTTTTTGTAATAATGGAATATAATATTTCACATGCCAGCAGCAATATCACCCTGCAGCTCTCAACTGGCTACTCACTGAAACTAAGCTGGGTTGAGCCTGGTCAGTACCTGGATGGGAGACCTCCTGGAAAGCTATGGTTGCTGCTGGAAGTGGTGTTTATGGGACCAGTGGTGGGCACCCACCCTGCGGCCTGTGTGGGTCCTAATGCCCCAGTATAGTGGCAGGGACACTATATTGTAGTAGGCGCCGTCATTCGGGTGCGACGTTAAACCGAGGTCCTGACTCGCAGTGATCTTTAAAGATCCCCAGGAATTTCTCGATAAGAGTAGGGAATTATCCCAGCGTCCAGGCCAAATTTCCCCCCTTGGCCTTTACCGTGGCCTCCAAATTGTCCCCATGTATGATTGGCTTGCACTTGCCCTGCAATGGACTGGTGCCTCATCCAGGGTGTACCCTGTCTTGCACTCATTGCTTGCTGTGTAGGCTCTGGCTTCCTACGACACTGTATGGTTTAAAGTGGTTTGATAAATGACATGACATTACAATATTTCACATTCTATGCATGATATGTTGACAGTTTATAATTTCACGTGTTGCCACATTCCTCTTTTTAAAAAAATATTTGCATTATAATGGCAGTATTAAAACTGACTGCAATTTTTCTGGTCTTAATGGTTGTGGAAAACATATTTTAGCAGTTTGTAGATTACTCCATTTTTATCCTTAAAATACTGGGTTATACACCATTCATTTTAAGTTTTTATATTTACCTCAGTTCTTGCTATTTCAAATTTCTTTGTTCTCAGTATGTATGTGATCTATACCAATGGAAATATGCCCTTAATAAATGCATCAGTGAAATAGTTATAGAGCATATCTGCAATTTCATATTCATTATATATTATTTTCCATCAGTTATTTTAATGTATTTTACCTCTGTCTTGACCCTTCTTTTAGTACTAAAAAATAAAGGATTTAAAAGAAAAGCATGTTTTAGGTTTAGAGTTTGCACTGCTAGCAACTCACTTTTCAATCTGCTTTCTTCTTTTATCATAACTGTTCAGTAAATGACATTTACTGACTTTCTGATACATCATCTGTGGAGGTTTTTCATCATGTACAGCATGTGTATCAGCTTTTTATTGTTTAGATCCCTTTTTACAGATGTGATCATGCACTTTGGGGACTTCTTAGTTTGAGCTTCTGTCCTTTGGCAGATACTATGCCTGCATGCTAAGAAGAATATGTCTTCCAAACTATCCATTGCCCTATTTTTGCCAAAAGCTGTGTCCAGTTTATACTCAGACATGATTTCCACATCAAGGTCTCTGGCTATTTCTTATTATTTTTCTTCAATATACACTGCAGGTGTGTTCATTCACATACAGCTTGATAATAGGAATGCATCTGGGAGGACGTTATATGGCAGGTTTATTAGACATAGTGTTTAAACAGCACAAATACAGTAGATCAACATTTTCATAGCAAGTTACATAATGAAGAAAGCTGTTTACAAGACAATTTTATATTATGATAGGGTAGTGAATCATTCTGACTTTTCCACGATCCAGATAGTCGAGGACGACATGTTGTTTTTCTTACTTGAGGGGTTTGTTAAACTATTTTTGTAAGCCTGCTGGAATATTTCTGATAAACAGATTGTAGGGAATGTCAGTCCCATCTTTAATGGTTATTCATCACGTTTTTCATGGTATCAAAGATCTGCCTAACCCTTTATATCCTGGTGCTTCCCAAATAGTGGGCTGGTCACTGTTAAAGAAAATAAAACAAGAGGAAGTCAAAATGCAGCTGGAGGTGGTGCTCTATGCTGTGCAGTAAGTGAAATGAACATGATCTGCATTTATATAACCTATTCTACTATTTAGAATTAGAATGAACAAACCTTGTTTATTTAACACAGTTATTTTTATAGCAGTTCTTGTTACTTTCAAAGCATTTCTTTTTGCTTGTCCAAAAAAAATATAATACTAACAGAAACTATTTACAATATTTTACATCTACCAAAACATCCAATGTACAGTATGCTGGTGTTCACTGGGAGCTCACAGCATACGATTGGACTTTGATGTTTAATTTGACAAGTGTTCTCTTAGTTTCTTTTTCATTTTATTCTCTGAAGAGGATATTATTAAATTAATTATTACACACGGAGAACAAAGCTGTGAATTACTGATGTGCTTGCTGGACACAAGAATGTAAAAGTGCTTCATAAACTCTGTCCAGTATAAGTACTGTACCTCTGATACCAAAAAAAAGCTTTGGTAACATGGAAAATGTCTGATGCATGACAAGTGAAACTTAATATAAGTAAATGAAAAGGTACAGAAATAGGTATGCAAAATGCCATGATTACATGACAAGTGGTGTAGAATTAGAAATCCCACAATAGAAAAAACTGACAGCAGGAGCAAACAAAAACAATATAAAAATCCATATAAAGTTTGGATAAACACAGTAGCAAAAATAATGAGAAAAAAAATAGAACAAGAGAACATTTGAACCTCTACAATGCTGTAGTTATACCACATCTGGAACATTATATTAAATTCATTATATTAATTAATAAGAAAATTTAAAAAAAAATCATCCTGAAGTATTCCAAAACAATCTACATATACTGTAGGAGCAGAATCTCTGACAAAGTGATTGTCACCACTGATTGTCACAGATGTAGAAAAAGAAAGAGTACTGTATGTTTCATTTTAATAATATCCAAAATTATTTCTTTTAAGTAGCTCCACATATTTAGAAATAAAATTGTCAAGTTACTCCTCATAGTCATCACTACAGTTTGTGTAAAACCTTCTGGCTTCCTTCTTTGCTCAGATGCTGCTCTATTTTAATATCAGCCTCACCACAGCTTTGCACCTGGCAAATCTACACATGTTGCACATCATTCTTCAAGCCAACAGATCACAGCATGTCAGCTGGAAACTGGCTTCTAGACTGAACCGCTTCATAATCCTTTGTGCAAAGTAAGAACACAATGGGATCCATATCTGTCAGTGAGCTTCTCAATTATATGTTCTTCAAAGTATTTTTGTATGTTTTTGCCCAATTTTAAAGGTGTCATTTATTTTCTGTATCAGTATCAATTCAGCAAAATGCTTGAGCTGCTAAGCTCTGCATGCCAGAGATAAACTGTGGGTAGATGACAATGTATTACATTGTTAATCAGTCACTGTGACAGGTACATTCACAACTTTTTCCTTCTCCTTTTTTAAACTTAAAACACTGATAAATCCGTTTGCTGCCTCTGAATTGACTGTGACTCGCTGGCCTTCCATGTACATATAGTGGAAGACAAGAAATGGCCTGACCTGCAAGTAAAGGTTCAGTCATTGGGACAATGCTGAAAATGCATCACCAGCTTTCTGAGAAATGTCTTTAATCTGTACATATAAAAGATTTGACAAGTCCTCTGTGGTTTCCAGCTTCACCCAGAAATTAAATTACAAAGGTCTGTCAATGCTAAATGTTACACTATGCAATTTATAAGGTCTCTTCGCAGAAGGGAAATATCTCCCTTGGAATCAATAGTTATTCAATTTTATAAATGATTTACAATAAAAATTAGGGGGAACACTTTTGAATGTGAATTTCTATCCATGCTAATGGAACACTGTTCTCTGCATCAAAATGTCTATATAAAATAAAGGAGCAGAAATATCTGAACAGCTAGTAATGATATTCTTGATATTCAAAAGGCAAAATCAACATTATTTCATCATATTTTCACTTTCCTTAAATGTGGAGAATAATTCTGGTCTTGTCCTTCTTCTGTCAATACACATTATTTCAGAAAATACATTTTGTATACTTTACTTTATCTAACTCCAGTGTAACTATTCAGTCTCTTACTGAGAACTGCTTGGAACTGTTTGCTACTTATTCAAATCTCAATTGTGTCACAAAGCAGAGAAAAAAAACTTTAAAGTGAAAAGAAATGAGGAATAAAGGTTTTAAACTGCTATAATGAATTTGGCTGCAAAAATGAATCAGCTCTTACATTTGTTTTCCTCAACAGTGGCTATGAATGCTAACAGTAAAATCGTTACAAGAGAAATGCCACATATTTCATTTAACAGTTAGTTGAAGATTTATTGTTTTTCTAGTTGCTTAGTCAATAAGAAATTAAATTCTGCTATTGGAAAACATACAATCACATTTAAATAGCAAAAACTATAAAATTCGGCTGCTTCACTGGTTAAGCAAACAGATGATAAGGAGTGGGGAGGAGAAGAAAACAGAAACCCAGAGAAAATGAGCCATTCAGTTTATGGCATGGGCTCTCACAGATTCATACTGTATTTAATTGTCTTTGAGCAGCAAATATCAGTGTTTTCTCATGTAATTGATCTGATCTCTAATTTGTAGATTGTATGATTTAGGAAGTTCAGTGCTCTGCAACAGACAAAGTTCATGTCATCTACAAATCTCTTCCCTGGGACAAGAAAAATAAGGGAGAAAACTGACAGTGTGCATGATGAGTGACAGAGTAAATTGGCTTTTCGAAACACAAATTATATGCAAGCACCTCTTGAAAAAGCCTCACAAAGCATATCGTCATAATCTAATGACTGTATTGTAGACACAGAGAATACTCTAAATACTTTGTACTGAAGTGGAGATTTTCAAATTCAAGGAAATGTATTCTTTCTGGTAAGAATACACAGCGCTCCTACTTTGTATCTTTCTGAGGAGGCTGACTAGAGACTATTGATTTCTCTGTTACTTTATACAACTGAAGCATTAGGAAGAGCTTTAATGTTTCAGCCAATGTAATATTCCATCAGATTGTGTTTGGGAGTTCATGGGGAACTTATGCTTTTCAACGGATACAAGTCATGTTAAAGGTCCTTTGATTTGCACATACTGTGCCTTGAAAAAAAGAAAATGTGGAGTAAGTCATGAAATGAAAGAAAAAAGTAATATCTTCCTGATTACACATTTCTTTGGTCCTCAGCCAGACAGGCAGAGGAATCTTGATACGGTTGAACTGTGGGATCATTTTTCTTCAGTCATTAACATTCATTAGGGGATAAACCACAACTACATACTCGTTTCTCCTGCATTCGGCTACAATGTTTTATGATCCTTCAAAATCTGGAGGATTAAACAGCCCTCTCACAAATGGTGTACCTGTGTATTTCACTTTACAGGAAAATCATCCAGTAAAAGTTCTTTTCAGAAGACCATTTTGTGCCCTACAGTGCAGATATCAATAGTACAGATCTGTGTTACATGGTGTTACCCAGGGGTTAGCATGCACTGAGCCGAGCACTAAGAGGAATGGGTGAGAGCTGGTCATCCTGGGAATCCCCAGTAGATTGTGTGCCAATTAAGTTATGGTAAGATCTTATTTACAATGTTGTGCACAATTAACCAAATCAGTAGTGGAACAAAGATCCAAGCAGAAATTGAAAGAATTTGCATTTAGAACTGAAAACAAGTTCTTAGCACAAGTTGCTGTGGGTGTCTGGTAAGGGCGACACTAACCCTGGCATCCTTTGAGAAATGTCTAGATGATCAATTGGATCAATAAGAAGCAAGCAGCCAAATACTCAAGATGGACTCTTGTTTCTAACCTTTTCATGTTGTTCTGATCCCTGTGGCTTGCCAGAGGCCTATGACTTTAATGTTTTATGAGTAAAAACTGTCCTTCCCCCAATGGCATTTGTGAAGAGCATCCACAGTATAAAAAGAGACTGCTAACCTGACCTGTAGTAGCCAGGAGCTGAGCTGATTAAAAACTGGCAATTTCAAAATTGAAAGGGCAGCTAGAGGGGCTGTTGGCATGAAAAGCACATTGTTAAATTCAAACTTTTTTAATGGGTTTTATAATTAAATGAAATACAAAGGTAACATTTTTTGAATGAAGAAAGGCAGCATTCTCAGCATGTGCTTGCTAAATGTTGAGAAGGGGTGTCAGTACATTTATGAGCAGCTGACTGAATACAGTTATCCCCTTTTCCAAAATGAATGAATTTTGTAGAATTCATGAAAAAGTTATTAAATCATGTGAATTGTTAAAAATTGAGTCAATTGACTATAATGTCTTCTAATTTTAGTTCAGTTAGATTTAAATTACTTAAATTTTATTTTAATATTACATCTGATATAAATGGATGCTATTAAGTACTTTTTTGTTCTCCACTAGCAAACTGGTATATGATTTAAACATACTGTACATATACAGTATGTAGTTCAAGTAGGTAGCTTTCTTTGCTACATACAGTACATAAACACTATGACATAAGATAAAGCTGAAGTAAATGAAAAAAATATTTGTATACTGCCTTCATTCTTATTGATATATACTGATCAGAAAATAAATAAATTTAAAGTGAATTACTTTTCTATGAAAACATACATCCTTAAAACCTGAAAGCAAAGTTGCTTGTTTAAAATAGACACTTCAGAAGTGAATCTAAAAAACACACCAGACCATATGCTGTACACACCAGACCATCTTCCACAGCATAAAGGGAAATTTTCCACACAAACTGTAAGAGTGCTGTTAAATATTAAAGAGTATAGATGTAACAAATCAGGACATCTGATTTAATTGAAATTCAGAACATGCACTGAAGGCTTTCATTCCTTAAGCGCCAGACCACTTTGAAATACAGTTCATAAATACGGACCATGCTTTAATGACACGACAATTTCAAATATGTTCAGCTTATCAAGTTTCATAGCCGTTCGTTCCTCAGTGCAGGGTTTAGTCCTGGTTCAGTGGCCTGCTGTATCCATTTAAAATTGTTTAAGAGATTCTAATTCCCAGACCTACCATGCCTGATGTAACTGCAGTGGATCCATGAGAAGAGGCAGGGCAAGTTCTGCACTTTGACTTTCGGCAGGTCTCCAAAGACTTTATTCAATATCTGCTGCTGGTAGAACAGCTAAACCAAAAGCCAATTTATTTGAACAAAATCTTTCACGTTATAAGACTTCACCAGAAATACATAAATGCGCAACACCAAGGGGAGTTATTACTGTTAGCTAGGACAGACACAAACAGAAGGATTCAAAGAAAGAGGAATGATCTTTTTTACTTGTATGGTTACAAAAAACAAATCGACCTCTGAAATCAAATGATTTTCATGTAATGATCAGAGTTTCATTTACCTTAAAATCTATCAGTCTCTTCTTTCATTAAACAGATCAACTGGGATAAGAATAAGAATAAGACAGTATTATAGAGTCCAAAATTACCTTACATACTGCTGTAAAAGAGAGAGGTAATATCATATTGCCTCAGTGTTGAGAAAATGTGAAAAGAAATCAAAGTTTCTCTGTCTTACTACTAACATAACCTGTGTTTCAGTGTGATTCCAGATTGCTTGCATGCCATGTTATCACCTTTGGTATTGGTTTCTTTTGAGCTACAGTACATGGATGTAGGAGTGACAAATGGCAGTAAAAGCATCATGAATGTATTTTAGTCCTGTATTAGATATCTTTGGTGCTTAACAATAGGTTTCTTATTGACTTGAGCAGCTGACAGTGATGAAGGTGATGTGGATCCAGATTCAAGGAGGTTAGCATTGGAAACAATACTCAGGGCACAGGATTTCACATGCGATCAGACTGTTATTGTGGATCCATCTGCTGCACTGTATGAACTGGTTATCAGCTCATCCACTATGAGTCATCCTACTAAGATAGGGTGCTTATCACTAATGGAAGGGTTCTTGAATTTGATAGAAAAGCAGATATACTGTACATCTGGAAACAGATGGTTTACCCCATGCAGCTCTGACTCTTTTTTTCTCTTTTGCAATAGTTTAATTAAAACAAAACTTCCACTACTACTGCAACTACTACAGCTACAACTACTGGTTCTCTTAGAACTATAGCTGTTACTACAGCTACTGCTAATAAAAGGTATTACATAACAAAAAGTGAATACAAATCTTCTTCATCGCAACTTTATCTTAGGCACATGGGCATATGTAGGATGTGAGTAGATATTCCCAAGTAACAGTGTCAGAAGGCTTTACTAAAGCTTACACCTTGCAATGTGTTGATCTAAACATTATTTTACATTCACAGAAAAAAAAATACTTACATGAATGTTTTTGCAATTGAAGGAAAAGAAATCCATTAGTACTGGTTTAATGTTTCAATGCCTCAAATGTACCCTACTAGTTAAAGTGCCATTTTTATTCTATCACATAGAATGAATATGATGAAAATTACAGTCCAAAATGTTCTGCACAAAAAAACCACTAGATGGAGGAAGATTTAGAAGAACTGTCCACACGTACAGCATAACACTGAGTTAAAACTATAATTCTTGTAAATTGTGCACACATACTGTACATTTGTATTCATATATTTTTTGTGAGGTATAATTCACTCTCATTCTATTTTTATTTACTATTCCATATGCCAATGAAATTAAATCCATCTTAAAATAGATTGAAAATAGACACAAAAAATACTCTGATACTTCTATATTTAAAAGAACATGCCACTTGGTATATTAAAACAAATTGTTTGCATTGCAGGGCCAGAGACATCCCACATTGTCTTTTTGCCAGGAATTAAATATCTTTGTGGAGACATTTTATCAAATATCGTTTTCACACTGATAATAATACTGTATATACTTTACCAGCAACTCACACTAAATAAGTTATACCTCATCTTTTTCTTAGGGTGCTGGAAAAGCTATGAAAGGACATTAAGATAAATACCTAGAAGTGAAATAATGTAAACCATTAGGAAATTAAACAACAGCAGTAACATAACCTCCTTTGAGCTTTAATTTATTTTCACCTCAAGGATGACTACTTTTTAAAAAAAAAAGTTTTTTAACTTTAGAATATAGATGTATATAATTGTTTCATTTATGCAGTTGTGAACAGAGTGAAAACCAGGCATTACAGACTTTGCACCTTCCTGTACTCCTTACACTGAATGTCAGAAACTGTACCAAAGGGCTCTTAAGAAATCTGGAAATACACAAGTGGTATAACAATCTGCCAAAGGCAATTGGAAGCTCACAACAAAGCATGGACATTTTCACAGTTCATTTTGAGCCATGCGGGAAGATGATGTCCAACAAACTCTCACCATCTGATGCGATGGCCCCATTGGAGCAGTGCAGTTCACCACAGGACTGCTGGCTGTGTTTACAAAGCAGGAGCTGTCACCTCAAACCACTGTTGATGGATGATGGTAGTCCAGCACATAGGCCTACTCCATCACCCAGCAGAGAGAGAGGGTAGGAATAAAAGCCCTTGCTGGGAGCCTAAGAAATCCTCCAATGGAAATCCAACAGCACTTATATGGGACCTGAAAGTGGCAGTGTAAGCTTTTCTCAACAACTACATGATACCATGTCCTGCTTTTGGAAGAGATTGTCATGTTTTTAAGCAATGTAACTACCATGAAACACACTTGTAATTGACGGTAGTACTCATACGAAATACAAAACCTATACAGGACATGCCACAGTCTGTCTCCACAGGTTACAAACACATCCGTTTTGGTCTAATTTTGCTTTTTTCCTATTAGTTGAATATAATTAATAGGTTTTAAAATACAAACCATCATAAAGAAATGCATTAAAATCTGTTTTATCGTTCTGCTTTGTAGAATCTTACTTTAATCCTTTCTATCAATAATGCAAGATCTCTACGCCCTTCATTAGTAAATAACACTCCGTTCTTGAGAAACATCTTTGATTTTCTTTTTAATCCAGTAAAGTAAAAAAAGTACTTTTATCACTCCTAAGTTGTCTGATTCTCAGATGTCATGACAAGACAATCATAGTTAGAAAAAATAATGGGTACCAGGCAGTGATCTCTTTACTCCTATAAGTCACTAATGCCTTCTGGAGCTTCTGGAGCTTAAGTCTTAGGTCTTGATGTATGATATAACTAGCCTTCTCATGGCCCACAGGGAGGTTTAGCAAACTGAAGAAATAAGATCCTGAATGAAAAAGCTGGCTTTGAAAACACCTACAGTATACAAAACTAAAGACTTACTGTATAGTGGGAGAGGACCGGGTAGTCTCTACTGTACGTAAAATAACAAATGGGTGATGCTGTGTGGCAGATGAGTAGTAGCTTTCTTTCTATTGATATTGAGATGGCTCAAGAGAGGAGATAAGAAGCCCTTGCCAACCACCTGACTGGATATTTAATGAGAGAAGAAAGGAATATGTACACCTTCAAACTCATGTACATTCCTTGCTTCTTCAGAATCCTCCCCTTGGAAAGGCTTCTCTGTCTTCAGTATATCAGCAGGTCCGAACCCACTCAGCAGAGTACCTCTCTATTAAATGAGGATTCAGTCTTACCAGTATCTGGTCATGTATTACATACATATTTCCTCCCTTAATTTATATTAGATCATAGATCAGGTGAAAGCATTCTAAGAATCTGAAAGATTGGTATTTTACCAAAGGAAAGCAAAATCTCAAAGCTTAATCTCTGATCTTCCAAGGAAAATTTATGAAAATAAAACCATGAAAAAAAATTACAACACAAAAAAGCTGCACCTGTAATTGCGAATCACTTTGGAAAACAGGTAGTTCTCTCTTTTCTTTTCAGAAACACACATGCACCCCACCCCTGGCTCAGACTACAGGCACATAGCAGAGCTGGAAAAAAAACACACATTTGCAGGTTCAAAATGGGGGCATTGTAATTTCTCTCATTTTTAGGCAAACCCTCCATTTTTCTGTAGCTGATGATGTTTAATAATTGATTTTGTTCCCAGTCTAATCATATTAAAATTATATCTGAAGATAATCCTCAAATCATTCATTATTTAGACTCCATTTTGATGTTTGAGAACTTTGGTACCATTTAGAATAAGAAAATAACTCTTTCTTAATTCCTACAAATCCCTGCCAGGACTGTGCTCTGCCTCTATCAGACATTTCAGCACATTTTGAGAAGGATAGTACTGTGCAACATACTTTGTCTGGTTGAATCAGATGACTGCATCTCGCTGTTTTGATTTGAATTCCCTTGAACCACTCGAGTTGAAAGAGCTAAATTAATTTTTGAATGCTAGCCTTTGCCACGGGCAGCCTCTATGGGGTAACAGGGAACTCCCATCTCTGTTTAAGCATTCGAACTGTGTTTCTCACACGTGAACATACATTGATTATGTTCCTGTGTTATTTATCAGAGATATGGCTGGAAAAAGCAGTCCTAGAGGCAGTAACAAGTATTCATGCAGGATTGTTTTGTGGTTTTGAAATCAAGTTGATAGTGTTAAATCATATCATATCCCATATGATCTTCTTAGACTGTCAGACTCTGTTACCAGGTTTTCCAAACATGGTAATGTGTTGACATATAGATTGGATGAGTTATTAATTCTGTTGTTTTTTTCTGTTTGGCTTTTTATACAGGAAAAGTTATAAACCTTTCAGTAGTAATGTAGAAAATGTATGTTCAGATGTACAAGGGCAATGGACGTATGTCAAAGCTGTGGCCCTAAAAATGTCAAAAATGAAATATAGCAACTGTAAAACAGGCTTTTCATTTGCTGCACTTTGATCCAACACAGAACTGTAGATATGGGAAAATGTTGAAAACACAAAAGCACGCTAATTACACTTTTGAAAAAAAATCCCAAACACTGAGAGCTCAAATACAAGTGCTTACATTAATATGGGACACTGGAAAACAGAGAAATCAAGATGTTTTTATAAAATAAAATGCCTGTATTTTGTAAGTAATTATAGGTATACAGAATAATACTCAGTTTCTTCTGCAATTAATATGAAATGTTCTTTAGTCCATAACATATTCATGATCTAATTATATTATCTCCACATTTCCTATGAATTATAAAGGTATGTACTATAAAGTTTTGCCATGTTTTTTTATGGAAACAGATACGTGGAGTTCTAGGGGAGAAGTGGTTGGGTGCTCCGCCCCTTCCTCTATCATCCAATTATCTCTTTCCTATTTAACCCCTTACCCTGCTAACACACACGTATAGAGTTTTTATAATTCAGCTTACTTGAATTCTGAGTGCTAGACCTATAATGGCTCGCAGGCCTAATTCTCTGTTATCTCCAGACCACCTTCTTCTCCTCCAGCACCTTGAAGATTCTCCACGCTGTTCATTTTCCACTGTTTCGCCACCTTGATCTTCTACTTTCAACCTAATCCTCCTCTTCCCCATCACCAATGCTTCTACTTCTCCCATCCAGCCTTCCGCATTATGGTGTTCAAAATGCCGCTGCACCATCTCGGATACGCCGACTCGTATCTTTTACAAGGACTGGCCTCTTCCAAGGCTCCTCAAATCACTGTTCGACAGATGTATTCCTATTCCCCCTCACTCTGACAGTTTAGCCCCTTCTTTTCTACTTTTATGCGACTCTGTTTCAGCTCAACAGTCCTCCATCCTTTTCTATCTACAGCAGTACCTGCAGCTCCACCTTCTGAAAATCGGACAGCCCCTCCTACTCCTCTCAATTCTCCAGTTCTGCCTTCTCCTCTTCCACAGCTACCCATCTCTCTAACAGTTTCTCTTTCTCTGCAGATTTCCCAGCAGCTTTCTCAAACTCTCAAACCACTTTCTCGCTCTGTAGCCGATATTAACTCCAGTCTGCTCAAGCTTGAAAATTCCCTTTTTTCAGCTCCGCCTCTTTCAGCCCCGCCTATCTCCAGTCTCTTTTTTCTTTTCCACACCCAGTACAGCAAAAGCCTCAGACTCTATGCTGCTCTCAGGCCACCCTCATTTTTGCTGCCAGATCCTTGAAGGTAAAGATGTCTATTCTGTTTCTCTCATATTAGATGGCTCTGATCGCAATTACTTAGTGGATCTGGAGATCTCCAGTTGCTCTAAATCATGGAATCCACGTCTTAAGTGTCACTCTTTTGGAATTTATTCTGAATATCTCTATTTTTTTAAGGGATGCCATCTGTTCTTTCCACCTACTGTGACGCCAGGAGTGGACTACTACTGCTTATCTTTATTTAAGGTGGTTCTTTATTTTGTCCAATTACATTTTCAGTTTGAACCGATTTGTAATTTATCCACTCTTCCTGTTCTAAGGCACACCCCTATTTGAATATTCATGTTCAAAATGATTCTCTTCTTTCTTTTAAATTCATACATCCATTTGTGTGCCCACCCTGGAACGTGCCCTTCAGAGTCTTCCCTCCCTTCTTGTTAACTACCTTCTAGATGTAGTAGTTCAGGTGGGTAGCTGCGTCAGCATGTGTAGGCTTCAAAGGAACAAGTAATAGGTTTATTCCATGCTGAAAAAAAGAAGAAAGAAAACACAATGTTTCGGCCGTGGAGAAGGTCTCTCTTTTCTATAAGAATTGGTGTTCTATTCTGCATGACCTCCCCCTTTTCTCTAATGCTTCTGTCAATCTTTCAGTAATATTTAATGCTCAGTGGTTTTCTCTCACTCCTTGTATAATCGTCAGCCCCTCTAGCGCTCTACCCTTTTGCTGCTGCCATCCATGTCTGTGACCCTTCAGGACCAGGGATCAATCTTATTTCTGATATCAAATCGACTACTTTCATTACTGATAAAGGAAGATCCTCTTCCCTAATTTCAAGTTTCCTTCACCATTTCACCTAGATTTCCTTCAGCTCTAGCAAGGATCATCTCCCTGGTCTTTCCAACGTTACATACAACCAATGCTTTTTTCTGTTTGCAGTTACCTAAATCCCGCATCATCATGCCCATCTCAGCTCTTTTCCCCTTCAAGTTCTGAGATCCGCATTCTTTTGTTGTCCATAATCAAAATCTCCACCCAGCTTCAATGGATATGTTACTACATGCTTTAGTCCCATCTGTCCACATAGCCTACTGTATTCTTCTGCCAGGACTGCACGCTTTCCCATTCCCCCATTCCACCGGCCGCCTTTATTTTCATTTTAACCTTGCCCTTTTAGCTGTTTTCCAAGTTCAACAGGATCTTACCTCTGGGATTCAGTTCTGCCTCACATTTCAGTCTCTTTAATGTCCTCACAGCTTTTTATTCCAGCACTCCATCTTGCACTTCATGGAATCCAGAGACAGCACCTCTAAGAGTTCCTTCCAGGAAGCCTCTTCCAACATCCTCTGCTTTTTATTCCTGAGACAAGGCCATTTTACCATGCTCTTATGGATGCAATGTTTTTGACTTCTGCAGATTTCATTCTGTTTTCCAGAATTGAGTGACCTGACTTGTATCCCAGCCTCTCACATTTTCTATGCTCTTCTAGCCTGATCCACTTCGTATTGGATACTTCAGTACCCAGATACATGTTTTCTCCTCAGCTGTGAGTTTCAATCTCCAATGCTGGTCTCAACCCTCAGTTTACTCTCCTCATTTCTTCAGAATTTGGAACTGCTCTATCTCCACTATCCCAGATATTCAACTTATTTAAACAATGGGCCAGTAGTCCTCCTCTGTAGTCCACCTTTACATCAACACCACTCTCTTAGGCATTTCAGCTACTCATTATCTGTTGCTAGTATGCCCGGAATGGGTCTTTTGCTGTCTGTTCCACCGGGCCAACCAGAGGTTTTCCCCTGAATTGGCAAGAAGGGTTTTTTTCCTCTCTACTGTGTGGTCAGGCTCACACATAGCCTCTTCATCTTCCTCTCCTGTTCTTTTTTCTTGTTTGTTTTAATTATGCATTGGCACACACTTCGTTTGTCCTCACGGGTGTTGGGAGGGAAAGTGTTGGTCCGGGGTCCATCTTTGGGGGGTAAGTGAAGCCCTGACCTCAGGATGGCAGTGCCACCTTGATTCTTTCTAGGAGGTTTCTGGGGAGGTTCTCAGTCGTAAGCCAGAGGGGACCACCGGCCACATTATTCTCAGGAACTCTAACTTACTAATTCTCATTCCCTCGGTACCCTGAGGGTTTATCCCAATTGCGAAGTATCATCTACTATCATCAGTACTATCAGCGAGTCAGGGGACTTCTTTCACTTCCTTCTTGAGCCGCTATCTCTTTATTCTCAACCCCTCAAGCAGCGCATCTTAAAGTTCTTTCTCTTCCCCCTTGAAGGATTAATTCCCAGTCGTGAGGCAGTGCCTCTCATGTGAGCCTCAGCGCCTCAAGGGGCTATCTCCTCCTTTCTATCCCCTGAGATTATAGCCTGGTTGTGAGGCACGCCTCCGAAAGTAACCCTCAGGGAGTCAGGGGAGTCTTTCTTCCCTACCCTTGAGGGCATAGCTCCCAGTTGTGAGGCAGCATCTCTCTACCTACTCTCTGCGAGTCAGGGGTGTTCATGTTTTCATGCCCCGGAGGCAACTGAGACAGCCAACCCAGTTGGCCACCTTAGTTCACCTGTATGGTCCAGGTGCCCCCGTGCTTTTCTCTACTTTACTAACCCCTGCTTCTGCTCTTTGAATTTCTCATCCTATTAATGCACTATTTCATAGCTTTTCAAAACTAAAAATCTCCTGAATCATGATAAAGGTGAGGATGAAGCCCATTCAAATCTAAGAAAATTAAGCTGTACTTATCCCACAACTGAGGTGTGAGGTGTTTCAATAATGCACTTACAGACAAAGACCCTTGGATAATCATCAGTGTTGATTTGAGTAAAAACAATAGTATAGTATTCACATCTTTACAAAGACACTTACAAAGTGTTAAGTAAGGGCACGTGCAGTGCAGAGGGAGAAACAGGCAACATCTAGCAGCACACCTTTTTTTGAGAAACCATTACTACCAGTCAATCAAACATCACAAATGAAGGTTGGATAACAGGAGCTGTATTGAAATCAAGGAAATCCCCTTTAGCCAAAAGCTTCCAAACACTCTTAATGACTTCCCATCATGCATAATTAACATGACAAACACTCCTGAGATTAGCAATGGCTGTTGAACCTTAGGGACATCCATTGAAATGAAATGTGCCACTGCTTTTTCATTATCTACACAGTTCAACATTCTACTGCAGTAGAATACAGTCTGTTTTTGAGCTCTTAGGGCTCTTTTCCAGACTTCATGACATGTACAGGTATTACCTGATTCTACAGAGCTATTCACATATGACAACTTTGTGGTAGTATAAAGGACCCTGTGAAAAAATTACACAGCCATTTTAAAATGATATTGTTGAACTTATTCTATGGTTTGAACTAAATTTGTATTGTGCTTTATTAAACCTTACCATATTACAGCAAAAAACAGTGTAAGGATGTCTAAGGAGTGTTGACTAAAGTACACCTTGGCTTATTCATAATCCAAAGTCAGTGAATGCATGTTGAAACCCAAGGAAACCTGCGTATAAGGTATAAAAGCACAGGATTAGACTATTACAGTTTACTGTATGCCTGGGAGCTGGCCTTTTGTGTTAGCGGCCTTATTTCCTGCCCCCAGGGGCTGCAAGGCTGTGGGCACTGATAGGAGCATTCAATACAGCAAAGGAACAAGTAATAGGTTTATTCCATGCTGAAAAACAAGAAGAAAGAAAAACACAACGTTTCGGCTGTGGAGCCTTCTTCAGGTGTGAGGAAGGCTCCACGGCTGAAACATAGTGTTTTCTTTCTTCTTTTTTTCAGCATGGAATAAACCTATTACTTGTTCCTTTGCAGCCTACGCATGCTGACGCAGCTACCCACCTGAACTTCAATACAGCAAGCTGAATCTGAGACCCGATTGTGACGCAAAAGTCAAATAAACCCACAGCAGAAGTGTGAGAATTCCAAGAGATAGTCTGCATGGTAAGCATTCACATAAGCAATGCTCAGCAATCATGGAAATGTTTGAAAAATAGTTTAAAAGCACAGTACTCATCGGCACTGAATTTTATAACCTTTTTTAATGTCTGGTGCTTGAAGCCATTATGAAACCCACAGGTATAATATAGGTAATAATATATGATTGGTAATGATATGATAGGAAATAATATGATTGGTATATTTGAGGTTCTTCAAAAGCAGGAACATAATGTACAATAAGTATTTGCCAGGAAACCAAAAGATTCTTAAGGATACATGGGTATGGGTTTCTCACTGTGGTTTAAAATCTCAGTTGGGCTGCTTTATGAAGACTCCCACATGCTGTGCAAATTAACAAAAATGATTTTTTTTCTACTTATCAATACACAATGGTACTTTGCTAAACAGTCTCAGGGATAGAGAGGATGCTGTCTATTAAGTAGAGAAAGGCAGCAAGTGAATCCTATGAACCTTTTGCCAATGGCTTCTTTGTGGATCAGCAGTGGGCTGATCAATCAGCCTGTACCAATTCTGGTTGCTTTCAGTCCTGTTTCCCTTGTCTCCCTTGTCTCTCAAAAGACTAAAAACATTTAAAGAAAAGAAATTCATGACGCATTCCACCTTTTTATGGAAAAGCTATTTTCTTTTTAATGGCAGATATAAAGTATATTTAAGGAAAAACTGCATACAAATGAATTCATGATAAAAATCACAGAAACGATCATTTCAACAGAAAAAGCCCAAAGTTCACATTAACCGTTCCATATTCAAATGCTTATTCCAGGTATATGCATATAAAACAGTTTAAATGAAAAGTAGAAGACTAATAAAAAACCCGATGATCTAAGGTCACATACTATATGTACAGTAAATAAGCAGAAGTAATGAACAATCTATACATTTGTGAAGATATACTGTGTATATGTTGTACACATCCAGAAATTAATAATTGTATATATTTAGTGTAAATACACACATAAACTCTTTTAGAAATACGCGACTAAGTCTTTTTGTGCGCTTGGAATGTGTATGCAAAGTCTATGTGCAGGAAGGCTGAGGTGTTTTGTTTATTGTGTGTTTCATCTGTTTTTGTAAAGCAAATAAAAAAAAAACTTTTTTAAGGTCATGGCAAAAGTAAGCAAAGCCACAGTCCTCCCTCTTTATGCTGCAAAGCCTTTTACACTCACTGAAATTAATGATATGCTGGAGCATCTATTATATCAGCTCAGAACTGTTCTAGAAGAATGCTGTTCTATATGCACATCCTCTGAAAGGTCATACTGTAGCTGTCACCCATTCTATTATATTTTAAAATACATTTTGCCAGTCAAGGGTTTTAATTTTTGACAGTACACTACAAAAACGAAAAAGTATTTGGCTCTTCTTTTGCATCTATAGATTTCTGTATTTGTTTTGCAATTCTAAATGCAAAACATTTTCTCACTCTGATCCCAGCCTTTGTGAGAGACACCATGTTACAGCTCTCGCCTGTGTTCAGGGTACACCTGCGCCACACAACAGAAAAAGGGCCATTTCATTGTTTTTCAAAGATCACCATTCCTCACCCACACAGATATACATGAGACCAGGATACAGAAGTAGGGCATTGCTGCTTGAGTTTTATTGCTCTCTTGTGAGGGTTTAGTACACATTATTTTGATTACAGAGGTGGGAGGAAAACACAGTAGCTGTGAGAAAACAAAGCTTTATGTATTTTTTTAACAATAATAACCCATCCAGCAACAGCAATGTTCTATATTTCTTCTAATAAAGAAGTAGCCACTGGCAAACTTTGTATGCATGAGTAGCTAGCTGTACTGCCTTTCAGAGTTTCATCTTTGAAACGGTGCTGAGTGATATTGCTCAGTATGGGGACATTTCTGTGGTGATGGAGGGCAAGGAATGAACTATACAGAGTACATTATTATAAATGAATATGGGTAATATTTATGTAAAGACAATCAGAGAAAGCTTAACAGGGAAGGAGAGAAGAGAGATTAAGGTGGTAGTAGAGACGTGGACATCTGATTTGCATACTTAATGTTCATCTGTATGTTTGCATTTTTTCTTTAGGTTGTTATGGATGGATTTTTTGGATTTTTGCTTATTATGTATCCATACACCTTTATGCAATTATAATCAAAACCATGCAATAGGTTTGAACTGAAATGAGGCTTGTTCTGTTCTTTTTTCCTATGATTTCATTTGCTGGTGGGTGAAACTCATTTTACATACATTTCATGGCAGTGGGAATGTGATGTTTTCTATTATGAAAGTCAAGACGTGGGACTTGTTGGTACTAAGAGCATGCCAAACGAATGGACAGCATGCGAGCTCCTGTAGCCTGTCAGCAATTAATCATCAAAAGGTTCATTTTTCATTTTTATCTAGATACAGCTTGAGATGCCACTGTGCACACTTATTATAACCTTGGACAGGTAAAAGAGAGTGAAAGATTGTAAACTGTAGGAGGCAGTGAGCCAGATGGTGTACAGCTCATTTAGTCTGGATCAGCATTTATAGTCTATATCAGGGGTCCCAGCTGAACACTGACAATGGTATACACTGAATATGAGGCACAGCTCTGAAAGTAATAACGTTATACAATATGTAGTAGAAGAGACACAGTATATGTACTGTGGTAAGGAAGAAGATAGTTTCAAAGGGAAATGAAAGAATTTACCTTACTGTGAATGCATTAAACATTCACATGAAGCCAATAAAATGCTTTTAACATTTGTTTACACTAGGTGCAAAGCCAAGTTATTTACATGGTCCTATTTGTGGGTGTTTCAGCTTTTTACACTGACACACACTGTCTTTGTGGAAGGCTTTTCCAAGACAAATGACTTCAGTCCCACAAGTTCAGTACCATGCACTAGCAAGAGTTAGAAGCTAAAAGCTTTCTGATCAGCTTGAAAATACAGTATGTGCTAAAAATCATGGCCAATGGAAATGATCATAGCTGTGAAACACAAATTGTAATCTCATGAGTTAATATCTTGATAATATATGAGCAAATACATTATAATGTGTGAAGTGGAACTGCATAGTTTACAGTTGCCTGAGTTTTATTTGTGAATTCTTTAGGAATTAGTAGTTTACATCTCAATACATTTGAGATAGGATATTACGATATTATCACAAACAGTACAGTAAAGATTAAAAGCAATGCTTTTTCCTTGATAATACCTGCCATTAACAGTTGATATGTGAACACATTCTAGTTTAATCCCAGGTAAGGTTTCCATTTCAGCTGCACAGAAAATCAATGATCACCTCAATTAAAGCTGCCCTATAACTAACTTGTACAGTTACACATGTGCATTCCCACAGTGCATCGCCATGCCTACATAATAAGCTAGTGTTTCTCTTAATTGCTGTGTCTTATCAAATACTTAATTGAGATATTCTCTAGATTACCGCTGTTCTTTTTAAACTTTTTTCACACTGCATTTCCTTTGAGTCAAGACAGCCCTGGTTAGCAACTTGCTTAATACAAGTTGTCTTGTCTTCTATACTCATATTAACAGATCTTAATACAGTAGGATTACAAAAAATGAAGTACAGACACTTGAAGTACAGGTGGCTATTATGTCAAACAGTTCCATAATGATTAGTGCTATTTTTGCACAGATTCACTACAAAGTATATCAACTATTTGCACAAGCAAACTTGTAGCAATGGCACAGAAGTTTATAGGGTGTGATTTACCATCAATCGGTGAGATCCACACCATGCACTGTTTCAATAAAGCCCAATCCATCATTCAGGATCCCAACCATCCCAGCTACAAACTGTTATCCACCCTGCACTCTGGCAAGTGGTACTACACTATTAAACCAAGGACCACTAGACTCAAAAACACCTTCTATCCCACTGCAGTACACATCCTTAACAGCTAACTGCAGTGCCTAAATCTACATCTGCACCACACACTTTCTGCATGTTTTTTTTTGTCACCCTACTACATATTTATTGTCCACAACATATTTATTGTTCCTGTTGTCTACATTGTGTGGTATTGTCTGTTGTACTGTTGTACTGTAAAGGAACAAGTAATAGGTTTA
Source organism: Atractosteus spatula (assembly GCF_055471065.1). Lineage (NCBI taxonomy): Eukaryota > Metazoa > Chordata > Actinopteri > Semionotiformes > Lepisosteidae > Atractosteus > Atractosteus spatula. Next base: position 10,645,955 of record NC_142723.1, read on the forward strand.
TTCCATGCTGAAAAAAAGAAGAAAGAGAACACAACGTTTCGGCCGTGGAGCCTTCTTCAGGTGTGAGAGAGACAGGGCAGTAGGCAAAGGTAAAGTAGCGGGAGTACAAAGGTTGGGAGGGAGGAGGAGTGAGAGGCGGGAGCAGGGGACAGAAAGAGAGGCCAATCAAGAGGTGTGAAGTCAGAATGGGTGCAGAGAGGTGTGAAATGAAACTTCCAATGAATGGAGAAAATTTAAAAGAACAGTAGTCTGTCGTTAAGGGAAACATTGTTTCTCCAATGTAGATGGCTGGGCATTTACTGCAAGAGATACAGTAAACAAGGTTGCTGGAAGTACAAGATGCTGTCTGGGTGATCCGGAATTGTCCTGAGGGGCCTTGAATGAGTGTGGTGGTGGCTGTGTATTTGCAGGTGATACAGCGAGCTCTGTTGCAAGGGAAAGTGCCTGGTGTGGATGGTTGTTGAGGGCGGTCAAGGGAGCTGTGAACAGCATCTTGTACTTCCAGCAACCTTGTTTACTGTATCTCTTGCAGTAAATGCCCAGCCATCTACATTGGAGAAACAGGAAGGAGACTCGGAGACCGTTTCAGAGAACACGTCAGGGCTGTAAAGATTAAAGATCTCTCCAAGCCCATTGTTTCTCATTTCACCTCTGACGGCCACGACCACTCTAATCTCTCCGTCTGTGTTCTCAAAGACGGTTTTCCAAACTCATACATCAGAAAGACCACCGAAACTAAAATTATTCTGCAGCTAGGATCACACCTTCTCCCTTCCCTTAACGACAGACTACTGTTCTTTTAAATTTTCTCCATTCATTGGAAGTTTCATTTCACACCTCTCTGCACCCATTCTGACTTCACACCTCTTGATTGGCCTCTCTTTCTGTCCCCTGCTCCCGCCTCTCACTCCTCCTCCCTCCCAACCTTTGTTCTCCCGCTACTTTACCTTTGCCTACTGCCCTGTCTCTCTCACACCTGAAGAAGGCTCCACGGCCGAAACGTTGTGTTCTCTTTCTTCTTTTTTTCAGCATGGAATAAACCTATTACTTGTTCCTTTGCAGCCTACGCATGCTGACGCAGCTACCCACCTGTTGTACTGTATGCATCCAGAGATCAGCGTGATTAAGAATTCCAATGTACATGTACATATGGCAATTAACTACTCTACTCTATACTACGCTGTACTCTACTCTGCTCTACTCAATTGCTTAAATCACAGACTGGTCACTGTAAGTGGTATTCTGAGACTGCTAAAACTTACAACTTGAAAATGAGTAAAGACTTCTTTCTAATGTCACATTTTTGTATAATGCTTGGATTGCTTAACAAAAAGTCTTGTTAAGCAAAATAAATTCAGGCAGAGTTTTTTTTCTATCAAAAAGGTAATGTAAAGCTCAGGTAAAATGAAAAAGATGGGACAATGGTCTGCAACATGAACCATAATTCACTATCCAGAAATCAACTTACTCCTGTTCTCTGTGAATAGTCAACTACTGTACCTGATGAAGCGTTCATCCTGGCACAAACAATATTGCCATATTTTGTGACTATTTTCATGATGTGCAACACAGATGTTAAGCCAAGTTTAGCTGAAGGCTCTGCGAATGATCTGCGTTAAAAATGCTTGCCACGAACAAAGAAAAAACCTGAAACTCACAGGGTGTAAGAATACTACATTTTTGTTATCTTTACAAAAAAACCTTTGAAAAATTCCTAAGGAAGTTTGAACCTCAGAACTTCAGAAAGCCCACAGATGCAAGGAGGTCTTTAGGCCCATCATGCTGATCTTGCTTTATTTCTCTGTGGTTCCCATAGCCAACTGGATGTATTAGGAACAGGGTATACAGTATGGACAATTTTGAATATCCAATCAACCTTAACCATGGAGGAATCAGTAGCTTAAATGCACACAAACACAGTTGAGAAATGTTGCTATTCTCTACCAATTCCATAGATATCCTATCACAGTTTCCATTATCATGTATGTTAAAATAGTACCATATTTTCTCAACTATTGCTCACTGAAGTGTCAGCAGAAGAGTCTGTAGTTATTTTTCTGTCAATTCCTTTTCTGTGAGTAAAAGTTAAAGGGTTAAATCTGCAAAAGCCAAATAAATCTTTGACACAGCAACAAATCAATAAATGAACAACTAAATGACAGAATTAATGTTTTAAATTAAAGTTTGACATCTTTTAAAAAAGCAGTAAAATGACTATAATATTGGTCTGGGAAAATATTATCAATCTTCAGGTTCAATGTTTGGATAAATATTGTAATAAATCAAACTTTTATTTTAGGTCATGAATGTCTTGAGTTCAGTCTACTGATATGACTCTATGTTTTTTTTTCCTCACAATGTAAAAACACACAATGTACTTCAGTTCCATTCAGACTTTTCTGCTTTAACATTACTTTATTACCTTGACCAGTATGCTCTTCAAAACCTGATTAAAATTGTAATTAGTGTGAGATTTCCAATCAATGCATTCAGAACGTAAAACTTGTACTATTGTAATTAGAACTCTTGATTGGAAAGAAATGAGTGCCAGACCTCTTGTTAGTGGGAAAAAGATGGTTCCTGACTAATAGAACAAGAGACGGGTTTAGCATAAGTATATCCCAACGATACCTTTGTTGGGGCTAAACTTCATTAAAATAAATACTTGAAAGATGTACAGTCCCTTTAGATATTTTTAGAAAACCCAACTGCCACACTCACCTGCATTATATGAAATATATTTCTTCTTTACCTACAGGGTTATGGGTATGGAACAAGAAACCCAGCCAAGTTGCTGAAGCTGATATCCTGGCTTCTTTCATGAAATTACTAAAGGAGATCTTTATATCAATACATTACATACTGTACCAAATGGGCTAGATGGGCTGAATGACCTCTCGTTTGCAACTTTTCTTATGTTCTCATAGAATGGAGTTGATCCAATATTGATTAAATCTAACAGTTGTAACAGATCAGAATCAGGGCAAGTAAGAGTTAAAAATATAAAAATCAATAATTACTCTCATTGTGGATTTTGGAAAATGCCATAATTTACAATGTTTTTGAAAACTGTTCATCCTCAGCTGTGCAAGAAATCTAGCACCCACCACACTCAAACAATTTCATTTGATTGCACAAGAATGTTTATGATACCCTTAATTCAAATCGATGATTTGAGTCTGCTTTTAAACTGCATCTAGTGCACAATAATCCTTACAGCTGTCATTGTGGCACTGTTTGTGTCTTCTACAGAGCTGTTCTGCAAATTGCAGAGGACTCTGAGCTACCTGTAATAAGCACCTGTTCTATACTGTCCTTGTTAAACTCTGCTTGCAGTGTGCAATTGATTTTTATCTTCATTTCCTTCCATTCTTCCAGAAAAGAAATAAAAAAAAATCAGTCTGGGGCTGGATTCAGCCATCAACATTTATGTGACATTATTGCTGAACTCCTGAATTTGGAGTTTTCTCAAACCATGCATCAGCTTAAATTACAGTTTGTTGTGAGTGATCAAACGTGGTAAAATGTGCTAGAAAGTCTGCAGGAAAAAAAAAATGAAAATTACCTCATTAATTACAGTGTTGGCTCCCACAGCAGTAATAAAGCCACTGTCTATGTATGTGAGGTTAATTGCTACTTATTTGCACTGTTATAAAACTGTCCAGAACACTTGTCAATGTTTTTTTCACTCCCTATGCCAAGTATAAATTTGTCACCAGGATAAGACTTTGAGCTCATCTCCCTGCATTAATAAAGCTACCACCTACCATTACTTCATAATTAATGTCTCCTGCTAAATATATGATCTGCAAAACACAGAGAAGAACAAAATTAATAATAATAATGTAATAATAAACTTTATTTTATATAGCGCCTTTAAAGGTGGCTTCTCAAAGTGCTTTACAGAATGACAACAACAATAAATAAAAAGAATACACAAGATAAAACACAATTACAATACATAGAGGAGACTGTGGATGGTGGTACTAAGAAAAGCAGAGCGGTAAAGAACGGAACCAGTTAAGTAAAAGCTTTTCTAAAGAAGAGGGCTTGAGTCTGGATTTGAAGGAGTTTAGAGAAGATGACTCTGATATCATTGGGGAGAGAGTTCCAGAGCTTGGGGGTGTAGCAGCGAGGCTTATTAAAATACAGGAATTAAGTTTTCTGTTCCTTTGCCAGTCTCTCTCTCCTTCATCTCAGTGGGATGAAGAGAGGCCATTCCATTTGGTTCACATTTAAAAGTGTTGCTCTAGCTGATGGAGTGTCCTGATAAGGAACAGCTCCCCAAAGCTAAGATACATCAACTCCCGAAGCTGAGATGACAAATGTTCATTTCTGGCTCCTCAAAGTCTGGGAGATTCCAAGGGAGAGCTTCATCTCAAATGGTTTACAACCCCAAGGTCAGAGTGCATGGTTACTCATCCTCCACCTAGATCAGCCAATCAGGATCTGGGCCAAGTAACCCACGTGGGTCTCTGATGAAACTTTCAACCAATGAACGACCTGCAGTCCCTCCAGCTAAAACAGGCAACACAGAGCCCCTCTGAGTGCAGGACAATTCCAGGGCAGGACGGTGCCCAGGAGCAGAACAGTTCCTAAGGGCAGGACATTCTCACAGCGCGCCTCCTGAACATCCTCCGACTCAGCCCTGATAACCACATAACGGCCAGGGTTTCCGAGTGCAGGACTTACCTTTGTTCTAAGAGTCGAGAGCGGAGGTTGCCAGCGCGTAACCAGAGGATCCACCCGAGGTTAACATCAGCAGCAAGCCTCGTGAACATGTCGGAACTGTGGACAGCTGAATCAGTATTCAAAACTAGTGCTTCATCAGGAACGAACCGGTCTTCTTCCTGACCCGCTGGGACCCGCAGTCAGTTTTCTCCTGTGTACAAACTTTGCTAGTTTCAGCCAACACTAACTAGCTGGTTTTCAGAGAGCATCAGCAGCGCACCGCATTGCAGGAATCTCTCTCACCATGTCACAAGCAGCACCACTGCTTGGGAACAAGTAATAGGTTTATTCCATGCTGAAAAAAAGAAGAAAGAGAACACAACGTTTCGGCCGTGGAGCCTTCTTCAGGTGTCAATATTTGAGTATCATCAGCGTAGAAATGAAAGCTGAGGCCATGTGATCTTAAAAGCTGACCAAGTGGAAACATGTAAATGCTGAAGTGCAAGGGGCCCAGTATTGAGCCCTGAGGAACACCAGACTTAAGACCAATTTCAGACCTGTACCCATTAAGAGAGACAAAGTGACAGTGATCAGTGAGGTAAGACTTGAACCATTTGAGAACAGTGTCAGAATCTCCAAACACAGTCTCAAGACGAGAAAGTATGATGTTATGGTCAACACTTTCAAAAGCAGCACTGAGATCAAGAAGGATGAGTACAGAAAGAGAACCAGAATCAGAAGCTATTAGAAGATCGTTAGTGACTTTGACCAGGGCAGTTTCTGTGCTGTGAAGTTGACGGAAGCCAGATTGGAGGGGTTCAAAAGGGTTGTTTGTCATGAGGTGGTTATGTAACTGAAGTGTGACAGCATGTTCTAGAATTTTTGCAAGAAAGGGTAAATTGGAGATGGGGTGAAAATTGTTAAGATTGTCGAGATCCATGTTAGGCTTTTTTGTCACGGGGGTAATGGCAGCAGTTTTGGGGACCGTTGGTACAATGCCAGTGCTCATGAATTCATTTATAATATTGAGGACAATGGGACAGAGAGAAGAGAAACAGGACTGAAATAAAGTTGTGGGAATGGGATCTAAAATAGATGTGGTGGGTTTCATGCATGTAACTAGTTTAATGAGGGATGCTGAGTCAAGAAGAGAGAAGCTGGAGAGAAGGGAACCAGAGAAGTTGGATGAGGAGGGAGGAGGTATGGAAATGATATGCATAGTGGAGAGAATGTGATGCCGGATGTTGTCAATCTTATAACTAAAGAAATCTAAGAATGTGTTGCAAAGTTGTGATGAGGCAGGCAATGTGGTGGGGCAGTTTGGCTTGAGCAGTCTATTGATGGTGGACAAAAGATGTCTGGGGTTGTTTTGGTGATTTTCAATGATGTGAGAGAAGAAGGTGGATCTAGCAGACTCAATAGTAACCTTATATTCAGACAAGTAATCTCTCCAAGCCTGATAATGTACATGTAGGCCAGAAAGACGCCACCTACGCTCAAGTTTGCGAGAGGCTGCCTTCATGGATCGCAGATGGTCGTTGTACCAGGGGGCAGGGCAACAGAAGGAGATGGTTCGAGTATTTAAAGGAGCAAAGGTTTCAAGGGTAGATAAAAGAGCACTGTCAAGGAACTGTATTTTGTCCTCTAGAGGGTCAGAGAAAGATAAACAAGATAAGGAGGACAGAACAGAATTTGCAAACCTTGGGTGATCAATTGATCGCCAGTTGCGGAAATTTACAGAGCGTGGGGGGGAAGTGTTAGAAACAGGTAATTCCATATTGAAAAGAATAGCTAAGTGGTCAGAGAGGCCTAGATCAAGGGGAGAGCAGTGGGAGACAAAGGAGTCATTTGCAATAATTAAATCTAAGGTGTGTCCTTTGTTATGTGTAGGGTTGCAAACAAACTGAGTAAGATCAAAGCATCCCAAAAGAGAAAGGAAGTCTTTAGCCAGACTGGAAGACCTTGAATCGATGTGTATATTAAAGTCCCCTAGAAAAAGGATCCTTTTAAACTTAGGCCATAAACATGAGAGAAAATCAGCAAACTCACCTAAGAAGGCTTCACTGGGTTTGGGTGGTCTATGAACTGTGGCAATGATAGTAGATTGGAGGATAGAAACTTTTAAAACAAGGCACTCAAAAGAAGAGGGAGGAGGTACTGTATAGTAATAGGACTTAGACTGTAAAAAAGGTTGTAAATAACAATGATGCCCACCCTCTGCCTGAAAGATGCGGAAGGTCAAACAAACCATACCCAGGAGGGACTAGTTGGTTAAACAGGAGTCCATCGTTTTGTTTGTGCCAGGTTTCAGTTAAGCACAGAAGGTCCAGTTTTTTTTCTTTGATAATGTCACATAAAAGAAGAGCCTTGTTGTTTATGGAGCGGGTATTGAGCGGGTATTGAGTAGCGCTGATCTGGCCAGTCTCGGGGATTCGGGGGGAAGCGGAGTGCGTTCCAGGTGCGGTAGTAAGAGGAGATTTTTTAGGTCGGCGCCGGTACAGGATGGACTTACAGTCGTGCACCGAAAGGCAAGGATAGAGACTCCGCTGGCAGATGAATGAAAGAAACGGCGTCCTGTGCTGCGATGGATGTAGCGACTCGGTCGTAAAATCCCAGTAAAATGGCAAAAAATCAAATGTATCTTTCACCAAGAAGTAGTTTTGTTTTAGTTGAAGAAGTTGCAGTGCAGTGATTCATTGGTCAATGAATCCAAGACGGTGCAACAGGACTGGAAGGAAATCCAGAGTAAGGTGGTAGCAAGTGGTGAAGGTCTTCAGTTGAGTAAATTCACAATGCAAGTGGAAGTCGCATTTGTGAATTTGTAACGTGGAGCAGATAACGTGAAGCGGATAAAAATAGATAAATTAGAAATCAGTGTTGCCGAGAAAAAAAAGAAAAAAAACATAAATAAATACTGGTGAGAGGAGTGGCAGCCAAACGTGCCAGCGTTCCCTTTCGACCAGAACCGGAAAAAAAGGATAATAAATACAATGTATACATATACATATGGAATGGTCCATTAAGGAATAAGAATGGCTGTTTCTTAAGAATGTTTACAATATCACACTCATGGTCCAGTGCTGTAATTCGCAGTGATGATATGTTTCAACATGCAAATCTCAGCAAATGCAGCATGCCACATCATGCCATATGCCAGCAAACACCAGCCCACATCATGAAAATGGTGACAGTGGAAAACAAAGAGGAGCACACCATGGCAAACTTTCATAATGTAATGCATTCCAAGGTGTATTTTATTATTTTATCAATTTGCTTGAACAGCAACTGCTTTATGTAGGACAGGACCAGTAAAGGTTGGTCCAGCTGGTTGCTCCTTCAAGAGGAGCTGAGCCAAGACTGTTCTGCTAAAAGGTGCATGGTATAAGGTGATGCCATCCAACCTGTAGATACAATGATCATAATTAAAGGATTTTGGCTGCTGGGCAGAAAACACATTGGACACATCATTCAGAAGAGAAACTGATTGAAAAATAAGTGTGTTCAATCTGGAGATTTATGTACAGTATGTGACACAAAGAATCACCTTATAATCTAAAAGTGCTTCTAACAGATATTTCATTCTATGCTCATGAATATACTGCTAACATGTTAAAAGCGCTGTGGCAGCAGTAACAAAAGATGTGTTACATACAGAGACACTGAGTTGTTACAATCTCTGAATTTTGCTCCACTTCTTCCTCTTTATCTAAACAAAAGCATGGACATCTATTCTTATCAGACTGATTTCTCAGACATATTGCTTCTGATTTTAGAATTAGTCTCTTCCCACTCTTATTTTGCTTATTTTGCTCTTATTTTGCAGGATCTTGTGCAAGATGTTGACAAGCTGCAGAGCTTTAAACTAATGAAAAAACGCAATAAAACTGAAAACCCACATCTTTGAACTCTTCTACCATGTTGTAGTAGTTACAAAGCAAATGAATGTTGTGTTTTGTTTTTCATAAAGGCTTTTACATGCTCCTCTGAAAAAGGACCTAATAATGTGTTAGTACTAGTAGGGATGCTACCTTCATCATGGCAAAAAATTGTTTCTTTTTGAACAGAGCAGCTTAATTGGGATGCTGATGGTTATGGGACTCATTAACTTGATCGTGCAGTATAATGTTAAATTAAATAAACATTCTGCACATCAAAGGGACCTAAAAACACAACATGATCACCAGAAGCATCTTTCCTCCAGCACTTCAATCAGAATGCGGCTCCAAATTAGCATAAGTCACTAGCATCTAAACCACATTACAACAAATGGTTGCAGAATATAGCTGGGAAAAGGCCATTCAATTAATGAAAGCAAGTTAGACTTGAAAATGACTTTTCTGTTTTTTTTCTCCACTTAATAAGTTGATTTTGAATTCTGTACAATTTAAGACAATGTGCAAGTGTCTAAGAAAAAAAGGAGGTTCTACAATACTAATGGATCTGTCTGTGTGAACATGGCAAAGAGTTGCATTTTCTGATTCTGACAGCTACAGAAACAGCCAATAAAAAAGAGACAAAAGACAGTTGGAAATCAAGGTGTTTGCTTTATGTGCACACTGAGGAAGCAAGAAGTAGCAGTGTGTAACAGTTATACAGTTAAGATACTTGATCTTTAACTGCTTTCAGTTTATCTTCAAGGTCTTCATCAAAACTGCATTCTCCTGCTTGCTTAACTAAAGTAGGTTATCCTTACTCATCAATGCTTGAAGTATCATACATGAACCTATTCCTGGATCAGGAAACCACTGTATACCGTAGATTACAATGAAACTAGAGTCAGAAGCTTCTAGGCTACTTTTTTCTATTATAATAGAGTCTGTTATGATTGTTTAATACTGTTACATAAAGAGTAACCTTTATTAGCTTGGTTTTGTAAAGAATATAGTATTTCTATGCAGCATTAAACAGAACAAAGACTGATATCTAATTTGCATTGTATTATAAAGTACCAGAATGAAAATTCACAACATTTGCATCTCCACAGTGTGTCCAATTTATCCGTTTGTTGCATAAACAGTTTTGTGCATAGAAAAGTGTCTTTTAGTAAAGGTGGATGGAAATTCCAGTTTTATTCTTTATTTGCTGAACATGAAAAACTGCTGCCTAAGCCTTACTTAATCCCTTTGTTGAAAAGGGAATTTCTGAAGACATCAGTTTTTGAAGACTTTAATCAAATCCACTCTTTGCCATCTTTTACTGAGATGGAAAAGATTAAGTTCAAGGATTTTAACAGGGATTTATTTCAACGCCCATGTACACCAACAGTGTTTGGTTCACTTTACAGGGTAAAATAAAACAAACAAAATAGAGAAAGAAAAAAACTCAAAATAATTATTGAACAGAAATAAAGAAGACATCTAGAAATTAAAAACATGGAAAAGGGAGAAATATGCAAAAGAGTTTACATTTCTCAAATTGGCAATGAGTGAGTTCCAGAGCTGTGGTGTAAGGACACTTGTACCTGTAAAAAGTTTCTTCAATTTGTCCTCATAATTGGTCTTCTTAAGGTTGGTAACTGTATGAGTCTAGTTGCTCTTCTATAGGCATTCTCATTTATTGTTTCCAGACCATTTCTCTCCCCTAAAATTAAATTGTTGCAAAGGTGATTTCCTTCTCTAAGCTCATTATCGATAGGTATGAATCTGCTACAGACTAAAGAAGGCGTTTTCCTATGACTTAACATCCTTAGTAATTAACAAAAAGATTTCAGGGAGCAACACCTCCCATGAAGGGCCACTTCAGATCTCTGAGCTACTCTCTGTGAAGTCTCCCTTATTTTGAAAGCTCAGTGCTGACAGGTGTGCATTAGACAGTTCATAAACATCAGTTTGACAACCGTTTCCTCCAGCTGTAGGTTTCGTACACAGCAGTTCCAGAGATGTTTTCCTAACCATTCTCTAGAGAGGAGCTGTACTTACAGGGAATACTTCAAAGACATCAAATGGTCAACTGGGAAGACAAATGCTTCCACACCTTTTTTGAAGGGGGTTATTTAGAGATTTTTTAGAAGGGATCAAAATCTAATCAAGTTAAAAATGATTGGAATTTGTCACTGATACAAGTGGGAAAAATGGAAGCAGGAAACCTGTCGGTCTAAATCACAGTAGCAGTCTTCCATATACAGATGACTGCTTTTATATTTATTTATATCATGTCTGCATGTATAAAACATTGGACTGGATTATATACTTAACTGGAAAACATTTTGCATAAATGCATACAATAGAAAATCACACAATTTGGTGTGGTGGAGATACTGAATACTCATCAAGTAATACTTTTTTGTTCAAGCAACAATCACCTGAGGGATTTAATATCTATGCTAATCACACTCTAACTTATATGTTCTAAGAATAAATAATTAGTGGTTTGCACATATAGGGGTAAATATTTAATGATCACATATGCAATTCTCTTTAATGAAATCTGGTATGGAAGGTATGTCTGGATGATCTGACCAAACATAAAGAGGACATGTGATCTGAAGGAATTTTTGCAGGAGTAATAGGACCAGGGCAAAAACGATTATAAAGTGACAGTGTTCTTCAAAAATATTTTTTATTAGTTTAAAGGGATGTTTATCCAAGACCTATGATGGAACCTACAAAAAGTTTTAAAAAATGACACCATGACTTTGTGGATGAAGTGTACAACAAACAGCTATGGTAGTACTGGAAGGAGTGGGGCAGTGAAGCTTTTTGACAATTAATTCACACAACTGCTAGGCATACTAATAAAGCTGCTGTTAAAAATAACAGGGTAGTTGTAACCTGAGGACAGCTGACATATCTGGAAGCACATTGGTTCATGACATTTTCTGAAATGACTGAAGAAATTAATGGCAGCTAATGCACATTAATTAAATACAGAAGCCCCTTTTTGATGTATTTCAGTCTGCAGATAGTTGTCTAATTGTTTTCCTTTTGCTGCAAGTATTGAATATGTATGTTCATTGTGAAGATTTTCATTAAATATGGAAACAAAAATGTTGTCTCAAGACTAGAGTGTTTAAGCCATGTATAATCAATCATTCTGCATGCTGGTTGGCATAAACACACTCAATATATACAGAATACCTAGGATGCGTTATATCTGATTTATGCAGTTTCCAGTCCAATGCAGTTTAAATTGTGGATGTGATAAAAAAAAATATTCTCATTTTTATTCCAAGTTTTAGTCATGCAAATGTGGACATGGATACTGTGCATGAATGGTCATTTCTACATTTTACACCAATCATAATGACTGAATAATATACTGTATACAACAATATCAATTCTTTATTAATTAAACATTAACATGAAATCTCACATGCTAATTTTAGCTCAGTAGTTTGGACAAACTCTAATTAAGCAGAAGAAGTGTGATTTACATATGTTGTGCTTTATTGAGTAACTCACTTGGCTGAGGAGATAGATAGCCCTTTTGTAAGGATGAGGTGGCAGAACTCCTTCTAATGAGAAATGAGCTAGGGAGCTGTTGCACAGGTAAAGATGGGTTGGAGGAAGTGATGTAAAGAAGTAAGCAAGAAGCAAGATATGTATATACAGTATATACATTAGGTACAGGTAGATGTAGATGGAAGAGATTAGGCATAGACTTTCTTCTGAATTTTTAACTCTTTAGTGTGACATTATGCACTGTTAAAATATTAATTACAAAACAGAAGACTGTAGTGGAACATTCAATCTGGAAGTAAATAAACTACAAAATGAATAAAATAGGCTATTAATAAATTGCTGCACACCTCAATGAACACCAGCACTGTGCCGTTAACAACAAAGGACTCTCAAGTCACATCTCAGATACCAAAAAAACAGAACACCTACTGTACTGTACACTTACATTACTTGTTGGCTACACACGTGGCAAAACTTTTAATTTTATATTATTTAAATGATTCTTTACTACAGAAATATAAACAGGGATATTTCAGGGATGGAGTGGAGGTTAAAGATTATATTTCAAGGCAGTCTGAACTCTATGGATCAGAGGAACAATAATTTCATATTTCATTCAGTAATATCTCTAAGTTATCACTAAAACCTAATATGTAAGTTGACAGTGGTTTCTCATTAGAAGAATATAATTCAATGTCTACTTAACACAGTGATTTAAATTACAGGGATGCTTTCAATTATATAGCCAATATCATAAAAGTAAAAAATATGAAATAACAGAAGACATATTATGTTTTTATATTAAAACATTATTATATATACAAACTAATATAACAATAAATAACATATCTGCATTCCAATATCTAATTTCTACATGCATTTGATTTACAAGTCATTATTCTAATCCTAACAAGGAAAATGAGGTGGCAGTATTACAAAATAAAATAACAAAGACAAGGTTCAAGCACTTGGTCTTTGGTTTAATTTATCTTGACAGTAATCACAATAAACTTACAGTATTGTGCATTTGGAAATTATGGATGGGGGAAGGAACTGTTGTCATGAACTCAGGGTTGTGCATCTGTTCCTTGGAGGAATGCAAGGGAGCAAAGATTTATTTGAATGGTGATAATTGAGGAACTCATTTTATTCCAGTAAGGTTCTTTCAACCACAATCAATTTCACTTGCCATCATAAATAACGGAGGTCGGTGAAGTAATATGGGGACTCATGTGAGCTCTGCCAAGAAAGTGGGAATTGCAACACTGGGCAGGAAATGTCACTTTCCCTGTGTTTGGGTGCACATTAAACTTATTTAAAGAGAAGTACTGTAGTTCAAGTCATGCAGGACTTCCACATTCCACCACCAAAAAGAACAGCGCCCTCCAAAATCATTGGCACCATTGATGAGAAAAAAATGTCTTTGTTGTTTATCTGCTTGATCTTACACTGAAAGAATGAAAGAAATCTAACCTTTCAGTGAGGTAAAACTATTCAAGGAAAAAAAATCCTTATAAAAAACATTTTTCTCAGAAACATGTGTCACAATTATTGGCACCCCTACAAATTCCTATGAACAAAATCTAATTGACATTCCTATTCATATTCTACCTTTTTTAAGGTAGACTTCAGACTTCACACCTGAGTCTTTAGGAATTCTTAAGTGGTCCTCCATGACTTCCTGTTTATCTGGGGTATAAATATGAGGTGACATGCAGGCCAAACACCCTTAGTCATCCATCAACATGGGGAAGATCAGAGAATACACAAATCAAATGAGACAAAAGGTTGTTGACCTTCATAAATTAGGCAGTGGCTATAAAAATAGCTTCACACCTGAAAATACCTCCACTATTAGGGCAATAAGAAGTTTCAAACAACTGGAGCTGTGATGAACCTGCCTGGAAGAGGACACAAGTGTACTTTGCCCCCACACACAGTGAGGAAGATGGTTCGAGAGATTAAAGGCTAAACATCACTGGAACTTTGATTGGAACCAGGTTCTATGATCAGATGAGACAAAAATAGAGCTTTTTTGCAACAAACACCAGAGGTGGGTTTGGTGTAAAAAGAGTCAAGGTCATGCAGAAAAGAACCTAATCCCCACTGTGAAGTATGGTGGTGGATCTGTGATGTTGTGGGACTGTTTTTCTTCCAAAGGCCCTGGGAATCTTGTTAGTATACATGGCATCGTGGACTCCATCAAATACCAGGAGATTTTAGATCAAAATCTGGCTGCCTCTGCCAGGAGGCTAAGACTGGGTCATGGTTGGATCTTCCAGCAGGACTCTGATCCAAAGCATACCTCCAAATCCACACAAAAATGGTTCACTGACCACAGACTCAAGCTTTTGCAGTTGCCATTCCAGTCCCCTGACCTAAACTCCATTGAAAACCTGTGGGGTGAGCTAAAGAGGAGAGTCCACAAGTGAGGACCAAGGACTCTGAAGTATTTGGAGAGATTTTGTATGCAGGAATGGTCTCAGATCCCTTTATATGTGCTCCCCCAACTCATTCAGCATTATAAGAGAAAACTCAGTGCTGTTATCTTGGCAAAGGGAGGGTGTACAAAGTTCTAAATGCAGAGGTGCCAATAAGTTTGACAAAAGTGTTTTTAAGAAAAAAAAATGTTTTCTATGGATTTCTTTTCTTTGAATAAGTTTACCTCACCAAAAGGTTAGAGTTCTCTCATATTTTCTGTGTCCGATCAAGCCGATAAACAACAAATACATTTTTTAAAGCCTTTTTTGCTCATCTTTACCAAGGGTGCCAATAATTCTGGAGGGCACTGTAACTACAAAATTAAATTAGAACTGTGCTGCTTTTCACACATACAGTACAAGAATTGCTTATAACTCCAACCCCTAAAAGTCCAACTCCTCAGATCATCTGATCATCCCAAGCAAGTTTTCTGAATTTTCATCTCAGGTTGTTATATTTCAAGCCAAATATCATAGTTCTGTATGAAACAAAAGTGAACTATTCTTAGTACATCCTCATACAGTAAGTCTAGAATCCCCTTGCAAGTAAATGTTTTAAAGTTTGATATTTACTCAGACTCCCACAGGAAAGGAATTACACTGCAACATTGAGAAGGTACAGTGCTAAACAAAACAATTAATAGCAGTTTACTAGACAGTCCATTAAGCCTCCAGTCATGCCTCCCAGCATTCAGGGGAAATCAGGTCAAAAACAGCATCTAATATAATCTATTTAAGCAAACAAAGAATACATTGGTCTTCAACCTATCGTGTATGTTTGAGCAATAATTTCCAGTAGTATTGAATAAAATCCTTCTTGTGTTTAAAAGACTCTCCTTAACATTACGGAGTCTTGGGATTTCAGATCAGTATCTATTAAGAACTGGACCAGTCAACAACTGGTAAGAAGATGGAGGAGAGGGTGGTTTTTTACCTTAGCACATTCAAGGCAAAAACAAGGAAGTCCCAACAGTCCCTTTCAAATTCAAAATCTCTCCCTCTCCCTCCATACGGGACCTGCTCCAATAAGAAGACATGATAAGATTGGCCAAAGGAGAAGACCCATACTTGCAGCACAACCACTGGCCTGTCATTATCCAGTAACACAAAGTCAGTAAATATTTTATGTGATAATTAACCACTTCACAGATAAAAGAATAAGAGCTGTAATTAATACATGAACACATTAATAATACTATCAAATAAAAAACACAATAAAACTACAATTGTTTTATAAGCAGATAAGGAAAAATTGAAAAAAAGATTACTATTAAACCAAACAAAAAGCTAACAATACAATTTAATTGTACGAGGACAAGATTGTTGCATTACATTTTATTTTAAAAATGTGAATTCTGAACCATGCACTTCACATTATCCAGCTGTATAAATGGGTACAAATGTAAGCCACTCTGGATAAAAAGATCAACCAAATAAATTAAAAATAATTAATGTATAATTTCCTAAAAAACACTAAATGCAACAATATTCCCAATCTAACTTCTAATTATTTAGTTTTCCTGGGGTATGTGCAGGTGGGCATATAACTCTGCAACTCACAACGGGCAGCCCACTGAAGCTAAGCAGGTGTGAGCCTGGTCAGTACCTGAATGGGAGACCTTCTGGGAAAAACTAAGGTTGCCGCTGGACGAGGTGTTAGTGGGGCCAGCAGGGAGCGCTCACCCTGCGGTCCATGTGGGTCCTAATGCCCCAGTATAGTGATGGGGACACTATACTGTAAACTGGTGTCATCCTTCAGATGAGACGTAAATTTACACTGCTCTCCTCCCCACTGATAACTGATATGTGGTGATGGTTCCGGCGCTTTATGGCTGCTGTCGCATCATTCAGGTGGATGGTACACATTGGTGGTGGTGGAGGGGAGTCCCCATTACCTGTAAAGTGCTTTGAGTGGAGTATCTAGAAAAGCGCTATATAAGTGTAAGCAATTATTAATTATTATTATTATATTACAGTCAGCACTAAAGCAGAATCAAGGTTTCATACAGGAGAGATAAAAGGAGCAATAAACTACATTTAGCAAAAAAAAGATTGCCAGAGAGTGTCTAGGCAAGCTTATGCACAGGGATCAGTCTCAGCTTTTTACAGGTATAACCAAATGCAAATCAGCTGTTCACAGAAAAACACAACAGAGAACTCAACTAGAAAGAATACAACCCTGCTGGGGATAGAAGGACCAGGACTAGGAAGTCTTGGTTAAGACTTTCCTTCAATTCGTGGAATGAGAAATTTATCTCATGGAGCGAAAGGTAAGACCATCCGACCATCTCTGAATTGCAGGCTTTTACACATGAATACAGAAAGATCATTTTTGGCAGAAATCTAATATTGCAGATAAATAACAGCATATTCCATCTAACCTAATGTGGAGCTGTTTTAGTTTTCCTGTCAGAATTATATCTTGGGATCGATGTTCCCACTGACCACCCTTGGTAAGACTCCTTCCACCTGGGATAGTGAAAGCGAGGTGCTAGAACCAAAACTAATTGATTTCTTTTTTATTCAAGAGTATACTTGTCCCATGCAACAGCATTGTGTGCTATTCGAGATTTCAGTTAAGCTCATTGAAAATCCAAACCATTGGTTCAAATGATCTTGGTATCTGAGTAGGCACTGCCATTGCCACAATGAATACAGAGTAGTGCATAAAAGGGGGCTCCCTGTTTAAGTATTCAGGACTGTCCATCTCCCTTGGCCCCTCATAGCATTAAAAGCCATTGAAATAACACTGGAATGAGGTTATCTAAGTCAATCAGAGGCAGAGCAGTTCTTTCCAAAACCTATCACACTGAAGGGAAAAGAATATATATCAGATTGAGGAGCTTTGAAGGATAAATGTAAGACAAAACTGTTTCCTTTGTGAGATATTTCCCTGGGCTAGACCCAGACTTATGTAAGCACATGCTTCATGACTCTTTTGTGAGGTAAAAAGCTGCTACACAATAAAGAATGGAACTGTCAGGAAAAAAAAAAACCTTTAGGACCGATTTAAGGAATCTCATAAAAACATGATCTGGAGAGCAATTGGAGCAGAATACTGCTCCAAACCCTGCCAATGTCAGTGGAGTAGAATGTGAATTAATAGGTCTAAGAAGCCTTTGTCAAGTTGATCTGAAAAAGCCAAGAGTGGATTTGATTACTAAACATTACCTGCAGCACTGGTCAAAGAACCACATCTAAGAACATGAAACTATACACCTGGTAAGAAATAGATGCAACACAGGATACCTTTGTACATACTGTACTGTATCTCAGTGCAACACCCACATGTATTCTGACAATTATATTATATCGAAACATAAAAATAACTCCCATCATAAATAACACTACAACCTACATAATGTACAAGAACTTAGAATGACTAATGTAGCTTAATCAAATAATAATATTTGTTTTATGTCCATCATAGGGGTGTTGGGTGATATCTTGGATGGATAACTGCATGTCTGAACTGGTATCAGTTCTTCACACTGGGCTCTCATTCAGCTTTGAGTCATAATGAAAACTCTTATATATCTCTCTCCGCAGCATGAGCCCTAAATACTGTACCTTCATCTGCTAGATGCTTCTCTTCAAAATTGTAACTGAGATGCCCCCTTCATAGACTGCTTGTAACTTCTCTGCCCAAAGAGACCCCACTTTGGAAACTCTATTTCTGGTGCAACATTCTTTATCTAAAAAAAATCTCTTCCTGGACTCAAATTATCTTTAATGTCAATCACCACCACCTACCCTCCTCCTATTGGAAAATGCCCCAATCACCTAGGGCCTCTGCAGCCTTCTTTCAAAGTGTGAATTTTAAAGCCATCTCATTTTATTTTCTTATTCCATACTTCACTCCCACAATAACTTTATCATCACATGGTGAACTGTGAGCTCAGAGGCACCTGGTAATCTAAGAATACTGTCTTGTGAAGTCCATCAATCAGTGCATTGTTGGTTGGGGAGTCCTGGATAGCTGGCTCAAAATCTTATCTAGACTTGAACCAGATGGACATATGCAGTTCAATCAACACTCCCAAATGACACATTTATTAACAGATAACAAGCCATGATGCATTATTAAATAACTTATATAAATCTTAATAAATCATTGTATGTATTAGTATCCCACACAAATCCTCATATGCAGCACTAATTATAGACATAACTAAACCATACTGAGGGCAATAATGAGAGCTAGTGTAATATATTTTATTTTTTTCTTTTTAGAAACTCATCGTTCATTAAAAAAGCTTGTTTTTATTCATCGTCAATAACAACCAAAACATATTGTCACTAATTTGTTTGCTGTCTTGAAAATATGGAAAGCAAAACAAATTGTTCAGTTGCTTTAAAAGTCATCATCTTATGATAATATGTATTTCCTCATTTAAAATGGAAAACTGCCACTTCCCAATGATTACTTTATAATTATATTTTAAAGATAATTGTTACCTACTGTTCATATGATCTTATTATTCCTAAATATAATTTTGTATTTGTTTTCAGCATAGGACTAGAGTTATGAATTTACTAAATGTGATCCAAACAGCCAGAAACAGTACATATCTACAAACATTTTGTTTATTGTTTCATAGTTACATGTAATCAAAAACAGTTTTTGTTGTAGTATATAGTTTAGAACACTGGTAAAAATTCAAAATTGAAGTGAAGTGAAGGGGAGAAAACAGGGTTTGTCATGGAGAGGCCATACTCCCTATATACTTATTCCCCCGAGTTAACTGTTAAGGAATAAAACAAGCTGTTAGATTAGGTGGACAAATTTAGTTCACCTCTGAACTCCAGTGAGTCTGGTGCAAATTGGGCAGGCTTTGCTTTAATTTTTACGTAAAAAAAAAAGGTAAGAACCATGAAACCTATATGACTTTTCTTGTCTATTTTTTGTATTTTAGCTCTTTGACCACAAAAGAAAACTGAAGCAAATACAATTAATTGATTCATTTTGCTGGACTCCTGCCCACTCTAAATTGATGGTGTCTAAAAATGATGAAAGTGCTGTTTTTACACATGACGTTTCAACAGTGGTGTATTTAATCATCCTGTAGTATTTAGTTTTATATCATCCCCATCTTCAAGAAGTGTCACTTTTGTAGGAAAGTAATCTGGTATCTGAAAAACAACGATAAGAAAAAATAAATTCTTTATTATTCTAATAAATTCTAAAGTTAATAATGTATACCTCTGAAAAAGTATTCATGCTCAGATGGAGACGGAAATCTAAGACTTGTTATAGTTATTTAAACAGCTAAAGAATAACTTAACATTCTGTGATTTCATTGGAATTTCATCAATGAAATGCATTTACTACTAAACTAGTTGTAATAGAAAACTGATACTGTATATATTTTTTATCTACATTACAAAGAGGTTACTACATGATGAGGTTATCTAAGCCCATTCTTTGATTGTGCTTAAGCCCAACACTACACCAGGCAGAAAATCCATTATTTACTTTTTTGGTGGGTGCCGAGTTGATATTGCTCATTGCTTAGGAATGTGAGTTATTTCTTTGATCACTTGGATTTGGAGGGGTGAGGGTGTGATATGTTGTTACTGTACATGCTTAAACTTGGGAGTATTGCGTGATTATGTGATGATCATGTGATCATCACAGAACTGACTGTTGAATTTTCTGAAGCATTTTAATTTTTTAAGCATTTATTTGTGAAATGATTTGTGTTAGATCTCATCTCCCAGTGAGCCCATCAAGATTTCAAATATTTGATGGGAAAAGATGAACCATAAACCTTGGTAGAAAGATATAAACTGATCAGCTACAATTCATGCTCAGGTTTTGGAATTAAATGAGAGTAGAAGGATGTAGTGAGTAATTTTGTTTTATGAATTGTATTAGTGTACTTCACTTCCACTATCAAGAAATGGGATTAATTAGTATGATTAATTAATAAAGATGTCAACTGGCAACTTGACATTCTCGAGAATGTCAAAATACCATAAACCCTCCTGGACTAGCAGTAAAATACAGTACATTGTTCTAAAGAGTGTTAATACCAATAAATTACTTTCTCTGACATTTATTTACTGCTTTCTACCTCTGATTCCTAAAACGTGGGCATGTACACATCTGCCCTCTTTAAACTGAGTTTAAAGACAAATGGCAGATGAGCAATACTAAATTTTCTTCATTTATCTTCACAGAAATCTAAGCATACCTCTGTACAGTAGGTCTAAGATCAATTCATCCATCCATCCAAGTAAGCAAATAATGTAAGCAACTAGTTAGATTTTGGTTGTGGTAAAATGGGATTTATTGCCTTTAACAATGATAGTGGGTTACTGTAACTTCCACATGTAACACAACAGAGTAACTGTTAAGTTACATTTACATATAACATTTCTGTAACTGGATAATAAATATTTAAAGTTCATAATCAAATTTATAGAAATAAAAGTTAACCATATCTGATTACTCCTTTATTCAAGCAAATAATCTAATTTTATGTTAAGCACGCTATGTATGATTTATATTCAAGCTGCAAGCAATTATTAACAACTGTGATAACATTATAATGTGTAGAAAATAAATGCACAATCTGAATGTTATTGGTACATAATATTCTATACTTGAGAAATGCTACTTATAAAGAGATAATAAGAAACA
Organism: Atractosteus spatula; assembly: GCF_055471065.1. Taxonomy (NCBI): domain Eukaryota; kingdom Metazoa; phylum Chordata; class Actinopteri; order Semionotiformes; family Lepisosteidae; genus Atractosteus; species Atractosteus spatula. Next base: position 10,667,152 of record NC_142723.1, read on the forward strand.
ATAAGCTAAATAATTTATTGTCAGATGGCAATGTTTTCCCATGACAATGCTTTTCATACACATTATATTCCTCCAATGGTACTGGGATGACCTTTTGATTTAATTTTTCTTCATTTTTCAGGTGAAACTGCCTAGTCTCATTTGCCCTTGGCCAACTAAAGCTTTAAACTGTCCTAGATACTTGAAAAGTTCTGAAACTATTGAAAGCGGCCATATCAATTATCTTTTCTCTGTGCCTAAATATATTTTGATGTTTTTATTGTATGGTGCCATAAAGATGTGGAACTGTTCCATTTAGATTTCTGAACAAATGTTGTGTGTTTTATAAATGGATTTAATTTCAAACTTTGGAAGCACCCATACCACTGCAGAATGTACTATGACTGCATTTGATTATCTGTACATCATACAGCAAACCACACCTTATGACCTACCAATCCCAGATTCGACCTGTATTTAATATTAAAATAAACTACTGCAATGTCTCAAAATCTCATAAGTCACAGATTTAGGATATGGACATATGTGTATTTTATATAACTTGGGGTCATTGTATTGCTGCCACTCTGTTTGACAGGAATATGGTTCTTATACTGAACAGTAATCTATCGTCTGGCACCATCTCTGAACAGAAGGAAGGAAGCCACTACACCAGGAAGACTTTTTATAGCATTTCACACAAACAAAATACATGTTGCATAATGTATTTACTAAAATACCCAACATGTGATAGATGTGGGCAAGCCTCTGCCACTATGAAACATGATTTGGTCTTTTCCCAGGCTGAATCTTTTCTGGTCTTCCATTTTTTATACTCTCCTATCACTAATCTTGAAATCGAACCCATTACTTTTATTGCCACTTGATAATCTCTGTACTAATCTCAAAAATACATTTTGACAGCCTGGCTTTTACAACTCTTTTTTGTGTTTACCAATGGATATTATATTCCTGTGTTTGTGAGGGGATCTAGTACCTACCTTCTCCTGAAAAAAGAAAACTTTGAAACACATTGTTAATGTAGATTCAAAAGATTTCAAAAGGCTGGGGGATGCCTTAAAATGGTAAACTCTTTTGGATCCTGGGATGTGATACCAGTGTCTCACCTTGAACTACAGACCTGTTACTCTACTTAAAAATGATTAGAAGACAGAATTGACCACTGTGTATTAGGAATAAGTAATAGGTTTATTCCGTGCTGAAAAGAGAAGAAAGAAAACACAATGTTTCAGCCATGGAGCCTTCTATCCTGCCACTGGGTGTTTTCAAGAAAAAGACCCCAGTGATTCATTCTGAAATGTTTTAGTTTGCTAACACAGTGCACTTGGTCAGGTGTGCTATCCATTTTTTTTCTAATCAAGTTTTCTCATAAGTTGTCGTTACTGTTATAATACATACTGTCAGCAATTTGAATTTTAAGAGGCTGGAACAGGTATTATTGCAGCACCCTAACTGTTGCAACAATCCTTTTTACTCTCCTCTCTCGGCTACCTTAACAATTCCCTTTCATCCTGAAGGACTCTAAGATATTAATTTAGAAGCTTCCTAAGCAGCCCAGAACAATGTAGTTGTACAAGATTATTAAAAATAGCCTTCACTTATTAGCATGAGTAGATTAAACCTGTATGAGACTTGAAATGCTAGTGTCGGTCTTTAACAAAACAGAGCACTAGACCAAAATATTTTGTATGAAAACTTTGTAAGTGGTATTGCATTATCAAATTCTTTTGTCTTTAGAGTCAAGCAAATCCTTTTAGGGGTCACAACAGACCATAAAAGCAAAAGTATTAAGTTTGTGGTATTCTTTGTCAAGTTACTTATTTTTAAATTTTTTGTGGGATTAGTAGTAGTAGGAGACGGAGTAGTTTGTACTTGGAGATTGAAAATTCATCATTACCAGGAAGGTCTGTGGCACACTGTAGCTTCAAGGGACATCTTTATTAGGACTTAGTATAGCTTCAGAAGGCAGCTCTTAATTTAACTTAATTCTGTACATTCTGCTACCTACCCATCAGTGCCAGTCTAACCCCCTGATGTTGGTTTTTTTAACAATTTAATTGCTCTTGCAACTTCCATTAACAAAAAACAAATATGAAGAAATAACTGACAGTCACTGTCTTCAGCTTGCTTCAGATGGCTTTTATCACTGAATTCTAAAAGTCTTTTTCAAACTGATCATTTATTTTGAAACTGCTGCTTTCTCAGCTGCTCATATTGTGTGTATTATTTTAATTTGTATCAGGTTTCAGTAGGATACATCAACAGATAGTGTAAATATAGCATTTAAAGCAAAAAGTGAAAAAGATAATATATTTTTTATATTCAATGTAATTACATATTTGTTAGATCAAGATATAAACATAAGGCTATATTAATTACACAACTAATCCCTTTGCTAAAGCCCATAAAAAATATTGTAGTGTTTAGATACAGAAAACTTGTAACTCACATACAGTTTTATGTCACTGATTCAAAACTTAATAAAGCCTAAGCTGACTTAACCAAAAAAGCCTTTTATATTGTTAACAAACGTGCTTGTTGATAATATCGTGGAGTTCGCTGTGTGCTGCTTCCACGCAGGCTTGAGGTTGAATGTAAACGGCTGTGAAAATGGTGGTGGAAACAAATAAAAGGGTCGACATTTTATGGTCAGATGTTCTTGATTCGGTGAGCAGGATTTAGAGATTACCTTCATGTCGGTGCACCATTTGCTGTTGACCAGGAAGCAAACACCTCCTCCTTTGTGTTTGCCGGTTGCTTGGTGGTTTCTGTCCATGCTATAAATGGTGAACCCTTTTGGCTGGATGGCGGTGTCTAGGACGCATGCATTCAGCCAGGTTTCAGTGAAGGCGTATACACAGCATTCCTTCAGGTCTCTTTCCACGTTGATCCGACAATGTAGCTCATCTATCTTATTGTCCAGTGACTGAACATTAGCTAACAAAATAAACGGCAGCGGTGGTCTGTGCAGACGCCTTCGCAGTCGCGCTAGTACGCTGCCTCGTCTCCCCCTGGCGTCTGCCCACCTGTTGTTGTTCGCCGCATCTTTGTCCGATCCAGCAGGTGGGGTCCGGTACGTGAAAAAGTTGTTTGATGACCCTAAGGAGTCTGTCGTTAGGTTTAAAAGTGTTTGTCTGTCATAAGTAATGACAGACATTGAGCGTCCAACACAAAACGAGTATTAACGTATAAACATTAAAACAGTCACACAACAAGAGAGCTTTCTGTGAACCGTCGCCATCTTGCCATCAAAAACAACAACAAGAGCATCAAGTCTCTGAATGTCATATTGTCATAAACGATGTTAATTTAGGAATATAAATATATTATACATATAGTATTTGACTTATAGTGGTAGCTTAAATAAAACTTACACAGTATTCTACTTTCTTCATGAACATTTTATGCATCAAAGTCTTTAACTCAGTCAGTTATTGTGGTTATTTTGGAAAAGTTTTGATGTGCTTGTTCTGACTATATTAAGTGTATATACTTTGTAAAAAAGCTATAATGCTTTAACCTTTTCTATTATTACTTGCTGTTGTTATTGCAGTAAACAAATGTGTATTTTTAGAATCTGCTTAATAGGGAATATATGCGTTCAATTCCTCCTTAGGGTACAAGTTTTTCTTCTAACGAATAAAATAGTAAATATTATGTACACTATATTAACAATTATTTATTGTTTTTTATACATCACAACCTATTCAATGTTAAATGATTTAAATAATTAAATAAAAACGTGAATGAACAAACGTGAATATTGTCAACAGTGGGAGTAAAAACTAGTTCAACCGGTTAAATTTAATTCAATTCAAAATACTTTATGCATCCCAGTGGGGCAATTTAACACAAGCCTTTACACGAAATCATATATATTATAATTATAATCAAGAATAACAAAGTACTAAAAAGACCACCGAAACTATAATAATATATCTGATTATTATGAACAGTATTCATGTATTAATAATAAATAATAATATCAAACTTCTTTTAGAGGGTAAAGACTGTTATGTCAGAATGCTGTACATATACTTTAGTTCAGCATTCAGTACCATCATCCCCCAATAATTGGTACACAAGTTTACCTTACTGGGTCTGAACACTCCACTGTGCAACTGGATCCTGGACTTCCTGAACAACAGTCCACATGGCTGTGAGGATCCATGGTAACACTTGCCAGACCATTGTTCTGAACACTGGTGATCCGCAAGGTTGTGTGCTTAGCCCACTGCTGTAAACTCTGTTGACCCATGACTGGGTTGCCAAATACAGCAGTAATCATATCATCAAGTATGCTGATGACACCACAGTTGTGGGAACAATTAACTACAACTTAAATAAAAGGAGCCATGATAACTAAATTTCAAGGACTGATTCATGTCCTTAGAAACTTTAGAAAGTTCTCGCAGTTTGATTTAGAGTTGGTCTCTAAAAGTCAGTTCCTTTCACATGGCTGCTGTCTTTTTCTGCTTTCTGAAGGAGATGGATTTTGGTAACAGGTCTGTCATCCACCATCAGGACCAGTTCCCCAGGAATGAAGTTTCGCTTCAGCTGGGACCATTTTTGGTGTCTTGAAGCAATGTTAGAAACTCCTTTGTCCATCAACGCCAGAACAGGTCTGACATGTATTAAACCTGTCTCCATCTTCGTCCCAAATACAGGTCTTCCTTACTGAATAATCCAGAAGGTAGCAATGGCTTGGTCTTCAATGACAACAAGTGGTTTGATGTTAAGGCCTCCAAATCGTTGGGGTCTGTGGATACTTTTGTTATTGGTCTGCTGTTAATTATGGATTCCATCTCACACAATGCTGTCTGCAGTGGAATTGAGAATTTTCCTTACAACTCTAATTAATCGCTCTCAAGGTCCACCATGGTCCTATCCAGTAGGAGGATTGAACTTCCAAGAGGTGTTATATTGCAGAAGAGCGTCATGTATCTAGAAATTTTTCCATTCTTGTATGGCTTCTTTTGATTCTCGCTCAGCCCCAATGAAATTCATTCCATTGTCTGAGTAGAAGTCCCTTACCTGACCTCTTCTAGCAATAAATCGAGGCAGGGCATTCACACAAAAGCTAGTGTCCAAAGATGATGGGACTTCAATATGCACAGCACGAATTGCCAAGCATGTGAAAATTACCCCATATCTCTCATATCTCTTTACTGTGCTCCTTCTGAACTTGACCTCAAAGAGTCCAAAGTAGTCCACACCTACTCTGGTGAAAGCAGGATCATCTAGCAAAACTCTGGCTGAGAGTAGGTCTTCCATTCGTTGGTTTTCTGCTGCTCCATGCAATCAACACACTTGGAGAGAATCCTTCTTAATGCAGCATTTGCGCCCAGTATCCAGTACTTTTCACACAGCTTAGAAAGCATATGGTTAATGCCACCATGCCCAACTTTTTCATAAATGTGTTGGAGGATCAAAGTATTAATATGAAGCTCCTTCTACAGGATAATAGGTTTCTTAGATTCTTCTCTACTGAGTCTGCCACCAACTCTTAGAACTCCATTCTGAAGGAAGGGATTGAGCTTGTAAATGGTACTAGTCCTCCTCTGTCCCTTAAGCAGAGTGGAGATTTCCTCAGGGAACGTCTCATTCTGAATGTGGCGGATGATTTCCAGCTCTGCCCTTGTCAGGTCTTCCACAGAAAGGTGACTTTGTCTGGCCTTTGCCCTTTCCCATTCCAGCTGTCTCTGTAGGTTTTCTCCCTTCAACTGATTAGGGATGGCTGCCAACTTTCTTCTTGCTCTACTACGACTCAGGAGCATGTCCCTTTATCTTAGAATCCACGCCACCATACGTTTCAACTTTGTCCAACACGAATAATGATAAATCAATTTCTTGACTGCATCGTTATTCCTAACGGTCACAGTGTTTACTGTTACAGTCCCTTTGGGACTACATTCAGCAACAACCTCTGGGTTGTTGGTTTCGATCCTTCAAGCATTAACTGGGATTTCAGCCCAGTTCTGCCCTGAACTTCTGAGAAAGCTTGGTCCTGAGAACCAGGCTTCGTTCCGCAAACATTTATCCACCTTCTGGCCCCTTGATGCATAATGAGACTCTATTTGCCATGAAGGTGCAGAGCTGGTGTGTTCATTCCCAGGGTATTTCAGTACAGACGTACTGTCCATCCAGAAGACAGAATTCGCCAGTTCTAGATGAAGTTCTTTCCATAACAGTCTATCCATCTGAGTGGTAACCACTGCTGCAGTCAGCTCCAGGCGTGGAATAGTTGGTTGCTTTAAGGGGGAAACCCTGGCCTTTCCAATCATAAAGTCTCCGCTTGCATCTGAAAAATGATGCAACTGGGCAAAGCTCTGTTCTCCAAACCCCTCAGGCTTGATGCATCTCAGCAACTTGAAGTCTTCAAGCCGACTGAGGTCTGACAACCACTGCAATCACTCTGCAGCAAGCTGTTCCTGTAAATGTTGGTCCCAACCAAACTTAATTCTGCTTAACTTTAGCAAAATCCTCTTTGCAGATAGGACAACAGGTGCAAGGATTCCCAAAGGATAGTAAATTGAGCCGATTACGGACAGCAGACATTACGGATAGAGTGTATCCGATTCTATACACCACCTGACACCAAGTGCTCTCTCCATGGGAAGCAAGAGTTCCAAATCTAGATCCTTGATCTCCTTGGCCCTTTCACTTCCTGGGATAGCAGAGATAGGACCTCGCAACTATTACTGACTCATTTAATGAGCCTGAAGCCTCCCTTTGCACATAAGAACATCAGCTCTTGACACAGATATAGCTTCCTCCTTATTGCTTATTTACTTGAGGCAGTCGTCAACATAAAAGTTATGCAGGACTGTGTCCACAACACAGGTCCTGAATTGCGCTCTGTGATCTTCTGCACATTTCCTGAGGGCATAGCTTGCCAAGGTAGAAGATGATGTCGCTCCAAACAGGTGTACAATCATTTTGTACTCCTCCAGTTCCTGGCTTGTGTCCCCATTTGACCACCAGAGAAATCTCAGCAGGTCTGTGTCTTCTGCAGCCACTTTAACCTGGTGGAACATGGTTTCCACATCAGCCATTACTGCCACTCGTTCCTTTCTGAGCCCGGTCAGCACACCCAAAAGGGAGACGATTTGTTCAGGACCCAGTAGGAGCTGATTGTTCAAAGACATCCCTTGGAAGGATGCTGCACAGTTGAACACCACATGGATCTTCTGCTTTACTACAATCTTTATAACCCTGCTTATAAAGATAATATAGAACTTCACTGCGTAGCCCTTGTTGAAGAGATCCTCTGTGAAGACTGTGTAATCTGTACAGAATGAAGGATTTCTGTTGAACCGTCTCCTCAAGTTCGATGCTCGCTGCACAGCAACACTGCGGTTACTTGTCTGTTTCTCAAAGGTAGGCATATGCTGTAATGTCCATCTATAATCTTGGCTGATTGTGATACCATGGCCATAAACTGATGGTCTTCCTGTGACATTTTACATTGCTCATCCTTTCCAGATTCAGGGAAATCATACTTGATTCCACAGATTCTCCAGTTGCGATTTGCAGTGACAGGCAGCACTTCTGTCAAGTGTGTTTGAGCTATGATCAAAACATCTCTCAGAGGCCCATTAATGATCCATCCTAGCTTGGTCTTAACGGCATAGGGACCATCACCGACGCTACTTTTAATCTTCCAGGGCTCCGTTGGTTTTGGTACATTTGCTCCAATTAACAGCCCAACATCTGCTGAGATTTCGGGGAAATATACCTGTTTCAAGTAAGGCCACTTATCTGCGTCTTGCTGCCTTGGTATGTTTTTTCTATTAACGGGAATCTTCTTTTGAGAGAATGCATCAGGAAAGCTTATAAACTCATTATCTACAACAGGGGTTTTCAACCTGTGGGGCACGCCTCGCGGGAGGCGCAAGCACCTCGCAACCTCGCAACCTTGCGAGATTACGAGACATTTAGGCGCAAACATGCAAGTAAAATAAAAAAGATTGAAACAACTGCAGTGAACATGTTGTTTCAGTTGTTAATAGCAATTCATTATTCATCCACTGAAGGGGGGTGTTGTAATCTGGCTCATGTCCCTGGTTCAGCAGACTACCTGCTGTCTATTCTTGTTGGGCTACACTGTTGTGATTGAGACTTTGCATTATACCATGATTACAAACTTAAAAATGGACCGGTGGCTTACTGCTGAAGTTAACAACAGCGGTGAACATGAAACTGTTAAAGCAAATTAATGAAAGGCACTAAAATGCATATTTGTATACATAATGTCAATTATATTGTGTGAGTGAGTGTGACAAGTGTGTTCGCATTGTTTTCTCAATGGGTTTTGGGTTGTGGGGGTGCAAGTTCAAACTTAAACAAACGGGGGGCGCATGTCAAAAAGGTTTTTCAAAGACAGCCTTTCTTTGTCTTCACTTGAATGGGAACCATAGTAGAGAGAATGCATTCACTCTCACTGGCCCCAGTGTGTTCACAAGATCCTCTGTCTGCACTAACAAGTGTGCTCGTAACTGACTGCCTTTCACCATCATCTGTTTTGTCTGTATTGTCAACAGGTTCAGCAGGTCTTTCCTTTCTCTTGATGTGTAACACAGCAGGGTGGCACTGAGAGCACTTCTGACAGCACAACTTCTCATTACACGTCTTGCTCATATGTCCCTGCTTCAAGTAGCTAAAGCAGAATCTTTTGCTTCTCAGGAATTTAAGCTTTTCCTTGTGTGTTTTGTTCCTTAAACATTTACAGACCTCAAGAGCATGCTCTCCCTTACAGAACACACAAGAGTTTGTTGATGCACTTGTGGGAGCCACAGAATCCCTTTTGTCCTTATTAAGAGGTACAGCTGCAGTAGAAAATGCTTTCTTTCCACCTTTCTTCTGAGAGGCTGTGTTTGTGTTGAAATGCGCATGTCCCTTCACAACACTGCTGTCCTTCATATCTCAAACACTGGCTGCATTGCTATGTTAGCTTGCTTACTGATAAAGCTAACAAGATCTTGAAACCTGGCTCTCCTACCCAGTTGTTCATGGACATTGAAAGCTACAGCCCACCACTTCTCTCTCAACTTGTAGGGTAGCTTAGAAATGATAGCTTTTATGTTAGCTGCGCTTTCCATTTGGTCTAGAGAGTCCACCTCAATCATGGCATTGCAGGAACTAGTGAGAAAGAGTGAAAATGAATTCAAAGCTTCTCCATCCTCTGGTTTAACTGGTGACTAGTTTAAAGCCTTGTCCATGTAAGCAGTGGCTATCCTACATTCATTTCGGAAGTTCTCCTGCAACAGCTTCTTTGCCTTATAATAGCCCTTCTCTGGGTCCATAAGAAGACAGCTTCTTACTAAGTCCTTGGGTTGTCCACCAGTGAGTTGTTCTAAAAAGTAAAGCCTGTCCCTGAAACTCTCTGTCCTTTCCTCTACTCCCTGTTCAAAGTCTCTAATGAACAAGATGTAATCCAAAGGATCACCTCTGAAAACGGGAACTTCCAACCATGGTAGTGTAAACGACCTATGTTGCTTCACTAAGATCTCTGTGATATCATTTTGTTTCTGCATTACATCACACAATGCACCAACTAGTCCATCTTCCCTCCGTGCAGGAGTGTTAAACCATTGCACATCACCCTGACTTTCCTGACGTTGCAAATGTGATTCAAATGGACACTCTTCTGTCTGAGAAGTCACTGTCCTGGCTGGGTGACTTAGTTGCTCACTACTGACAGAAGCATCACTGAAGACATCTGATCATGAAATGCGCATGCGCACAAAATACTGCTCGAGTGCGGGTGTGTGTTGCAGACCAGGCAGCTAATGTGCTGTCATTTACCCACACGGTGGTGGCTGACAGGATTGTAGTTAGAGTGGAGAAATGAGCGACACTGAAGCAAATGTAGTGCTGCCAACGACCAGCTCAAAGGATGATGACATCGTCGACAGAAAAGGTCATTCAATTTCGGTAATTTGGAGATATTTTGGCTTTTTACAATCAGACATAAAACAGAGCAGCGTGCACTGCAAACTGTGCCCCAGATCCGTGCCAGCAAAGACAGGCAACACCACGAACCTATTTCACCATTTAAAACAACATCACCCGTTAGAACACGCAGAGAGTAAAAAATTACAGTCACAAACTAGTGTTGTTAGTGGAAGGGGACCATCTATAAGCACCAGGCCAGTATTCAGTGTGACTATACAGCAGCAAACCATAGTAGCATAATTTTCGAGCACCGTGCCTTATGACAAAAAAACGAAAAGACATGAAGACATCACAAATGCAGTTGCATATTGCATTGCAAAAGACATGCTTCCCATTAGCACTGTCGAAAATGAGGGATTCAAGAAGCTTATCAGAGTCCTTGACCCCAGATACAAGCTACCTGGTCGGAAACATTTTGCACTGACTGCACTTCCTCAACTGTATGAGTGTAGGGAGATGGTAGAGCGGCTGCAAACGGAGCCATTCTTCGCCACTACTTCTGATATGTGGTCTAGTCGCACATCTGAGCCTTATATGAGCCTCACTATTCACTTTATAGACAAAGACTGGAATCTTCAGAGAAAATGCCTCCAAACGGCTTACTTTCCTGACAACCATACAGGTGAAGTTATTGCCCCAGGAATGATTGAAGCACTCGCCTCCTGGGGGCTGAGTGAAGACAGACAAGTAAGCATCACAACTGATAGCGGTTCAAACATGATAAAAGCCACTTCAATCAACAAATGGACACGGCTTCAGTGTTTTGGACATCGACTACACTCGGCTATTGATAAGTTTCAGCCCGCGTTCTTGAGGGGAGGGGCATTAGCGTCTAATGTCTGTAAAAAGTAATTGCTGCTTGGTTAGTGTCACGGACGTCCAAAGGGCCTACCCGAGGGCAGCAGGAGAGCGGAAAAAGACCCATATGCGTAGCGGCGAGACGGGAAAAAGGCCCGGGCTCGTAGTGCAAAGAGTTCAGGAATGCCGTAATGAAACCTATGCCCTCAGGTAGCGGACGTGGGGCGACCTGGTGCTAGGCGGGTCTCAAGACATCCGAACGTCAATGCTGAGCCCTGGCAGAGTGCAAGACCCGGAAATATATAGCCTAAGGGAAAGAGAGAGACCGGAAGGACAGCAGACCAGAAACTAGGGACAGGACAGAGAAGGAGCGCCCTCTGGCTACAGAGGGCGTGACAGTTAGATAACACCACTTTTTTGTATTATTAATGCAATGCAATTCCATTAAATGTAGCTTTACTGGTGTAAAGTCCCATACTGCGTTGCTAAAGCTGTAGTAACAACAATAATGATAAAATAATTTTAATATAATCAAATCAATTACTTTCTTTATTGTAGTCCTTTGTGCTTAAAGGTTAGTGATTACAAGCATGATGAAACAATATTTGAAACTGAAATACATGCTAATTTAAGTATTTAATATGATAGTTCATATCTCTGTTGACTCTGTTCAGATTCTTTTAACATATTGTGGATTTAGTAAAATATTTTCTCTCATATTTTGTCTTTGCTCAGAAATATTTATATTTAACATCTCTATTTCTTTTCATTTTCTCTCTCAGAGAGAGAGAGGGGGAGGACAAGAGAGTGGAACGAGCCGTCGGGCTGTGTAAAACAGTTGTGGCTGCCTTCTCCTTCTCCTGGAAAAAGAAGAGAGACCTGGCAACTGCTCAACTTACCCAAGCTTAACTTACCCAAGCACAAGCTGGTGACAGAGTCACCTACCAGGTGGGGCTCACATCAGAAGATGGTGGCAAGGATGTTGGAGCAGCACAAGGCTATTTCTCAGGTACTTACTGCTGACAAGACAACCAGGCACGTGGTGCCCACCTGGCAGGACATTGATGTGCTGGAGTCAATGAACGAGGCCTTAAAGCCACTTCTTGAGTTCACAGATTCACTCTCTGGCAAATCTTATGTGAGTGTGTCCTACCTTAAACCTGTGTTGCACCTCTTCAGAACAGAGATCCTGATACCCTCTGATGATGACACGCAGCTCACAACGGACATAAAGACAATCGTCATGGACTATCTCAATTAGAAGTATGATGACCGGATAACAAATGACCTGCTTGATATGGCATCCTTGGTTGATCCACGCTTCAAGACCCAATACATCAAGCCAGACAAGATTGAGGCCATTAAAACAAGAGCGGTGTCTGAGATTCTGGAGGGAGACCAAGGCCCATCCACTTCACAGGCTTCATACAGAACAGAAGAAGTAGAGGCAGAGGGGGGAGCTGTTGCAGCTCTACCTGCCAAGAAGAAGCAGAAGAGGTCACTGGGCAGTTTTTTTTAAGAAGCCATGCCCCAGCAACACTGGACTCACTTACATGCAGTCAGTGGAGGGGGAGCTGGAGAACTACCTCATGGCTCCAGATGCAGATAGTGAAACTGAACCCCTGGATTGGTGGAAGGTGTATGACAAAAACTTTCCAAGAGTGAGCCAAGAGTGTGCATCCCTGCCACCAGCTCCACCTCTGAGAGGATTTTTAGCACAGGAGGGAACATTGTGACCTGTCATAGGGCAGCTTTAAAACTTGAGACTGTAGACAGACTTGTCTTTCTTGCCCGTAACTTGTAGGGTAATGGCTTTGCTTGTTTAAAACTTGAACAGAAAATACTGACCACACTTGATATTTTTCTTTTGTCTATTTATTTTGTTTACATTGTCAGCTAAAACACCTATAAAATGTTGTAGGTGTTTGTACAGTCTATACAAAAGGTTTGGCATGCTGACCAAAATTAAGATTTCTTTGTCTATTTTTTTATTGATATTATCCTTTAAAGCACTTTAAACTTTGCAGTCTGTCTGAGCCATCTTCTATGTGTGTTTTATCACACTGCAGTATTTAATTTTTCTATTAAGATATTTATTTTGTAAATTTTACTCATGCATATTTTGACATAAAAAAGACTTGAATACTCTCTACCTCAGATTTGTTTAATGTTTCTGCTGTTTGGCAAGTGTTTGTTGTGTTCTTAAAATAAAGAGTTGTTTAATTTACCAATTAACTGTCTGGTTTCTTCAACTTTCACTCAGGAGAAAAAATCTGCCTTTAAACTTGAAAGAAATAATAATTTGACATTTATCGTGATAATTATCGATATCAACTGATATGAAAATTTTTATCGTGATAATGTTTTTGGCCATATCGCCCAGCCCTACTAGCAATATAAATGTGATTGCACTTTGGTGCAATTTTATATTCTATATTTATTAATATAAAAAAACTCTAATATAGAAAACCAGGAACGGTGAAATAAAACTAAGGCTATTACCGAACATGAACTAAATTACTAATCACTAAAACATTCACATTTAACATACCAAATACATGGCCTTTATGCTAACCACGAGGAATCGCGCTACTAACTTTGTTCTAATAACTCGATATAACTTAACAAATACACTCAAATATGACTAGAAAATACTTTTGTCATAATAACAAATCATTGATAACTATTTTCTGCAAGTAACAATCGTGTTTTCTACACTTTTTACCTGAAGAGGGAAATGATTAAATAATCAGTCACTCAACTCGTTGTTTCCTCATCAGTGGCTTTTAGTGTGAATGAGGAAAGGCAACGGGAGCTCCCTCTCGCTGTGTTTCACAGACATACAGTAAGTAGTAAATTATTGATTAAAACTGTAGACTCTACGGGTAGATAACAGATAAAAAGATTGAACAAAATAACATCCCAGTGAAAACTATACGAAATAACAGCGTCCATTACAACCCGTTACATATGCTTCAGGGACTCATTCATAGTATAATGAAAACACCCCCCTCTGCTGCCGGGTCGTACCTCCCGCCGTCCAACACATGTGAATCCCATGAAGATGGGACAGATATACCTAAACAGTAGCGTGCACAGCAATGAACGGCAGTGTTTTTGTATACTGTATAAATATATTGTATATATAGTATGATACCATATGATTTCAAAGCCACTACAGTACAGTATGTGTGAAATATTTTTTTAATCAAAAGTTAAAGTTAAATTTCTCATTTCTGAAATTTGTATAAAGACAAAATATAGATTTTCTTAATGCGGATGTAAACCTCACGTTCGCAACAAGCTATAGTAACAAACTATTTTTATACAGCCGGCTATGTAAAAAATATAGCCAAAAAGGATCACTCTAAAGGTTAATTACAATCTGAAATACAAGACTCAACGTGTCTTCTCTATAACTCTTTACAGCTCATCCATGGTCATTCATTATTAATATTATTAATAATATATTCCGCATTGCATTTAAATTTAAACGTTTTTCCAAATATAAAAAGGTGCGATACACAACGTGTCTCCTCTATAACTCTTCAGTTTACAGAAAAATTCCACCAGAGCCACACAACATTGTCGTGTGGAAGCTCGTTTCCGCCAGGGAGTAAAAATGCTCTATGGTATCTCGCAATTATGACTTAAAAACTCAGAATTACGACTTCATATCTCAGAATTCCGACTTAGAAACTCAGAATTACGACTTTATATCTCGCAATTGCGACTTTTTATCTCACATTTGCGACTTCGAAATAGCCCACATTTTTTTACTCCCTGGCGGAAACGGGGTTCCATATTGTCTTTGCCCTTCTTGTGTCTAATTTGCAGGGAGTAACCCTATTACAAAAAGGGAACAGTGCATCAGTCCTTGTTTGTGGTGAAACAGTACATACGATGTCTGGTGAAGTTTCAGCGTTCACTTTTTTGTGATCTGTACAGAACCGTGATGTCCCATCACAGGGGGCACTCTATGGATCTCCTTGTTTGAACAAAACTGTGCTCCAGCAAATAATGTACAGTATATCACCTTCTGCAACGCTTCTAGTTTAGCAGGATTTACGTGATAAGCATATTTTTTTAATAGGGGTGACATTACCTACGTCTATATTGCTATACGACACAGGTTTAAGTAGGAGTGTCTGTTAATAAAACAGCGCCTTCCAATAAATTTAACTTTTAAATTTAAATTTAACATTAGTACACAACAGAGTGAGTCACTGGCTCACTTAAAGGTGTAACACATCTGTCTTCACTGCCATGGTGCGGTTTCAACATATTGATAAGCTGTTCTGCGGTTACTGGCCCTCCTTTGTTTAACTTAAATAATTTTGTGAAGAAATCCTTAATCACAAAACCATTACTTATAATAATTCATCAAGATATGGACACTAATGCCGGAGCCAATTGTACCAGAAACAACTTCCCAGTAAGTCTTTGGAATGTGCAGTACTGTACAGTACAATGTACAATTTAAAGTTTTATTCAAGTTAATTTATTGGCTGATTACTGGTTGCTGAAATTTGGATTAAGACAAAGTATAGATTTTCTCACTTCAGATGTAAACCTGAAAGAGGCACATCACATTCAAAACAAGCTATAATAGTGAACTATTTTTATATACTTGGCTATGTAAGAAACAAACCAAAAGTAATGTTCTGATCGGGCTTTGAACCATCTGGGTAGGCATGCTACATTACGATCCCTGAGTGTTCCATTGTTCATTACCACTACAAGGACAACAAAAAAAAAATACGAATGTCAAAATGTTTCCAAAACATCCACTTGTGATATTTTTAGCAGCTTAGTTACACAATTCCATATTAGTTTTTACAATCAAGTGATATTAAATCAGTACAATGTTTTGTAGCAATAGCAGCAAGTGCTGTTCTTACTACTTTTTCTTAGAAAAGGATAAAACATTATAACTTTTTATGACGTACAGTATATAAACTTTATAATGTTCGAACAAGCACGTTAAAACTTTTCATAACCCACTGTATGTCACCAAGTTAAAGACTTTGATGCATAAAATATTTATGAAGAAGTTGAAATACTGTTGTGTACTTTTTTATATTTAGCTGCCACTACAATCTGCTTTGTGTACATTAGGTATGTATTACGTTATACTACTGTTTTTATTTTCCCCTACCAAAATTTACCTTTGGATTTTCTCTATGTGGATGTAAACCTGAAAGAGGCACATCATTTTTACAAGCTACAGTAAAATAATAAACTCTTTTTATATATCCAACTGAGCAATCTTGGTTTTATAAAATATAAATACATTTTAATTAGTTTAATACCTAATGTATTGAACTTAATGTATTAAACTTAACTTGCTGTAATACACAGTTGAAAATTAAAAAAGTCTAAACAGTATACAACTTAAAATCTATAACTGGAAAAAGATTGTCCCTCAGCATTGACCAGGATTTGAAACCAGGTGTTTTCTGGCGACAGCCCAAATGCTCCACACGCCACGTTAAGCTTTCATTGTTCCATCTGGTGATTTTACAAAGTAGTGCAGTCCCGCAACTGAGTATTTTAAAAAACTTGAACTGCATGGCATTGTCCCCCGCCCACTCTGAATGCTTGGATCTGTATATTGCATTGGACTGTATATGCAGTAATATTGTCCCATACAAAGTAGCACTGACTTTAACAACAGTAGAATATTGTCACACTTTTCTTTTTGGAAAAAAAATTATCTAGATGAGCACGTGTTCTCTCTTTTGTATACATAAAGTACAACACCATGTCAGTAAACATTCCCAGGTTAAATGTATATTGTTTTAGCCATTTCCATGTAGAAATGACACAGGTTTCCAAATGTATGTTGTTCTTGATTTGAAGCTGCAGAAACATGCCCTGTACATAGGTTTTTGCCTACTCTTTAAACATTTATACATTGTACATTGAGAATACATTCATGATGACTTGATGATAACTGTTATTGCTGGTAACAGGAAACAAGCAACCATTTTTATCGGAAGCAGATTTTTTAATTTATCTGTAACTTTTGAATATGATGCATTGCATAGCATAAAACAACAAGGACTGTTTGCTTGTTTCCTTTCTGGAGATTTTGGCCAAACCCTAATATAGTGAGCAATTTAGCACATAAGCCATTGAGATTCTAATTTGGCATTTATGGAAGTTACAAGTTACTTACAAGTTACAAGTTGTTTTAAGAGGCAACTAATTACTTAACATAATATCTATATGCACACTACATAATGTAGATCATTAATGACTGTTTTAAAGTAGTTTCACCCAAAATTCTTGTTAATTTTAAAAAGCAATAGATCCCTTTTCAAAAGCAGTTTTCTACAGCACTGCCAAAGCAGTAGAGCTAACCAAAGATGAGTGTTTAGGGAGTAACTACAGTTAGTATGACTTTGAGGTATGAAATCAAATAAGAATTCACAACGTAAAATGGGTAGACACATTATAAGGAATGAGACAGGATCATCTCAGCAGAATAATAAAGGGCAGGGGTTAAAAATGTGAGGTCGGGATGGGAATCAAGCATGTGTTTCTTGTTTGAGTAAATGCAAGAATTAGGAAGACACTTAATAGTGGAGGCCTGTTGCCAGTAATGCAATTTGGCTGCTTGCCATTTCAGGGACAGAGATGTATTGAATCATTTCAGAATTACCCTAATGTTCACTGCTGGACTACTGCTTGGAAAAGGAACTGCACTGTGAGTGAGTGCTGTGAAAGTGGGGGGTTAAAAGGGCAAGATTGAACATGTGTATAGTTTCTCAGTAAAATGGAGGAGAAAGGGGCAGTACAGCCACCTAGAGTGCAACATCATGAAGAATGTAGGATAGGGCATGAGATTGGACTGCCTAGAAGTGACTTGGTCAGGATGGCAGGTGTCTTGCATTCGTTTTTGTTTAATATGGAGAAAGGCTAGGCTTTATAATCTGCTATAGAAATTCAAGTAGTGCATCAGCATACGTAGGCTGCAAAGGAACAAGTAAAGGTTTATTCCATGCTGAAAAGAGAAGAAAAGAAACACAATATTTCTGCTATGGAGCCTTCTTCGGTTATGTTTCTTTTCTTCTCTTTTCAGCATGGAATAAACCTTTACTTGTTCCTTTATAATCCTCTGTTTATTAAATGCAAAGTTTTACAGTAGTTACTTCAGTACTGTGATATGTAATAGAGTATTTATGTTCTCCCAATGTTCACATGGGTTTCCTCCAGGTGCTCTGGTTTTCTCAATAGTCCAAAGCCATATTGGTACAGTAGGTTAACTGGCTGCTGAGAAATTGGCTCTGGTGTGATTGTGTGTATTTTTTGTTGGCTGTGTGTACACTGCAGCGGACTGGCAGTCTTTCCAGGATGTATCCTGCCTTACCGAATTAGGCTCCAGGATCCCCTGTAACCCTGTACTGGATAAAGTTGTTAGAAAATGGATGGATATGTCTAATATGTATTCTCATAATGAGAAAAAAAAATCCATCTAACCACAGAAACTGAACCCACGTGAGTTCATAGTTCTTTAGCTTCAAGGAAACATTGATCTTCCATAAAGTTAAACAATCTACCTTTGAAGTACTGCAGAGTAATCCCTTTTTTGCTTGTTTGCGTTTCTTCAACTTTTATTACATCTTTTTGAAGCCTTCCCTGATGGAGTCATTTGTTCATTTACATTTTGTGTACAGTACATCATGTGGATGATTAAACTGACCAGAGATAGATGAGTGACTTTGGGCCTTTGTGGGAATGTCAGACAGAAAAGTTTGACAAACCATGGTGAAGCAAAGTTAAGATCAATGGTGGCAACTCCTTTTTTAATTCATTTCTGATCGGATCACTGAAAAATAGATTAGTGGTTTTTGAAGGCTTTAAAGCTTTCACTTCCCAGCTAAATCCAAACAGATCACTTAATCACCAAAGGGCTGTTTATCTGACTGCATGCCATGCTCAATGTAACTGAGCCAAAGCTGATTGGTTTCCCTGCAGCCCAAGTTAATCATAATGAAAATAAGATCAATGCAAATAAAACAAAAAGCAGTAGAGCAAGCCCTTAAACATGTTATTGGGTTTTGTTAGTGGTCTAAAATTGCTTACAGGACACTGAGTATTGAGCTATGCAAATTGCAGTACAGCAGCAGTACTCAACTCACAGCATGCAGAAGTAAGATATATAGCCTTTGGGACACTTAACGCACCCACTGATACCACTTACTGAATGTTGTTACTATGTTTTTAAATGGACCATTATCATTGCTCTGAACACCATTGGTGTTAATCAAAAGACCATTTTACCATTGTCATTGCAGTACACTCTTTCCCACAAGAAAACAGAAAATATAAAAAATTATTCATAAACGTTATAAAGATTATAACAATGATAATTGTTTATACACAGAACATCTTTACAAAAAGAAAGAGTGCAGGTTACAAAATATTTAAAATCAAATATCTAAATCAATCAATAAATAAATACATAAATAAATAAATTGAATCCCCAAGTCAGCAGCAGCTCTTAAACCTGCAACTTGCAGGAGGCCATCCCAGCATTTTTCAAGATATGTGGAATAGTGGTCTGTGAAACGTCAAGCTTAAAGGTAACTTTTGAGCAATCCTTCATGGTGAAGGCGTGGCAAGAACACTTTCTCATTGTGTTGTCATTTTGGCAAATGGAAAATGCAAACTGAATTCTTAAAAAAATAGCATTGCAGACTGCAGTATAAAACCCCCAATATCCAAGATAAAATAAAATAATAAAATGTTTATTGCCCTGCTGGTGTCATTCACTGCATGTACAGTATAGTTCTATTCTATATTTATCGTCTACAAGACAAAAATGTGCAATTATTTTTCATTATTTTTTTATGAAATTTATTTTATTAATTTCATTAAATAGTTGATCAAATCAACAGCATATTGCATTTTAATATTTTAAAGAGAAAAACACTGAAAGGACAGTTTCATTTACTGGACTATAAAATGCAACCAATTTTCAAGGTCATCATTATAGTTCTAATTTATTACCAAAAATATTTCTGAAATGAAAATTAAACTGCAAAATGTATTTTTCTTCTGTAAACAATTGAGGAATATTCTGAAAACAATATTATGGAAACTATTCTGAGAAGACAAATGTCTCATCAAAAACCAACAACCAGAAACCAACCAGACAGACTTTATGGCAAAAGCATTTACAGTACACTACTGTCAAATAATGTCTGATAACTAAGTTGTAAACAGTAAGAATGGAAATCACTTTTTAATGAAAGAGACTGAAATTCTTAAAGATATTTTTTATTGGCAATGCGGGTAAATAGATGGTTTATTGGACCATTGCAGGTTTTGACTGTGCATTAAAAATTCAAAGCATTATTTCACTAAAAAAAGTACGGTCTTGCTTGCCTTAGAACCTCAGGCTGTCTGCTCAACCCTGCAACCATATGTACATATTAACTATGTGCAGAAATGCATGCAAAACAGTGAAGCAAAAACTGAATTTACATCTCAAGTCTGACAATCCTAATATTAATTATGGCTGGAGAAAATAGTAATAATCTGTATACATCACCTAAATATCTATCTGCTTTTTACAGTGGTTTGCTAATCTTTGCAGACATATTTCTTGTATATATCTTGTCCAATGTACAGTACACAATAATTAGAGAATACCACATTTTTCTTACTACCGGTGTGATTTTGCCATTGTAAGTATATCTAACACAGATCTGTGCTGTCTAACACAGATAAATAGTTCTAGTCACACTTCCTTTCTGAATTAAACTTTGTATTTTGTAATTAAATTGCTTTGATCCATTAGCCTACTTTAAGATACGAATGGTAAATATCAAATATTTAAAAATATGCAATGCAGACTTCCCCGACAGAGTAAGACTGTTGCCTGGCAACACTTCTCCTTTATCATCCTGTTCTTTGTTTTAATAGATGAAAATGTTGTTGTTAGTCTTTGACACATGTAAACAGCAATTAATTTTCTATTCTTTTTAGTCCTCCACAGCAGGAGGCTCTGCTTTTTCACCATTGAGCCATCCGGCTGCACCTCTGAAGCAGAGAGACAGAGATTTAATGGTCACTGCTCTTGTTATTCTGCACTGTTAGGAACTAAGTGTTGTCCAGTTCTGGATGTAGGACAGAGGTTAAACAGTCACAGATTTTACAGTGCAAGTGTCTACTAAGGAAAATACCATACAGTACATACAAAAATGGTACTGGCTTGGTTTCTAGAAGTAAAAAATAGTCTGACTACCAAAATGAGTCCTCTTATAGCTTTTTCCATTAAATAATGGCTGCCTTAAATTATTTTGTTCAGGTGTAGTTTAAAGTTATTCTAATGGCAGTACCTAATTAATTACATTTATATAGCGCTTTTCATTCCAAAGGATCCCAAAACACTTAGGGATGTGGTGTGAGGATAATACTGCCATGGTGCCTTGTGGTAATTATGCATTACTATCAAGTCAATAAAGCTTTAATAATCAATTTAATTTATTTCACTTGAAGCTTTACTTTTAAAAAACATGCCTCAGTCAAACTGCTCAGGAATAACCTAATGTGGCCACTGAGTAATATTAGTAGACTTCATCAGAGATCTGCAAAACATGACAGATTTCTTTCCTCAAATGTGTTTGATACCTTAAGAAATGAGACTTTTATTTTAGAGTATGTCATATTTCTCTATGATTCACTTCATGAAAGTTTAGATACATTATTCATCATTATCAAATTAGGTATTTGATTTGCATATGCAAGATTGTAATTCCATTTAGATCAGTCTTTCTTCTTTTATTTACAGGGAGCAATTGTGAAGCAACAACAACATGATAAATTTGGAACAAACACATTACCAGTTGCATCTGAAGGTAGGGCTTTAAAAATGTCTCTCCATATGGCAGCATCAAGAGCACTGGTAAGACAAGAACTGTGAGAACATGAACAATGTGAGATTGTTCTGTATAGTACTAAGCAGATCCAACCAGGACTAAAACTTCCAATATAGATTACACCTTTAATGTGAAAGAAAAAAAAAGATTATTCAAAAAGATGTGAACATCTAATAGGTGTAGTGTAATGTATTCATATGCTACTGTATACACCAAATAATAATAAAGTGTTTAATTCCGTTTCTCTCATAATTTTATGAAAAACTGACTGTGAAAATTAAAGGATGACCTCAATGGTTTGCCATTGCTTGTTTACAAACCTATTGACTATAAAAATAAAAGTGCACAATATTGAGTTTTTAAATATTACTTTAAGTACTATTAACTCTGTGTTGCAATTGACACTTCTTTTATCCACCATCTTTCTAGATGTAATCCTAAATTTAAATTAGACATTAAAGTGACACAACAGGGGTGAATAGATTATTTGCTCCAAAGCAAGTAATAGCTCTAGTTTGCTTGGCATGAGAATGATGAAAGCAAATTTTGCATTAGAGATAATCGTTTTGAATATTGTCTCACTGCATGACTAAAAACACATTTTGAAACAAATTACATCACAGACTGTCACAAAGAAACATGATAAATGCTAAGGACATGAAACATTATAAAAAAATAAAATTAAAAAGGGAAACATGTACAACTAATTCATTCCAAGACATCTATCCTTGCAGCTACACACTACTCCAATAAATCAAGACTTCTCCAGAATATTAATACTGCAGATGCATGCCTTTATTTACTGGAATGAAAAATTATTAGTACAAACACTGCAATAGAAGGATGCATGCTATTCATTGCAACCAAATAATTTTATTAAATGCTGATGTCAATAGGTATTCAAAGAATTTGAAACGCAGTGAAAGTATTCAAAGGGGGTTATTTATTAAGATTCTCAATCAGTGGTTTCTAAATCTTTTTTTCTTTTGTATGTCTATATAAATCAGAAATTGTTCATTTTTCCTGGAAATCTAAAAAAAATGAATCCAAGTAGAAATAGTCGTGATTTGCATTTTAGACTGATAACATGAGCAAGACCTCACAAAGATTCTTATTATCACACAAAGATCATATTTTCCAGTTGAAGCTGATCTTTACAGGAAATCTGGAAATCATACTGATCATACATGATTCTCATGATCTGAAACCCACAGAAAGTTACAGAGCCTTGCTTCTGGTTTCCAGCTGATGGGTTCCAGCTAATGAGATTAGTTTAGAAGGTGCATGTAAGCAATTTTTAGTCGGTTAATTAAGGAACGTGACATGACAGATGTATACTGTTGTGGGATAACACCACTATTTGAATGTGTTGTGAAGCATGACATGAAGCTAAGTAGTTTATTTTTAACTAATAGCTAATGTACTAAATTATTTCATTCATAAGTTTATTAAGGAACAAATGTACAGCAGTCCCCAGGCAAAAACAGTTTGAAGAGACAGGAGTATTACAGGTAGAATTTCCAAGGCTTGAGCAATATTTTGAGCATTATTTATAGACCATTGACAAAACTCTTTCAACTGTGACTTGACACAGGGGTAATAGTCTTTAACTGAAAAACAGGGTAATTTAGCAAACGAGAGGCCATATGATCAACCCAATGTACTGTATCAGCTTTAGCAACATGGGTAGCTTGTTCCAGGTACCTACTTTCCTATAGGTAAAATAGTGCCTCTTGTTCTGATTTTTTAATTAACTTCCTCATAGTTTCCACTTGTGTCTTCTTAATTAATAAACAAGCAAATTCAATGAATGGCAAAGAAGGGGCTTTTGAGGCTGCCTCAGATACCTCTGCATTTGAATGCCTTTCTTCTACTACCCCCGTGCCTAATGCTATGAGTTGGGGAGTCTAAGATAAAAGGGGATGCAGAGGGAAGGAGCAACACAAAGGACAGGGCCTGATGCAATGTAAGAATGTAATGTGTAGGAAGCACTTATTCACATTAATTCTTCCGACAGAAATACAGCATCTGATGCATTCAATAAAGCTCAAAGATCCCCCCAAAAAGAAAAAATGGTACTTGTAAAGGAAATAAAATTCCCTAAATACTACTGATAACACGTTATCATTAAAGATAAAAAAGATTAAAAATAGGAAAAAACAAAGATGTAGATAATATACAGTGAATACCCAAAGTGATGCAGTGATTGATATTTGAAATGTAAGACCCTCATACGTTTATCATTAATTTAGCAGTAAGCAGTGCTCAATGGAAAGTCTAATCTTATTCTTTGATTAAACGTCAGATAAATTCTTCTTTAAATCTTCACCTTAGTGTTCATGTATTGGGCTAGTCTCAATACGTAATGCCATGGACCTAATAAATGTCATACACTAAAATACAGTAACATAGGGGCTGTTTGAAAATTTACCCACTAAGTACAACATATCAAGCATAATTTAGAAAAGTGGCATGTAGTTAAATATTAAAACTATAGTAGATAGACACACAATGATGGCCAACAATTTTTACTTATACTGTACAGTACAGTATGTGTTGTAAAGGCACATTTTAGATAAAAAACAGTATATTGCCTCTAAAACATTTTGTAAAGGGTTAAAGGGCTAAATGTATACCATGCATACATTACATTTTCATTCTAATTAAAATCCCTAATTAGGTCTTCTAACGAATGTTGCACTGTCAAAGAGCAAATACATAGAGGAACACATACTAATAATGCCCTTCTTTTACCTTGCTTATACTCCAGGGCATACTGTGTTAGCACATGAGATGTAAATTAAGAACTGCTTTTATTTTGGGGCATTTTAAGTCCAGTTGGTTGTGATGGAAAACAGAAATTTTTGGGGGGTCATATTTCATTTTATTGAGAATTACAGGAATTAATTTGCACTTAATTACAATAAAGTCTTAGAAAATGAGCTCTGTCATTGTATTATCTGTAATGGCTTTTGCAGGCATTCTTCAAACAGTCAAGCAGGAAGTAACAAAGCAGATAATTTTTTTAGAACAGCATTGATGTTATCAGACAGAAAGTTTTAACGACGGGCATTATAAAACAGAAGGATTGCTTTATGAACCCCAGGGAATACATGTTATTCATTCCAAATATAAATGAAAAGAAATCATTTATCTAATTCCTTTGCCCTTATTTCTTTAGTTTAGTTTTATGGTTTAAATTTAACACATGCAAGGATGTCAAAGCCAATGTACAAGGTCTTCTGGAATGGGTAGCAATTTAAGTTTCCCAGTCTACATCACTGTTATAAATATAAAAACATAGAGTGCATATGAAGTTAGCTGGTTTAATTAATCAACAGTGTGAAAACTGTGCAATGTGGAGTGGAATTTGGTGTATATAAAATGTTCCTGTGGAAAGCAACAGTTTGAGCTATCACCACTTGGCGCTGTAGTCAGGTGATCGTGTTTGCACATGATGGCTCTGTGCGCAAATATATGGGGCCCACAGCTCCATGAAGTTATTATATATTACATGGTACCCAACAAACTTTAAAATCTTTTTGTTTTTGTTTGTTTAGAGTCAAAACTAATTTGGTTAGTTAAGGCCAGTTTATTTTTTTTTGTTGGCTAGTTGAGGTCAGATTATTTTTACTTGAGATCATGCAGTCATTTAATATAATGGAAATGATCAACTTTAATACCCATCATAAACATAGGAAGGAAAATACATGATTTTCTCTGCTTTTAATATGTGTTTAAGAAGTAGTTTTCACAGCTAAATTGGACCGATAGTAAATTACAGTTGTATTTTGTTTTCTCTTCTAAAATGCACTGGTGTGTTGTCTAACAGTGAACAGAAATGTAGAAAAATAATCTGCAGTTCATATCCTCCAATTTCACTCTTGAACCCTTGCTGTTATACATAAAAACACTTAAAATATTGAATGATAGTGTCGTGTAGTTTAAATCATTTTCATTCTTAGAAATGATCAAACACTCGGTTAAAAGCAAGAGAGATTATGTCTGTTATATTTATAGTGAGAGTTCGCTACGGCGTTATTGGAAACCCAATTTTAATGACAAAGCGCTGGACTGATATCCTGACAGGCACCGAGACCAGCACCAGTGGGAGCACTCCCGCAGTGAAAAAGAAAATGCCTGACAAACTAGGGACTGGACAGTTTTTCAATGCTTGTACGATCAATGGAAATGTTCAAATAAATGTACTGAAGAAATAAAAAACAAGTCATTTATTCCTTTATCATATTGGCTAGCTAATGTCCTCTCTTTGCTAGTTAATGTTGTTTATGGCTGTGTTTCTGCATTGTGTAACAAAAGCGGACTACAGATGCAGCCATTCAAAGTGCGCGGCACAGACACGTACCGGAGTCAATTGGCTACGGCCTCGCGCATCATGACGCGCGTTGACGCAAAATACCGCGGTACGTGATTGGTTGACTGACAGGGGCACTCGTGGTCCGTTGGTCAGTCGTAGAAAGATTTAAATGTCTTTACTGTGCCTGTTTTAGTATTGAATATTTATATGGAATTTTACCACTGAAGGGAAATCTTAGTAGCTGAGCATAAAAAGAATAGGAGCATACTGTAACGCGTGTGAAGGCCATATACGATATTAATTTTGGAACATAACCATACAGTATATGGCTGGTCTCGGTACTTTAAATAAAAAATACACACCAGTATTCCAGTTCTCCCTAAACATTTTAAGCATCGAAGTCTTTAACTAACGTGATACCAGAGTCAACAAGCATACTTTTAGAATTTGATTAAAAGGGAATATAATATGGAATCGCGTATCTAAAGAAATGAAAAACGATATAATTATATTCATTGTCTGTTGATAATGTTTCTGTAGGGCTTTTTCAGCACTCCATATGTGACCTTGCTGGTGGTGCTGTGGGTTAGGTTCCTGACTCCCATGTCACATGGTGAGTGTTTGAATCCAGCTGAAGCCATGACTTTTTTTTTTAACAAACATTTCTTTGAAAAAATAAAACTTTTCCCTGGGTCAGAGATTAAATAAAACCTCACTCGCACCAAACAAATTTATATTTCTAAATATCACAACATGATCGAATTTAAGTCATTTTAATAACAATGAATAGTCACCTATGCGTTACAATATAAACATTTATATTGATTTAAATCGCGTTTTGATTTAAATCGCAAACACGTGTTTAAATATATTTGTTTTTTTATTCACAATCAGACAAATGCAACATAAATTGATATCTTTGTTTTCTAAGTATCTTAATAAACTTTCAGCATAGCCTTTTCCCCGTTTAGATTTATTTTTCTTGGGATCTTGGGATCAAACGTGGAAAGATTAGATTGTAATCGTTTTTATTTTTTAAATTCATTTTAGAAAAGTGTAATCTATACTAAAAAGCTGTACACCACCTGCTATAAAGATACATATTGTAATACTTTCGGGTTCGGATAGGACAGACACAAGAACTCAGACTTGCGGAGTTAAAGCAAGTTAAAGCCTTGATTTTATATATCACCTTTAAAAGTGGCATCTCAAAGCAAAGTAAATACCCAACACTGATTGTACCCATCTGTCATGCTAATAAAGCACCTTGAATTGAATTGAGAGAGAGGGGGGGGGAGGGCGAGCGAGAGAGCACAGCCAGGACAGACAGGCAAATAAGATACACTCCACAGACATTCACAACAGCGACATATCATAAAACGTTTGCACATATAGTTAAATTATTACTTGTTTTTCAGGAAGTTAAAAAAACACTTGAATTACTTATCCAGTCTCTCGAAATAAAATTATTTTTCAAGCAATGCCACTAACGTCGGCCAACGTGTTTTTTTAATCCAACATTGACAGCCACATCTTAAATCTTGTCAGTCAGCTCTTTTTTCTCTATTTGAGTTGTGGCGATTCAAACAACCTGGGATAACAAGTGGTCTCAAAGTCACCGAGCTCACAGAGCTTCAACAACAGATGACAATTCCCTTAGTCCTTCCTTAGTCTTCCTGAAATTGTCAGATTATGAGTGAATAAAAGCATTTTATTAAAAACACGTTTGCGTTTGTTTGGGAGCTATATTATGTATTTTTCATATGTAAGATATAATGATGTGTTCCCGCTTACACATCGCATGACTTTAAAAGCTAGAAAAACAGGTTTTGGACAGCACAAAAAAAACAGACAATATACAGGGGGGGGGAGGGCAAGCGAGAGAGTTTTTTGCCCTCTGTCAAAAAAACCCAAATCACCCGGGGCAGAGACTCTGGGGGGATCATTGTGTGGTACAGAGTGGAGCTCAGTCACTCCAAACAAGTAGTAAAGAGAGAAGAGTCAACAATTGATTTAAGGACGATCTGTCAAAGTGCAATGAAATACAATATTATTGTTGTTGTTGTTATTGTTGTTTTTATCCTGTAAAGCGTTTTGAGAAGCCACCTTTAAAGGCAATATATAAAAGCGCTGATTCTTATGGAATGTGTTTTCTTTCTTCTTTTTTTCAACTGGAATAAACCTATTACTTGATTCTTATGGATGCCCGGTTCCGCCGGGGATTCAAAAAAAATTTTTTTTTTAATCGCATATCTAAGGAAATAGCAGTATAACCTTGTTCATGCACAAACAGTGGCATGTTACATTATTAATTTGGGTGTCTCCTCTTGCCAGAAAGCTCTAAATTGCATTTTGAGTGCGGTTTTTGACTTTTTTTAAATTGCAACCCATAAATAAAGCTGATAATGTTTAGACTTTTAATTATTTTAAACTGTATTACAGCAGCACAATGCACAATGCAACGTAAATTGCAAAAATGCACTTGGAATCTGTCCAAGCCCTACTTTGTCAGGCATTTTCTTTTACTGTAACGGACATAAAAACTCCCTTGCTTTTAACAGAGTGTTTCATAATTTCTAACCACGAAAATTATTTAAACTGCGACACTTATCATTCAACAAGAGCTCGAAATATCAGAAGGATCCTAAAGAGCACAGCAAAGACTGTATTAAAAGAATCGCGTATCTAAAGAAATTAATAAGATATAATTATATTCGTGTACTGCGACAGGGCTGTGTAGGGCTGTTTCACCACTCTCTTCATGTGACTCTATTCAAAAGCCATCTAGCAAAGAGGGGATGAGAAGAGTGACAAACTAGTATACTTTAGATCTTTTTTTCTGAACCGGGGAAAATCTGATCATGTTTCTCTATAACAATAATAAAAAACATTATTTTACATATCACCTTTATGTGATATCACCTTAAGGACAGCACATACAAGGGTTAATTGCACAATTGACCGCGCAAAGAAATTTAAAATAGTCTTCTTTAGGTGTGAGGGCAGGAGTGGATCGCAGCAGGCATAATCAGCAAATTAGGAAAACAAAGAACAGGACAGGTGAGACGTGTATCCAGAGAGAGAGTGATCAGAAAAAGGAACAGCTGTTACGCCCAGGTTTTCACTGAAAGACTATGTTCGGAAAACTGCTAAGCCCATCACAAAGCAGGAACTGATCGATGCGATCTATAAATTCTATGTGGAAGAACTGACCGAACAAAATTGTAACAATTTTATTAACAGGCTGTTTCGTGTTCTTCCTAGGATTGTTGACCGGGGCGGGGGACATTCGGGAATGTGAGTCTGAGAAAGACAGTCTCACGTTTGTGGACAGTCTGTCCACAAACAAAACATTCCTGTTAGACAAGAGGAATGTAAAAAAAACAATTACTTTTTGTCAATGAAAACCGGTGTGTGTGTCTCTCTCTGCTGGATGTCTCTCTCTCTCTGCTGAATGAATAAAAGCATTTTATTAAAAACGCGTTTGCGTTTGTCTGGGTATTTACTTTGTAATCAAAGTTTTTTATTATTGTTATAGAGAAACACGATCAGATTTTCCCTGGTTCAGAAAAAAAGATCTAAAGTATACTAGTACTAATCTGATCAATCTAACTGCCTGTTTCCTGTGCTTTCTCTATCCTTTAAAATAAACTATTATTCCACAATGCAGGGTATTACATAGCCAGTATCACAGGCCAGTTCACAGGTTTGCATGCATAATTTAATTTTGAAAGCCACTGAGACATCAGGTACTACTGTTGTATTTATGAAAAAGAAACAAAACAAAAAGCATACTAATAACTGTGCCATCCTACTCCTTAGTTAATACATTTGATTATTTATAAACAGTTAACATTGTTAGCAAAATATTTTGAATTATATTTTACCCTGTTTTTTCTTTGGTTTTGTATTTAACTTATTATATGATAGTCAGATTTAATGTATATTTGAACAATGAAAATATATTTTTACAAGATCCGGGGGAAAGTGCAACAACTTATTACAGTGCTAAAATCAATATTATTGATTACTAATAGTTTATGCTTACACCTAACTTTCTTAATTAGATGTATTTAAAACAGTGAACTACTGTAAGTGTAACATTACATTCAGAAATACAATCGAGAATAGTTTTGTGGTGTTTGTATAGATGAAACGTTCCTAAAACGTATAACGTAACAAAATTAAAGAAGATTAAAATCTGTAATCTTTCCACTTGTATGTCATCGGAAAATACAAGAAGTTTCTACTTTGTCTAAGGATGGTATCAAAAAGTAATCTAAGTGGTGAGAAAGCTGTGCTTAATGATAATTAAGGGACTTAAAAGTAAAAAGAGATGCTTCATATTGCTTGACTAATTTTAAAAACTAAGTTATAAATGCAGACGCTCTCTTGGTGCCACATCGGGTCTAAATAACTAAATATACATTCGTGGTGTACAGCTTTTTAGTATAGATTACACTTTTCTAAAACATATTTAAAAAATAAAAATGATTACAATCTAATCTTTCCACGTTTGATCCCAAGACCCCAAGAAAAATAAATCTAAACGGGGAGAAAGCTATGCTGAAAGTTTATTAAGATACTTAGAAGACAAAGATACTGTATCAATTTATGTTGCATTTGTCTGATTATGATTCAAGAAACACATATAACTAAACACGTTAACACATATAACACGTGTGTTAACATGTTAACACACTAAACACATATAACTAAACATATAACTAAACACGCGTTTGCGATTTAAATCAAAACGCAATTTAAATAAATTTAAATGTTTATATTGTAACGCATACTGTACAGCCTCCATTTCTCTTATCAAAAATGACTTAAATTCGATAATGTTGTGATATTTAGAAATATAAAAGTCAATTAATTGTCCATAATATTGCTATTCTATTTTTTCGAAGAAATGTTTGTTAAAAGAAAAGTCACGGCACCAGCTGGATTTGAACACACAACCTGCAGGTTAGTAATCAGGCACGTAGACCAGTGGGCTACTAGGGAAGTCACATGAAGAGAGAGGCGAAACAGCCCTACACAGCCCTGTCGCAGTACACAAATATAATCATATCGTTATTAATTTCTTTAGATATGCGATTCCATATTATATTAGCAGAAAAGCTTAAAAGTACCGCTTTTTTACACGCTATTTCACGTTAGTTAAAGACTTCGATGCTTAAAATGTTTAGGGAGAAATGGAATACCGGTGTGTATTTTTTCTTTAAAGTACCAATTCCTGGAATCTGACTGGCTGACACCCTTCTGAAGTGGTTCCATAATATCTGGTATACGGAAAAGAGAGCGTTGATAAAAAAGCCTGGATTCTCATGTATCTGATACAAGTATCTTTTAATACAGTCTTTGCTGTGCTCTTGAGTATCCTTGTGATATTTTGAGCTCTGGTTGAATGATAAGTGTCGCAGTTTAAATAATTTTCGTAGTTAGAAATTATGAAACGCTCTATTAAAAGTAAGGGAGTTTTTATGTCCGTTGCAGTAAAAGAAAATGCCTGACAAAGTAGGGCTTGGACAGATTCCAAGTGCTTGTACAAATGTGCTAAAGAAATTATACTTTGAGTTTACAACTTGTCCAAAGTCATTCATTATTAATACTATTAGTAATATCTTCGGTAAAGGCTTTGATGCATAAATATTTCTGATAAAGGTAGGTTGTGTACTTTTGTCCAACTGAGCAATCTTGCTTTCATAAAATATACCAACTTTTTAATGACTGATGATTAACATGCTGTAATACACAGTTTAAATTTAAAAGCTCAAATGCTGTACATGAGAGGTTAAGCTTTATTGGCTCCTCCTGGAGGTTTTACAAGGTGATGCCGGATACTTTCCGGCATGACGTCAAATGACGCGATATACCGCGTGATACTGCGTTTTGATGCGACACGCCCACCGGGGTATAGCGCGAAATACCCCACCCATTTTGAATGCCTGCATCTGTATATTCTCAGACGGAGGAACGTAAACAGCTTAATTTTCATGTTAAATAATTTTTTTAATTAAAATTTATTCTATACAACAATCGCATATTTGGGGACCGTTTTATAAAAGCAATAAGGCATTTGAGGCCTGTGCTATATCGTGAATATAGTCACAGTTAAAAGGGTTGCCGGCCCTCTGCATCACATCGGGCCTAACAACGCCTTTTAACTGTGACTTTATTCACGATATAGCACAGGCCTCTCGTGCCTTATTGCTTAAATATTTCTACAATAATGTCCCATTATGGGTTTGTCCAGAGAATTCTGTTGTTAATAGATCAGGGCTTTCTACCCAGGGTGTTATGTAATGGGATAGGTCTCAAGAACAAATTTCACCAACCACCGATGGCTGACAAAGTGTGGGTGCTTGAGCAAAAGGTATTCGAAGCCTTCATAAGTCCCAGATGAGAAAGAACAGAGGACTTTTCAAAGAAGGAAGGTCTGTGGCAAAGGTTACAGTATTGGACCCAGGAGAGGACCGAAACACTTGGGACTCTATATGGAGCAGCTGAAGAAGACTCCAGTATCATCTCCCCCACCTGACATTGGACTTGCAGAAAACAATGTGGGGGTGGAATGAAGGAACCACATTGTTCAGGGAAGCCAGGACCAGAGAAGGTGCCTAAGAATTACCGAGGATACTACTACAGTAACACTGGACTACAGTATTTTGCAATATTTGTTTTTTAACTGTGGTTTTGTAACAATTGAGTGGTTGGGGCCTGGTCTGCAATGTTTATTTTTTGGAGTTGGTTTTGTACGATGTGCCCTGCGTGTTCGGTGTTGTGAAAACTGTTGTGATCACTTGAAAATAAAAAGAGCAATGTATATACTAATAAAATCAAAACTAATGTTTGTTTCTGGTCTTTTTGTGGACTGGTGACTCTGGGAAATGAATAGAATCTGTGGCAGGGGGAAAGGATCCTAAAATCCTTTATTATTTCTAGATTGTGTAGTCATCTAAAAAATAAAGTAATTCCTGAATCTGGGGGTCACACACTCCATGACAGTATTCTCTGATATTTGGCATATTTAGTATGCTCTCAGGCACACCGTTTAAATCCAAGGCCTTTCACTCAACAGTCTTCCACTGACAGCTCTCACAGAGAGACAGCACAACACATTACTTGTGGCCTAGCTTTACTTGAGATAATTGGTGTCAAGATTTTATCATTATACAATGGAAGACATGTTGGCCAATTAGTAATGAACTGATCTGACAGCCTGATCTGGGGATCAGTCTGTAATGACAGCCAAGGAGGCTCAAACTCCATGTAGTCTGAATGTATCTCCATCTTTCAATGCCAGACTCTGTCACAGGAATATGCTTTTCTCAGTTCTGTACATCATTTAATTCTGTTTACTTAATTCCTGGTGATCTTTGAATTATATCTGTAATGCAAGTGAGGTTTTAATATATTTATTTTAAAACAAACCTCTTAAGAAATCTAAAAGAGATGTTGATTTTTTTTAGATTGTTGAGAAACTCAAATAATAACATTACATTTTTGCTTTAGCTAATGAGCAAATACTAGAAGAAGTCTTAATTATCTTTTGTGTTTACACTTTGTGTCAGAGGTATCAGAGCATTGTGTAAAGATGGGCAGTTGATGGGTTTACCTGCTTCCCTTTTCTTGTAAAGTGTACTATATTTTTTGTATACTATATTCTTGCTAGTGTACTATACAATAAACCTTTAAATATTAACACTGGTCACTACTTTTATTCTTATTACTGTTAATACGACGTAACACTTTAAACGTTCGCTATAAACGTTTGCTTTATCATGTTGGGGGATCAATATTTTATGATTAAGAAATAAAAAGGTGTTTTAGGTGGAGAGAGCTAGTGCATTCAAATTGTTCATCCAAAGTGAAACACTCAGGATGCTCCACACATTTGCAGCTCTTTCCACTGGAAAGGAAAGGGAGGGTTTTGATTTGTAGAGGTTGGACAGGGTATCAGTGAAATAGACTCTTTTAAAGTATTTGCACTTTTGAACACTTCTTAATAATTGAAAAATTAGCTCAAAACATGTAAAAGCAAACAAGCAGCACAATATACTAATACTGGTAAGAAAAAAAGTTGTTAGTATTAATTCTTTATTAAATATTACAATTGTTTTATGACATATGGTTCAATTTGCCAGCTTCAAAGTTGGTGTCAAACATTTCCATCTATCTCATCCCTACCCGCAACCAGCCATGTTTGTTTTTCAATTTTTACTACACTGAATGTGAAGACACCAGCAGTATTGTGCTTTCACTCTGTTACTGTTTTATTTGATTCTACAACACTTCCATTTAAAAAGCAGTGGAATGTCGCATTACATGCAGACGAAATTCAGTGAGTTCCAGCCTGACACAAGAACCATGTTTGTTATGCTGTCTGTGATAGAACTGCAATAATCCCATAGCAGAGGAATGTGCCACAGACATGTAGCAAGAGTCTTAGAAAGAGTCCTCAAGTATCACTAACCTCAGCAAATGTCCACAGTTATACTGTACCTTACTGTAAGTTAACATACTGAGTTTTTGACTGCAGGTGGACATATTGTGGATATTGTTAGAATTTCTCACATGCATAATTTGCTTCTCATTCTCTCCTGCTAATACACCATAAATAAGTTTTCCCAATGAGACATAACTCCCCCCTTTAACATGCACATTGGAAATGGTATATTTATAGAAATGGCATTTTTCTTTCTTTGGCACAAAGTACATACTGAAGTATTCTGTCTTAGTAAGTCATGTTGTGTTTTAAAAAAATATCTTTGTGTAACCATGAAAACACTTCTGGCAGATCCTCAAGACAATAGGCCATATTGATTAATTGTCTGAGAAACTTAATTGTACCACTTAGTTTTAAAATAGAAAATACAACTCCAAGTGTATGGACTAAATTTACATTCTGTCTTCAGTTATTAAAATGTAAGCATTTTAATCTCAGCATAAACAACACTTCTTGGTACTGCCACAGCATTTTAACTTGGAAGCATTGCAGACGAGAAGATTTCGTCATTATCTCCAGCTATTCTCCTGCTTCACGTGCCACAGTACATGCACAGACTCCCAAATAATTTGCTTAATAGTAGTATAGCAAAGGAAAAAAAATAGTAAAGCACAATACGACATTTAACATGCTTCAAGAGGACTACTATCATGCCACTGCCTAAAGCAACCAAAGTGTCATGTCTGAATTACTACCACCTGGTGGTACTCACCTCAGTAGTCATGAAGTGCATGGAGAAACTGGTGATGGGACACATCAACAGAATTGTCCCAAACTCACTGGACCCCCTGCAGTTTGCCTATAGGAATAATAGGTCAGTGGACGATGCTATCTCACACCACTCTTGAGCACCTGGACAAAAGGAACACCTATGCCAGGATGTTATTTATTGACTTCAGCTCAGCTTTCAACACAATTGTGCCAGGCGGGCAAATGGTCAAATTCAGGGGTCTGGGCCTCAGCAACTCCATCTGCAACTGGGTCCTGGACATTCTGACAGGCAGATCCCAAGTGGTGAGGATTGGAAAGAAAACCTCATCCCCTCTGATCTTCAAGACAGGGGCCCCCCAGGGCTGCTGCCTGAGCCCACAGTTGTATTCTCCATTTACACATGACTGTGTGGCTAGATTTAACAGCAACCACATCATCAAGTTTGCTGATGACACAGTAATCGGTCTTATCATCAACAATGATGAAACTACCTATAGGAGCGAGGTAGCAGAGATGGTGGAGTGGTGCTACAACAGCAGCCTTAACATCGGTAACACAAAAGAGATTATTGTGGACTTCAGGAGGCACGGAGGACGTCACACACCCATCATCATTCATGGGGCTCCAGTCGAAACTGTCGGCACCTTCAGATTCCTCGGCCTCCAGATCACTGAGAGACTGAGCTGGTCAGAGAACACTGCTGCCATCCTCACTAAAGCCCACCAGTACCTTCACTTCCTGAGACAGTTAAGACAACACTCACCAATTTTTATTGTAAAGGAACAAGTAATAGGTTTATTCCATGCTGAAAAAAAGAAGAAAGAGAACACAACGTTTCGGCCATGGAGCCTTCTTCAGGTGTGAGAGAGACAGGGCAGTAGGGAAAGGTAAAGTAGCGGGAGAACAAAGGTTGGGAGGGAGGAGGAGTGAGAGGCGGGAGTAGGGGACAGAAACAGAGGCCAATCAAGAGGTGTGAAGTCAGAATGGGTGCAGAGAGGTGTGAAATGAAACTTCCAATGAATGGAGAAAATTTAAAAGAACAGTAGTCTGTCGTTAAGAGAAGGGAGAATGTGTGATCCTAGCTGCAGAATAATTTTGGTTTCGGTGGTCTTTCTGATGTATGAGTTCAGAAAACCGTCTTTGAGAACACAGACGGAGAGATTAGAGTGGTCGTGGCCGTCAGAGGTGAAATGAGAAACAATGGGCTTGGAGAGATCTTTAATCTTCACAGCCTCTCTGAAGCGGTCTCCGAGTCTCCTTCCTGTTTCTCCAATGTAGATGGCTGGGCATTTACTGCAAGAGATACAGTAAATAAGGTTGCTGGAGGTACAAGATGCTGTCTGGGTGATCCGGAATTGCCCTGTCAATCACACTGCTGGAGTATCCTCTGTTGATGAAAAAGGAGTACATTTCGAGGGCTTGGTTCTCGAAGTCGATGTCGTCGCTGCATAATCGTCGTAGCCTAAGGAACTGTGAAAAAGGAAGAGAGTTTTTAGTGTGGTTGGGGTGGAATGAGCTGTACAGGAGGTAGCAGTGTGAATCCGTGGGTTTGTAATAAACTAAAGTGGACAGTCGGGGGTAGTTGATGGAGAAGTTGATGTCTAGAAACGGAAGAGTAGTGGAAGATACGTTAACCGTATATTTGAGGGACGGGTGGAAGTGGGTGAAATGGTGCAGGAAGAACTCAAGCTGATCGTTGGAGCATGTGGCGGCACCGACGCAGTCATCAATATATCGTTTGTAGAAGTCAGGGACATAGCCAGTGTAGGAAGCGAAGAAGCGTTCTTCTACCCAGCCGACAAAAATATTGGCATAGCTGGGTCCCATTCTGGTGCCCATGGCAACTCCACTGACCTGTTGGTAAAAAAGATTATTGAAAGAGAATGCGTTCAGTGTGAGGACCAATTCTTCAAGGCGTACCAGAGTGTGGGTGGGTGGATCAAGCACTGTGCGTTTGTCCAGCGTGTGCTTGAGGGCTGTAAGGCCGTCATTATGGGGAATGACGGTGTACAGAGATGTGATGTCCATGGTAAAAATGTAGCATTCGGTACCCTGAAATTGGAAATCATTAAAACGTTGGAGCGTGTGGTTGGTGTCTTTGATGTATGAGGAAAAATCTTCAACCAGCGGTCTCATGAGGCTGTCGAGAAAGGCTGAGATGTAAGTAGTTGGACAGTTACATGCTGATACGATGGGGCGTCCAGGGGTGTCCGGTTTGTGGATTTTGGGGAGGAGGTAAAATTGAGATACCTGTGGATGTTCCATGATGAGCCGGTTCGCCTCCTGGGGGAGCTTATTACTGCTGATAAGAAGAGAAATGGTGGATACCACTTCCTTTTGGTAGTCAGTGGTAGGGTCCTGTTGGAGAAGGAGGTAGGCAGAAGTGTCAGTTAGTTGTCTAGAGGCTTCCAAGATATATAGATCCTTACGCCACACCACAACAGCGTCTCCTTTGTCCGCTGGTTTGATGTTGATATCATCCCTGTTGCGGAGAGACTGGAGCGCCTGATTTTCTCCTTGGGTGAGGTTAGACCTGTGTTTACTGGGTATAGAGAGTGCCTTGGGAGCTTGATTAGTGCATTGGTTGATGAAATAATCAACTGGTGGAAAATGGCCAGAGGGGGGAGTCCAACAGCTCTGTTTGGGATTAATGTTGTTAATGACATCAATAACCGGGTTGTTATCAGCTGCCTGTGAAGAGGAATCGTCGGCAAAACGTGCTCTGAGACGGATCCTGCGGTAAAAGCGGTTAAGGTCGACATTGGTCTGAGGGATCTCCAGCTTCCTGGGAACTGGTACAAAACTGAGCCCTTTGCTGAGGAGGGATCGCTCATCCTGTGAAAGGGAAAGGTCACAAGGTATGGTGACAACAAGGTTACGGTTGGTGAGGGTGTTAGGGGTGTTGATGGTTCTCTTCTGTAGAAGATTGTAATACCATTGAGAGTGTTGTGACTGGTGGTATTATGGCGTGGTATGGTGGAGCCACAGTACAGGACAGAAAAGCCATACAGAGGGTTGTGAGGTCCACGCAGAAAATCAGTGGGACAGAGCTACCCTCCATCGACCAGATATATCTTGACCGCTGCCGCAACCGGGCTCGAGCTATATTTCGGGACCCAATTCAACCTGGCCTTGATCTGTTTTCACCCCATGGTTTTGGTAGGAGGTATTGCAGTATTCAGAAACAGTTTCTTCCCCCAAGCAGTCCGCATCATAAACAGCTCAAATTAGCACCTGCACTTTAAGGTACTGCACTATTTGCACTATGTTCTGTCTTAGCTGTATTATAATGTCTATTGTCTAAATTTATTGTACATGTCTGTTTGTCATTTGTGCCTATTTTTTTTCTCTCTACTGTTACTGGGTACAGCTGAACGAGTAAGCATTCCAATACACTTGTTGAATATGGCAAACAAAAAATCTTGAATAAGATGCTACTGATGCCCAAAAATGAATAATGCTCCATTAGATGTGTTCTTTTTGTTAAAATAGATTTTAATTTCTTAAAGTAATGAAACTGAAACTAGAGCTGATGTGTCAGCAAGCAGAAGGAAGGGAGCAGTGTGGATCTTTGATAGACAGCCACAAATATTTTTGTAATGGAAACACCTTTTTTGAATACCAGCGAAGCCTTCCAAGATGCTTAGCAAGCCATTATGAACAGAAAATTAAACTGAACTCGTTATTTCCCCATAAAGATCGTGCTTAAGATACAAAAAAAAAAGTCTGCTGAGGCATTAAATAATAAAATTGCAATGAATCAGTGCTAATCTTGTAGTTTTGCCCATTTCGTAATGGACATTTAACTAGCTGGTTTTCTTTGTTTCCGTTGGCAGTGACAGCTGAAACTGTTTTCTATTACTTTGACTCTACTGCTTAAATTAATGAAAAACCTCAGCATTGAATCCATCCATCCAAATTTAGGGAAGCCAGAGCCTATCCCACTAACCAACAGGTACAAGGTGGGGTACATCCTGTACAGGACACCAGTCCATTGCAGGCCACTCACAGACATAGAAGGAAGCCACAGCACCCCGAGAAAACCCATATAAACAGAGGGAGAACACACAAGCTCCATGAACATAGCACTCTAGGTCAGGGATCAAACCCAGTGTCCCCCAGTGCAAGGCAGTAATGCTTACTGCTGTACCCCTGTGCTGTCCCAACAGTGAATTGTTTTAGAAAATTATATAGATTTATATGTATTTTCTATATAGGGCTCAAAAGAAGTAATTCTATAGGTTGAACTATGAACTGTTATTACTAGCTTCTAACTAACAAATGGATTAGGTGCCTGAATGGCCCTCGCTCCTTACTAAGCTGTCTTTGGGTTCTTACAGTATTTAGAAATAGGTGTAGAGACTCTTTCAATTACAAGTATTGCATGGCTGCCTTGATGAGCATGATTTAGACTCTGGTTGGAGCAATCCCCAGAATTTTTTTCCATTCATTTTTCCATTCATTAACAAATGAGTTTGAGTACCTGTCTGTTGATGTGAGAAACATAGGGACACAGTGGAAACTATTGCCAAATGTCCTTTCAGCCCAAGAACACTCTTACTGTATATACAGTGTATGTACAGTACAGTATATACCATATACAGTATATGCCATATACTGTACATGCTTTCTGGGTCCTTAGATGTTTTAAACAATTGCAATAAATACAGTCAAAGAAAATCGTTCCTGCACCTGGGTGAGGGCTGTCTGGAGTGAAACCAGCAGGAGCAGGGCTGCCAGAAGTATTGGTCAGTGGGTGAGCTGGGTGAGGAGTCAGTGAATGAAGGAGAATCTCTGCTGGATGGGTGTTTGTAGTGAACTTTCAAGTCAAAGGGGTGAGAAGGCTAATGCAAAGCAGAGTGCTTGACAGTTCTTAGGAACTCAAAAACAAAAGCACCGATCTAGTGGAGAGTTAAGCTTTGAATAGGCTGATTAATTGGCAGATTGATTTGGTGATGGTTGCTTGATTGGTAAGCAGCCAGTCG
Organism: Atractosteus spatula; assembly: GCF_055471065.1. Lineage (NCBI taxonomy): Eukaryota > Metazoa > Chordata > Actinopteri > Semionotiformes > Lepisosteidae > Atractosteus > Atractosteus spatula. The sequence continues at coordinate 10,707,328 of NC_142723.1, forward strand.
AACGGACAAGCTGCCAAACAATTTTTGGGAATAACAGGTGGAGATAAAAATGGTGAAAACAGTTAAGCCCTAAATATCACAAAGTAACAGAATACTACATCTTATTCCATCATCAAAGATTGCTCATTTTCTTTTATAATAAGTCGATTGTGATGGTGAAAGTCACTGCTGAAACAAATGACTGACATTTTGTCTTGATTGAAATAATTCGGTAGTAAAATAATAACAAGCTAGCATTTTTTAGGAAGACTGTAATGATCACACTGATAGACCTGTGTTAAAACCTGATTTTCTCCAGCAAGTACAGAGTACAGGAAAGTCTATGAAACTCATCAATAATTATAGAGTTTTTTCTGAAACAAGTTCCACACAGATATCGACTACTGCACCCAGATGGGCAGTCTGGTTTTCATAACATTCTTACAGAGATCTTCATCAAGGGACGACCAAGCAGCTCTTACTGTTTTTCAGAGGGCTTTTACAGCCTTCAGCCTTTTTCACAAGTGCACTTATGAATGTCCTAAACTGGACTGTGGTACATCATAACACTGTAGTCTAAACTGATTCTACCTAACAGATCCCTTTGCACTGATAGATTTCTTAATGTTAAGTAAAACTGAGGTCAAATTAACAAAACTTCAATAGGCTGTCTTTTTGTGCAGGGCTCTGAGGGGATTAACTGAAATGAGAATTAAAGATAATTTAGCATGATAAAAAAACTCCTAAATTTTAAATTTCACATATATACAGTATATTCACTAAGGCAACAAACAGCAAATTTTGCTGTTACTGACAGTGCATGAACATAATATAATTGTATTACATGCGATATTGAAGCAAGTGAATAATTTGTTGACCTCTTAGTATCTGATTTTCCAGTATGTGATGATAGTATTTGTCATGTAAAGATGATTGCCACATTTACAGAGCTCGCAGAGCAGAAAGACATCAGGTTTGTGATGAGTAAAAGTGTCAATTTGTGTGATATTTATCAATATGAAGTATATCTCGCAGAAAATTAACCTTGAATGGTTTTGTAAAAGTGATTAATTTTTTGTGTGATGAACAGCATTAAATCAAAAAGAGACAAAATTAAGCATATAAATTAGTGTTAGTTGTTTATTTTTTACACTTCATTTGTGAAATTAAATTTTTAAACACAAGACTTTCATATGAGTAATTTACATATACAGTATGCACTTCCTATGTGAAAATATAAGTAAATTAAATCAATTTGCATTGAAAGAAGCGCTGTGTTAAGATCTGGTCTGTGATTTGTCTCATTAGATGCAAGCTTCTATAAGGGTCTAACATGTTCATTTCATTTTATGTCTTTCTTTACAATGAAGTTTGTAAAGTATGTTGGAAGGAGTTTTATTCATTTTACTATAGGACATATGGAGATACTGGCTGCCATGAAGGAGCAGCTGTCACCTTGGATGTGCAGTTTAAAAAGAGGAAAGATAAAAAGCAGCCGTGAGAGTCAATTGTTTCTCTCTGAAGATAATAGAATGCCATTATGCTGAAAAATGTATGATGTCATGGCATTCCAAAAGTGAAGAACAACAGAAGACCAGGAAAGCGATCGTATTAATAAGTCAGGAACCATAGCAACCAGACAAGAAACAATGACATGTAAAAAAAAGTATATTTGCAGGATAATACAGAAGAGGTCTTGCTGAATACTAGTCACATCAATTTGCATAAAGTATTAAATAAAAATATTGCTAAAAAATAGTAAAGAGTGTATAGAACTATAAAAAAGTAGACAATCCTCCACTTTTGTTTCACAGATCTCATTGCAGTTTTGTATGTGAAAGCTGACAGCAATAGATTTTCACCATTAATACATTCAGCTAAATGGTCAACCTCATGTGTTCTCTCAAATATTCATTCTTACTGGCAGGTTCTGGTGCAGATGTGCTCACCACAGAGTATCTACCTATGTATCTGCTTGTCTATTTACTGAATGTATTCTGTTTCCTTATCTGCAAATTCACAGTAAAAAGTAATTTGATGTATTTATTTTGATTTATATATCTACATTTTCCTCCATTTTGGGAAACTTGCTCCTTAAGTCAGGGGTTTTTGTAAATGAAACGTAAAGGAAAGGATGATGCAAATATTTGGATTCCAAAGAAATGTTACTACTGTATGAAAGCTGAAGTTTGGAATACTGAGCAAAGTCTTAGATTTAAATCAGGGATTACAGATTCCTTAGACTGAAATAAAGTGAATGCAGAGAGAAAACTTTGAGGAATGTCTTAGACTGAAATAAAGAAGAGTAATAATTATTTTAATTATTAACCGTCCCCTGGAAACTGGCATAGGTCTGAACTCTTTGTATTTGTTGACAGCTTCATCATTATAGTTAGAATAATTAGCTTAGCAGATTTCCTTATCCAGGCTAACTTAGAACGAACTTGGACTTTATAGTAAATGTAGTGTACAAGGAAACAAATTAATACAATTTCATTAAGGCAAGCACAACAATGTGGAAATGACATATAAACACAACACATAAAATTGAAATAAGCATGAAATCAGCAGCACATTAAACAAATTGATACAACGTCCTGTAAAAAAATAAAATTAAAATTATGTTCAATTTGAGCACCACTTTATCTCCATTGCATGTTTTTGAGGCAATGATTTAAATTAAAGCTAATTAAATTATTTCAAAGAATAGGAGTGAGGCTGAACTAATTCTGGGATTTGATCTTTTAAACTTGGTCTTTAAGTGATGTTACTGCATTGTTTTACAAAAGATTTGAAAAATAGGTTATATATCTAGATCTTACTTGTACTTTTTTTAAACATTTTTGTGTATAGATACTGAATTAGATTAAACATAATTTGGAACGTGCAAAGGGTAACACATTGGCACAGTAGTTAGCAATAATTGCAATACTAGGGCCCTGGGTTCAATTCCTGGCATGGAATATGTGTGGAGTCTGTATGTTTTCCCCGTGTTTACATGGGTATCCTCTGAGTTCTCCAGTTTCCTTTCATAGTCTAAAGACATACTGGTAGGTAATTGGCTTTTGGAAAAACTGGTCCTGGTGTGAGTGTGTCCCATCTAGGGAATATACTGCCTTGCACCAGTTGCTTGCTGAGATAATGTCTGGCACCCCAAGACACTGTCTTGGATAAAGCAGTTAAAAATGCACGCATGAAACCTACAATGGAGCTCATTTGCACTTTTTAAGCTTGTTCTGAGGGTTGCTGATGTATGTGTGTGTATCATGGCCTTATTTGTTTTTTTAGGATGAGGCTCAGGAGGAATGTTGAAGATACTTTTTGTGTCTGTGTTATGAGATTTTAGATTTCTTTGAATAATTGTATTAAAGATTCACCCATGGTGGCTATTTTTAAATAAAGATTTACTGTATTACATGTTTCATTCTGATTTTTAATTATTCTGATTCTTTATGTCAGTTTTCAATACAGTAGTTTTATTTCTTTGTTTGTATACATTTAACATTAGAGTAAATTTTTTGTTTTATTTTTCAATCGTTCTTGACATATTTACCTCTTAATTCTGTTTGAAGTACTTTGAACTCTGGAGCTTGGAAGACTCTCAATAAATAAAGTCTGGTGAAAGGGACTAAATAAAGCTTGCTTTGTGTAACTGACCTTGGAATCAGACAAAACTGATATTTTACACTGACAAGAGTAGTTCTTCCAAATTTACAGTGTAAATTACACTGAAACTTTAGTTTTGGACCAGTTTAGATCTAGCAGTCCTGATTATAATTTATAACTTGGACAACATTTATACATTGTACATTTGAAGGATATTGACAATGAAAACAGCTGCTGTGGTAGGACAGTTCACAAGAGGAGAGACTCCTTCACCTGCTCTGCTTCCCCCTAATTCACCCAATGTTTTCACATCCAACAATTTCCTCTGCAGTCCAAAGTGCCTCATTAAAATATATTTTCCTTCTGCAGAAAAGTGCAGCCCTGACAGCCTGGGGACTGTATTTCTATACCACAAACTGAGGTATAATATTTAATTGAGCACTCTCTCCTGTAATGCTTCAGTGATCACCACTGCAACTAAACCTTCAGTTGTCCTGATCGTACAGTATCTCTTTCACATAACCCCTGGTAGACCTTCATGTAAATTGTTACGTTTGGGAGCTGTTAGTATTATTCTGCAGGGGGAGTCATGTGTGTGTGTGTGTGTGGATGGGGGGGGGGGGATAGCAGAAACAGTAGCAGAGAAACTCCAAAATAAATATAAAAGTTATTGAAATATTTTAATCCGCACAGCACACTTCTTGGGAGCAACAGGGGGATGAATCTCATTGACTGAATCAGTGATGTTAGTGTAACAAACTACAGTATGAATTACAGGATTTAGCAATCTGAGAGCAATGATGAGATATGAAAGCTGGCTCCTATATCAGGGATTGCTAGACGAATGAAAGGTTAGTGTAGTGGTAAAACATGAAAGCAGGTTGAATGTAATCTCAGCAGTGGATAGCAATCAAATAGACAACAGCATGTACATCCGGCTGACAGACATGTTAGCACATTGAATGCTGGGATAGGCTGGATTAAAGTCTCAAATTTATAACTCTCATACCCTGCTTTTTTCAACAGGAATTTTAAATCAAAACAGTTTCTCTCACAAACCTTTGCCATTATCTAAAAAAAAGGAACTGCTATATAAGGTATAGATTTGTAATTTTGTTTTGATGAATGTACAGAATGATATAGGGCTAATACAGTATATGAAGTTGGAGTAATACATCGGCCTCAGCAAGTCATTGGACATCACCCCTGTTCATTTCATTTTGTCTACAGTTCTTGGATGCAATTCAAAATGTCTGGGAAAATGATGAAAAGCAAATTATAATAGTCTAATACAGTTTAGAATAAAATAGTTTTTAACCTTGCACTGCAAGACCAATTTACTTTTGAGTAACTGAATGCAGAATTTCTCACGTATGCAACAAAATTGCTGACCTGCCACAGAGGCCATTGTGAATTGAGATTATTTTTCCTAGTCTGTGTACAAAAAGACCTTTAGCCCGAGGAGTAAAAAAATTATAAACAGGTTTAAAATTTTACTTCTTCAGGGAAAAAGGACAAAATCCCTGTCAATAATTGGCTATTTAGCATTTCCAAATAACTGATGATGTCACTTATCCACTCTCTTCACCAAAAATGGAAAAAATCCACACAAACACAAAAAAGTTAAGGTGCTAAATGTGAAAAAATCAATTGATAACAAAGAAAAGAGAAAAACAAAGATTTTCACAAGGTTGGTCCTACACTGAGATAAACACAAATCGGGCATCCAATAGCTGTCACAAAAGGGTCAGTGTGACCCAGTTTGATTCACAATAAAACAGTATTCTGAATAGATGTTAATTTCAATCTGCTTTTCTTCCACACACATCTGAGAGAACTGTGTATATTGTCCTTCATGTATTGTATAGTATGTCCTATTTAACTTTTTTTCTAAGCTTCTAGCATTGAATAAAACCCTTAAGGCCAAAAACTTTTGCTTTGTGTTTTTTATTAAATTACACTGAGAATGCCAAGGCTGAGCTGCAAAAAAAAACAACAAGGAGGAAAACATGAAAAAGCTCACCCAAGAAACCCATGGAGACTAAGTAAGGGACTCAACTCAGCAACAGAGCCATGTTTCTTTGATTATTCATATTATGTTTTTTAGGACAGAGTTAGAATCACACTGATTAAGACCTAAAAGTTGCCAGAATTTTCAATAATTATCCAGCAGCTGGTACATGTTTCTGTCTGTAACCAGTCTCCAATTCACTTAGCAAGACAGGAAGGAAATAACTAATATACTTATGTTCTTAGATTTTCATTATTATTCTGTAGTAAATGTGAATTGCAGTCTATTAATCATTTTCATTGGCTTGCAAAACTACATCAAACATTTTCCAAAGACTCTTTTGTAACTCAGCCTTTTCAATAAACAGAATCTATTTTTGATGCACATCTACTAATAGAGTGTCTACAGAAAATGTTCTTCATCTAAATTTATCCCAGAGTATAGTAGAATTACATTTTTGCTTTCGGTGTATGAACTCAAAAAGCAAACAGATCTATTATCCAGAACCCTAGAAATAACCATGTGGAAAAAGTGAAAGATAGTGTTGCCTTTTGTTACGACCCCAAGTGTCTAGGGGAAAAGGGGTGTAACATTTAGGATAATTCTTTTGGAAGCAGGGGGGTTTTGGTGAGGGACTAGGAAGCGTGATAAGAAGGGTAAGGAACTAGAGTGGTGCCAAAGGAAAGAAAATAACAAACAAAATGGAGCTGGCTAGGACAGTGAGGGAAAGCTAATCTGACTACAAAAGAAAACCCGAAACACACGGTCTTCGGCGTCTTCAACACCCTAGCTAACCTGCACTGACTACCCAAAACCATACAAGACAAATGTCACTCACCCGTACTAGTCTAGTGTACTAATACAAAATCAACTAAGTGTGTAAGTGTACCCAACAACCTAAACTAACCTTATATACAAGAGTTCACACAAAAACACAAGTGAACCAGGAAGACAAATAAGGGAAAACAAGAGTAATAAACAGGAGCAGGGTACAAAAGAACACAAAAGTTGAACATGTAACACTGGGGCAAGGTAATGGCAAAACAAGGATGAACACACAAACAAACGAAAGTACAAAGAAACTAACGTAAAACCAACAAAACAACAAATCCGAAGCTATACGAAAATACACACACACAAAGCAAAACAAACCAACAAACAAAGCCGAAGCAATAACCAGAAGCGAAGCGAAGCGAAGCAATAACCAAACGGGACCGAAGTCAAACGAAAGGCCTCTTCTTGCTGAAAACCTCCATGTTACATGCTGAATAAGATGTGTTCTGATTGGCTGAGAGCTAACTGATGATGACATCAACTGAAAGTGTGGTGTAATGGTGGGCCAATGGGGAAGGGAGAACAATCAAGGGTCAGCAGTGTGGACATAACAGAAAGAACACACACAGAACACACACTGGGACGTAACACTTTTCAAATGGATTATCTTCTACATTGAGTGAAATTTAATTTGAATGTCTGTGGAAAAAAGGACTTATTTATAAAGACCAATCATTTCACATTCTCACCACATGGGAGTATTCTCTGAATATTCTATTTAAACAAAAGAAAATAAAAATTGCTTAAGCCTTGAAGATAGACTTGGATAGTGATGACTTAGTCTTATTATCAAAAGCAAGATATTTTTTTGAGCTACAGTATCCTAGCATCCTAACCTTTGTATTAAAAAGCATTCAGAAATTCAGTGCTTTCACAAGCGTCTGCAAGTCTGCAGGGGGCAGGCTTGCAGATAGTGCAGAGATTCTTTCTCTCAAATGCAGTATGTAACATTCTATTAAACTTTATTACCAAATGCCATTATTTTCCTGTGCTTAATAATCACAGATGGATTTTTAAGAGTAATACATTTTACTGGACTTTGACAGGAAGACAAAACTAGAAACAACAACTCAAGAAATCAAGGTTCAGAACCACACAGTAGAATGTGGATGGAAACAGAGGATGTGGGCAGCTCCTTCTCAACTGTTCCCAAGCAATCAACAGTTCAAAAGACAAGCTGTTCTCAACCTGATATTGACGAGCAATTCCCAATCATGTGGAAATAAGTATTTTTAGTCTGTAGTATTTTTATTCTGTTTATAACTTTGTGAAACAGTCATGGAAATTTAGTTTGCACAGTTCCAATTACATACATATAGTCATGCTTGATATCGACTTTCTCAGTTAGAAATAATGAAAGTATACATATTTTAAAGGAACAAGTAATAGGTTTATTCCATGCTGAAAAAAAGAAGAAAGAGAACACAACGTTTCGGCCGTGGAGCCTTCTTCAGGTGTGAGAGAGACAGGGCAGTAGGCAAAGGTAAAGTAGGGGAAGAACAAAGGTTGGGAGGGAGGAGGAGTGAGAGGCGGGAGCAGGGGACAGAAAGAGAGGCCAATCAAGAGGTGTGAAGTCAGAATGGGTGCAGAGAGGTGTGAAATGAAACTTCCAATGAATGGAGAAAATTTAAAAGAACAGTAGTCTGTCGTTAAGGGAAGGGAAAAGGTGTGATCCTAGCTGCAGAATAATTTTAGTTTCGGTGGTCTTTCTGATGTATGAGTTCGGAAAACCGTCTTTGAGAACACAGACGGAGAGATTAGAGTGGTCGTGGCCGTCAGAGGTGAAATGAGAAACAATGGGCTTGGAGAGATCGTTAATCTTTACAGCCCTGACGTGTTCTCTGAAACGGTCTCCGAGTCTCCTTCCTGTTTCTCCAATGTAGATGGCTGGGCATTTACTGCAAGAGATACAGTAAATAAGGTTGCTGGAGGTACAAGATGCTGTCTGGGTGATCCTGAATTGTCCTGAGGGGCCTTGAATGAGTGTGGTGGTGGCTGTGTATTTGCAGGTGATACAGCGAGCTCTGTTGCAAGGGAAAGTGCCTGGTGTGGATGGTTGTTGAGGGCGGTCAAGGGAGCTGTGAACAAGGAGGTTACGCAGATTAGGTGGTCGGCGATATGAGATGATAGGGCGATCAGAAAAGAGGGCCCCAATGGAGGGATCATCCTGTAGGATGGAAAAGTTGTGGTTAATGGTCCTGGGGATAGGAAGTGTGTTAGGGTGGTAAGGAAGCACCAAAGGAATGCGGTTGTTACGGCGGGAGTTCCTGATCGGGTTGATGGTCCGGGGGGTGTTTTATTTTAAATGCCTTCATGGAGAAAAAAAACATTTTAAGTGTCTAAATATCAAAACTGTATATAAATGTCTATTACAAAGGAAGAGTAATGCAAAATATCACATGAAAAACATGTCTCTACAGGGGAATAATTCCAGGAAAGATAAAAAGGCATCCATGGCAGTACCTGTTATCTGTAATAAGCTCTCAGCATTTAAGGTTAGTCATTAATTAAGACATTAATTAACAACCTGAGATCAATTCTCAGTGTCAGGCCCAGTTTGGAAACATAGGGAAAGCAGAGAAATTTGTTTTTGTTTCCAAGATAGGTAATGCTTGTTCCTGATCACCCATAGTTCAAGCTCAGGCTTTGAAGTTTTCAAACAAACCTGAAATTATGGCAGTAAAACTACAGTGCTTTTTGAAAAATGAACTCTAATGTCATACTATGGAGGTTAATTGTAATATCTTGTCTGAAACTTGAGTCATCCTGGATTGTATTGATTAAAAATGACCAAATCCAATTTAAGCAATTTACAGCAGTGTATAACATTATTTCTCTGAAGACAGCCAATTTACAGCACCCTTGGGTGATGTGGGTTTGTAATTATGTGCTGATGCAAGTGCTTAAGGCTCATAAATTTGGTTTAAATGGATGTCACTTAGCCAAATTGTGCCATAAATTTGTCATAAGTGTTAAGAAGTATGAGGCATGGCAATGCAGGACTGGCTGCTTAGAACAGGCTAAGAGATGTTAAATAGAAAACATGAAAATCATATGTCACATCTTAACCTTTTACAGCAATAAAAGAGGTTTCAGGGTTAAATCATCACATGTGTCATCAGCACAAAGAATGAATCTGATGTACATATTTTCTTTTGGTAAGATATCATTTTTAATAAAGATTTTACTGTATTTTATTTCTGAAACGAGTGAAGAAAAGCATGAGCTTATAAGTTGGGTGGGGTGGGGGGATTTCCTGTTATTCAATATGCCATCTGTATGTACAGTACATATAATAATAATAATAATAATAATAATAATAATAATTGCTTACACTTATATAGCGCTTTTTCTGGACACTCCACTCAAAGCGCTTTACAGGTAATGGGGACTCTCCTCCACCACCACCAATGTGCAGCATCCACCTATAACTAAATATACATCATGTGGAAATAAATATTTTAGTCTACTCTTTATTACATTGTGAAACAGACATAGAAATTTAGTTTGTACAGTTCCAATTACATATATACAGACACGCATTTCAAAAAGAGCTTTCATGAACAGAGCAAGTACGATAAATAAAGAGAAATCAATTAGAGGACTGCATTACTTCTCTGCCTTTCCTGTAGGTGGTGTCATGCCCAGTACACCTAGAGGGCGCTTTACTTTTCTCCTGTTCCTAGTTCTGTGATTATTCATGTTTTTCTGGTGTGTCTTGTTGTGTAGCCTATTTACTTCCTGCTTCTGCTCTGCTACTCACTCAGCATTGAGGTTCAGACGTATAGGGTCTATTTTTGCTCTCCTGCCATTCCACGGTTCGTCCTTTCCGACATCCGTGACAGGTGGAGGGAATTCTACCACAAGCTGAGCAGTTGCTTTAAAGCATCCTTGAAATGACAGTCATGTAAAACTTAATTCTATGATATTACGTACATAGGGCCCATTCACAGACACCTTAGGGTTTAACTTCATTTGCACAAGGTCTGTCACCTTGAAATTAAAATGTAGCATTTATACCGATAGGTGATGTTCTCTCATGAGACCTCATTAAGAAGCAGATGCTGGTGCAATATTTCCACATCCAGTTAAAACTGGTAGGGCATCTCAATGTCTTGTTTATCTTAAGTAATAACTCGAAATACCAAGTGTTTTTTTTTTTGGTTGACAAATGCAGCATCCCACTATGAAACATGATAGTGTCATCAAGCAAGCTCTTCACTATGTATTTATTTTTTAGAACTGGTAATGTACATGTAGACAGTGAGCCAATATGTACACCTGGAGAGTAATTATGTTCTTTCTTTAAGGTATTAAGTATAATCACAGAATCCATTCAGCTCCACAGCTTTACTTCCCCTCTAGCGTCCCTTCGTGAGAGCCAATAATTCAATAACATCATGCTGATCTGTAAATAACACACAAAATAAATGTTTTTATTTTCTTTGCCAGGATCCAGATAGTTCAGTCTAGTGGGAAAGAACAGCACAGCTAAGCTGTCAAAGTGAGGTTTTACCTAAAAATTAAAAAAAAACAACATAGTCATTTCTACCATGACTAATATGAGCCAGTGTTCTTTTGCAAGGCTGATACACATGCATTGCCATATTAGGAGGTTATGAGGAAAGCAAAACTAGAAATTAGTTTCAGTCTATATCTTTATGATCAATATTGTAGTGCTTTGTATATGTAGGTATTTTGTATATCCCCAGTGAGTTGTTGTAAATGGCTGGTAATACACTACAATATACAGTATACTGTATATACAGTACAAATGGAAGTGCAATGTCGCGTGGCACTACAGATGGGTTAAAATGCTCTATGTCAGTGATATCAATGTCTCTTTCCAGACCTGTTTTACCCATGGTACAACTTTGCTGAAAGTCAAACTGGCTTCTTTCAAGGCATCACACAGCACCACTCTGCGAAACAATAACTATTACAACACACTAAGGAACCTCAGGGCATAGAACAATGGATTAATCCCATCTTCCATTAAATTTAAATTTCTAAAATACAAATTTATTTAATTTTAATGCCACAAATAATATTAAAGTAGTTCATTGTTTTCTGAGTTAAAATTGAGATCAGACATAATAAACTGCATTACATATAATGAAAATGAACCAACATACTGTATGTACTTTTAAACATAATAAATAATAAATAGTAATTTTTAAAATACAATTAATCTTTAATGCAATTTGAAAACAATTCTTGCAAAATAATAAACCTTTTGTGTTTTATAAAATGCTGCAGAATGCAGTTCAACCTGCCGATGCTGCATTTAAAATCTGATGACTAAATCCGTGAATAAGGGATTTTAGTATGAGACAAAATTCTAAAGAAAAGCTCTGAAAATCATTCCACTTCCTACAGACATTTCTGCAGACATGAATTCCTGAGCTCTGACAAGCTTGCAGCCATCAGTTTTCTTTAATTAGACAAGTAATATTGGATAATTTAGTGTGTTTGGAGTCTTAGGCTATTCATGTTCATTAAAAGATGGAATTACAGATTCCATTTTAATGGATAATTATAACATCCTTCAGAAGATAACAAGATACTGCATACTGAGTATTCAGAGATGAAAGTATCCTATGATAGGAGAAATTCATACTTAATGTAGTTCAGACAATGGGCATTTTCAGTGATTTCATTCGAGTGGTACTGTACATATTGTGTGCAAAGAGAAAAAACATTATCTTTATGGACCCAACATCACCATGGTAAATCATGATTTCACTGTTAAATGATTTCACCATGATCTACCACTTTTAAATTTTAAAGGAAGGCATAAGTAAAATAAGAAAAAAGTTGGGGAGTTCATGAAGACTGCAGCCTAATGAAAAGAATTCTAAATATTTAGATTTTTTTTAAATTGTAAAAATGTATGTAATGTATATATTGTATATGTAATATATGTAATGCAGAGGCATGTAAAATATAATTAAATGTGATGTACAGCAGTCTATCCATCATTGAGTACTGATTGGATCAAAGTCTTTGCCAATGTATAAAACTACAGTAACTAGCAGATGATTGCTTTAAGGTTGTTGATGCCTTATATAGTGAAGGAGTATTGTAACAGAATCAAGTCCAAGATGCTTATATGCAGTAATTATTAAATTAGTTGTTTTCTTTTTCTGTGTCATTTATTTTACTAATCATGGAGAACTTCACAAGAGAAAATGGTTGTGAAACCTAAACCAAGCGACCTAACCATGTTGTTGAAGTTGTGTTTGAATGAGATCCTCAAATCAATTAGCTACTACCAGCCGCAAAAAATAGGGTAAATGGCCTTCTCTTTTTTGAAAACTTGTGTTCTTTATACAAATATAAAAAGCGAGCAAAGGCATTTACATTTAATTCAGTTAAAATACATTCAAAGGCTAGAGTGTTCATTTATACATGTCTCTTAAGATTTGTTACTTTACTCAACTCATATGTAAAAAAGGATTTTCATTTTGAAGAGAAAGATTACATACGCAAATTCCAGGAGAAAATGAATATTTTTTAGCTACTAAAAGAAGAACATTCTGAACAGTGGAGCTGTGTAGGATGTAAATTGCAAAATTTACATATTCCCAGAGGCTTCTCCTACCTCCTACATGTCTTCTAACTCTAGCTGGCTGTGTTGGATTGACTGGGGGCATAATCAAGACAGTGGCTACTGAATTTGTATCTACTCTATGCTATTACCCTTTCTATGCATTTGTATGGTTGATTTTAATTATAGTCTAGATTTGAGAGAACACCTTTTCTTTTCATAGCCAGCAAACATCTCTTTGTATACACAGTATAGTGACTACTTCCCTTTTTCTTCTCGATGACACTGATTTCTAATTTATCTATTTTCATCCGCTTCACGTTATCCGCTCCACGTTACAAATTCACAAATGCGACTTCCACTTGCATTGTGAATTTGCTCAACTGAAGACCTTCACCACTTGCTATCGCCTTCTCTGGATTTCCTTCCCGTCTTGATTCATTGATCATGTCTCTGAGGTACACTGCACTGCAACTTCTTCAACTAAAACAAAGCTACTTCCTGGTGAAAGACACATTCGATTACTGCCGTTTTACTGAGATTTTACGACCGAGTCGCTACATGCATCGCAGCACAGGACACTGTTTTCTTCGTTTGTCTGCCAGCAGAGTCTCTATCCCTGCCTTTTGGCGCACGTCTGTAAGTCCATCACGTACCGGCGCCGATCTCAAAAATCTCCTCTCACTACCGCACCTGGAGCGCACTCTGCTTCCCCCTGAATCCCCAAGACTGGCCAGATCAGCGCTACTCAACACCCGCTCCATTAACAACAAGGTTCTTCTTTTATGTGACATTATCAAAGAAAAAAAACTGGACCTTCTGTGCTTAACCGAAACCTGGCACAAACAAAACGATGGATTCCTGTTCAACCAACTAGTTCCTCCTGGATATGGTTTGTTTGACCTTCCGCGTCTTTCAGGCAGAGGCGGGGGCATCATTGTTATTTACAACCTTTTTTACAGTCTAAGTCCTATTACTATACAGTACCTCCTCCCTCTTCTTTTGAGTGTCTTGTTTTAAATGTTTCTATCCCTCAATCTACTATTATTGACACAGTTTATAGACCACCCAAACCCAGTGGAGCCTTCTTAGGTGAGTTTGCTGATTTTCTCTCATTCTTATGCCTTAGGTTTAAAAGGATCCTTATTCTAGGGGACTTTAATATACACATCGATTCAGCCTCTTGCAGTCTGGCTAAAGACTTCCTTTCTCTTTTGGGATGCTTTGACCTTACTCAGTTTGTTTGTACCCCTACACATAACAAAGGACACACCTTAGATTTAATTATTGCAAATGACTCCTTTGTCTCCCACTGCTCTCCCCTTGATCTAGGCCTCTCTGACCACTTAGCCATTCTCTTCAATCTGGAATTACCTGTTTCTAACACCTCCCCCCCACGCTCTGTACATTTCCGCAACTGGCGATCAATTGATCACCCAAGGTTTGCAAATTCTGTTCTGTCCTCCTTATCTTGTTTCTCTTCCTCTGACCCTCTAGAGGACAAAATACAGTTACTTGACAGTGCTCTTTTATCTACCCTTGACACCTTTTCTCCTTTAAAAACTCGAACCATCTCCTTCTCTCGCCCTGCCCCCTGGTACAATGACCATCTGCAATCCATGAAGGCAGCCTCTTGCAAACTTGAGTGTAGGTGGCGTCTTTCCGGCCTAAATGTACATTATTAGGCTTGGAGAGATTACTTATCTGAATATAAGGTTACTATAGAGTCTGCTAGATCCACCTACTTCTCTCACATCATTGAAAATCACCAAAACAACCCCAGACATCTTTTGTCCACCATCAATAGACTGCTCAAGCCAAACTGCCCTACCACATTACCTGCCTCATCACAACTTTGCAACACATTCTTAGATTTCTTTAGTTCTAGGATTGACAACATCCGGCATCACATTCTCTCCACTATGCATATCATTTCCATACCTCCTCCCTCCTCATCCAACTTCTCTGGTTCCCGTCTCTCCAGCTTCTCTCTTCTTGACTCAGCATCCCTCATTAAACTAGTTACATGCATGAAACCCACCACATCTATTTTAGATCCCATTCCCACCACTTTATTCCAGTCCCGTTTCTCTTCTCTCTGTCCCATTGTCCTCAATATTATATAATATACAAAATTATACCAACGGTCCTCAAAACTGCTGCCATTACTCCCGTGCCAAAAAAGCCTAACTTGGCTCTCGACAATCTTAACAACTTTCGCCCCATCTCCAATTTACCCTTTCTTTCTAAAATTCTAAAATGTGCTGTCACACTTCAGTTACATAACCACCTCATAACAAACAACCTTTTCGAACCCCTCCAATCTGGCTTCCGTCAACTTCACAGCACAGAAACTGCCCTGGTCAAAGTCACCAACGATCTTCTAATAGCTTCTGATTTTGGTTCTCTTTCTATACTCATCCTTCTTGATCTCAGTGCTGCCTTTGACACTATTGACCATAACATCTTACTTTCTCGTCTTGAGACTGTGTTTGGAGTTTCTGACACTGCCCTCAAATGGTTCAAATCTTACCTCACTGATCGCTGTCACTTTGTCTCTCTCAATGGGTACAGGTCTGAAATTGGTCTGGTTAAGTCTGGTGTCCCTCATTGCTCAATACTGGGCCCCTTGCTCTTCAGCATTTACATGCTCCCACTTGGTCAGCTTTTAAGATCACATGGCCTCAGCTTTCATTTTTACGCTGATGATACTCAAATATACATCCATACCAAACCTGACACTGATGTGGCTGTCTCTATTCTATCTAATTGCATCTCTGACATAAAAATTTGGATGACTCAAAACTTCCTTCATCTTAACTGCAACAAGACTGAAGTCATGGTTATTGGTACCCCCCATCAACTTCGTAAAGCCAGTCCTGTAACCCTATCTGTAGATGGCTCTGTACTTGAGCTTCAATCAAAATTGAAAAACCTTGGGGTTATATTCGATTCTGGCTTAACATTCGACCCACATGTGCAGCATACTGTCAAAACATATTTTTTTCACCTTAGAAATATCGCAAGACTACACCCTATGCTATCATAAACTGTGGCTGAAAAGCTGATCAACACATTTGTATTCTCTCAAATTGACTACTGTAATGCTCTACTTGCTGGGGTATCTAAATCTACTCTGAACAAACTGCAATATGTCCAAAATTCAGCAGCCAGAATCCTGACCAGGTCTAGTGCAAATGATCACATTACTCCTATCCTGGAGTCCTTGCACTGGCTTCTGGTCAAATTCCGTGTAGACTTTAAAATCCTCATGCTCACCTATAAGGCTCTGCATGGCTTGGCACCTCAGTACCTGTCTGAACTATTATCGCCCTACTCCCCACCTCGCAACCTCCGCTCTTCAAATTCTGCCCTCCTTACTGTCCCCCAAGCCCGTCTACATTGTATGGGTGACAGGGCCTTCTCCTGTTATGCCCCCAAGCTCTGGAACTCTTTGCCCAAGGATATCAGAGAGTCACCTTTTCTAAACTCCTTCAAATCCAGACTCAAAACCCTCTTCTTCATAAAAGCCTTTACTTAACTGGTTCCATTCTTCTCCCCTCTGCTCTTCTTAGTACCACCATCCACGGTCTCCTCTATTGTTATTGTTGTATTGTTGTAATTGTATATTGTAATTGTGTCTTATCTTGTGTATTCTTCTTATTTATTCTTGTATTCTTCTTATTTATTGTTATTGTCATCCTGTAAAGCGCTTTGAGAAGCCACCTTAGAGGCGCTATATAAAATAATGTTTATTATTATTATTATAATGCATAAAACAAGCATTATAAGCAAACCAAGATTTATGTTCTTATGTTCAATAGATTCCACTTTTTGACCTTTCATGAACACCAAATAAGATTCCAAAAAATCTATATTATTCAGTATACATACACTGGTTCATTTCAGTGAGACAATGTGAAGGATGACTAAATTTTCATTTATTGTGACCTCGGTAAAACAATGGTTCTATTGTCTTGTATTTTGTTCAGATGCATTGCACCTTCAGTGAGGATTCGAAAGCCTTTAACATGGCAATCCTAATGCATTGTGCTCGTTCAGTTATTCCTTAAATCCTTCCTGGAACTCATAATGCACACATGAAGGTAACTGCACTTTATTTTGAGAACACAATGCCTTTTCCTTTAGGGAGAACGCCATGGTAAATTGGTTGATGTTTCTCATATTATTTGGAATGCTTTATTAATTAGGGAGAGGAAACATTATTTCCTGGAATGTATTTCTTTGACCATAATGAAACATCATTGGACACACACATAGTTCAGTCTCATAAAAGAGAAGGCTGGGAGGCAGGGACTGTACAATATGACTCAGAGAAAAGAATGCATTAAAGTAACATTATTCTATACATAATTAATATTTTGAGTTATCAAAAGGTTAGTGGCATATTTGGAATGCAAATAATTCTCATCCCTGAACAGTTAGATTACATTTATGTAATTATACACCTGAGTTTAAGGAAGTACTTCATTTAGCAGAGGTGGATGGTTCAGTGTGAGATTCCACCTTTTTTTCTCCTATTGACCAGCACTCCTAAGAGAGGATCTTTGTAAAGGAAATGCAACCAGGAAAGTCTTGCAGTGAGGTAGAAAGCCTGATATATGTATTCATTACAGTATATTGCTGATTATATTGACTAGTTTGGGGCATAGACGGATCTGATTACTATAAACAAGGTCAGTGGGGTCTTTGTAGTAAAGCTTACCAAAGAGAATGAATTTTTCTTTTGCATCTTGCACATCACAGTGGACAAGAGGACAACTCATAAAAGACAGAGATAAAGCTGCCAAGCACAATTAAAATTCTGAGCAGTAAGCACAAAGTATTCAGACATATGAAAAACTTCTATACATTACAGAAGTTTGTAAAAAATAGCTACAAGATAAGATGCATAAACCTGGAAACTGTGAGAACTGATGAAGGAGTAAAAACAGATGTGCTTGTTTTTTTTAATATGTTTAATGTTGAATATTATAAAACAAGTGGACAAACATAACACATGTGATCTTCCCTGTGCAGATCTTATTTTTGTAGCTATTCTATGTGCTGGAAGTTGGGCAAAATGGGGAAAAAAGGATCAAATCAAGCACAAAACGTACACATTACTATTCAGCTAGTATGGCCCTTAGCTGCCTATTCACAAGAATCCAAGTGGAATACATACAGGGATTATGCTGAGACTCTTGTTTCTGCAGTGATAGGATCTTGCTTATTTAGTTTTTCAAGCTGGGGTACTTCTCTTTCAAGCTCTGCAGCATAACAAAGCTCTAAGAGAGATATTTGGGAAACAAATCCTAGTTCTATGAAAAAAAAGAAGAAAAAACTCAAGTTGTGATCCTGCACAAAACAAAGCTCTATGTGTAGGGGTTAAACATTCTTCTATGGATAATATTTCTGCCTCAGCTGTATTTGCAAGGTTGTGAACAAGAAGAATGGTCAGCTTGCACAAGAAGATCAACACATGCCAGGGACACACAATCTCCACAACTCACACAATCAATACAGCTGCAGCTGGACTGAGTGAAAGGAGGGAACAAAGAAAGACAAATTAAATAGGCAATCCACACCTTCCTCTCTGAAAGCTACAGCACTTAACGGAACACAATGTATCCTGGCTCCCAGGTGGCTGGCATAAGGAAAATAGATTTTCCAGTGACTCATATTGATGGCAAATACAGGCCTGTGCTGGTGTTGATGGCACCACTGTCAAAACCATGGAAAAATATCAGTCAAAGGGAGATACAATACTTATGGTCTAGGTACATACTGTGGTAACACTTTATTCTACAGTGCTATTACATTTGAGTAAATACAAATAATTACACTTTTGCTTCACTTTAGTAATAGCTCAATTCAACAAAGCTCATGTACAGATCCAGCCTTTCAAAATGCACAGAGTACGCTGTGTTAAAACACAGTAGGCGTGGCGCATCATACTGCATTATACCGCATTTTAATTGAATTATGACAATAGTATCCGGAAGCACCTTATAAAACCTTGTAAAACTGCCAGGTGGAGCTAATGAAGCTTAACGTCTCATGTACAGCATTTGAGCTGTCGCCAGAAAACACCAGGTTTCGAATCCCGGTCACTGCAGAGGGACAATCTTTTTCCAATTAAGAATTTAAGCTGTATACTCTTTAGACTTTTAATAATTTTATACTGTGTATTACAGCATGTCAATCATTAAACATTAAAAAGTTGGTATATTTGATAAAAGCAAGATTGCTCAGTTGGACAAAAGTACACAACCTTCCACCTTCATCATAAATAATTTAATTATTCATAAATATTTTACGGATCAAAGTCTTTAACTTGGTAACTTAGTGGGTTCTGGTTTTAAGGTGCTCCCAGTGGGCAGTGATTCGTCCAATATACAGTACGTATATATCACAGCGAGAATATGGCTATACGGATATATACATTGCCGCGTATAATGTATAATCAACGTTGAATTGCATCCGTAATATCAACAACATTAATAAATGCATATATAATGTCTAAAACATATCTAACACAGTGCCTCTAATATGAGGCTTTTTATATATCGTGTGTGCCGCAACTAGGAGTATGACCGTAATCTGCATAGTGTAAGAAGTAAATTATTTTCGCAGTATGTAATTTATTTACACAGCTTTGCATAAAGGGGTTTTGCGGAGGGGATCTTGCCACCTGCCTGAAAAAAAGTAAAATGTTGATTGTTTGAATGTCTACAGATTTTCTATTTTTATTTTCCTAAGAAAAGTTGATACTATCTCCTGGACACTCCAGGGCCGGTGCCCGGGGAAAAATCTGGAGGGGCCTCTGAAATTCTGAGGGGGGCATTGATATTTCGGTTGAAACGGAGCAGTACGTTGCAGCTAACCCAACTGAAATCTCGCAACTATGCCATTGATTAGTGCTTCATGATAGAAGATAACGATAAGCAATCTGGTATTGAGTGATGAAGTACAGTTTCATGTTCATCAGCACTCTTGCGATTATTGCCTGGAGCGACAAAAGACCATACGCGTTCATTTTTGCAGCTATATCGACGGTAACGAGGTTCTGAATCAATAAGAAAAAATAGTTGTAAAACCAACAGAAAGCACAGGCTGCTATAACTAGTCCTAGTTATATAACGATTTAAAGCGTAAGGATAAACTACTGCAAGGAATCGGTCCACCTGAGCAAACTGGATCGTAATGTTACACCCAGTAACGACCCTGCTACAGTATGTGCCTTTCCTGGACAGACAGTTCTCCTGCACATCAAACAGTCTGAGTGACTGTGAATTTGGGGTTAGTGTTATCTGACCATTGACGAAGTACAACTATTTTTTAGGGCGCATGTTAAATAAATACTAAGGGGACGACACCCCTTCCCCCCCCCCGTGGCGCCAGGCCTGTCCCCATCCTATTCCATAATGTCATTAATACCTTACATACAACAGTGATTATTTCCTTACTAACCGCATGTGTTAAAGTTGCACTTTAGCACATAGCAGGGGGCACATTGCCGCGATGTATTATCAATGTTAAATTGCAACCGTAATATCGACAACATTAATAAACGCATATATAATTGAAATTGAAAACATATCTAACACAGCATCTTTTCCAGCTATATACCACAATGCATTGCTGATATTCGTTGGTTGCCATTTTGGTTATATACTGTCACATTTTTCAACAAAGGAGAAATCTGCAAAAATCTCAGCAATCCTCTTTTGACGAGTAAGTATAAATAATAATAATAATACTATTTGAATACATACAGGTCTTACTTAATATTATTTTGATTAAAAATAGTATGTTAATAAGCAATAAATGGCAAATGTGGGAATTTTAAATTTGTAAGATTATAAATTGCATGTAGCACATTAGCATCACTACAGTTATGCTAATGTAACAATAGTGTCAGAAAATCCTGACTTAATTCCTTTCAAATGCTGATACAAAATGTGAATGATTTCAGAGTTTCAGAAGCTGGGTCTCCTGATGGAGATCAGAGATGAACTGAGGCGTGTGGGTAGGTCTACTAATGTAGGTCAGCTAATGTGTGGTGAGCGTTCTGGCGCAGTATGGCTGCCGTTGCATCATCCAGGTGAATGCTGCACATTGGTGGTGGTGGAGGAGAGTCCCCATTACTTGTAAAGCGCTTTAAGTGGAGTGTCCAGAAAAGCGCTATATAAGTGTAAGCAATTATTATTATTATTATTATTATTATTATTATTATTATTATTATTACAGAACCGTTTCCACATCAAGAGGATGACAACATGGACAATCAAAACTTGCTGGTATGATATTATATTCTCTCTGTGGTGTAGAAAATATTCACTCCTAGTATTCTAGGTTACAGATAGGTCATAATTTGACAGCATACATCTGATTAATAGGATCCATCTCTGGCATACTTTCTTTTTTTTTAGTTTATAATGTATAATCTTGCTAA
Source organism: Atractosteus spatula (assembly GCF_055471065.1). NCBI lineage: Eukaryota > Metazoa > Chordata > Actinopteri > Semionotiformes > Lepisosteidae > Atractosteus > Atractosteus spatula. Next base: position 10,728,766 of record NC_142723.1, read on the forward strand.
TGCCAAAATAAAGTGTTTTACAAAAAGCTCCATGTTCTAAAAAGTAACTACAACTTTTGAACTTTGAAATGTGGTCACTTTGTATTCTAAGACTCAGCAAATACTTCAGAAAAGTGCAGTTAATACGTGAAACTGTGTCCGTTCCATTGAATGGTTATGTGTAATGGGTATGTCTGATTAGTTGATTAATGAAGATCTAGTAGTAAAAATATTTTCTAATATTATTTCTAATATAATATTATTTCCATTATTTCTAAGAATATTATTACTTCGGAGAGTAGGCGGCAGTGATGTCAGAGAGAGCGTGTTCTCAGTGTTGTCAAGGTATTGCTTATTGATTTTTAAAATGTTTTTACGTTACATTTTTACTTTGATCAAGTTAAAATAACCACACAATTTAGCTTATAGATACCTATGTGTTAACTACTGAATTTGCAAGGTGTAAAACTTTTTGTCTTTTAAAATATAAGGATTACAATACTACATTTCATCCTAAATATTTGAGTAAATAAATGTTGAGTGGAAACTCGTTTGGAAAATGTCTAAGCTCAGTGAGAATTTGGTTTTCAGACTTAAGACAAATGAACTGATGATGGAATTCCACTTCACTGGCACAAACTGGAAAGATCAACAAAAGAGGGGCCTGGGAGACACAAATCTTTATAGAGCAATTAAAGGTACTCTTATTCTATGTTGTACTTTCCAACTTTGGGTACTCTTTAATTAGGACAGATTTTATTGCTCAATTACTATGATGCAAGCTATATTTAATACATTGATTACAAATTTAATACAAACCTTAATGGTTCTTTTTTGAGATTATATTCAAGAAGATATTAATCATCATATATTTGAGTTCTAATATTATAAAATTTTCTCCTAGCTGCGGTGCTGAAGTCCCACCGAACAGCAACAGAAAAATAAAGGAGCACACAATGCATTATTTGAAGAATGTGTATGCAAGGCAGGGGGCCTGGAAGTCTGGACACTGAAAATGATAAGTTGCTGGTTCTAACTGTTAGGACAATTAGGGTTTTGCAAATGATGGACAGTAAAAATCATCTTAACTTCACATTGTTATAATATTTTCTTGGAAATATAGTTGTAAAGTTGTAAATTTTAAATATCACATATTCAAAGCTAAGTCATTTATTAATAGCAAAGAATAATTTCAAACTGCTACTGATATTATTACTGACTAAATTTTATCGACACTATATTGAATTTGTTGGTCTTTCGAAATATCACAAAACATTCAAAGTTAAGTGATTACCATTTTCCATGAATACTTGCGTTCATTATCGCAGTAAAAGAAATCATACTGTACTTTTCAGAATCGAATTATTTAAGCAATAAGGCACGAGAGGCCGTGCTATATCGTGGATATAGTCACAGTTAAAAGGTGTTGCTTTTATAAAACGGTCCCCAAATATGCGATTGCTGTATAGCATGAATTTTAATTTTAAAAATGTATTTAACACGAAAATTAAGCTGATTATCCTCCGCCTGAGAATATAGTCCATCGTTGCTATGCAACGCAGAAACACAGCCACAAGTAACATTTCAGGTGGGTAGCTGCGTCAGCATGCGTAGGCTGCAAAGGAACAAGTAATAGGTTTATTCCATGCTGAAAAAAAGAAGAAAGAGAACACAACGTTTCGGCCGTGGAGCCTTCTTCAGGTGTCTTCACACACCTGAAGAAGGCTCCACGGCCGAAACGTTGTGTTCTCTTTCTTCTTTTTTTCAGCATGGAATAAACCTATTACTTGTTCCTTCACAAGTAACATTAACTAACAAGGAGAGAACTTTAACTAGACAATATGATAAAGGAATAAATTACTTGTTTTTTGTTTATTTTTTTAGCATATTTATTTTAACATTTCCATCGATCATACAAGCACAGAAAAACTGTCCAATCCCTAGTTCGTCAGGCATTTTCTTTTTCGCTGCAGGAGCGCTCCCACTGGTGCTGGCCAGAGAGAGCACAAATCCTTTCACCTGGCAATCTACCTGAACATAAAGCAAGTGGTCTTGTAAATGAAAAGACTTTATTTTTTCATTGACAAAAAGTAACACCACAGCATTTCGTTGATCCGATCACATATTTGTTTCCAATCATACAAAATAAGTCTTGAGAATCTCCGATTCACCATGCCTTTCACATGCTCATAAATGATATTAATTTTGGAACATAAACATATTATATAAACTGTACTGTATATGGCTGGTCTTGGCAGTTTAAAGAAAAAATACAAACCAGTATTTCATTTCTCCCTAAACATTTTAAGCATCAAAGTCTTACATGTGGTTGTTTCGGAAACGTTTTTACGTGCTCCTTCTGACCATATTATGTTTATATAATTTGTGAAAATTGATAGTTTTAACCTTTTCTGCAAATATGCTTGTTATCGGAGTAAACAAAAGCATACTTTTAGAATTTGATTAATAGGGACTATAATATGGAATCGCGTATCTAAAGAAATTAATAACGATATTGACATATATTGACATTTTTTATATTTCTAAATATCACAACATGTTCATACTGTATGTACTGTACACAGCAGTACCGCAGGGTGTAGGGCGCAAACAAGTCCTACATTAATGTTGCGCATTCACCTGTCGCTGTGGCTGAAGAGCGCCCGGCTGGGGTACGCGGTGAGGGGCAGGAGAGGAGTGGTAGTGATCAGGGCGAGGATTAGGAAACCCACTGACCAGTGCAGCTGACCCAATTTGAAACGGGTATACAGTCTTGGGAGATTGCCTGGTTTTTGCACCCCTGTTTCTGCTCTGCTCTGCTCTCTCTCTCTCGGGAGTGCTGGCTGTGCTGAATTTCACTCCACAAAGTCTGAGTCTCTGTGTCTACATTGTTTGTAAACAAACTGGTTTCACAAGTGTTTCCTCAGCTTCTTCATTTTCAATCTTCATTTCCACCTTCCCCCCACGGACAGAATGACACATGTTTTCTTAGAAAAACAGATTCACAACGCGAACCTGTGTCAGTCTTCTGTGTAAAAAAATCGGCTTGAACACCATGGGTGCTGTTTTTAATAAGCTGCTAAGTAAAGAATAGGAATTTTCCTGCTGTCAGCAGTATTGTGTATATAGTTTTATGTACAGGCTATGAAAAGTTTCACAAGTAAAGGTCTTTAAAATTAGGCTGGGCAAACGATTTTTTAAATTCTTAAAAAATAAATAAAAAACGAGATATAATATGTTCCTGCTTAGACATTGCACGACTTTAAAAGCTATAAAAACAGGCTTCGATAGTTAATAACCACTTTTTATGCACGAAAAATGGGTGATTTTTCTTCCTCGTGATCAGCTTAGAATCTCTGTCTACGTTGTAATGTTTTTACTTCTTAATTAAACGTGTAAAATACACGAATTTCATAAAAACAACACGTTTTGAATAGAAAAAAATCATATTCTGTTGTCTTCCTGGTACTGTATGTAGAACAGATCAGCAGGTCTTTTTTCCCCAATCAGAAGTTCTGAAAACAGTGTGCCGCCCACTGCGCTGTGTCAGATGGGGAGGCGGCACCAAGAGAGGGAGGTTGCGTCTGCGTCTGCATTCATAACTTAGTGTTTAAAATTAAACAACGTAAGTCATTTTCTTTGACTTCTAAGTCCCTTAATTATCATTAAGCACAGGTTTCTCACCACTTAAACTACTTTTTGATACCATCGTTAGACAAATCAGGAACTTATTGTACTTTCTAATGACATTACACGTGCATAATACTCATTATGCTGTAACCAAGGACTTTACACACTAGGCACGCCCAATGACCCATCACAACCTTGCTTTGATATGTGAAGCCTTTCTTTCAGATACCTGGCTATTTTTTCAGATACCTGGATATGTACATTTTGCAAACCCTGGTCTGATGAAGGTATGGTATGCACAATGTCACAGTGGAAGGTTTTGCTAGAAGGATATGTAGTGATAGATTTGAAAGAAACAAAGCATAGTACAGTGGAAGGACTATAGGTTTATCCGCAGGAGTATTGGTTCTGTAAACTAGGGAAAAGGAATCCAACAGTAATACAAAAAGGAAACACAGAAGTGTTTATCAATAAATCAAATTTTTAAAATCGTTTTATTACTTATTACATACATGCACAACCTTCGCAACAATAGAAATCAGATGCGACAATTTTAATGATAAAATGTATGCAATTCAGTGTTCTATCCAATAATATTAAAACAAAGGGGAGAAGACCATGTCTTCAGGGATGATGTTAAAGACCATGTTGTTTGGCATGCTGGAGCCAGAAATGTTTGGAATAATTAAAACAGAAAAGCATTGTGATAGTACTCCAAAAAGTGTTTCAGTTGTACAGACAGAACATAATTTCTTGCTATAAAAAACGTTCCTAGGTATAATTTGTTTGCTATAAATATGTTCCTGAAAAGGAATTAAAAAAGCCATTTGATTTAAATAGCTTTGGCAAAATCTATGGATACTTGTGCTGTGAAGCTTTTAGATGCTTTGGGTCCTTTAACTGTAGGAGCACCCATCATTTAAAAGATTTTAAAAACTAGCTTTCATAAAAATGTGAGAGTATCTTCATGCATTCTTCTTCATAACACTTTACACTTAGTTTAAACTACTGAGTGAACAAGGTTTAATACAGACAGCAAGGGGCAGTTCTTTAGCTGGTTGTGGGTCAACTTCAACATCTGTCCAACTGTGTTTTTGATCATTTTACTTGGACAAGATAAGGTCCTCAGATTAATATACAGTATTATTAACTGTTACATTAGCTCAATTGAGTGAATGGCCTCCTGTTGTTTGTAACCCTTCTAATGATTTTAGATTCCAGGCACTATTGATAAGTAAACAGCACAGCATAGTATAATAGTGAAGAAAGATACTGTATAAGATGTGAAGAAGGGATTAACTGAGTCCTTTCTGCATGAGGACTGGACTTCTAAGTAACAGGCTTAGATTTATGGCAGGGAAGGGGATAACTGATAAGGATTCCAGAGGCCAGCTAGGAAACCCCTAGGGAAGGAAACCTAACACGGACAATAAAGAGTGACCTAAGTCTGTGAACTGGCCGGACAACGTGACCTCCCCCCATTACCATGGTAACGAGCTATGTCAGAAGCGGCAATACTTCGAACAATACTTCGGTTTTATTGTTCTTTGCATGCAATAAAACTCATCTGTTTGAACTTCATCTCAGGATCCAGAACTTATTTGTCTGTTACAACAACAGCTATGTTTGAAAATCAAGAAAACAGTAAAGAAAAGTACATCTTTTCTCAGGATAACTCCCCTCACAAAGAAAGCTAAGTAACAGTTTCAATATGCCCAAAAAACAGTATGTCTTGCATAACTGTTAACTTTCAGAACCAATGTGAAACTGAAATAAAACACAGGAAACCCAGAAATTACTGGAAGCACCCCCCATCCCAGTGTATTGCCTGTCCAATGTAGCTATCTACCAGAAATAATAAAATATTATGGAAGGGATTCACATTAGAAATCATGACGGTGAAAGATAAGAGGGCCTGCTTAGTGTGTAAAACACTTGGTTGCAGCATTGTGAATGTTGTGCTTGAAATGCTATTGAGTCATGAAGAAGACCCCCCTATTCCAGTTTATTACCTGTAGTGCTATCTTCAAAAAATCCTAAAAAAATAAAGAACAGTTTCACAACCCAAAGCAAGATTGTATGAGGTGAGGGGGGGCTGTCTGGTCTGTAAGACACTTAGTTGCAGCATTATGAATGTTGTGCTTAAAAAGCTATTGAGTCATGAAGAAGACCCCCCTATCCCGGTGTATTGCATGTCTAATGGTGCCATATTGAAAAATCATTAAAAAACTAAAAGAGGTTTCACAGCCCAAAGCAAGACTTGGAAAGGTCGGAAGACCTGCTTAGTGTGTAAAACACTTACTTGCAGCATTGTGGGTGCTGTGGTTTAAATGCTTTTGGCTTGTGAAGAGCATTCCCCTATTCATAGGGATGCATAGTGCCACATTAAATAAAAACACAAGAAAAAGAGATTCAGAAAGCAGTCTTCTGTGTAAAAACATTGTTTGAACATCATGGGAGCTGTTTTTAATAAGCTGCTGAGTAAAGAATATTTTAATTTTCCTGCTGTCAGCAGTATTGTGCATATAGTTTACCCTGAATGAAAACAGGACATAAAGAAAGGGTTTCAGAAATCAAACAAAGCTTTATTCCTGTGCTTACAGTCTGGGTAATTGGACGCTGCACTGTTATGCTTCCTATGGTGATATACGTGTTTTTCACACGAAGCCATATTGAGCAGTATTTCTCGCGTTGTGAACGTGTGTACACAGTGGTCCCCCCGGGTTCCTGTTAGTGCATAATTACGCATTGATGAAAAACCGGAGGTTTAAAAAAGAGAATTAGGTCACTGATAGTTTTATGTGGAGGCTGTGAAAATTTTCACAAGTCGTGGTCTTTAAAATACATTTGGTTTGAAGGCTTTCTGTGTTTCCCTTGCGAAGATATGTACAAAAGAATATTCGAGCGTGGTAAAAAAAAATGGCTTACAAACTACATAGTGAAGGCTGTGAAAACAGTATGAAAACAGTCACAATGTACTTTGTACACACAGCAAGTGTTTTCGTAACTCTAGGAGGTTTCTTGAAAAAGCTACAGGCGTGCCCCGGTATGGGCACCGCATTGTTATGTCAATCAACTGCTTATTCATTTTACACCACGGGAAGACAGGAGAATGTGATTTTACTGTATCCGTACGGAATGGGTGTTGCGTTTTCAAAATTAGTGTTTAAAATGTAGAATTAAAAAATAAAAAAATCTTGCAGGTTACTCAAAGATTCTAAGATGATCATGAGGAAATGTATTGCATGTCTAATGGTCTAACCCCATTTTCTCCATTTTGCTTAAAATCGCAAACGTGTGTTTAAATAAATGCCTTTATTGATTCACAATCTGACAATGCAATGTAAATTGTTATCTTTGCCTTCTAAGTCCCTTAATTAACTTTAAGCATAGCTTTCTCACCATTTAGATTTATTTTTCATACCATTGTTAAACAAAGCAGGAGCATATAGTACTTCCTCATGGGATCAAACGTGGAAAGATTCGATTGTAATCATTTCTATTTTTTAAATACATTTTAGAAAAGTGTCATCTATACAAACAAATTGCATTTAATACCACTCAATAGTTATATTAATAGAGATAAGCTCTCTATTAAAGATCAGATCAAAGATCAAACAGCAATATCTCACACACTTGGACAGATCTGTGATCTGTGATGCGGTTGAGTGTGAATTGTGGCACTCTAGCAGGCTAGCTGGTGTCTGTGTGGTTCCGGCCGGCTGGCTGTGCCGAAAAATAAATAAAAAACGGTTTAACAACTCTTAAGCACACTGTAGTTTTTGTTAACAACTTTATCAGTGAAAAGACCAAGGGCACTTCCCCCCCCCCTACATTCTCAAAGTAGAACAGGCGTACCTTCCAATAAAAGACAATCCCCCTCCCCCCACGGATGTTTTCACTGCCTCTTATTTGATTAGCAATTCAGAGTGAAAAGCGGTGACGTCACCGCGCTGGCAAGCATGCTCTTTAGATAACGCGATTCAATATTATATTTCCTATTAATCAAATTCTAAAACTATGCTTTTGTTTACTCCGATAGCGAGCGTATTCGCAGAAGTTAGAGGTTAAAGGTTAAAACTATCACTTTTCTCACAAAGTATATAAACAATATGTTCAGAAGGAGCATGTAAAAACGTTTCCAAAAATAATAATTAAATTCTGAAAAGTATGACTCATGTAAGACTTTGATACTTAAAATGTTTAGGGAGAAATGGAATACTGGTGTGTATTTTTTCTTTAAACTACCAATACCAGCAATATACAGTTTACATAATATGTTTATTTTCCTAAATTAATATCGTTTATGACCTTCAGATGCATTATGCTCCTCTTCTTTTTATGCTCAGCTAATAAAAATTCCCTTTAGTGTTAAAATTCCATATAAATATTCAATACTAAGTGGATTAAAATGTGCACGGTAAAGAGATTAAATGATTAAATCTTTTCACTACCGACCAATGCACCACGAGTGCCCTGTCGATCATTTTGGCCAGCCAATCATGTACGGCGGTACAGCGCGGTGGCTCGTGTGTAGTTGCGTGCGGTACGGGTTTGTACTGCGAATTTTGAATGGCTGCATCTGTATATATTGCCATGTTACTAGAATTTGTAGCTGAAGTTTACTAGTTGTGTTTTTTTATGATGATTAACCATATAACACAACATCACTTTATTAACCCTTTAAAATTCCTTGCATTAGGAATTATCTTTTCACATACCCCAGCTTGCTCTCCATGAGACACACAGACAGGGAGAGAGCCTAGGGTCAGAGCGCAGGGTCTGCCATTGTACGGCACCCCTGGACCAGTTGGGGTTAAGGGCCTTGCTCAGGGACCCAACAGAGTAGGATTCCTCTGCTAGCTGCGGGATTTGAGCCGGCAACCTTCTAGCCACAGGCGCAGATCCTTAGCCACAGAGCCACCACTCCGCCCCATATGTTGATTACAATATTGTATATAATGTATAATTTGAACTACATATGTTTCAGGTGTGAATGATTGTATATTTTCAGAATAAATAGTCCTCTAAAGTTATCCGTATAACAAAACTCCAACTATATATGTAAAATAGTCTTCTAAATTTATCCGTATAATAGAACTTAAACCATTTATGTATAATGAACATTTAATCATTGATGTATAATTGACGTATAACAATATATGTACAGTATATTAGAATTTCATTCTAGACAAATTATGTACCACATTTATACATCTAAGGTATGCGTTTAATAGATGTATATTCTACATCTTTTGCCCACTGGGCTTATTCTAACATTATTGAGCTTATATTGTGTACTTCATAAAAAGTTATAATGTTTTCTTCTTTTCTGAGAATACAGATGCAGCCATTCAAAGTGAGCGGTACAGACACATACCGGAGGTAATTGGCTACGGTGTCGCGCATTGTGACGCACGATGACGCGTGGTACCGCGGTATGTGATTGGTTGACCGACAGGGGCACTGTGCCTGTTGTAGTATTGAATATTTATATGGAATTTTACCACTGAAGGGAAATCTTAGTGCCTGAGCATAAAAGAATAGGAGCATACTGCAACGCGTGTGAAGGCCATAAACGATATTAATTTTGGAACTTAAACATACAGTATATGGCTGGTCTCGGTACTTTAAAGAAAACATACACGAAACATGGTTTCATTATGACCAGAATCGGTCTTGAGATATTCTTAACTTGATTTACAGTATTTGAGAGGTATGTCTTGACACCGATACTACGTAAATACTGCTCACGTATATGTTTCTAGGTTTATATTATGCATTTCATACGGTCAAATTACTTTTGAGCAACTGATAAGAAGCGCGAAACGGTATGCCCAGGGCGTTTTAGTTTTCATTTTGTTTTATGCAGTGCGGGGACTTTGCTTTAACTATATCGCCGTGGATTGATTAGAGATATCAAGTACATACAAGTCATTTTTTAAATGTTGTAGTTCATCTTGTAAAATATTACGAGTACATCTTCTGTCAACAATTACACAGGTTCTGTTTCCATATTGCGGATTTTGGTTACGTAATATTATTTTCTAATTTCACGTTGTGAATATATGATTTGGGCAAACAGAGCCGCAAAGAAGTACATTATGGGTTGTTGTTTTTTTTTGCAGTTTTATCTAGAACAAGCGATGCTTAAACCTTTGTCTGATTCTTGTGAAGCTATCCACACGACAGTTACCTAGGAGTTGACTTCAGTGATGTCACTGATGGGATGTTTCTAAAAATCCATCCACTGTAAAGCGTCTTCTCCAGTTGTCCTGCATATGTATTCGATAATGAAGCTGTTTGTTCTGAGCCTGGTTCTCTACATTTCTGTATGAACCAGCTTAGAGGGCTAAAGACAGCTTGTGTTTAAATTGAGTGTAAGGTAATTTATGCTTCTGTGTATAATGTTTCAGTAGTGCTTTTTCAGCACTCTACATGTGATTGTGCCGATGGTGCTGTGGGTTAGGTTCCTGACTCCCATGTCACATGGTCTGTGATCGAATCCCACTGGAACTATGACTTCTTTTTTTAACAAACATTTCTTTGAAAAAATGAATCGTTTACCTTGGTCAGAGATTAAATAAAACCTCATTCGCACCAAACAAATTTATATTTCTAAATATCACAACAGGATCGAATTTAAGTCTTTTTAATAACAATGAATAGTCACCTATGCATTACAAAATGAACATTTATATTGATTTGAATCGTGTTTTGATTTAAATCGTAAACGCGTGTTTAAGTATATGTGTTTAAAGGCGATATATAAAAGCGCTGATTCTTATGGAATGTGTTCCGCCGGGGATTCAAAAAATGTATTTCTTTTAATCGCGTATCTAAGGAAAATTGCAGTATAACTTTGTTCATGCACAAACAGTGGCATGTTACATTATTAATTTGGGTGTCTCCTCTTGCCAGAAAGCTCTAAATTGCATTTTGAGTGCGGTTTTTGACTTTTTCTAAATTGCAACCCATAAATAAAGCTGATACAGTTTAGACTTACTGTATTTTAAACTGTATTACAGCAGCACATTGGACAATGCAACGTAAATTGCAAAAATGCACTTGGAATCTGTCCAAGCCCTACTACGAAAATTATTTAAATTGCGACACTTATCATTCATCTTTAAATAAACTTTATTTTATATAGCGTTTTAAGCGAATAGGTAATTAGATTGCTCATAAACCTAATCGCTTTTTCTACATAAACACAGCGTGATTGCTCTCTGAAAATGCTTTTTCTTTATATTTAGGCTCAGATTTGAACTATAGATCATATTATTATAAACTTTCTTGGAAAAATGTCTTTTATGTAAACCATGTTTGCTATTAATTCATTTAGGGCTAGAATACGTTCATTGTCTTCCAATCGAGTCGAGTTGACATTGGAAGCTTGCCACGCCCGGACTGTTACACCAACGCATTAGCATGTTAAAGCGATTTCATTGAGGAGCCTAGCTTTCTTAACTAGTAAGTACTGTACTTCCTACTTTGAAAATACCTGTGAAACCGGTTTAATTCGTCACAGCCAGCACTCCCGCAGAGAGGGGGGTTGTACTCGTTAATGTCTTAGCACAAAGCAGAAACTTCTTGTATTTTCCGATGACATACAAGTGGAAAGATTACAGATTTTAATCGTCTTTTTTCTGAACCAGGGAAAATCTGATCATGTTTCTCTATAACAATAATAAAAAACTTATTATTGTTCATGTTCTGCTGTCATGGTGGTCTGAAAATGATTTCTTTTTGTATATTAGCTCTCTTCTCAGTACACCGTATAGTTCTGGCTGTATGGAAGGTTTTGTGTTATCCTGAGGTATGCCAGACAATAAACATCTCTGAAGACAATTCCTTGGTTTCATGTTTCAGCAGCTTGTTTTGAGTGTCTGAACATTGTCTCTTTGCACCTGTAGTTATTTGCAGCTGGGAAAGCTAATGATTATGATCTGGGAATGTAACTGAGATTTTTTTCTCCATAATAAGCAGCTTTGCAGCAGGTTATTTGTTTTCACTGCTTGAGAGGTATTGGAATGCTGCAAGCAAACATGCAGCTGTAAAGTTGAGCAGTTTTAAATGTCATGCTCTTAAGAAATAAAGCCTTTAGACAATTAGGAGGTACTGGTATTCACAAGGTAGAAGGTGGTGTTTTCAGAGGCCTAAAGGGAAACTGTTATACCTAATGATTAAATACTTGATGAGACATTTTTTTACTGCATTGTTTATGTATGATCTGTGTATCTCAGCTGAAAAGCTGAGATAAAATAAGATGTATGCATCTAAATAACTGGACCTTAAATAGCAGACCTTATGAGCAATACTGTGTGTATTTATTTAAAATATTTATAGCTTTTCTGGAAAGTTGGTGGGGGAAAAAAAAACTGATGTGCTGAAACAGTACAATTAAACACGCTCTGCAGAAAAGGGGATGGTTGTTAGGTCAGCTTCAGTTTTACACGTACAGTACACATTTGATTTCATTAAAATTATGAGGTACCCTGTATCTGCAGGACTCAAGAGGCTCTCAGTCATGTCACTTTGCAGTTGATGTCTCCTAGAGGTTCCTAGATTCTTATTGTAAATAAAAGGAACAGCATACAGTGGGACTTTTTCAAAAACGGGGAACAAATTTCAACATCTGACTGCACCGAGCACACAAATATTGGTTCTAGGCTCCTGAATCACCTTTGGTCCCTGGATCATTGCTTTAAACCATTTACACAAGGTTTTTACTGTAGAGCACTTTCACAGCTCAAATAAATGGACCTTCTAGGGCACAGGCTTTAAAGGAGCTTTTTAAAAAAAACAGACTTTGCATTTCCTGTTATAAGCTATTCTTTTAGCATATGACAAGCATGCCCTTATTATGGCGATATCCTCCTAAACATTGGAGAAATAACTCTAGAAGTTCAATTAAAACAGAAATGCTTCAAATCACTTGGGATACAACAAAAAAAGTGTTGTATTATAAAGTGTGTTAAAATTGTAGCTAGTTTGTTTTCATACCTTAGATTATAATAAAACCTCACCATTTAACACCAACAGGTGTTTTCTTGAAGTCTGCTAGCTTCAAAGTTTATGGTTTGGCTTTTGTGTATAATGATAGTGAACCGCATTGGAAATGTAGGAAAGTAAGCATTAATAAGCAGGAAAATTAAACCAAGAAACACCTAAAGTACTGGACTATATTGCAGATAAACTACCGATCTACCTTTTAAGCAGAACTCCAGCTTTAATTGATTGGACTCAACAGCCTAAGTTTTAAGGTTATCCTTACAAGTGTGGAAAAGCATGGGCGTAATGTTGCAGCCTTCACTGTTGTTTTAGAAGTTGTTTTTTCCAGCTGTACATGAATATTTCTGTCTTGAGTCTTTCTTAACAATATGGTGTAAACAGTGTCTGGTTTCTACTGTGATTATTATTTCATTACTGAAGTAGCCTTTTGATATTTGCATAGTAATTTTTGTTGTTATGGCTGTTTTCATATTCGTAGTTTTCTTCTGTTAAAACTTAAAATCTCTCGCATTAAATTGGCTACAAATGCAAGAATTCAACCAGATATTCTTACTTGTAAAATGTATACTGTTGCATTGCAGTTAGTTAATGTAGTTAGTCCATAGTCAGCAATCTAAACTTTTGTTAAGCTTTAATGATTGATGTTGTACCAGTAACCTTTAGAAATACTATAGTACTTCACAAATGCTTTGTGTGTTTGGAAATCTTTTGAGTAAAAGCCTTATAAAAATAGGTTTAGTTTTTACAGGACATCACAAAGAAATAGGATGGTATAATTCTTATAATTGCTTAGTGATTGTATTTGGAAGATTATGGACTAAACAGACTTCAGGGATGCCAGTGGATCATTGTGCTATTTAGAATTATTCCAAAAATCAAGTGACCTCTTTGCTGTAGTATTTTTAGTATTATTTATTTAGTATTAATAAAGAATAGATTTATTAAAGTCGTGCGATGTGTAAGCGGGATATGTAAAATAATGTAAAATAAAGTTTTTTATTATTGTTATAGAGAAACATGATCAGATTTTCCCTGGTTCAGAAAAAAGACGATAAAAATCTGTAATCTTTCCACTTATATGTCATCGGAAAATACAAGAAGTTTCTGCTTTGTGCTAAGACATTAACGAGTACAACCCCCCTCTCTGCGGGAGTGCTGGCTGTGACGAATTAAACCGGTTTCACAGGTATTTTCAAAGTAGGAAGTACAGTACTTACTAGTTAAGAAAGCTAGGCTCCTCAATGAAATCGCTTTGACATGCTAATGCGTTGGTGTAACAGTCCGGGCATGGCAAGCTTCCAATGTCAACTCGACTCGATTGGAAGACAATGAACGTATTCTAGCCCTAAATGAATTAATAGCAAACATGGTTTACATAAAAGACATTTTTCCAAGAAAGTTTATAATAATACGATCTATAGTTCAAATCTGAGCCTAAATATAAAGAAAAAGCATTTTCAGAGAGCAATCACGCTGTGTTTATGTAGAAAAAGCGATTAGGTTTATGAGCAATCTAATTACCTATTCGCTTAAAACGCTATATAAAATAAAGTTTATTTAAAGATGAATGATAAGTGTCGCAGTTTAAATAATTTTCGTAGTAGGGCTTGGACAGATTCCAAGTGCATTTTTGCAATTTACGTTGCATTGTCCAATGTGCTGCTGTAATACAGTTTAAAATACAGTAAGCCTAAACTGTATCAGCTTTATTTATGGGTTGCAATTTAGAAAAAGTCAAAAACCGCACTCAAAATGCAATTTAGAGCTTTCTGGCAAGAGGAGACACCCAAATTAATAATATAACATGCCACTGTTTGTGCATGAACAAAGTTATACTGCAATTTTCCTTAGATCCGCGATTAAAAAAAAAAAATTTTTGAATCCCCGGCGGAACACATTCCATAAGAATCAGCGCTTTTATATATCGCCTTTAAACACATATATTTAAACACGCGTTTACGATTTAAATCAAAACACGATTCAAATCAATATAAATGTTCATTTTGTAATGCATAGGTGACTATTCATTGTTATTAAAAAGACTTACATTCGATCATGTTGTGATATTTAGAAATATAAATTTGTTTGGTGCGAATGAGGTTTTATTTAATCTCTGACCAAGGGAAACGTTTCATTTTTTCAAAGAAATGTTTGTTAAAAAAAGGTCATAGTTCCAGTGGGATTCAATCACAGACCGTGTGACATGGCAGTCAGGAACCTAACCCACAGCGCCATCGGCACAGTCACATATAGAGTGCTGAAAAAGCACTACAGAAACATTATACACAGAAGCATAAATTACCTTACACTCAATTTAAACACAAGCTGTCTTTAGCCCTCTAAGCTGGTTCATACAGAAATGTAGAGAACCAGGCTCAGAACAAACAGCTTCATTACCGAATACATATGCAGGACAACTGGAGAAGACGTTTTACAGTGGATGGATTTTTAGAAACATCCCATCAGTGACATCACTGAAGTCAACTCCTAGGTAACTGTCGTGTGGATAGTTTCACAAGAATCAGACAAAGGTTTAAACATCGCTTGTTCTAGATAAAACTGCAAAAAAAAAACAACAACCCATAATGTACTTCTTTGCGGCTCTGTTTGCCCAAATCATATATTCACAACGTGAAATTAGAAAATAATATTACGTAACCAAAATCCGCAATATGGAAACAGAACCTGTGTAATTGTTGACAGATGATGTACTCGTAATATTTTACAAGACGAACTACAACATTTAAAAAATGACTTGTATGTACTTGATATCTCTAATCAATCCATGGCGATATAGTTAAAGCAGAGTCCCCGCACTGCATTAAAACAAAATGAAAACTAAAACGCCCTGGGCATACTGTTTCGCGCTTCTTATCAGTTGCTCAAAAGTAATTTGACCGTATGAAATGCATAATATAAACCTAGAAACATATACGTGAGCAGCATTTACGTAGTATCGGTGTCAAGACATGCCTCTCAAATACTGTAAATCAAGTTAAAAATATCTCAAGACCGATTCTGGTCATAATGAAACCATGTTTCGTGTATGTTTTCTTTAAAGTACCGAGACCAGCCCTATACTGTATGTTTAAGTTCCAAAATTAATATCGTTTATGGCCTTCACACGCGTTGCAGTATGCTCCTATTCTTTTATGCTCAGGCACTAAGATTTCCCTTCAGTGGTAAAATTCCATATAAATATTCAATACTTAAACGGGCACAGTTAAGACATTAAATATACATATACATACTGTATACAGTACAGTTTGCATATGGTAATATGTTTATGTTCCTAAATCAATCTCTTATATGAGCATGTGAAAGGCATGGTGAATCGATTCTCAAAAATTACTGTACTTTGCATGATTGGAAACAAATGCGTGATTGCGAAATGCTGTGGTGTTACTTTTACAAAGACGGTCAATGAAAAAAAGAATGTGGACCAGGGCAATACTTTGAGTTTACACTTACAGCTTGTCCAAGGTCATTCATTATTAATACTATTAGTAATTTCTTCGTTAAAGACTTTGATGGCGACAGCTCAAACATGAGAAGTTGAGCTTTATTAGCTCCACCTTGTGGAAATTCCGGATACTATTATTTTGCTTGCGGTATTATAGGAGAATTTACGGTAACTAGCGGTATTTACTGGTAACTCGCGGTAGACTGCGTACAGCGTACCGGAAAATAATGCGGTATCGCCCGCGCATTTTGAATGGCTGCATCTGTACATGGTAAGAACACCACTTGCTGTTATTGTAAAAAGATCAATGTTGTAGTGACTTAACATCACTTGATAGTTATATGAATATGGAATCGTGTAACTAAGCAGCTAAAATATCACAGGTGGACATTTCGGAAACATTTTGACATCCGTTTGTTTTTAAAAAACTTTTATTGTCCTTGTAATAGTAATGGACAAAGTACTGCACCCAATGGTTCAAAGCAGCATCAGAGTATTACTTTCTGTTTGTTTCTTATATAGTAAATACATAAAAATAGTCCACTATTATAGTTTGTTGTTGGCTCTGGTGTGAATTTGTGTATCTGGATAAATTAAGTGATTGTATTGTGATTAAAGATTTCTTCACAAAATTCATTAAGTTAAACAAAGGAGGGAAGAAGAGTTATTTTTACAATTGGCACTCAATACTGTCTAATATTATTAGATACTTCAGCAGCCATATCACTCTGCAACTCACAACTGGTAACCCCCTGAAGCTAAGCAGGTGTGAGCCTGGTCAGTACCTGGATGGAGACCTTCTGGAAAAACTAAGGTTGCTGCTGGAAGAGATGTTAGTGGGGCCAGCAGGGAGCGCTCATCCTGTGGTCCATGTGGGTCCTAATATCCCAGTATAGTAACGGGGACACTATACTGTAAACAGGCACTGTCCTTCGGATGAGACGTAAAACCGAGGTCCTGACTTTCTGTGGTCATTAAAAATCCCAGGGTGTTTCTCAAAAAGAGTAGGGGTGTAACCCCAGCGTCCAGGCCAAATTTCCCATTGGCCCTTGCCAATCATGGCCTCCTAATAATCCCCATCTATGAATTGGCTTCATTACTCTGCTCTCTCTGCTCACTCTGCTGATGTGTGGTAAGCGTTCTGGTGCACTATGGCTGCCGTCACATCATCCAGGTGGATGCTGCACATTGGTGGTGGTAGAGGGGAGTCCCCATTACCTGTAAAGCGCTTTGAGTGGAGTGTCCAGAAAAGCGCTATATAAGTGTAAGCAAATATTAATTATTATTACTATTAGAGTACTACTGGACAATGTTGTGTGGCTCTGGCCGAATTTCTCTGTAAACTGAAGAGTTTTAGAGACACATTGTGTACTGCCTCTTTTTACACTTGTAAGAACATTCCATGGAAGATTTTATTAATAACCTTTTAAATCTGAAGCTGTTAACTCTGCTTCACACCTGCATGTCTAGATCACGGTTTCAAAATAAAAAAAACATCAAACCTTTGATTGGATAAGAACATCATGATTGTTTTGCACGGATGTGAAACGTGACAATTTGTTACAGTTACCATCAGGAGAAAAAAAGTTTATTTTTTATTTATTTTTGGCTGCTGCAATTGAACCCCTTGCAAAGGCTGGATAGTTAAAGCTTCCCAATTGCTGTGTCAGTCTGTCCATGGGCGGAAGGGGTGGGAGCTCTCCTTGATAGCTGACACTCCTCCATACGCTTAAGTGAAAAATTAATAAAAACACCAATGTTAATGTCATATTTACAATTTGTTGAAAATAAAAATGTGAAGTTCTCTAAAGCTTTCTCACTCTACGGCAGCAGAAGTGAATGATTACCAGCTCGAAAACGAATATGTTCCCAAAATGTTTTCTTTCTTCTCTTTTCAGCATGGAATAAACCTATTACTTGTTCCTTTGCAGCCTACACATGCTGACACAGCTACCCACCTGAACTACAGTTTACATAATATGTTTATGTTCCTAAATTAATATCATTTATGACCTTCTTTTTAAGCTCAGCTACTAAAATTTCCCTTTAGTGGTAAAATTCCATATAAATATTCAATATTAAGCAGATTAAAACATGAACAGTAAAGAGATGAAATGATTAAATCATTTCACTAACAATCAATGCACCACGAGTTAACTTTGTCAGTGAAAAAAATGATCGTGGACCCTTTTCCTTCCCCTCAGGTTGTTTTAAAAAAAATGACTCTTAATGGGCTAATTCTTCTGTCATTCTCTCTGATGCAGTGTATCAGCTGGTCAGGTGACTGAGGGTGACTGACATTATTTCCCACTGCATTCTGGGTAATGTAGGTTTGACAAGAACCTCCATCTTGTCTCCATCTATCACTCTCTCACAATTCATCATGTGTGAATGAGTCAAATTAAAAATAAAACGTGTTTACACAGAAATTGGATTACAGTACAGTTGGGTATGCATGATTAGCAACACAGGGTCATTGTTATTGTTTCTCTATTATTATCAAATCCCTCAACTCATTCACTTGTGGTTATTTTGGAAACATTTTGACATGTTCCTTTTAACTACATTGCTGTTGATATTGTAGCAATAGACAAAAGGAAACAGTTGGAGTTTGTAATGTATGGTGCTCTGAACGAGTTAAACTTTGATGCAGGACAAATAAATGTATGTTCCTAAATTAATATAGCTTATGACCTTCAGACGCATAATGCTCAGCAACTAAAATGTCCCTTCAGTTGTAAATTCCATATAAATATTCAATATTAAGTGGATTAAAACATGCACAGTAAAGAGATTAAATGATTAAATCGTTTCACTAACAACCAATGCACCACAAGTGCCCCTGTTGGTTATTTTGGCCAGCCAAATTACGTACTGCGGTACAACACGGCAAACTGTAGATAAGTTTGCGTGGTATGGGGTTGTACCGTGCATTTTGAATGGCTGCATCTGTAAATATTTTTGCATTGTTGTGCTGTGATTAGAGCTAGAGTACTCTATTTCAATAGTTTATCATAGCATTTTACAATGCAAATACTTGCATTACTTGCAAATACAAGTACCAGCATTTTAATGTAGATGTGTTTATATTGAATTATATAAATGCATTATAAATATAGAAATTGAATTAAATAAATGTGATCCTCTGGAATTACTTTATAAAAATGTGACTTCAGTATAACAATATTAGATATTTTGAAAGGGAGACAGTCAAATCTATATCTCATTCTCCTATGTTATTTTTTTCTTATTTCATAAGAGCCTTGGATAAATCTTGAGATAACTGTTACTGACCAAAGACTAAGACATTTTAGTTTCTTAATAACATCCTGGAAGATACTTTTTTCCAAGAAAATACTTAATGTGTGTGGAACAAACAACTTTGAACTTTAAGCCTGAATTAAAATCACACGACCACCATACACCTTCCAAAGTCAACCACAAGCTTGGTTTGGCCCTGGACTTTTAAGATTCTGTTTTGATTTGTGCAACAATTTCATTGGGCACTGAACCTTGAGCATTGTATCACTTCATACAACGGCTTCAACCAAGCAAAATATTTTAAACTGGTCCACACTATTGACAGTGTATAGGTTGAAATTTACACTATCTGTTTTTTTTCTCTATAGGAAATTTTGTCTTGTCCTTGTAATCCATTAGATCAAACTAATAAGACCAGTCTGTGTTAATTTTGCAATATTGTCTGTGCTTTGAGTATTGTTTTGAGGAAATGCTTGGTCAGTGTGATGATGGTCTGCAGGTTCAGGTATGATTGTACAGTTGTCCTGTGAAATATTTAGCCAAATCACAGTCAAAGGACCTTAACCTTTAATCTGGGATTTTTTAATTGATCCCTGTAACATTTTGTCTTTTTGTTTTAATATTTGTTTCACTTAGCTCTCCGACTCTTCCAAATCGGCTGAATTCTGCCTTCTCCTTAGCACTGTGGTTGCTGCAGGAAGAGGTGTTAGTGGGCCCAGCAGGGGCGCTCATCCTGCAGCTTGTGTGCGTCCTAATGCCCCAGTATATTGACGGGGACACTATGCTGTAAAAAGGCGCGATTCTTCGGATGAGTGTCACGGGTGCCGGAAGGGCCAGCCATGGAATAAACAGAAGTAGAGACCCTATGCGTTGCTGCAAAAATGGGACAAACACAGAGGTTTACTCTGGGCTCAGGGGTCAGGCAATGTCGGGGATGACGCCTGTGCCCTCAGGACATGGACGTAGGGTGAGCTAGTGCTTGGCGGGCCTCGCAACATCTGTACCCTAATGCTGAGCAAGAAACACTGGAGACACAGGGACTAAATAGGAAATAGAAACAAGACACACTGGAAGGACATGGATAAAATCACAGAACTAGGAACAGGAAAGAAATGGAGTGCCCTCTAGGGGTTGGATGTCGATGGAGCAAGTACAACATGTAGAATAAGCTGCACTGCACAGGGAGGAGGAAAAACCTCATTTAAATGTCAGGAAACCTCTGGGAGTCCACGGCTGAGAGCTATTCCCTCCTCCAGGGTAATACAATAAACTTTATTAACATGTGGTAGAGGGATCCTGAAGTCTCACATGGACCGTGACAATGAAACAGAAAACCGAGGTCCTGACTCTCCGCAGTCATTAAAAATCCTAGGCCGTTTCTCAAAAAGAGTAGGGGTGCTACCCCAGCGTCATGGTCAAATTTTCCCCTTGCCTTTACTAATCATGGCATCCTAATAATCCCCATTTATGAATTAACTTCAACACTCTGCTCTTCTCCCAACTGATACCTGATGTGTTGTGAATGTACTGGCACTGTATGGCTGCCATCACATCATCCTGGTGGGTGCTGGACATTGGTGGTGGTGGAGGGGAGTCCCCATTATGTGTAAAGAGCTTGAGTGGAGATCCACAAAAGCGCTATACACTTGTAAGAAATTATTATTATTATTAATATTATTACTTGTACTTATCAATATTTTACCTGCTCATCTTTAGTACATAAAGGTGTACTAGATGTTTTTGCCATCAAAAAACACTTGAACAATTCTCTACAAACAACAGAACACAATGTATAGAATATTGTCTCACAATGGAAGCAGTCAAAAGTTATCAATTGTAATAGAACATTACAAATGAGCCTTTTATAATAAGGTGCTGCTGCTCTGGAGGCAGTAAAAGGAGATAATCAGGTTAATTTCTACTTTGAAGAAAATGTCACATTCACATCAATGGAAATGAAACGTTTTAGCCAGCAGCACACTACATTGCATTTAAACTTTAAAATTCTGAAAAAATACTAAGTAAAGTCAAGGACACAAGTGGAAATTAGGTTTATGAGCATTCATGACAGAAAGCAGGAGGTAGGATCAGGTTATGTGTGATACCAACTCCCTAGCAATACTGATCAGTAGACTTTATGTGATTCATAGAATTTCATAAATTTCATTTCATAGAATTTGTGAATCATTAACAAATTGGAGATAAACATCAACAGACAGCTGAAAAGACCTCTTGTCCTTTAGAACCAGTCCTTTATTCATTACAAATATTAAATTACAATATACACCACTGATTCACTTTTTCTTTTTTTACAAGTAAGACAGTTTAGATAATTGAACTGTAGTTCTTCCAAAAATAAATCAGTAATGACATGAGGGTAAAGGAAAAGGAAGAGATTTTCAATTTAAGTCCTGTGGCAAAAAATAAAAGTAATGTTCCATCAGAACTCAGGAAATGTTAAAGGCAGAGAAATTGAATGGGTCAGATAGTTTAAAATAAACAGATCTAACCTTACCCTTAAAAAGGTAGGGGCTTGAAAGTGTATAGATCAGGCACCATCAAGGCTGCAATTCCCTCACAAGGTACTATTTTTCCTCTGCTTTTGAATTCCCACAGGCCTCTGCCAATGCAGTTGCAGCCGGGTGGTAATTAGAGTAGCTGTCAATGAAACACACAGAGGAGCTGGTGCCATTCATTTTGGAGGTTTGGTTAATATTAAACAACAAGATTAAAAAGCTGCTGTACCTCACTAACATCACAAGGGCGTTTTTTAAAGCAAGCCAGCATGCTTTTCCTCTGCATTCAAACAACCTTTATTATCCCTGCACTTGTAAGACAGACTGAAGTTGCTTCAGAATTCAAAATGCTATTAAAAACCATACATTAGCTCAATTGGGTACTCTGTTCAGAAGTGCATATAGTAGAACAACAAATAGGAGCAATGGTAGTCCCAATACCAAGTTACAAAAAGTACAGAGGACCTTCAGTTACTCACTATACACAGTATCTAGTTTTTGTGATTCTGTATTGAGGGTATTGCTTGGGCTAAACTAGATTATTCAAAGGTCACTATCTTAATATAAATGGTGTTACAAATGAGAGGAGGTTACCTGGCCCATCTAGCTGACTTGGAGCCATTTAATGAAAGAAGCCAGGTATCATCCTGGGCTGGGTAGCTTGGACCAGACACCGCTCTACTTTAAATGTATAGTTTTAGACATAGAAATGTGGAAGATTAATTCCGATGGCTGTCACATAGTAACAAACACAACAAGCCAAACTAAGGCAATGTGGTACTAAACCTTCTCCTTGTGTTAATGGGCTATCACATTTGAAAAGCCAAACCTGTCTGACATGGCATCCAACCTTCAGAGGATTCAACAGCAACACCATCCAACTCCTTACTCTTACTTTTGTAAAGCACACTAACCAGACTGTGAAAGATTAACTCTAACTTGCAGAATGGATTAACACAGCTCACTCTATATATATACAGTACTCTAAATCTCTGTTTCTACACAGTAGTACTCCTATTTAATAAAACCAATTTATAAGGGAGTGCATCAGTGTCCACATACTAGAAACACTTCTTAGTTCTTAGTATAATTAATTATATTATGTAATCAAGACCAGAGGTGGATTAAAAACCCAATGATCCTTATGCCCCAAAATACAACACAACAAAGTTTAATCTCACTTGTGGTTTGGAATTCTGTTTAGCTGAGATCTTTTTGTAAATTTATTAGTTTTTGCACTTCCTAATTTTCTGTTAAAGATATTTTTTTACTGTTGACTTATCTTTTAACAAATATTTTAATGTATATTAATATTGCAATATTTATATTAATATTTAAATTTTAAAATATTTTTTGAATTTACATGCCATTTTTAAATTAATGGTTGGTAGAAACATGCAGCCCTTGAATCTTCATGAACTTCAGCTTTAGTTGGATGGTAGCTTATTATTCCCTCAGAATCCCAATGTATTAATTTCCTTCAGGGTAACCACATAATTAAAAGGAAAAAATGAGTTCAGAGATCTTTGGTAAAAAAAACCCCAACAACATTCTAAGTTCTTCCTGTACATAAAATAAAGAATTATAAAGAAAAATGAAAAATCAAAATATTTATATTTTCCTTATTTAGGTACAAAACCCTGTGTTTATGGTTCTCTCATAAATAAAAATAATAAAAAGATGACTCTGAGGTGTCATTAGCCTTGTATTGATTAAATTCTAAAAGCTTTTCTCTTAACAGTACATTTATTTCAAGCCATAGAACACAATAGCAAAGTTTTTATATTCATTACTGGGATTTAAAGGTGAACTGTGTGTCACGCCCTCTGCAGCCAGAGGGCGCTCCTTCTCTGTCCTGTCTCTCATTTCTGGTTCTTGGCTGTCCTTCCGGTGTTTTTCTCTCTCTGGGGCTATATATTTCCGGGTCTTTCATTCTGCCTTTGCTCAGCATTGACGTTCGGATGTCCTGAAACCCGCCTAGGACCAGGTCGCAGTTTTTTTTCTTTTTCTCTGGGCTTTTTTTTTTCTTCAGTTCTTCTATTCTAATCACGGGATCCTACTCCTGACTTCCGTGACTGTGAGCATGTCAGTCTGTGTCATGCCATTCCGACATACACTCCTGAATACCTGGCTTTCCTCGGGTTGTCTCTCCCGACATCCATGATTGAATGTTGAGCTGGCTCTCCCATCCTTATTGCTGGATATCACTCTGATCTTCTGTGTCTGTGAGCAGGTCCTGTACCTGGCTTTCCTCGGTAGATCACTCCGATATCAGTGGTAGGATGCTGAGCTTTTTTCCTCTCCCTTTCTAATTGCTGAATATCACTCTGGTCATCCGTGTCTGTGAGCAGGTCCTGTGCCTGGCTTTCCTTGTGTTGTCCACTCCGATATCAACATTAGTTTGGTGAGCTTTTTGCCGTTCCTCCATTCTTTTCTCTGTATATCTCTCCGGACATCCGTGCCTGTGAGCGGACTACGATCTGGCTTTCCTCAGGTTGTCCACTCCGATATCAGTGTTAGAATGTGAACGTGCCTATTGCCCAGTCTCCAGTATTTTATACCCGGATTTTTTGTTTTTTATTCTTGTTTTTGCCTGGTGTTTTGATTTTTCACTTCCTGGTTTCCCCTCCTATTTGGGCCCCCCTGCTCCCTGTGTCTCAGAACTTTTGGTTTTGAGACACAGGGAGCAAAACCAAAACAATATTTTGAAAGGGTTCTCTTCTCTTTTTTAATCTCCTAAACTAAAACCTTGAACAAAGATTCATGTTTGACAAAATCCATTCAATTCATTTTTTATAAATGATATTCATCCAAACACAAACATTTTTCAAACATGTGGGAATAAAGTCCTCTCTTCTGCTACTGGTATTGATGATATAGTAGAACTGGTCCATAATTTAAAATTATAAATCGTTTTTGTTTTCTCAGTAAAATAATAATAAGTATGATAAATGCATCCAATTTTTCTCTGTGGTTTCCTCAATCCCAAAACAAATATACCTTGCAAAAGCATTAGGTGCCATATAACCCACCAGAGAAATCTGGGTGCATAAAAAGCCCAGTTTGGCCTTTATTAGCAATGGACACAGAAGAGAGACTTTTTGAACTGGAGCACAAAAAAGAAGCCCTCATGAGTTAATTTACGAATTTCTCTTAGGGCACTGCTCACGCTTTGATGAGTCAATCCTTCTAATGTATAGGGACATACCTAAATATCCAAAGTCTGGAAGCAGCTTTTTGTGGTTATGTTTGTATCTGTCATGCACACAGTGGATAACAATTATCCATCTTCCTGTAAGTAATTCTGTTGAATTGATATTTTGTCATTACAGATTTACAATTTTTCTAGCTGCTTATTTGGTGCAGTCATTTCCGACTCCAGCCTTTCTGCAACACAAGTACATGCTGACAGTTTTAATCAAACCTTTATTTGTACTGCAGACTTCCAGCTCCTTTCTTACACCATTCCTCTGGGAATTATCACCCTGTCAAACACTAGCATCCAACTCCATTTGGGAATCCGACATTGTGTTATTTGAAATATAATCTTCGTGACAGGCAGGCATTTGCATATCTAACACATCTACTGTATAGTTGTGTATACATACAACCATATTTTCACCAGTGCTTTTAAATCCCATCATTCAACAAAAATTGCATCATTTCTGTAGCCTTGTGCAAGTATGGAAGAATACGTGTCAGAGGGGATCCACAGGAGAACTGCAATGGAGATATACAGTATAGGGAATCAAAAAAGACAACCCAGTGGAAAAACAAACCATCCATATAATTAAATGCATAATTAACAGGACCATGTAATTAAATGCATAAATGCCTGGAGTATTGGGAACAGAATGCAAAAGCTGAGATAGATGGGCCAAGTGACCTCCTCTCATTTGTAACTGTTCTTAAACAAGAATAAGTATGAGATGTGTTGTAATTGGAATCACAGAAACAGAAAACTAACAGAGAACAACGGTGACGAATATGGACTCGGGAGGTATAGAGTATTCTACAGAGACAAGAGAGGTGGAAGTGTGTGAGGGGTGACAGTATACACTGAAAAGAGCATTCAGACACCGGATTTTAACCTGATGATTCAAGGCACTCAGAATGTAAACATATTCAAAGGGCAATGTGCTAGGACTCTGCAACAGAGAACCAAATTCAGATACCAATTATAGTGGAATCAGAGATATATGTTTAAATGAAGAATGGATTATCATGGTAGGACATTCTATTTTTCTTTAGGTAGAGTTACTGCTCCAAATAACTTTAAATATATTCCTTACTTACACTTACACTACTATAAGGAGAAAGCAAGCACTTTAGAAAGTAACAGGGTCCCCCCCCAAAAATAAAGGGCAAAAAAGTAAAGGGTCTAACAAATAATATTGGGGGATTTAGATAATGAAAGACAACAAAAGGATTTCCATTCTCTTATTTTTTGTAATAGGAACCTCCTTAATGATCACCCCTTTCTCCAATTCTTACTCTCACCTAACAGTTTTGAAAAATAACTGTTGGCAATAAGGTTCAAGATGATGGTCAACCCAGATTTTGAAAAATAGGTCTTACATAATCAATGGATTTTGAATGATAATTGAAATCTTGATCTTTTAAAGCAACCAAAATATTTGATCTGACCACAGCTTTAAATATGCTGAAAGCTTTTGGTAAAGCTTTTCATAAAAGGTTAATAATTCAATTGTAGGCATTCAAGGTAATGCATGTAATTTAGAGGTAAGAATGACTTTTTTTCTTGTTATGATGTCAAGTCAGATACAAAACAACAGAACAGTAGCTTATTGTAAAGATTTTGGGTTCGGATAGGAAGAACACAAAGACTCAGACTTGTGGAGTTAAAACGGCGCTTTCTTCTCCCTCACCACCTGCCAGCCAGCTCTCCCGCACCCAGACAAGAGAGAGACACACCACCAGCCTGCCAAGAGCACGAGACACCCCAGCGTAAGCCCGAGAGAGAGCGAGAGAGAGAGTGAGCGAGACAGTGAGAGAGGGAGAGAGAAAAGAGAGTAACACCCAGGGGTGTGGAACCAGGGAACTATTTACATGGAAAACGGGCAATCTCCCCAGACTGTATGCCCGTTTCACCATGGGACAGCTGCACTGGTCAGCGGCCCTCCTAAACCCCACCCTGACCACTTCCACTCCTGTCCTGCCCCTCACCGCGTACCCCAGCCGGGCGCTATTCAGCCTCTGCCCGGGGCGAATGCGCTACATTATTTTAAGAAACAGCTACAGTAGATGAGAGCCTTTAGCGATAAGCAATAAAATGGCCTGCACTCATCTGTAACCTCTTATGTTTCTGAAAACATTTATACTTATGATAGAGAGTATAAAAGTAGAAAATGTGCTAATATTGGATGAAGGATGAAGAAAAAAATCAGTAAAATGTTAACAGCTTGTGGGTGCATGAGTATTTGGAAATGGAAAAACTTTTCAGATAAATAAGAAAAGTACAAGTATTAGTCTGGGCCTATTGTAAATATTCAATCAGTTCTTCCAA
This sequence comes from Atractosteus spatula, assembly GCF_055471065.1. NCBI lineage: Eukaryota > Metazoa > Chordata > Actinopteri > Semionotiformes > Lepisosteidae > Atractosteus > Atractosteus spatula. Next base: position 10,756,157 of record NC_142723.1, read on the forward strand.
GTACTAGAAGCATTTTGAAATAACCTCAGATTATATAACAAAAAGTCACCTAACTATATCATTAATATTAACCACAGTTCCTCTGGTATTCAAAAAGAAAAACAAGAGGGGTCTGTGAATGTGGGCATTTTGAATAGAGATGCCATAGTGTTCTGAATATTAATACTGTGGAAACAAGGTATGTACACTACCCATTTTGAATATTTATTCAGAATCCTGCAGCTTTTACAGAAGCATAAGGATTAATCTTTGTTTGTTTCACCCACATCAGGCTCTAGCAGTTATCCTTATGCCATGTTAATAAGAACCACCTTTACCCTCACATTCCCAATAATACTTGGGCAGGCTACTCTTGGAGAGTCTCATAATGAATCTTAATGTTTCATAGACTTTAGCCTACCAGATCACCTCTTCTCTTAAAAAGCTATGGAGTACACCATCATACATTTTAATTTACCTTTACCCCTCATTTTACTTATTACATATGGACTCCTTGTCCTTCTTCAGACCTCAGAGGTCTAGAAACCCCTCTGATTAATATCAGACAAGATCTTGTCACTTCCAAATAACTGGGGTGGTGATACTCTACTGTGGGGGAAATCACCCAATAACTTGGAAAGGCTGAATTTAGCAAAATCAAAGGAAAAGAGATAAGATATAGGAATCTGAAAGATTATCCCTTTACATTTTATTTGCATGTGATTGAAGCCTCAAGGAATTTTTAGAAGAGCCTTCAGCAGACTTCTTGAAAAATAAAAGATAAGATTCCCTGATCAGTTTACTTCTTTGCTAAAAGGAAACCAATACTACATTGAAATGACCCACATACAAACAAACAGGAGAAAAGAGTGCAGTCAAAACAGAGAGTCTGTTCTTCAGTCTGGATTTGAATACTGTGATTGACTTGGCAACCCAAATATGGGGTGGGAGACTGTTCCATAAGCTAGGGGACCTGTAACTAAAGGCTTTACCGCCAACTGTTTTTTTATTAATGCATGGAATATGAAGAAGACCTGCATTCTGTGATCTAAGCAGGCAACTTGGATGGTATACAGTTCCATTAGATAGACAAGTGAGAGGTCTCTCAGGATAGACCTCTGAGAGCCTTGTAAGGAAGTAGAAGGATTTTGAAGTCCGCCATGCACCTGACAGGAAGCCAATGAAGAGAGCTAAGTATGGAGGTTATGTGGTTGTACCTTCTGCTCCTAGTAACAATTCTAGCTGCCGCATTCTGAATTCACTGTAAGGTGTTGAAAGAGTGGTGGGTGCTCCCTGATAGTAGGGCATTGCAGTATTCTATCCTGTTGTATACAAGAGCATGTATTAATTACTCTCTGTCTTGAGTGGAGAGAAACTGCCTTAGTTTTGCAATATTTCTTAACTGTAGGAAGCATGTTTTTGATACTGTTTTAACATGAGAGTTAAATGAGAGCCTTGTGTCTAATATGATGCCTAGGTTACGTGCTGAGACTTTGAGGCAAATTTTTAAGTCCTCTGAGTTAAGTGCTGAAGTTATAGTAGTCCTATCAGTACTATTGCCTCCAAACAACAGAACCTCAGTTTTATCAGAGTTGAGTAACAAAAAGTTTTCACACATTCAAGTCGTTACTTCATTAATGCAATTAACTAAAGTGATAATAGATGAGTTGTCGTTTGGTGTAAACAAAATATATATTTGAGTGTCATCAGCATGTGAATGAAAGTTAATATTATGTTTTCGTATTATCCTACCTAGTGGCAGCATGTGGAGAGTGAACAATATTGGTCCCAGCACTGATCCCTGTGGTACCCTAAATTGAACTGGTGACATTGACATTATTAGATATTTGAACAGAATGAAAGCGATTAGTTAAATATGAAGTAAACCACTTAAGAACTGTTCCATAGAAGCCAACCTCAAACTCAAACCTATGTAACAAAAGAGAGTGGTCAACCGTGTCAAAGGCAGCACTAAGATCTAGAAGCAAAAGCACTGTTGCATTCCCCACGTAAGTAGCTAACAGAATATAATTTATGACTTTTGTTAATGTAGTTTCAGTGCTGTGGCCTGGGCGGAAACCAGACTGGAATTTCTCAAGTATATTATTGGAGCCCAGATACAATTGAAGTTGGGCCACAACTCTCTCAAGAACTTTAGATAGAAATGAGAAATGGGATGTTTCAGATAAGCCTGTAGTTGTTAAGATCTTGTGGATCCAAATTTGGCTTCTTAAGGAGCGGTCTAACAACCGCTACTTTAAATTGATCAGGTACAACGACTGATGCAAGGTACATGTTCATCATTCTAATTATAAGTCCTGCCAGTACTTCGAGGGAATCTTTGACTAGCTGAGTGGGGATGGGATCTAGCGGACATGTGGCTGACTTTTATAAGTTTTATAACTTTATAAGTTGTCTTAATAATTAATTTCTTGAGTTCTTGTTCATTAACTAATTGAAAAACACTAAAGAGGTGCTCATATTGTTTCTGTACCAGACATCTTGGTGGTTTATTTGATTGTGTTTGAACTCTGATGGTATTAATTTTATCGTTAAAAAAGTTAATGAAATCGTCACCACTAAAGTTAGATGGTGCTATAGAATCAGTCTTATTTATAAGATTAGCTATTGTCTTAAATAGGTAGCGAGGGTTATTTTTATTGCTTTCTATAAGTTCAGAGTCGTAAGCTGAACGAGCTCTATATAGGGCTTTCTTATATTGTTGCAGGCTATCAGTCCATGCCGACTTGAATACTTGCAAAGCAGTAGACCTCCATTTGTGCTCTAGTTTTCGGCACTTCTCTTTAAGGGATCGTGTGTAATCATTATACCATGGAGAGTGTCTAGTGGTTTCGATTACCTTAGTCTTTAATGGGGCAATTTCATCAAGGGCCTGTCTGACCACTGTATTATAGTTATGTGTGATTTCGTGAACATTATTACTGGAGATGAAGCTAGCATTGTTCATGAAATTTAATGAAGTACCCCCGTTGATGTGTCGTGTTGTAATAGTCTTCTCCTTGGCAGCTATCAAGGGCAGTCAAATCTCAAAAGTAATTAAAGAGTGGTCAGAAAAAGAGTTATTGATAGGATGGACTAGTACATGATGAATATCAGCTCCATAAGTGACAATTAAGTCTAGTGTATGATTGTACAGATGCAGCCATTCAAACTTCGCGGTACAAACCCGTACCGCACACAACTACCCACAAGCCACTGCAGTGTACCACGGTACATGATTGGCTGGCTAAAATGACCGACAGGGGCACTCGTGGTGCACTGGCTGTTAGTGAACAGATTTAATCATTTAATCTCTTTACTGTGCACTTTTTAATCCACTTAGTATTGAATATTTATATGGAATTTTACAACTAAAGGGAAATTTTAGTAGCTGAGCATAAAAAAAAGGACCATAACACATCTGAAGATAATAAATTATATTGATTTAGGAACATAAACATTTAATATAAACTGTACTGTATATGGCTGGTATTGGTAGTTTAAAGAAAAAATCCACACCAGTATTCCATTTCTCCCTAAACATTTTAAGCATTAAATTCTTACGTTTGCTTATTTCGGAAACGTTTTTACGTGCTCCATCTGACCATATTACTGTATGTTTATATACAGAAAAGTGATAGTTTTAAGTTTTTCTGCAAATACGCTCGTTATCAGAGTAAACAAAAGCATACTTTTAGAATACAGAATATAATATGGAATCGCGTATCTAAAGAAATTAATAACGATATAATTATATTCATGTACTGTAGCACAAACAGTAGTATAAGACTTTCTATTGATATGTGTATGGTTGTTTCTGTGCTTGCTATGTCACTGTGTTTGTGGTGTGATGGCTTAAGTGACTGACTAATAGTATGAGGGTGGGTGTTCAAATCTAGCTATTGCCATGAGTTTTCTTTTAACAAATAAACATCTCTTTGAAAAACTAAAATTGCACATTTCTAAATATTTCTAAATATCACAACATTGGTGAATTTGTTGGTCTTTCTAAATATCACAAAACATTCAATATTAAGTGATTACCATTTTCCATGAATACTTGCGCTTGTTATCACAGTAAAAGAAACTCATACTTTTCAGAATTTAATTATTTAAGCAATAAGTCACGAGAGGCCATACTATATCGTGGATATAGTCACAGTTAAAAGGTGTTTTAACTGTGACTATATTCACGATATAGCACAGGCCTCGAGTGCCTTATTGCTTTTATAAAACGTTCCCCAAATATGCGAGTACTGTATAGAATGAATTTAAATTTGAAAAAAAATTATTTAACGTGAAAATTAAGATGTTTACATTCCCTCTGAATAGCTAGTCAAATAATAGGCAGTGAAAACATTTGTCTGCATCTGTATATGTGTGTTGTTCCTGTTATATGCTGATTACAACCTACAGAGTCAAGGAGAAACAAGAAAGTTTTACTGAAGGTGTCTGTTTGTATGTATGTTAACGTTATCTACAGTAATATTACAACTTTGTCTAAATTAATAACTAAAATAGAGATCAGTTCACTAAATTCGACAAAGAAACAATACATATGGTCTTGGGGGTCTGTACATTAAAATAATGTATGTACATGATTCGGGTGCTATTTTAAGAAGCATTGCTTCAAATGTGAAAGTCATTAATAGTTTTTAATTCAGTTCTCAGAGATTCACTGAAGATGGCTGCTAGGCCTCCTTCAGGCCCTAAGCAACGAGCTTTCTGTAAAAAAGTATGGCCATTAGGTGAGGCTTCAACCAAAGGAATAGTGTCAGTGGGTCTAAGCCAGGTTTCTGTTAGTAGGCACAGATCAGAGTTGGTGTCAAGCACCATATCAATAACCAGAACTGATTTGTTGCCTAGTGAGCGAACATTTAACAGTAAGCATTTTATGGTAGTTTCATGTTTTAATGGATTTAGGTTTACCAGTGGAACAGAGATTAAATTGTCAACACAGGAGCCCCTAAAGGAACGTCTGGATTCTAATCTAGGTCTAGTGACAGTTGCAATACTCTGTTTATTGACACTCATATCTGGTTCTGAATACTAATGTGATTGATGGGATGCCGTGTGGTAGAGAACCTGGGTCGGTACAGGAGGTGAGACGGTACAGGAGGTAGGAGTACAGACAGCACGTGATTTAAGATCACATGGCCGAGGCCTTGGTGGTGCTCTTAGTAGTCAAACAAGCAACGTCTCTGCTAAATTTTGGGATAGAATTAATGATCCCCTCTGGTTAAGGTGGAGACTGTAATGGAAAGTTACTGAAGAAAAGTGTTTTATCCTAAAAATGTTGTTTATGGGCAGAGCTGTGTTGTAAAAGCAGCTGGATTCTGTGAACAAAGTGTGATTGTACCCAGCGGATCAAGGGCAGGGGATGTTCTAAGAATATGTTTATCTCTGCCCCAGCAAAAAGCCAGATGCGAAACTGTATGTAGCTGTCTTCTCTGTCCTTCAAGGCTAAGACCTATAAGGACTGGACCTACTGTCTCGCCTGTCTTTGTATTACTAACCAACCATAATGAAGTAAACAAGATGAGGTGTTGCATCAGCTAAGTGCATAAAATAAGGGACCTTTCTCTATTTTACTTTGGAAAATCAGCTATCACTTGCTGCACAGACTAGTGGTTGCTGTTTTTCCCTATTGCGCAATATGAACAAATGCCTTACTGAGTGAATGAGAACACCTTTCCTGGCTCTTCTTTGATAAAATTCCACGACAGGACCATCCCATTTATAAAAGCCAGGCCCAATTGTCCCAATTATTAATAAAGGTTATTCTATTGGATGCTAACCAAGTCTCTAACCAGCAATTTAGGGATTATAGCTTACTATAGGGTATGTTCCCTCTGTATAGGATTGGTAAGGGACCAGACAATTAAATTCCTACATTTTCTTTGTGCTCTTTTGCACATAGAAATTAAGTTGTTCTTTAACACCTCGGATTGTTGGCAGTTTATACAGATGCAGCCATTCAAAGTGCGCGGCACAAACACGTACTGCGGGCATTTGGCTACATCATCGCGTGTCATAACGCGGTACGTGATTGGTTGACCGACAGGGGCACTCGTGGTCCGTTGGTCAGTCGTAGAAAGATTTAAATGTCTTTACTGTGCCCATTTTAGTATTGAATATTTATATGGAATTTTACCACTGAAAGGAAATCTTAGTAGCTGAGCATAAAAAGAATAGGAGCATAACGCGTGTGAAGGCCATAAACGATATTAATTTTGGAACATAAACATACAGTATTACAGTAACACCTCACACCTGAAGAAGGCTCCACGGCCGAAACGTTGTGTTCTCTTTCTTCTTTTTTTCAGCATGGAATAAACCTATTACTTGTTCCTTTGCAGCCTACGCATGCTGACGCAGCTACCCACCAGTATTACAGTATGTAAACTGTATATGGCTGGTCTCGGTACTTTAAAGAAAAAATACACACCAGTATTCCATTTCTCCCTAAACATTTTAAGCATCGAAGTCTTTAACTAACATGTGAAATAACGTGTATAAAAAGTGGTAGTTTTAAGCATACTTTTAGAATTTGATTAATAAGGAATATAATATGGAATCGTGTATCTAAAGAAATTAATAACGATATAATTATATTCATGTACTGCAACACAATATTACACGCTGTACAATGTCTCTTGATACAGTAAGTGTAGGGCTGTTTCACCACTTCTCACGCGACTGTGTGAGTGGTGTGGTGGTCTAAGTGCCTGACTTGTAACTGAAAGGTTGGCTGTTCAAATCCAGCCAGTGCCATGACTTTTCTTTTAACAAACATTTCTTTGAAAAAATAAAATAGCAATATTATGGACAATTAATTGACTTTTTATATTTCTAAATATCACAACATGTTCGAATCTAAGTCATTTTTTAATAACAATGAATAGTCACCTTCTTTCCCTCTGACAACGGTTCCTGCTTCTGCTTCCTGCTTCTATTGTGTGGGGATCCCTTTAGATCTCCCTCCAGATTTAAAAGGTTATTAATAATATCTTCAGTGTCGCATCTTCCCAGTGTAGCTGATCTTTTTCTGCCCACGCATGCTTACACAAGCTCCCTGGGTAATCACAAACCTTTAGAGAACTTAACATTTTTATTATCAACAAATTGTAAATACAACATTTACATTGGCGTTATTAATTTTTCACTTGAGTGTATGGAGCTGTCACTGAGAGAAGACCCCCCCCTCTTAGGCTGCGCAAACGATTTTTTAAATTTTTATAAAGAAATGGAGGCTGTATGCGTTACAATATAAACATTTACTGTCAAACTTTAAATCAACAATTGATTTAAAGACGATCTGTCAAAGGGCAATGAAATACAGTATTGTTGTTGTTGTTATTGTTGTTTTTATCCCGTAAAGTGCTTTGAGAAGCCACTCATTAATAGTTTATGCTAACACCTAACTTTCTTAACACACGGTGTCCCGCCCCAGAAGCCAGGGTATTGGCTTCAACAACAGGGATGGGCAGCTTGTTCCCCCCTCCAACCCCTCTCTGTGTACAGTAGAGCCTCCTGTCCTGACTGGAGGAGCTCACCCAGCTGTGTCTGGAGAGAAGCCAGGGTATCAGCTTGTTCCCCCTCCACCACTCTCTGTGTACAGTAGAGCCACCTTTCCCGACTGGAGGAGGTTATCCAGCTGTGTCTGGAGAGAAGCTAGGGTATCGCCTTCAACAACAGGGATGGGCAGCTTGTTCCCCCCTCCAACCCCTCTCTGTGTATAGTAGAGCCTCCTGTCCTGACTGGTGGAGCTCATCCAGCTGTGTCTGGAGAGAAGCCAGGGTATCAGCTTGTTCCCCCCTCCCACCCCTCTCTGTGTACAGTAGAGCCTTCTGTCCTGACTGGAGGAGCTCACTGAGCTGTTTCTGGAGAGGGAGAGGGAGAGGGAGAGGGAGGGGGGTGGGGAACCAGGGAACTATTTACATGGAAAACGGGTGATCTCCCCAGCCTGTACGCCCATTTCAATGTGTGACAGCTGCACTAGTCAGCGGCCTTCCTAAACCCCGCCCTGACCACTCCTGTCCTGCCCCTCACCGCGCACCCCAGCCAGGCGCTCTTCAGCTCTTCAAATGTGCTACAATACTAAAAATAAGATACACTCTACAGACATTCAGAACAGCGACTGTCAGAAGATAGGACACAGCGACTCAAACACCCGTAAAATGGAAAGGGGTACTGTTATTTTCTGTACAGCTGGTACAGCACCCCACCGCGCCCATGCGCCAGCAGAGAGAGAGACACACACACAGTTTTTCATTGTCAAAAAGTAATTGTTTTTTTACTTTGTCAGCACCCAGACAAACGCAAATGCGTTTTTAATAAAATGCTTTTATTCATTCTTAATCTGACTCACATAACTCACATTCCCGAATACCCCCACCCCGCACAACAATCCTAGGAAGAACACAGCCACATCTTAAATCGTCAGTCAGCTCTTTTTTCTCTATTTGAATTGTGGTGATTCAAATAACTTGGGATAACAAGTGGTCTCAAAGTCACCGAGCTCACAGAGCTTCAACAACAGATGACAACTTCCTTAGTCCTTCCTTAGTCTTCCTAAAATTGTTAAACGGGGTGGGGGGCATTCGGGAATTTTATTAAAAATTTGCGTTATTTGCATTTGTTTGGGTGCTATATTATGTATTTTTCACATATAAGATATAATGATGTGTTCCTGCTTAGACATTGCGCGACTTTAAAAGCTATAAAAACAGCTTTCGATTCAGGCTTGATGAACTCTAACAATTAATAACCCTAATTAATCGAATCCCAGGTGTGAGTTCATAAAGCCTGAATTACGTACTATGCCTACGTCTGCAAAACACCTGATGATCTGCTCGAAAGAGTTCAGTGCTTTGTGCCGAAAAATAAATAAACACCAATCTGACAACTCTTAAGCATACTTAAGCATACTGTGGTTTTTGTTAACACAAGTTTATCAGTGAAAAGACAACGGGTATTCTCAGAGTAGAATAGTCGTGCTTTCCAATCAAAGACCCTTCCCCCCACGGAAAGACAGACAAATGTTTTCACTGCCTATTCAGCTACAGGCTACAGGCGTGCCAATTGTAATCGTTTTTATTTTTAAATACATTTTAGGAAAGTCATGTTCCATAAAAGTACGGTAATTAAAAACCATTAATACTTTCGTTGGAGTTTAAATAAAGTTGATGTTTTCTCTTTTGGCTAGACTTGACTATTTAGCCATGAGATTATGTTTATGTTTATGTTTATTAATCTTCCTTGTTATGCACTGTGAAAATGATAATGTAATGATAATGTAGCCTTTGGCTACAAAACAAAAACCAAACTAAAAATAAGATAAAATCTACAGACATTCACAACAGCAACATATCATAAAACATTGACATATATTGTTAAATTATTACTTTAAATAAATACTTTGAGTTACTGAAACAGCCCGTTAATAAAATTGTCGCAATTTTACTCTCGTTTGGAGGCAGGGATATTCTGACAACAATTGATTTAAAGATGATCTATCAAAGTGCAATGAAATACAATATTGTTGTTGTTGTTATTGTTGTTTTTATCCTGTAAAGCGATTTGAGAAGCCACCTTTAAAGGCGCTATATAAAGGCGTGTATGGCTGGTCTTGGTACTGTATTTTAAAGAAAAAATACACACCAGTATTCCATTTCTCCCGTGTCCTGTCACAGTGCAGTAGGAAGTGCACCTCTGTCTCTATTTCTCCCTGCTGGCAGTGGGAGCACAGCCTGTCCTCTCTGGGCAGCCAGGTCTGCCCATTGAGTGTAATCCTGGTCTGTGAGGATACCAGGAAGACAACAGCATATGTTGTTTGTATTCAAAACATGTATTTTAAAAGTTTAATTAAGAAGTAAAAACCTTACAGCGTACACAGATTTCTAAGCTGATCAGGAGGAAGAAAAATCACCCGTGTTTCGTGCATAAAAAGTGGTTATTAACTATCAAAACCTGTTTTATTTATTTTATTTTTATTTAGATTAAGAGTTCCCGTCACCCCCATTTCCATTTAAATCGTAAACCCGTGTTTAATTAAATGTCTTTATTGATTCACAATCTGGCAATGCAACGTAAATCGTTATCTTTGTCTTCTGCATAATAATGTTCACCTTTAATAATAATAAACTTTATTTTATATAGCGCCTTTAAAGGTGGCTTCTCAAAGCGCTTTACAGGATAAAAACAACAAAAACAGCAATACTGTTAGGCTGGGCAAACGATTTTTAAATTTTTTAAAAAAGAAATAAAAAATGAGATATAACGATGTGTTACTTATCGCTAATGATCGTTACTGTCGCTTATTCTACATAAACACAGCGTAATTGCTCTCTGAAAATGCTCTTTTTCTTTTTAGTTTTAATTACTAGCAGTAAATACTAATGTTTTGCTCCCTCTTACCACAAAAATATATATGTATTGTAGCTGGGATGAACTTCTATTTGTACGTGTCTCTACCTACTGCGACTCGGACATGGATTGGTTAAAGATGGCGACAAGTCAGGCACCCAGAGGTGTGTGTGTGTGTGTGTGGGGGGGGGGGGGGGGCGTCTTTCCACCTCCACAACTAAAATGCCAAATAGGAGTGGCTTAAGCGACATACACAGTCGTGTAACTGACAGTTTGAGGTAGCCTATCGTGTAAATTTCGCTTTGTTGCTGATAGGTTAAGCTTTCTAAACTCAGCCCCAAAGTCATATGAATGATTTTTCGCCCTGTTTCATTGGTTAAACGCAATGATTTAAAGACATTTAAAGACAATGATAAACACAAAAAGCACCACCATGGTAACTGGGATGTGTCATTTTTAATTCAGTTTGAATTACAACTGTACATACTGTCTTCGTATTTGGCCAGGGCTTTAAAGAGAGGGCGCGCCAAAATTTTTCGGTGCTGTCGTCTGCGCTTTAAAGGTACCCCCGTCGTGGAAGAATTTGACCTCGGAACGTTTACCCAGCGTAATATTGTATTTCATTGCACTTTGACAGATTGTTTTTAAATCATTTGTTGTCAGAATATCCCCAGCTCCAAACAACAACAAAACTGCAACGATTTTATTAACTGGCTGTTTCAGTAACTTAAAGTATATATTTAAAGTAATAATTTAACAATATATGTAAATGTTTTAAGAAATGTCTATGTTGTGAATGTCTGTAGATTGTATCTTATTTTTAGTTTTTGTTTTGTTTCACGTTAATTTTATAAGGGAGAGTATCATAGAGACGACTCCCTTACCCCCCATCTTGATTAAAATACTATTATTTTTTCACAATCTGGCAATGCCAGACAGAATTCACATTTGCTGCAGCCAAATAGCCTTGCAGATCAGAAAATCAAGGAACAAAACAATTATTGCACCCGGCTCCTCAATGGAATTGCTTTAACTTGCTAATGCGTTGGTGTAACAGTCCAGGTGTGGTAAGCTTCTAATGTCTCCCGACTTCGGCGAAAGGAACCCCTCTTTCATTGGAAGACAATGAACATATTCTAACCGTACATGAGAATATACTGTTGGCGCGCGGGCGCGGTGGGGTGCTGTACCAGCTGTCAAAGAAAAGTTTTTTTTTTAAAAAAGTCAATCGAGTGTCCATAATATTGCTATTTTGCTATTGCTACTGAGTCTCTATGTCTACATTGTTTGTGAACAAACTGGTTTCACAGGTATTTTCAACCCCCAGCCACGGGAAATGGGAGCGGAAAATCCTAAAGGGGGGGAAGGCCGCCCTTGAGCGACGTTACCCCCGCTCCGGAAAGCCAGAAGGAGCGCTTCACCCCGCCTGCTGTGGGAAGAGTTGGCCACAGCCGGGGCTTATTCCTTGCCTGCCTCATCGAGGGCAGACCCTGCCAGGCCCTTGTCGACACCGGTTCGACCATCACCGTGCTGCGGCCTGGTATCCTGCCAGGCACTGAGGCAGCCGGACCCCCAGGATGGGAAGCCACCAGCCTGTGCCTGAGGACAGTGATGGAGCAGGAGGCTCCACTGTACACAGAGAGGGGTGGGAGAGGGGAACAAGCCGATTACGTGGATTCTCTCCAGACACAGATGGATGAGCTCCATTATATTGTTATTAATTTCTTACACGATTCCATATTATATTCCCTATTAATCAAATTCTAAAAGTATGCTTGTTTACTCCGAGCGTATTCGCAGAAAAGCTTAAAACTACCACTTTTTATACACGTTATTTCACGTTAGTTAAAGACTTCGATGCTTAAAATATTTAGGGAGAAATGGAATACTGGTGTGTATTTTTTCTTTAAAGTACCAAGACCAGCCATATACAGTTTACATACTGTAATACTGTATGTTTATGTTCCAAAATTAATATCGTTTATGGCCTTCACACGCATTATGCTCCTATTCTTTTTATGCTCAGCTACTAAAATTTCCCTTCAGTGGTAAAATTCCATATAAATATTCAATACTAAAACGGGCACAGTAAAGACATTAAATATACATATACATACTGTATACAGTACAGTTTGCATACTGTACTGTAGGAAAATATGTTTATGTTCCTAAATCAATATCTTTTATGAGCATGTGAAAGGCATGGTGAATCAGAGATTCTCAAAAATTACTGTACTTTGATTGATTGATGATTGGAAACAAATGCATGATTGGATCAACGAAATGCTGTGGTGTTACTTTTACAAAAACAGTCAATGAAAAAATAAAATCTTTTCGTTTACAAAGACAGTTACAAAGAATGTGGACCAGGGCAATACTTTCAGTTTATAGCTTGTCCAAGGTCATTGATTATTGAAACTATTAGTAATATCTTCAGTAAAGACTTTAGCTCCACCTTGCAGAAATTCCGGATACTATTATTTTACTTGCAGTACAATGCAGTACTATGCGAGAATATACGGTGTTAATACGCTAACTTGCGTTACACCGCGACAAGCGCACTGCATTATAATCCGGTATCGCCCGCTTGTTTTGAATGGCTGCATCTGTATCTTTAGTTCCAGCGTGAACAAACAAGGTGGAGACTTCATTGCTGGAAAATTTGTCTAGTTTCACCTTAATGTCAGAAACTCTGGCCCCAGGGAGGCGTTTTACAGAGACCGCTGCTTTTTGATGGTTAGGAATTCTAACATTCCTGATTATCGAGTTGCCAATTATAATCACCTTATCCGCATCGAGAGACGCGCTGCCTAAAGCAGAGAACCTGTTGCTGAGTCGGATTGGTAACTGGTGTGCAGGGGGTCTAGTCTTTGAGCTCTTAGACCCCCGTCTGACCGTGACCCAGGGCTCACGTGTGTTTGCTGCTGGTGCAGGCGCCGAGTTGGAGACAGCTGGCCGGGAGGGACAATCCTGTTCCCACCACTTTATTTCAGTCCTTTTTCATTTCTCTCTGCCCCGTTGTCCTCAATAAATTAAATGAATCCTTGAGCACTGCTACTGTACCAACAGTCCTCAAAACTGTTGCTATTACCCCCGTGCCAAAAGAGCCTAACATGGCTCTGGACAATCTAAACAATTTTCGCCCCATGTACAACTTACCCTTTCTTGCAAAAATTCCAGAACGTGCTGTCACATTACAATTACATAACCACCTCATTGTAAATAACCTTTTTGAACCCCTCCAATCTAGCTTCCGTCAGCTTCACAGCAAAGAAACTGCTGTAGCGGCGAGGCTTAATAATAAGAAAGAATTAAGTGTTCTGAGCCTTCCCAAATGAGGCCCCATTTCTCTGTTCATCTCTGTGGTGCAGCCACAGAGAAACTATTCATGCAAGCTGATAAGGTTTCCTAGGACAGCTCCCAAAGGGGGATGCACTTAGCTAAGCCTGGCTATCATGATCAATGGTCATCCATTGGCGCCTATCTGTCTAGGGAGTGCCAGATGGACATCTGGACTGCATTCCTAAGTGTCAGGAGTAAGTGACTCATATCTCACCTTGATCAACCAATCAGGGACTGGTAGGGCTGAGTAACCCACGTGGGACTCTGATGCCCATGGAACTTTCAGCCAATCAACAAGCTGAAGTTCCTCCAGGTAAAAACAGGCAACACAGAGATTCAGAGAGATTCTGGAGAGGATTCTGTGGACTGTTCTAAAGGGAATTCAAAGGAGAATTCCAGGGCAGGACGGCCCAGGAGCAGAAGGCTCCCAAGGGCAGGACATTCTCGCAGCGCGCCTCCTGACCATCCTGAGACTCAGCCCGGACAACCACGGAATGGCCAGTGTGTCCGAGTGCCAGAACTTTCCTTTGTTCTAAGAGTCTAGAGCGGAGGTTGCCAGAGAATAACCAGAGGATCCACCCGAGGTTAGCACCAGCAGCAGGCCTCGTGAACAGGTCAGAACTGTGGACAACTGAATCACTATTCAGAACTAGCTCTTCATCAGGAACGAACCGGTCCTCTTCCTGACTTGCTGGGACCCACAGTCATCTTTTCTCCTGTGCACAAACTTTGCTAGTTAAAGCCAACACTAACTAACCGGTCAGTGAGCATCAGCGGCGCACCGTCGCAAGCCGCACAGCACAGCCTGGCACGGAGCCAGAGAGCGCGGATTGGACAGCAACAGCCTGCAACTGTTTCTTTGTGCCCGCAGGAGATCTGAATCCCCAGAAATTGGATGAGTATTCAACTTCAATGCATTACAGCTCGAGAATTCAATTGTTATCCGAACCAGTTGATATCAATTTAATTCCTAAGAGTTATGTACTTGTTTTGAGTATCTAATGTAGAAGTTATAACCAAGTTCATTTATGAAACGGTCTTAATGAATGATATACTGAACGTATGTCCTCTTGATACAGTATGTGTAACACTTCGTAACTGACTGAATATATACCTTTTGTATTCTGATAACCCTCTCGATAAGATCTGTTAGGTTTTATATGCATATTCTATGTATTAATAAATGTATCCTCGTGTATTAGTACCTGTGTGTGTGCGTTGTTTGAGTTATGTCGCATGGTTGGATTCTAAAGCCATCAAAAGAATCAACTTTGTGATTTACTGCTACAATTAATAATTGTCTCAGTAAATGCCCAAACCCTACAGAACTGGTGCCTTCAGAGAGCCACTACATTTACATTTTGGCCGGCTATGATTACATATTTGGCGTCCCTGAACGGCTATGAAACATTACACTGCCCTGGTTAAGTTAATGATCTTCTAATAGCTTCTGATTCTGGTTCTCTACCTATCCTTATTCTTCTTGATCTCAGTGCTGCTTTTGATACTGTTAATCATGACATCTTACTTTCTTGTCTTGAGACTGTTTTTGGAGTTTCTGACACTGATCTCAAATGGTTCAAGTCTTACCTCACTGATCGCTGTCACTTTGTCTCCCTTGGCGAATTTAGGTCTGAAATTGCTCTTGTCAAGTCTGGTGTTCCTCAGGGCTCGATACTGGGTCCCCTACTTTTCAGCATTTACATGTTTCCACTTGGTCAGCTTTTAAGATCACATGGCCTCAACTATCATGTCTATGTTGATGATACTCAACACCAATATCCATTCCAAACCTGACACTGATGTGGCCGTCTCTATTCTAATTGCATTTCTGACATAAAAACCTGGATGACTCAAAATGTCCTTAATCTTAGCTGTGACAAGACTGAAGTCATGCTTATTGGCACTCCCCATCAACTTTGTAAAGCCAATCCTGTAACCCTATCTGTGGATGGTACTGTACTTGAGCTTCAGTCTAAATAGAAAAACCTTCGGGTGTTATTTGATTCAGGCTTAACATTCTACCCACATGTGCAGCATATTGTTAAAACATCTTTCTTTCACCTCAGAAACATCACGAGACTACACTTTATGTTATCACTAACTGTAGCTGAAAGCTGAACAACACATTTGTCTTCTCCTGAACTGACTACTGTAATGCTCTACTCACTTGGGTATCTAAATCTACATTGAACAAACTGCAGTATGTCCAAAATTCAGAAGCCAGAACATTACTCCTATCCTGGAGTCCTTGCACTGGCTTCCTGTCAAGTTTAGTGTCGACTTCAAAATCCTCATGCTCACTCTGCATGGCTTGGCACCTCAGTACCTGTCTGATCTATGATCGCTCTGCTCCCCATCTTGCAACCTTTGCTTCTCTAATTCTGGTTCCCTAACTGTCCCCCAAGCCCATCTACACTCTATGGGTGACAGGGCCTTCTCCTCTTATGCCCCTAAGCTCTGGAACTCTCTCACCAAGGATATCAGAGAGTCACCTTCTCTAAACATCTTCAAATCCAGACTCAAGACCTTCTTCTTTAGAACAGCCTTTACTTAACTGGTTCCATTCTTTACCACTCTGCTCATACTGTATTTAGTACCACCATCTACTGTCTCCTCTACATATTCTCATTGTGTTTATCTTGGGTATTTTTGTTGTTTATTTTTAATTGTTGTTGTTGCTGTTGTCATTCTGTAAAGTGCTTTGAGAACTCACCTTTAAAGATGCTATATAAAGGAAAGTTTATTATTATTCACAAAACTACTACTCAAGCCATCCAATAGGAACTGAAGAGGAAAAACAGATGAGATCCCTCTTCTGCCATTTCATCTAGAGTAATTTGTTCATCAAATTTCTCAGACTCACAAAGGTCATCAGGAAAAAGGTGTCCAGCAGAGCTTCTCCAGCTCTCCCCTCATCTGTAACATCTACATCTTAAACTCCAGCAAATGACAACACACAGATACTCAAATTGAGGTGGCAGAAGCACATTTTTTATCTTCTGCACACAGGTGCTCGTAATAATTACTGCAGCTCATCTTCCGGACAAACTGAATAGGAGAAGGGCAGCAAGGTGATATATGGCTGTATTTGTTTTGCACCCCCTACTATTTCTCTTCATTTCTTCCATTTAGAAAACAGTCTTTATCTCTGTGCCCTTTTGTTTTGTTATTTTTTTCAGGGCTAGCACACGACTCCCTGTGCAATCAACATGTGTAGCTAATTTTGTACTCAAATCGAGCAGAGTAAAATTCAATGGAAACAGAGGACATAGAGAATTAAATGTGTACTTTGTATCTGTTTCAAAATACCAGTTAGCTTGAAATATACTGTATATAATCACAGCCCCTTTCACAAATGTGACTTGCAACTAAATTAGAAGATTAGCATAATATACTGTAGCATCCTAATTAACCACCTGTAGCCTTGTGTGTTGTTTCTTCTTCAGATTACATAAAACAGTGCTGATACCTACCCTGTATGTTTAATATTTCTTCACCTAATTAGCTTTGTAATTGTCATCCTAATAATGCAATTAAAAGGTTTAAAGATATTCTGTTAACCTTTGTTCACATTTGGATAGCCTTAGATAAACATTTAGGTGTTCTTTTTTTTCTCCATCTGTCTTTAAAGTTTGAAAGTTGTAATATTGCTGTTTGGTGTACAAAAAAGAACTGGGTAAAATAAAAAAAACATTCAATCTTTAAACAGTGAAGTTTATTTAAAAAATATTTATTCAGCTTTTTTCTCAGTGAACATATAGTTTTTAATTGTGAGGCAAGGAACTGTAATCAATTACATCTCGATACCAGTAGAGCTTTAAGAAATCTCTCTCCCAGTGATTTGTACTAATGCAGCCATTGAGAACACCTGTCATTTCTTAGTAACACAGTGTCTGTAACCCAGAGCTGCACTTTGTGTGATTCACTGGCCAAAGACCATATATAGGTGGTATTTGTGGTACATTAGATGTTAATGAAATGATTACTTCATTTAATCTGTTTCCCTACTGTTTATCATCTATTAATTCACTTAATATGGAACATTAACATGGAATTTTGTAACTAAACAGAAATTTTAGTAGCTGACAATAAAATAACACAAGCATAACATCAGTATTACACATACTGTATGTAGCTGGTAGTGGTAGCTACAAATAGAAAACAAAGTATACCACAGTATTCCACCTTCTTCATAAACATTTTCTGTATCAAAGTCTTTAACTTGGTCACCTATTGTGGTTATTTTGGAAAAGTTTTGATGTGCTGATTCTAACTATATAAAGTTTATATATTTTATAAAGCACTATAATGTTTTAACCTTTTCTATGGATCCTTGTAGTTGTTATTGTTGTAAAAAAGGTTTAATACTTTTTACATTCAACGTAATAGAGAAAGTTAGCTGAAAATAAAAATGATGTTTCGGAATATCATAAATAATAAGATGTTAATTTATGGATCTAAATATAATATATTTATCTAGCTGGTAGCGGTACCATATTGCACTTTGTTATAAATATCTGCATTGATTTAATTAACTCGTTCACTTGTAATTATTTTGGAAACATTTTGACGTTCATTTTAACTATGTTTTGCACTCATTGCTGTTGCAATGGACAATGAAATGCTCATAGTTTGTAATCAGGGCACTGTACTTAAGTGCCACTTAGAAGGTCCAAGGTTTGATTCCCGGTCAAAGCACAATTTTCATTTTTCAAAACGAAAGGAGGGTTGTTTTACAAAGCTAAATTACTCAGCTAGATATATAAAAATCAGTTTATTATTATAGCTTGTTATTATTATTATATAATGTGTTTTATTCAGGTTTACATCCACATTAGAATAATCTATATTTTGTTTTAATGCTCATTCCAGCAACAAACAATTAGGAAATAATTTTACTTTAGATTTTGATCATGAAAAATAAATTTCATTGATACTGTATACTGTACTGTAATGGCTTTAAAATCCCACACTATTGTTTCGGCATATCTGTCGATATTAGTTCATTTGATTCACATGTGTGGCACATTGGGATTTGTTGTCTTTCATCATGTATTTGATTCATGTGACCAAAGTTTTTAAACTACAGTACACACACTCTGAAGCAAAAATGTTCCATTTTACAGAGACAATAGCATCTCATTAGGATAATACATGTGAACCACCTTTAATCGCACAATGTGCTGTAGAAAGTAACATTTGTGCTGCTTTAATCTAGAGATACAGTGTACTAATAGAGATGCAGTGTACTGTAGTGACTTTAAAACCTTATATTATTTGTTTGGTATATCTGTGGATTACTTCATGTGATTTGCATGTGTGGCTAACTGGTACATGCTGTATGTTACGATTGGTAACTGTTCAGATGCAGTCACTCAGAATGCATGGTATTTTTAGAGTTGTGCGGTGCATTGCCTTATGTACTGTAATTCACCTGTCAAAGATTATCGATAGATGGCACTTGTTAGATATTTGTGAAACAATTGTTTCATTTCATCTCTCTACTGTGCATCTTTAAATCTGCTTAATATGGAGTATTAATATGGAATTATACAACTAAAGGGAAATGTTGGTACCTGAACATAAAAAATAATAGGAATATAACATATCTGAACATTATAAACTATTTTAATTTAGGAATCTAAATATATCATACTGTATATATTTATATATCATAACTGTACATACTGTTTATGGCTAGTAGTGGTAGCTTAAAAAATACCCAACAGTATTCCACTTTCTTTATAAACATTTTATGCATCAATCACTTATTGTGGTTAGATTGGAAATGTTTTAACATGCTTAATCTTAAGTTTATACAGTGTACTTGATAAAAAGCTATAATGTTTTAACCTTTTCTTACTTGCTGTTGATATTGAGATAAACAATGTGTACTAAATGTGTACTTTTTAGAATCCGCTTAATAGGGAATATGAATATGGAATCACGTAACTAAAGAAATTAATAACAATATTAATTTAAGGATCTAAATATAATATATTTATATAACTGGTAGTAGTACCATATGTCACTTGCTTTGTAAACATCTGCATACATTTCTTTGACTATCTCACTTGTGATTATTTTGGAAACATTTTGACATGTCCATTTCAGCTCTTGTATGTTACTGAGCTCTGCTTTGTAAAATCAGTTCATCCGGTTGAATTCAATTCAATTCAAAATACTTTATTTATTCCAGGGGGGCAATTAAAGACAAACCTTTACAATGGGCATGGAAATTATATATATTTATTATAATATATAAGTATAATAACATCTCTGATCATAATTAACAATATTAATTTATTAATAATAAATAATAATTTCAAACTGCATGTATTTTGTTCGGGGTAATTTGTCACTGTTTTCACAAACTTTGTCTCCTTATTAAAATGCCTATTTTTGAGACATAATGTTTCAGATGTCAATAACTTTGTGAACAAATGACACAGAACCTTCAAACCACAGGCATTATAAAGATCGCAATTTGGGAAAAATTTCACAACTTTCATTTGCTGTAAATAATTTCTCGTACCTGGTTGCATTTTTAGAAATCTTACTTAGATAAAGCGGATCCCAGGTGTAAATGAGTTCATAATGTGAAAATTACGATTCAAAAGCTACTGTACTGTATGTATGTGAAACACCTGACCATATAAAGCAGAATAACACAAACTCGTTGGGTTGAACCTCTAGGAAAACATTATAGGCATCGCGAATCTGAGATTCTCAAAGCTTACATTGTGTGATTGGAAAAGACTAAGTGATCAGATAAAGAAAATGCTTTGAACAAGGCATGGATCGTCAGTGTCCAGCTGTTGCCCTGGGCACCCAGCACATTGCAGCTTCTCAAGAAGGTTACTAATTTTTCTATTATTATTATAGAAATAATAATAATCAAATTGCTCAACTTGTGCACTTATGGTTATTTTGGAAACATTTTCATGTGTTTGTTTTAACTGCATTGCTGTTGATACTATTGCAATAGACCAGTGGTTCTCAAACTTTTTGGACCAAGTATGACCTACAGGTCATCTTCTCATAGGAACCCCAGAAAATCTCAATGACCAACATTAGAGCGCGTGCTTGCACACACTCACATACACATATAATAAATACTGTAATAATAAACTTTATTTGATATAGCACCTTTAAAGGTGGCTTCTCAAAGCGCTTTACAGAAAAAAACAGGAACAACAACGATTAAAAATAAATAAATAAAGCACCATTTCAGTGAGAGAGATGAGCCTGTTTAGTCGAGCAAAGCAGATGTGAATTCATTGGTCGAGCATTGATACAATTCACAACAGAGTCTAACAGATTTTAAATCGTCAGGCATTTTCTTGATGGCAAAGGCTCGCTGTGGATGTTGCAATGCGTCCACTTAATTTTTGGAGCAACCTCTCTAATTCGAGCAACTATACCGCTGTGTCGGTGTGTCATTGCACTTTCACAGTCTGTACAAACTCAGATGCATTTTATCCAATCGATGCCATTCTCTTCGATAAATTCATTCAGAAGCTGAAATGTGCTCTCCTGTAGTTCCTGTTGGTAGCAGTTTACAGAACAGAAAGTCCTCATGGGACATACCCTCAAACTCATATCTTACCTAAACGAGCAAATTAACCAAATCAACGACATCTACAGACTCATCTGACTGCAGTGAAAAGCATCTGCTCATCTTAACGTGCTCTATCAGCATACTTTTGATATCATCCACATATCAATAATTCTTTTGGAGGGGGCAGCAGGTCAAGCTGTTTAGCAGCTTTTTCTCCACACATAATACGTGTCGGTAAATAAAGTTCTTCAAAAAAAGTGTGGGGCTTACTTGCTTTAGCAATCTGTAAGCTTGCATTTTTCCCTGTTTCCATTTCAGGAGTCCATCTCAGAAGTTAAAAGAAGTTTTTATTGCATGCGCATAGGAGTGAAACAGAGACGCTCAGTGTATTTTTCTCAAATTAACCTAGAATAGTTCTTAAATATTTTCTGTTATGTATCACACTTTCCTGTGCTCATAAGATTGCCAGCATTCGTAACACGCATTTCTATGCTTTCCTGTGCTTACAACATTGGCATTGTTCCAAAATCACGCACATTCTTCTACCTCCCTATGTGCTGTACTATTTGCTTAAACCTTTTTTAAATACAATTGGTAACTTACATTCATAGCACGCATTCCTATACAATAGTATAGAATTACATAAGTAGCTCTTGTGTCCACTCAAGTATTAGCACGCACTGTATCATAGTACGTAGGCTGCATATTCGACACAAAGTAATAGAAAAAAAAATAGAAAATATGAAAACCCGTCCTAAGTTTTCAGTGCACACAACAAAATTCCAGAGTCATATGGCGTACCACTTGGCGGCACTCTGCGTACCACAAGTGGTACGCTTACCATAGTTTGAGAGCCACTGAAATAGACAATAAATAAATATACAAATAAATATATTTTACACAACCTGTACTGTAATGGCTTTAAAACCATATGGGATCATGCTGTATGCATGTGGCATGTCTTTGTTCAAGATTTAAAGCTACAGTACAGGCACTAAGGACAAATTAGTGTTTTTTAAAAACAGGCCATTTGATTGCTGGATACCTAAGTGTGACAAGCAATGACCAAGAGAACGTGATACTGATGATTCATCCCCATCCCCCAAGCAAAACTGTCTATTCTACATAACTGTTGTGTCATACAAATGACAGTCCAGGTGTCTGTGTAGTAAAAGTCTCTTTATTTCATATATATATGAGAATGGCTTGCAACCACCGACTCAGAAATAAGTAATTAAAGATGGTCTTTTATACCGCGAAACAAACAAGTTACTACGACACATTCCGAACGAATGATAAGACAACGACACATGCCAATATTGTTATTAATCATATTTAAGTGGCAGACTACACAAAAGTTAGTTCCCTTCATATGTTCTGGGCACATAGCCAGCTTACCTCATGCATGCCCTCTTATCCTACTACCTGACCAAGGGCAGGCAGCACATTTATATATTTGGGCGCAAAGCCGACTTCAAGCCACTAGACTGCATAGTTTGCAGAAATACAAAAATTATATTATTATCTAACTTCCCAGGTGTCTCCCTTATTTCTTCATAACAAACACAGCAGGGTGTAACACCCCCAGCCTTTGTAACAAACAAAATGTTTGTTAAAGAAGTATGGAGCTGCGTTGTATAAATTGGTTGCAATTGAATACGTAAAGGTTAATTCTAAGATGAAAAGAAAAGACTCAACATGTCTCCTCTATAACTCTTCAGTTACTGTTTTTACTGCTTACAATTGTAAAAATAACCCTTCTTACCTCCTTTAACTTAAAGAATTCTGTAAAGAAATCCTTAATTATGAAACCATCACTTATAATAATTCATCCAGATACACACACTGTACACAATACAATATACAGATGCAGCCATTGAAAATGCGTGGTAAAACTCTGTAGTGCGCGAAATTATCTACAGATTAGCACGTTATACCACAGTACATGATTGGCTGGCCAAAATGACCAACAGGTGGCACTCGTGGTGCATTGGTTGTTAGTGAAGCGATTGCTTCATATAATCTCTTTACTGCGCACATTTTAATCTGCTTAGTATTGAATATTTATATGGAATTTTACCACTAAAGGGAAATTTTAGTAGCTGAGCATAAAAAGAAGAGGAGCATAATGCATCTGAAGGTCATACACAATATTAATTTAGGAACATAAACATATTATGTAAACTGTATATTGCTGGTATTGGTATTTTAAAGAAAAAATACACACCAGTATTCCATTTCTCCCTAAACATTTTAAGCATCAAAGTCTTACATGTGGTTATTTCGAAACGTATTTATGTGCTCCTTCTGACCGTATTACTGTATGTTTATATACTTTGTGAAAACTGATCGTTTTAACCTTTTCTGCGAATATGCTCATTATCAGATTAAACAAAAGCATACTTTTAGAATTGGATTAATAGGGAATATAATATGGATTAGCGTATCTAAACTAATTAATAAAGGTATAACTATATTCATATAATGTTTGCACAAACAGTAGTATAAGACTTTCCATTGATATGTGTATAGCTGTTTCAGTGGTTGTCATATGACTTGCCTTGGTGGCTTGATAGCTTAAGTGACTGATTTATAACCCTAAAGTCGGGTGTTCAAACCCAGCTGTCGCCATGAGTTATCTTTTAACAAATAAACATTTCTTTGAAAACTAAAATAGCAAATATTATTGGCATTATATTGACATTTTTTATATTTCTAAATATCACAACATGTTTGTACTGTACAGATGCAGCCATTTAAAATGAGCGGGGTACGTCGCGGTAAAATGTGGTGGGCGTGTCGCATCAGATCACGTCATATCGTGTCATACCGTATGATACCGCAGTAAGATAATAGTATTCGGAATCACCGCCTGGTGGAGCTAGTAAAGCTTAACCTCTCAGCTATTTGCATTCGCATTTGAGCTGTCACCAGAAAACACCAGGTTTTGAATCCCGATCACTGCTGAGGGACAATCTTTATTCAATTAAAAATTTAAGTTGTATACTCTTTAGACTTTTAAATTTAAACTGTGTATTACAGCATGTTAATCATTATACATTAAAAAGTTGGTATATTTTATGAAAGCAAGATTGCTCAGTTGGACAAAAGTACACAACCTACCGCCTTTATCATAAAATATTTTAATTATGCAGAAATATTTTATGCTTCAAAGTCTTTACCGAAGATATTACTAATAGTATTAATACTGAATGACCTTGGACAAGCTGTAAACTCAAAGTATTACCCTGGTCCACATTCTTTGTAACCGTCTTTGTAACGAAAATACTTTATTTTTTCATTGACAAAAAGCAACACCAAAGCATTTTGTTGATCCGATCACGCATTGAACTGCAAGGTTTGTATCTGCTGTAACTGTTAATATGATGGAGAATATAATTGTGTTTCTACCTGGTTTATCATCTAATATTGTGAATGTCATACATGTGTGTTGTACCAGTGATGTGGCTGTTGGGATAAGGTGTGAGTAGGCTAGGCTGAAGTAATACTGTTTTTTTCAGTCTGGATTTGAATACTGAGATTGACTCGGCATCCCGAATATGGGGTGAGAGACGGTTCCATAAGCTAGGGGCCCAGTAACTAAAGGCTTTACTTCCAACTGTTATTTTATTCATTTGTGGAATATGAAGACGACCTGCATTCTGTGATCTAAGCAGGCAACTTGGATGGTAAACATTAATAAGTTCCATTAGATAGACAGGCGCCTGACCTCTGAGAGCTTTGTAAGTAAGTAGAAGAATTTTAACGTCCGCCCTGTACCTGACAGGAAGCCAATGAAGAGAGCTAAGTATGGCGGTTATACTGTATGGTCGTACTTTCTGCTCCTAGTAACAATTCTAGCTGCTGCATTCTGAATTTGCTGTAAGGTCCTGAAAGAGTGGTGGGTGCTCCCTGATAATAGGGCATTGAAGTAGTCTAACCTGCTGTATACAAGAGCATGTATTAATTTCTCTGTGTCTTGAGTGGAGAGAAACTGCCTTAGTTTTGCAATATTTCTTAACTGTAGGAAGCATTTTTTCAATACTGTTTTAACATGAGAGTTAAGCGAGAGCTTTATATCTAATATGATGCCTAGGCTGAGTCTTTGAGGCAAATTTTTAAATCCTCTGAGTTAAGTGCTGAAGTTATAGTAGTCCTATCAGTACTGTTGCCTCCAAACAACAGAACCTCGGTTTTATCTCAGAGCTTCAAACATCCACGCCTTTACTTCATTAATGCAATTAACTAAAGTGATAATAGATAAGTTGTCGTTAGGTGTAAACAAAAAATATATTTGAGTGTCATCAGCATGTGAATGAAAGTTAATATTATGTTTTCGTATTATCCTACCTAGAGGCAGCATGTACAGAGAGAACAATATTGGTCCCAGCATTGATCCCTGTGGTACCCCAAATTGAACTGGTGACATTGACAATTACTAGATATTTGAACATAATGAAAACGATTAGTTAAATATTAAGTAAACCACTTAAGGATAGTTCTACATAAGCCAACCTCAAACTCAAGCCTGTGTAACAAAACAGAGTGGTCAACCGTGTCAAAGGCAGCACTAAGATCTAGAAGCACAAGCACTGTTGCATTCCCCACATCAGTAGCTAACAGAATATCATTTACAACTCTTGTTAATGCAGTTTCAGTGCTGTGGCCTGGGCGGAAACCAGACTGAAATTTCTCAAGTATATTATTCGAATGTAGATACGATTGCAGCTGGGCCACAACTATTTTCTCAAGAATACCTTCCAGCCACAGGCACAGATCCTTAGCCACAGAGCCACTGCTCCACCAGTAGTTTGTCTTACGTATTGTTAAGTCACACTGTGAGACTATATACTGCAATGAGGGGGAAAAAATAACACACAGGACTTTTTTCTCCCAATAAGGATTTTTTAATCTGTTGAAGCACTTTCACACTTGCAGTGGGGGTGTAATATAACAGCATGTAATGCAGTTTAAAAACGTCAGCCACATGAATTGAATACAAGAAGAGAGTCTACAGTTCAAGACATGTCACACACACAAATCACATTAAGTCATATCCACAGATACACTGTATACAGAAACAGTGGCATACACATCAATGAACTGAGTGTGGTCGGTATACCATATACATGTACTGTATATACATTATGATACTGTATGGTTTTAATGCCACTATAGTACAGTATGTGTGAAATATATTTTTTCTAATCAAAATTTAAAGTAAAATTGGTTCCTGGTTACTTTTGCTGAAATTTGCATTAAAACAAAATATAGGTTATATATATATAGGTTATATAGGAAAGAAGCACATCTTTGTATATTTTTGTATATATTCAACTGAGTAATTTTGTTTGTAAAAATTTGTAAAATAGCCCAACTTTTAAAAAAGTAATTTAATATTTAATGTACTATACTATACTGTATAAAATTAATAAAAGTCTAAACAGTATACAACTTAAATTCTATAACTGGAGAGTCCCAGGGGGCTCAATATTGACCGGGATTCCAAACCCAGCATTTTCTGGCAATAACCCACATTCTTCCACATGCCTTGTTAAGCATTCACTGCACAACCTGGCAGTTTTTCAAAGCAGTACAGACTTGCAACAGAATATTTAAAAAAACACACATTGTTGTGTGGTGTGTACACCACAATCTGCTGCATTATTGAGCATGCATTCTGTTTAACCACAAGGACTGTGCTGTATGAATCTGTTAAATAAAACAATGAGAATTTACTTTTGTAAACCAAAACAAAAATACTTAACTTTATGTCATTGTGCTGCAGTAATTTAAAAATTGAGCAATTTCAGACTGGCTACCTGCAGAGTGAAACTGCTGTTTAGTTTGGATTGCTACTGAGAAGGCAAAAATGGAAGTGGGAAAGAATCTTTTAAAATTTCCTCCTTGACCCTTACAGGCAGTTAGAAAAAGGCAAAGATGATTTGTTTTTAAGTGAGTAAAGGAAATAAACAAGAGATTTCAAAATTTTAAACAATTCTCAGAAATTTGTAAACAAACACCCCTCCTTCTGCTACAATCTCAGCCACACGTCCACAAAAATACACCTGCCTCAAATCTCTTTTTCTCAGATAATTATTTTTCCAGTTGTATTTAGCGTTTGATATGAAATTTCATTTAATTATGAAACCTCCTTGGTCTAAAAAAAAATATTTCTCTGTAAAGGAGAAATCACTTATATTCCAGATGGCCTTCTATCCCAGTTGTCTGTTTATAATTTATGTATTATTCAGTTTCCATAATTGCTTCCTAACTGGGAAACTTCACAAGCTGGTATACAGGAATATATATATGCAAATCTACATCCATCCATCTAAACCGCAGACCTAAAATTAGAAGAAAGGTCCACTCTTTGATTTAGAGATTAGCATCGTCCCAAGAATTATAAAAAAGTAAAACTGACAGTTGAAATATAATCCTGTAAGGATAAACAGATGGATGGAAGCAAATGTGATCCAGCAATGATGGAAGCATTTTTTCTTCCATTTCAAGATAAGTGTCTCATTTGTTCCAAATTGGATTCATTTTGTGTTTTGCTGGGAAGATAATTGGTTTCACTATTTTGTTTAAAATTCATTTTTCAGTGGCCTTTGCAGATTGAAATGGCAGGTGTTTTGCAGCACAGGAGGTTTTGTGATCCTTTTAAAAAAACTCTTTAAACAGGGCAAGAATTAATTAAAAGGTACAACACAAGTTTCTCCAGGTATAAAACACAAATATTCTAGCAGTATTTTAACGACACACTCCCTGCAGCAGCTTGCTGTCCTTCTGAAGTGTCTGATTCTCAAAGTCTGTTTAATTAAGAAATATTTTGACATTTTCCAAAATACAAATACAACACTTATCATGTCTCAGTGCTCTTCAGTTGACAGACATTTCATATTGTATAATTTAATCTGACAAAGTGCAACCATTTTGCTACTGCTGTTTAGTAAGTTGAATTCTTTATACTGTATATCCAAATTAAAACCACAGTAGGTTATTTCCATTGTAACTGATGTTATATACAGATGAGAATTAGCCATTCACGGTCACCATTGTTCTGTGCACGATGTATAGTTTTTAAGGCTTCATCTTCATATAATACAAAACATTGTGAGTTATTTGTCTTGAAATGATTAGGGACTTCATGGCCAAGATTGTCAAATATAATATCAATCACCACAGATTAAATTAGCAATACCAAAACTGAACATTCACTCATTGGAGCAGAGCTTCAAAATGTTGAAATAAATAGAAAACAAAAAAAATGGCAAATTTGCTAATGGTGCAGCATATGCGCAGTGGGTTGGTAGGGGAAGGCAAGGCTCCTGCTTCTTATGATGTTTTATAAATTAAGACATGCTGCTTGGATACATTTCATTCATATGCAAAGATGCATTAATGCAAAGGTAACACACTGAGAGAAAAGAAGAAGTGCCCATCTCATTAAGTAGTTTAGTCTCATCATGGAATATTTATTCAAAGCATGCAAGGCCTCTGAATCCAAAAGACCCCCACACACCCATCCATTATAGGCTCTTATTTTACCAATATGCTCTGTAAAGTTCAAGAGGAGAGGTTTACAGTCTCCCCGACACAGATTCTTGAGTCTGAGTGAAACATTTGGACACTGTCTAGTAAAGAATAAATGCGTCAAGATACAGTAGCAGTGTGAAGAGCCTTGGGTCTAGGAGGTAAGACAAAAATAGGTAATAGAACTGCAGTAAAAAAAAGACCACTGAAATAAAGGAAATTAACTCAAGGTGTGCTTTACCAACATGTTCAAGATGAGAACTATATAGTTTCTCTGACACAGATTATTGGGTTTGAGTGAAACATGCAATGGTGATCTGCTTTTATCAAAACACACCTTTAGGTATAAGACTAAAGAAAACTAAATCAGAAATTGTAGAAAACAATTTCAGCAGACTACAGTATACTCATAAAATATGTACAGATAAATGACTGGGTAAGAATACAAATTAGAACATATGGCAGTAGCAGTAGAGTCAATACACTTAGATGAAAGTGGAATAAACACATAGGTGAAAGAACAGATTGTTGTTAAAACAATAAAACAATAAAACATTGAGTTGGATACAGAGAAAACAAAACCAACCAAGCAGAAGACATTTTTAGAATCACAAACTCTGGAATCAATTAGTTTGCAGGAAAAGAGTGGATGTGAACAGCCACAGAAAGAGATTTAAAGAAGGATGTTCAACTTCATCCAGCTGTGAATCAATGAGTCTGAGGTCAGACTGTCATCGTCCAGAGAAACATACAGTATTCCTGTGTAACACCATTTACATATGCATCAGATTTTATTGTTCCAGGGTGCACAGGACTGCTTGGATGTTCTAAGCACCCTGAATTAGCAAGTCTTGATGTTTTTTTTAACATGCTGCAGAAAGTGATTGCTACAAACTCAAGATATGTGACTACTGTATGCAGCACTCCACTAATGCATTCTTAGATTTAGGATGAGTCACTATTGGTTCAACTGTACTGTGAGTAAATTAGTGTCTCTGCAGAATTTCTAGAATGTCAAGGAGAAAACAGAAACCAGAGCAGGTGGGGCAGTCTTCAGAGCTCTCTCAGCAGTGATATTCACATACAGTATTCTTAAATGGGTACATTGGTATATTCATGAGGTATTCCAGTCTGTACATGTAACTTGCAACACAGTGGTTTATTGTCTTCTTAGGTGGTTCAGACAAAGTGATATTTTTCAGCACATAGCAGAAATTAAATTATTTAATGAACTATTCTGTATGTTGCTTAAGTAGGCGTTATCAGTCAATGCCAAATAGCTTACAGTTGCTGTGATTACTAAGGTGGCAGTCAAATGTAAGCCGAATGTAATAGGCTTATGCTTTTGAGAATATTTTAGGCTTGTCAAGTTACAGTGACACCTGTGGTGTGTCAAGCACCTGTGATTTTGTGGTGAGACTCATGTCACTCCTCCAACGGATGTTTCTCCTGCTGTTGCCATTGAAGGATTTGCAGCACAAATAACAGAAAGGTTTTCCTACATGCACAAAGTATATCTTCAACACATTGATCCAAGAGAAGCTTTTAGTCAAGACAATTAGAAAATGGCAATTCCAAACTGAGGAGCATAAAAAACAACAGCAGAGTTATTTAGTGTGGTAAAATTAAATACAACTTTTGTTCTACATGGCAAAATGATCACTGACTTCCACAAAAGAAAACAAATACCTTATCAGAGTGTATGATACCTTCAAAGGTTGTTATTAACAGCAATCAATTGCTACTTAATTACAACAAAAGTACAGCATAGAGAAATAAGCCATTGAGATGTCTGTCCTTGCTTAAATAAAAGCATTAATAAAGACTAAAAATGTTCTGGAGAGGAAAAAACAACAATTGCAGATTGTCATGCTCCTGGCAACAGCAACATTCCCATGAGTCATTCAAACTAGACCAGGACGCCATTCAATTAAGCCAACCCTTTTACAATCACTCCCGATCTAGTTCTCAATCTCACTAATTAGAAGCCCTGTTTAGTTTCTTCGAACTTCTGTATCCTTGCTCCATCATTAGAATCTTAATCTCTCTGTGAAGGGTCGCATCTTGCTAAACAAAAGTTTTGCTTCCCCGCTTGCCTGTAGTGGGATAGAACGGTTTTCTGTATATTTTGCCCTATTAGTCTTAAGCATTTTTTCTTTGCTCCCTTTTTTGTTTCCCGTTTTTTTCTACTTTTTCTTTGTACTTTATTTTTTCCTATTTTTATGATCCTTTCTTTCTTGTTTGGCTCACCTTTTAGTTTTTAGCTAGGAGCCTCGCTTTTTTTAGACAGTTCTTAATGAACTGACCAGTTTCCAGCCTGTATCATTTCTCATTGAATCTCGTGATCCAGACATCTATCATCATTTCCTTACCATCTTAAACAGCACACTAAAAAATACACTTGGGCTTCGCCCAACCATCACACTGCTGCACAGTTTACCACCAACTGCAGCATAACAGAGATTAAATGGAGCTATCTCATTTTTGTCAATCCATGCAGTCATTCTAAGTTCTTATCTATATGGAAACGATAGAAAGTCAGGAGAAAATACATAGTGGAGTGCAAGTGAGATTATTTTAATGGCAACAAAGTTCAGACTGGCACTTTGAGTGCTAGCCAGACAGTGCACAGTTCCTGCAAAAGATAGACAGATTTCCTGAAGGCAAGGTTGCTACTTTGAAACTGTTCAGTCTAGAAGCAGAAATATATATATATGCCATTATTTTCATGTATAGTACTTGTCCAGGCCTTTATTTTTACTTTAAATACAAAGTAACACATCAAAGCCAAAACATTATGTTAGTGGTCAGTCAAGTAACAGTAACATTTTGCATAGGGATTTTATCCAAAAACGCAAGACGAAGAAAGTGAGAAACAGCAGAGTTTAAGGATGTGAACAAGATAGGGAGTTTCTATTAATATACAAAATAAACCACTGACATTTTCAGCATTGTACATCTTAATGCAAGACCAGCTGCTGCATAAATGTAAGTTAAACCTAACAAGAGTGTGTGGCCTGAAGCCTGCCTCTGTCTGCAGATGGTCTGCCCCGAAATAAGCAGGCACTGACAGCCCCTGAGCTTGCAGGTGGTGTGTTGAGCCTCACAGCTGGAAACAACATGCAGGAGAGATGGCACAACAGGAGCAGGGAAAAGAAGTCAGGAGGTGCAGCTTGCCCTGGGAGTTTAGCTGGGGAAGCTAATTACTTTCCCCATGAGAGAAGGCCCTACTCTGCTTCCCAAACCACAACACACTTTTTAATGAATATTAAAGACTTGAATATCCAGTGCTGGAATTTGCTCAACAACAAAAGAGGGCACTTTGTAAAATAATACAAAAGAAAAAGAAAGATGGGCAGCATGGTAGCATGGTGGTTAGCATTAATGCATTGCATTGCTGGGGTACTGGATTCTATTCTGGACCTGGGGTACTAGCTGGGTGGAGTTTGAATATTCTCTCTGTGTCCACTTGGATTTTTCCTGGTGCTCCAGTTTCCTCCTTCTTAACACCTCACAACAGAGCATCTTAGAGATTTCTGTTATAATGCTCTGATAATCTGTTCAACAACTTAGAATGTGTACATAAATGAGATTACAGATAAACACTATGTTCTGCTCTATCTCTATAAACAATATACTGTAGTTGATTTACCATTTTACTACCATTTTCTCTGTTCTTTCCTATTGTAATACCACATGTTAAGTCATCTATTGACCGATAATAGCTGGAATAAAAACATCTAATTTACAGGCAGAATACATCAGTTTTATTTTCTTCTAAGAAATCAATATTTTATAGTTTTCAACTTTAACAACACTGACATTCTCTCATATCTTTCTGTGTGTAGCTAGACATTTTCCACACCCTGCCATGACTCAGGGCTAGCGAATTGAAAACGCCAACCTCAATGGTGCTTGAAAATGAAAGGCAGACACTTTGATATCTTTTCCAGAATATAACAACAAATAACAATGGCAACAGAAAAAAATAGATTCAGTCATTAGGCTGGGCAAAAGAGAACCCAGTTGGTATCAGCAGATAAATATTACACGCCTAACATTTAAACTACAATAAAGTGACAAAGACACTCTATCACTGAGAGGAGACAAACTACCTACACAAAGGCCAGCCAAGATTCTTCATTAAATAAAGCTCTAAAGTTTTGCTCCCAATGTAATTTATAGCTTATGTAAGCCCTTTGACAGCTATCATCGTGGGCTGCATTGTTTTAAATCAGAGGTTACACAAACGTCAAACTGTTTGTATACAGAACACGCACTATAATGCATCAAAGCAAGGTGGAATGTTGGATGGAAAAGGTGAACTTTGTTTACAATTCCATTTATGAACTGGTACATCCAGTATACAACAATTTAAAATACTGCAGTTGTGTGCCTTTATAGACAAAAAGCATTTGTACTGGAATATGTAAAGCACATGTTTACAGTATATGCCAAAAATCTGCAATGATGCCCTAGCAGAACAAAATTTCTGAATTATTTAAGACTCAACACAGCCTTCATGTTTGCAATATTACTATTTTTTCTTAGAATCGCCCATTTTTATAAGCTCTCTTCCCTTGCTTGCTTGATAGAGCTGACAGAGAACTGTAGCCAGAAGGAAGGCAGACACGAATGGAAATGTCATGTAGATGGCAGCTACTATACTGCATGATTAGAAACGTCAGTTTTTGGAACAATGAGAACTTAACTAGAAACTCCTTCAGAGACAAACTGGAGATGGATGCATCCATCAAGGTTTAAACAGTCTTCCATGTCTCCTCTGCAAAATAATCATTAATAATCAATAATAATCAGTTTGGCACCTTATTTTTATATAGATAATAATATCAGGGCTATTCCTTTACTCTAATATTTGAATGACCTTCCTGTAGTTCTATAGTACTTTTTCCCTAAAATACAGACATATCTTGTAGGTTAGATTATAAGGATACATTTAAGGACTTGTCTCTCTGTCTATAATTACTACAAAACCATTGTGAAAATCAAAAGCCTTTACATTCTGTACATTCTGCATACTCTAAAACCGGTGGTGAGTGACTGCTTTCTGGTGCTGTTTGGTGAATGGGAGGAATTGCTGAGTTAGCAGAGCTAAGGGAGTATTAAGAATAAAGAGACCCATAGGTAAGACAGAGGAATTGAGCTTGAAGTACTGAATGTAAGCATCCTGACTTAACTGGTCCATTTACAATGCCTGAATAATTAATGAAGGATTCCAGGTTTAACCCCCGCCCCCCCAAATAGCAACTACAGTCCTCCCAGACATCTGTCTAAAAACTCCATTTGAGGGAATCAGTTCTCAGTTGTCTACCTCATCTGTTGTGAAGTGTGCATGCCACATGTCACCCAGGTGGAGGCTCCTCTTTTGTGGCAGGTTGAAATGCTTCTCCATCACAAACTTTGACATCCCTTAGGAGTTCAAGAAATTATTTGTTATTCTCAGAGAGTGAATGCATTTCCTTCAACATTTTGTAGTTTTAAGGACTGCCATCCCTCTCAATCTGAAACATTCCTGCGATGCTATCTTCTAGAAACTGGATTATTCCTTGATGGGTGCTAGGGGGCATGTTGGAATTCACTGATGAGGGAAGAGGGATGTATGACCTCACTGCCTCAGGGCTGGGAGGAGCTTGAGAGACTAATAATAATAATTCCTTACACTTATATAATGCTGTTCTGGACACTCCACTCAAAGCGCTTTACAGGTAATGGGGACTCCCCTCCACCACCACCAATATGCATCCCCACCTGGATGATGTGACAGCAACTATAGTGCACCAGTCCGCTCACCACACACCAGCTATCAGTGGAGAGGAGAACAGAGAGATGAAGCCAGTTCATGATTGATAAAGGCCAGGGAGAAATTTGACCAGGATGCCAGGGTGATGCCCCTACTCTTCGAGAAACACCCTGGGATATTTAACGACCCCAGAGAGTCAGGACCTTGATTTTACTTCTCGTTCAAGGCACGGCACCTTTTTTACAGTGCAGTGTCCCCGTCACTAAACTGGGGCATTAGGACCCACACAGACCACAGGGTGAGTGTCCCCCCGCTGGCCCCACTAACACCACTTCCAGCATTAACCATAGTTTTTCTCAGGAGGTCTCTCATCCAGGTACTGGCCAGTCTCAAGCATGCTTAGCTTCAGTGGGTTGCCAGTTGTGCAGGGTGATATGGCTGCAGACTGAGATGGTGTCCCCCCATTATACAGTATATCTTTGTATCACAAACTGTCGCAAGAAAAGTTACATATATTTTAATAATATTTTGAACATCTGACCACTGACTAAAATGCAATGTATAATGATGAAAATTCTCTGAAAAGTGTCAGTGTTAAGAACAACAGTGGTCAAAGTGGGACTTGTATCAATGGCCCTATATACAGCACAGTACAGCCAGAATTTTCAATCCTATTTTTTAAGAGTCAAAAGCTTAAGAACCTTATTTCTTAGCTTGCCTGCCAGGGATGGTTTAATTTTTTATGTTCCTTTTCACCATGATACTCTATATTCAGTTTCTCTGTGAATTCTGTCAGTGAAACCAATATCTTCTCAGAGTATATTATTTGACTCCCTGCTGAGGTTATTTACTGATAACGATAAGTCATTTAGTTTCTTTCATAGAAAGAATTATTTCAGTTAAGATATGTGTATTATTTAAACGAATTAAGGACCATTAAGTTTCATTTTAGATTAAAAACAAAAACAAGTAAAATGGTTTCCACTGCACAATTTTCTATAGCTCAATGGGACCCTGATCAGGTTATCCTCAGTTTATTTCTTTAGTATAACTTGCTGTCTTTACAGTACAAAAAGGTCAGAAATACATTAAAAATACTTGCTGAATTCGTTATTATTACATTTTAATGCTGAAAAACCACCCTATTAATTGTTCAGTTTCAACAAAGATCATTTTCAAATCTTGCAGTACACGTTGAATTATTTTACAGATTATAATCTTGATGAATTCCTTATGAACACTTCTTATTTCTTTAAACAGGGAATACGATGCCCAGAATGTGTGAGATTCTGCTAAATTTGTGAAAAATGCAACGACTTGAAAGTCCATGTTCAGTGGGCCAGAAAGCCCCTGAAAAGAAATATTTTGGATTGACATCTTCCATTTCAAGAACTTTACCAAGTATTGAAAGTCAGCCCCTGAGGAGAGTTTTAATATATTTAACACACTTTCATGCCCACATTTGTGAAGAAAAATGCCTGCAGTAGTGGAATAATTTCTTTTTTTCTTATGTAGCATTTTTAAAGCTGTTTCAGGATGAGTAATCACACAAGGTTCATAAAAGTGAATAAAAGCCGTTAGCAGCATCTTATTTCCAATGATATGGATTCTCAATTGTGTTTTTTTAACCCTTTTAAGATATAGGGTCACTGGGTCTTTTAATTTAAAAAAGAATGGAACCTCTGAAGACAGCCCAGTAATCCCAATGTTATTTTCTAAGCACTAAATAATGCCATTAACTACTGGCTCTCTCAGTAAAAAGCCTGTGCTTGGAGATCAGAATGAGTCTTATAACCTGAAGGTTGCTGGTTTGAATCTAGGATGCTGTGGGGATAAAATAAAGAGTGGGAAGAAAGAAGCTAGGATTATTTTCACCTCAGTGTGCACCAGACACTGGGTAGCAGCACCGTTTGGAAGTCCTACAGTGGAAAATTTGCATGCTACTATGCTTTGGCAGTTTCCCCAAGTAAGTTTCAGGTTTCTGTGGTTTTCCAGGACGCAGACATATGCTCTTTCTCAGCTGTACTGTACTTTACTCTGTTTTACCATGATTTAATTATGCCTCTTTATACTTAAAATATTACAGGCTAGATATTCAAAAATCTTTTCAAGAAATGCACTCTGTTAAGGTTTTGTGTGGTCTATTGTTGATTTAAACTTCTGCCTTTTCACGTTTGAAAAGGAAAACATCACTTGAAAGCATTTCAAAATACCATTGAAATTCCATTTGATCTATTTGTCTGACTTATAGAATGTTAACAGCAAGAAACAACCAAGTAAATATTTTCAGGAACATGAAAAAAATGATGTCACGATGCATAAAATCATAACGGGTGGAAAAACTGATTAGGATAGAGAAAACATTCTGGTCCAATTTTCTTTGCGGGCAATCTAATGGGAAATTACCCATCTCACTCATTTACAATGGTGTGAGCAATTTATTTTTGTGTGCTCATGCTTCATTCACACCTTTTACAAGAAATGTGTTGCCTATCTAAATGATATAAATCTCAGAAAGGGATAAAATCTCATTTTACAATAGTTTTCTTGTAGGCTTTCACCTTTCAGCACTTATCTACATCTTTAAGTAACTCTTGGACTGTATTGCACTAATGTTTTTAATTCTCACAATGATAATGTAATTTGCATGTTGCTGATATTCCCTGTAGACACAGAACACATTCCAGCAGGGTATCTATATTACTGATATGTATTGTACTGTATATACAAGTGTGGATGCAGTTCTTAGTTCTTTTAACTTTTTAGTGATGTGTGCAGCACTTGCGTTAAACATCCAACATTCTTCTTAATTCTTCTTTTCTTATTATGTAATATTATTTTTTCTGCTGATTATATTTTTAACTTTAGAGTAGATAGGAAATTGTGGTTGGACTACATCTATAACACAGCATACTTCCTGCCACTTGGTATAATCAACTCTAGGCTCTGCCACAGCTTTCATACAGGCATGAACATGATCACAATAACATCTTATTCACCTGGGTTGGTCCTCTCTAAGAAGCAATATAGCTTGGAGAGGCCATGTCATGTACCCTACAAGGTTGTGGAATTTGTTTCACCGAATTCTATCCATTTCTTTTAGCATGCCTTCAGTTGAGGATATGAAGAGGGTAATGGAGTGTGGGATTGAACTGCCTATTCTATTGGTTCCATCAGGTTTTAGTAGGACTGAGATTTGGGGATTTTTCTAGCCAGAGGAGGTGATGAAATTCTGTCTCAAGATTCTGAAGCAGATCGTGCAGCGCCTGCCATGGACAGAGCCTATTTACTTGACCCAGAGATCATACTAGTTCTGCTTGTGAGTTTAGTTCTTCAGAAATCTGTATAAAACTACTAAAGAATTAAAAACAGCACAGAGCACCCAGGCAGAATGATGTGAGCATTAACCTTGTGTTGCTCATTAAATTTGGCAAAAACTGGAAAACAAAGATCTGCCCATGAACTACTAACACACAACAGTGTTTTTTATTTTTTTCAGTTAGTCCAAGAGGTGAAGATCTACCTCATTCTTGTTATCTCAGAGGGCAGAGGAGTGTAGAACCCTGTGGATAGCCATAAACTGTGCCGCAAGCTGATAAGCACAGAACAACCGGAGGATTACAGGGAGCCTTCTGCACCTCTGTACTGGGTACTAACAGTTAATATCAGAGAAGAGATTCACCAGTTGCTTTCTGGAAAGATAGGATTTTTGAAGATTTGTTGGAAGTGCAACTGCAGTTAAACTTTTCAAATTACATAAGGGGTCACATTCTTACCACAGTAAAAGCAACCTTGTTTCTCCCATAAGGTATTATGTGATTATGGAAACTCTGTATTCACTATATAACCACGCATCCACAGGTATTGCATTCACTATACACAGAAACTGTATTACAAAAATCTCCATTTCCTTTAAATACAGTTCCAGACAATTTGAGTTGACGTGAGAACAGCAATAAATAGCAGTAAGTCACCACAGTCATTTTATCTTACCCCTTTTTCCTCCATTACACTTTTTACTAATGTGAGGTTACTTAAAAAGCTACATCTCCCTAACAGGACATCCTATTTTCAAGTTTTTTCTGTTGTACTTTATCATAACAAAAACAATAACAATAACAATATAATAATCATAAAAATGAATTTCTGGCAGGTACAATTGCACACATAATGGAGAAGAAAAAAATACAATGTTGAAAATACATACAGTTTAAACAGTAATTTAAGCATCCAGCTTTTGTGCCATATAAAGCCGTCCATGATTAATCTGATCATACAGCAGGAAGTCAAGCTGTGGGAGATATTTTGGTGTAACAGTTATAGGCTGTCAGTGCTAGCATTGGCCAGTACCATCATGTGCTGTGGAATATGTTGTTGCAGTATACAGTAAGACAGTATACAGTTGTGAAAATAATGTTTGTGACATTGATTTCTGCATGAATGGCTCCTAAAATGTGATCTGATCTTCATCTGAGTCATAATAATAAATAATCAAGGTCATTGGTGGAAAAAGAGTGTGAATCCTTATATTTAGTAACTAGTGGAACCTCCTTTATTGGCAATAACCTCAACCAAACACTTTCTGTAGCTGCCGATCAGACCTGCGCAGCAGTTAGGGGATATTTTGTCCCATTTCTCTATACAAAACTGTTTCAGTTCATGTATAGTTTTGGGATGTCTTGCTTGAATGGCCTGCTTCAGATCACGTCATAGCATTTCAATGGGATTGAGGTCAGGACTGTGACTTGGCCATTCTAAAAATATGGAATTTCTTCTGTTTGAGCCACTCTGTTGTTGATTTACTCCTGTGTTTTGGATCATTGTCATGTTCCATGACCCAACTTCTTTTGAGTTTTAGATCACAGACAAATGCCCTGACATTCTGCTGTAGAATTTCCTGATATTCATTAGTCCCTCAATGATTGCAAGCCGTCCAGGCCCTGAGGCAGCAAAGCAGCGCCACACCATTAAACTCCCTCCAGCATGCTTCACAGTTGGAATGAGGTTTTTTTCTCCAAACATAATGCTTTGTACATTTACCAAAAAGTTCAACTTTTGTTTCATCTGTCCACAGAATATTGTTCCAGTAGTGCTGTGGAACATCCAGGTGGTCTTTAGCAAATTTGAGATGGGCAGCAATGTTTTTTCCATAAACACCACTCTTGCTCCGTATTTTTCAAATGGTAGACTCATGAACACAGATGTTATTAAGTGCAAGAGATGCCTGCAGATCTTTAGCTGTCACCTTAAGGTTCTTTGTCACCTGTTTGAGGATTGCACAGTATTCCCTTGCACTGATCTTTGTAGGACGCCCACTCCTAGGGAGAATAGCAATGGTGCTGAATTTCTTCCATTTGTAAACTACTGTATCTGCCTGACTGTGGACTGATGGAGGCCTAGGTCTTTAGAAATCCTTTTGTTACCCTTTCCAGTCTTACGAGCTTCAATAACTCTTTTTCTGAGGTCCTCTGAAATCTCTTTTGATCAGGCCATATTGCTCTTCAGCACAATTCTGTGAAGAGCAGGTAACCAAAATTGTGTGAATTTTTATACAGCAGGGCAGGTCAAACCCACACCTGAATTGATAGGAACACCCGACTCCAATTACCTGACTCCAATTACCTTCTTTTCAAGATGTCATTATCCTAGAGGTTCATATACTTTTTCTATCAATTACTTTGATTGTTAAACCATTTGTTCAATAAAAATATGACAATAAAAAGTGTTGTGTGTGTTTTTTGTTAAATAAGACTACCTTTATTTATTATTATGACTTAGATGAAGATCAGATCACATTTTAGGAGCCATTCATGCAGAAATCCAGATAATTATAATGGTTCACAAACTTTTTCTCACAACTGTAAGTGCTGCCTTCAACTGATTGACTGGTGCTCTTTATACATGGTCTTATAGCTTTCATGATCAGAATGCTCCTTTATATTTAGTTTTAAGAAAGTTATTAGTGATTGGAACGACAATAGCTGAATACATTTTTGCTTTAGAACTGCCACAATATGCGTCATGTTTTGATGACATGCTAAATCCCTTGGATCCTACAGTATGTAAAAAGCTTTTATTACAGAACATAAATTACTGTATGTACAAATATCTGTTTAAAGTATTTCACATTGTATCTTCTTGTAAGAAGAATTAGCATATTCTAAAATGTTGTTTGTGTAGATGTGATGATTTGTCCTTTTAAAAAAACAAGAAAAAGACAGAAGAACTGTGTATCTTACAAAGCCACAAATATCTTCATACACATGTGCAAAACAAAGACCAGTTCTCTCCTACAGGGCAGTGAATATTTTCATCAGAAAGATGACAAAAAGCAGCACAAAGGAAAATGGATGCTTCTAATAGTCAGATAAAGCTTTCAATCAGATAAAAATTATATGTGATTGTTTATATGAAACAGTTTTATATTATAATATATGCTGATGGAAAAAAGAAACACAACACCTCCTCCTCCATACTCTGGCTGTGTGGAACAGGCTGAAGAGTGACTTATCAGTGAAGACGACCTGATTCCACTGCTGATGAGTCCATCGCAGCCTCTGTCTGGCCCAAGCCAGTCGGGTGTGACATCTAAGAGGTGTGAGCTGAGGGCCTCTGACAGGTCACCTTGCTCTATGGTCAGCAGCATGGAGCCTCACTGTCCTGTCACTGATGCGGGCATTGTGACTGCTGGCAGTTTCAGCTGCAGTACGGGTGGCAAATCTGAAACGATTTCTCAGATGGACCAATCTGATGTGTCGGTCCTGCTCTGGTGTGGTCACTCAAGGGCAACTGGATCTTGGATGGTCATCTGTCCTGCCGGTCTGCTGAAACCTTCTCTGCAGTCAGGACACAGCGGAGTGGCTTATTCCATAGTGTCTGGCAAAGCTGGCACATGACATGCCTGCCTGCAGCATGCCAATGGCCCTCTCCCTTGTTTCTTGTGACAATCGAGGCATTATGGAATGCACAGAAAACTAAGTGTGGCTCTTTTCTTGCAGTGACCTAATCTTTGAATTAAGGCCTTTTTAAAGGTGACCTGATCAGGCATTGTTCCACCTGGACCTCGATAGGTAAAAGTGCACTTAACAAGCTTTCGTGCGATTGGCAAGTTGCAATTCCTCACTGCACAAGCTGTATTGTTCGTCAGAGGGCTTTAAACAAATTGACAACTTTTTGTGAAAGTACATAAACTATAACTATAGTATTTTAATTCCAGAAAATGTTGTGTTTCTTTTTTCCATCAATACTGTATATTACTGTATTCCTGTGTTATTGCTGCCAAAAGAGTTTTTTGCAGATAAAAGTAAGTCCTGGATCAAATTTATAATAAGTAATTACTAATATTAATAATAATACTAACCAAAACAACACCATGTCAATACAGAAAATTTGCTTTAAAGAATGTGCCTTAGTGCTTGCAAGCCAAATTTACAACTTGGTATCCATTTCTGATATTTCCATTTTAACAGACGGGATTGTTTTTAGTTTTTTGTAGCTTGTAGATGCACACATATACAATAACAGTGCAAGCTGCCATTTCATTTGAAATGCTACTGTTAACTGTTTAGTGTAGTTAGTAGTTTACTGCTCATTCAATTTCACTTATTGACCCATTTATTACCCTAAGGATACACTCCTCCCGACAAAGATTGTTTATCCTGATTCCATAGGTGGGATTGAAATAGAAACAAGTTAGAGTAGCTATTTTATTTTGGCCAGCATGTTTTCTAGAGAGGTTTTCTAGAGAGGAGGAGCCTGAAGCACTGGCTAACCACCATGTGCTCGTGGAGGGAACAAGGGAGGACCATCCAGACAGGGCTGCACCTACAGTAGGTGACCCAGGACACTGGAGTTGTGAGGTAGCTGTGCTGTCCTCTTCCTATTTATTGATAATATCTTTTCAAGTTTTTTTGAACAATAATTCACCCTAACAAGCAGCAATAAAATTCCACAATGATTTAACTGTGTTCAGGTAAGGGGTGCAAATACATACAGTATAACTGCAACTCTGTAGATACACAGTAGCTAGTCAGGTAGTAAAGCTTACCAATTTAACAATTTGTTTACTATTCAACATACCTAGGGTTTTGATTCTTCCATTTTTTCATCACTGTCAGTTGACAGGTCTAACCATTGGCAGCTATAGACTCAGAAGCTGGAGTCTCCTTATCTTCACCTAGATTGTGTGGGTGCAGTAAATGTATTTTATTCAGTTACACATTTTAAAGGACTATGCAGTATCGCCCGCATCCCACTATCACATGTTGCTTTTCCACTTGACATTTATCATCAAACTCCCCATCTTTGCAATGGTGGAAATAATTCTGAAGATCCCTCAGTTACATTTTTATTCTCTACATCTGTAGCTAGTTCCTAAAATTAACTAGTGAAAGATTATTCTTTGAAATCCAGTTAATAGTCAGTCAGCTACATTTGCATGGGGATAAGACTTAACTAGGATTACATCAAAAAAGGAGGTAATTCTTATGTGAGTATTTGGAATAACAATGATTTTGAGAAACATTTTTTTCTTCGATTTTCAAGAAACAGCTGAACAAGATCTTGAGGCAACAAATGAGCAAAACAGTTGGAATGGCTCCCTCTAGTTTCTGATGTTCTGAGTTTCTTAGGCATTTCTGTAGGTCATACAATAAATCCCAGTACCTTGGCTGTGTTTTTGTTGTATTAGTTTAATTTCCTTATCCCAAGAACCTAACATCAGTTACTTAGATCAACTAAAATGATCAACTTACAGTATGAGTGATGCACTCAAGAAGGTGATACATGGTGATAAAAGAACATTATGTGTTTGCATTTTTCTTTTTGTCATGCTGTGGCTGGAAGAAATAAAAGTTTCCTCAAAGCTTTGCATTCACAACTGTTGCATTAACCTTTTAAAGCTTCTTAATGGCTCAAGATAGGAGCCATTACGGGATAATCTTGATAACATCAGATTTGCTGAGAAACAATTACAATCTCAATTTAGGTTACTGCATGATAGATAAAGTTCTTTTGGCATTCTTTTTTCATTTATAGAATTTAAAAGATGTATTGGTTAATGATTTTGTAGTAAAGACATTTTCAAGGTTAAATCTAGTTTCTGTACTCTTTTCAAGTTCTAAAATCTAAATTAGATTCAAGATAAATATTGATGTGGATAAAACTGATACAAAATAAATTAACACATTTCACTTCAGAAAAATACACTAATGCACATCTATTTCAGTAGCCTGTTTGGCCCATAATTAATATTATTCACATTTTAAATGCTGAACTGTTAAGTTGCTTGATAGTTTGAGTAGTATTGTTCCTACTAGTATTGGAAAATCCCTGGGTCTAAACTCTAGTCATGTAATTACATAAACATAATAACATTACATAAAAGAATTGGCATAAATAGCTATTCAGAAATGTATTATTTTAATTCAAAGAGCAGCAAAAGATGCAGCCATGCCCTCCTCAGTAATGAAGAACTTGGTATTGGCACAACTGAAGGCATTCTGCCAGTGAAAGAAGTTGCCAGGGTAGTGAAATGTGCTATTTCTAATGGAAAATCTGCATGTAAAGGAACTTGTGCATTAGCAGAATGAAAATTATCTGCATGGTTACAGGCCATTTGGGGGTAATTTTGAAACTAGACAAACAAAATCAAGATCTTCTGTGGGCCAGATGACACTGAGGTGGTAACAGACAGAGAGGCAGAATCACCATTGTGATCTTGAAAAATCTGACTGAAATCAATACAGTATGTGAAGACTGAAGCACGGTGAGTGTGTGTTAAGACGACTTTGCATTGCTCAAACCATCTAGTGGGGCAGTGGAAATGTGATGATGTAGAGGGTAATCTGCTTTAAAAATAAAACTTTTGGTGCAG
This sequence comes from Atractosteus spatula, assembly GCF_055471065.1. Classification (NCBI taxonomy): domain Eukaryota; kingdom Metazoa; phylum Chordata; class Actinopteri; order Semionotiformes; family Lepisosteidae; genus Atractosteus; species Atractosteus spatula. The sequence continues at coordinate 10,800,581 of NC_142723.1, forward strand.
ATTAAAGGCAATTTAACACTCAGCAATACCATGAAAAAGTTATTGGTCCAGGGGTTTATATAGTTTTGTAAACCAATCAAGAAATAATGAGTCTCCAAAAAGAACAATGTAACACAATTCTAAGATTCTAATGGCAACTTCAAGATTATTATCTCCAGGTTATGTTATGACCATATGATTTCCTGATCCAAGTACAATAGAATTTCTGTGGAACCATTTATTAATTTTATCAACAGTGGATAACTGTGACTGACCATCCTTCACCATTTGGCTGCAGCTGCACAATAAGAGTAGCTGAATAGCCCATGGAAGCCTGTCTTAAAGTTAATGCATTAGTTCTACTGGCATTTCATCAATGCACATAGAGATCATTATTGAAACCCACTTGGTAATGTTTTTTTTAATTATTTTTGAAAGTTTATCATGCCTGTTAGTTATGTATATTTGCTCAAATTTTCTGGAATTTTGTTTGATGTTTATATTCTCAGTATTCAATAAATACTGTAGTGTCCTGACCCCAGAAACAGGTTGTCTGGGAGCTTAATCATCAGACCTTGACTGTTCAAAAAGTGCTCAAATCAATTCCCCTCTCCCCTCCTCAATAGGGCCCCTCTCCCTTTTTCGCTCTCTCGCGCATAAGCCCAAAGCTGAGCAGTTGAAGCCATTACTCCCACTCCATCCTCTTTCCTTCCTACCTCTCTTTCCTGAGTGACTAACACACCTGTGTCCCTGAAAAGGGCAATAAAATAAAAATAAAACTGAGCTGCAGTTCCAGTCTCCTGTCTCTCTTAATACACCGCTATCTGTGCAAATAGAAATTAGGGGGGTCACTAAATAGACCAGAGTATCATTTCCTTATTAATTATAAATACTTCTGAGTGTTTTATTTTTGCTCAATAAAGTGATTTTTATTTTTGTTGTTCACAAATGTTTCAGATTACTGCAAATATATGAATATGATATGTTTGGCTTGTTTGATGGTTGACTTGCCATATGGAAAAAGATTTTGGCATTCCAAAGGTGCCACCACACATTTGTTTTTCATTTCTAACTGAAATTGTAAAGATCTTTGATGACAAGTTTGTTGAAAATGCTTGTGCATTTTTAGAAACTATAAAATAAAAAAAAAATCAGAGTCAGGTATTGTTTTGCCTGTAGCCTAAAGAACAATAACATTGTTTAATGCAATTAACATGACAGTATTCAAATGGCTTCATTTCTTGTCAATATTGTATTATAAAATGTTTGTTTTCTATATGCCTTCGGGTGTTATATGATAATGCTGCCACATAAAAATAACTCTTAAATCTTATGAAACAGACTTTCTGGTGCAGAAAATATAGTTTAATGTTAAAATTAAGACACTGCCATGCATGATTTAACTATTTATTGAAAAATCTCTTTTTTGAAAAAAGAAAAATTACATTTCCATTAAAAATGAGCCCTTGTGTGTGAAAGAAATAGAACAGAACAGAAATAAATGATATTGCCCATGCTCAGTTTCCCCTAATGTAGCAGTTGTCTTGTAAAAATCAATATGATGATGGTGGACATTTAAACCTAAACAAGACTGACTGGGACTGAAAGCCTGAGGATAAGAGAAGATTCTGGAATATTAATAGTAATTTTGTTTTCTAATTGACTAATTTATGTACAGAACATTTTTTATTATGCTTCTTTTTTTGGCAATGTAAAGCATAATGGGGCATAAACAGAAGTCCGTTTTAAACTTCCAAGCACACGGATTCTAGCTGTTTTTTCACATTTGTCTTTCTGTTCAATGCTCTACAAGTTGTCACTTTTAGGATGAAGTTTTATTTTTCCCCCAACAAATTTGCTTCATCAGTAAGTTTGAAGTATCATTAAATATACTTTCTCTTGGTAACAAGATAACGCTTCGCATCAGCTATTAAAATAGAGCAATTTGCCTTATATTTTCTCTGAAACTAAAAAAAAGACTTTGCAATTGTCTTGTTGATAACCTATATCAAACAACAGGAAAAACATTTTGACTTTTGCAGAACTTTCCTCTGTGCTTCCACCATGACCCTGAAGAATTTCCAGAGCAACTGGATTGAAAACTTTTTTAATTTCTCATCCAGGCCTCTGAAAGCTAGGACTGATCAAATTCTAACCTGCACTACATCCTTAATTGCCTGGGGCTCTGCAGAGCACCTAGAGTGGTGATCCATTGTGAGAAAAAATATTTCATTCCCGTCAGCAGGTCAATATTAAGAACATTTACCCAATACTGAACCCAATATGAGCTGTCGTCACATTTCTCACCTTGCCATCCTATTTTGACCTGTGTAAAATACTTAATTCAAGTGGATTTTCTCATTTTGATCAGCCTTTGGCCAACAGTAGCCAAAGACAATATGATCTTCTGTGAATTTTCTTACTCAAGATTCATTGGCTACTCAGCAACATTTGTGCACGGGCAATTTTTTTAAGTGTGTGTTTTTTAACAATTGTCCTGTGAGCCATACAGTGTTAACAAGTAATATATCATACCTGTGGCTGCAAGGCATTAATCATTTTTCCATGTCCCTCAAAGGAATGTTACAGTCATGCAGATTTAATGAATCCTTTATGCTCTAATATACCCCCAAATGGTGTAATAGCTCTATCTCTGATATCTAATCAGTAAAAGGCTGTAGGGGAGATAGTGTCATATTTAATAGGCCCCATTAAATTATTGTGTTTAGGCTCATTAACTTTTTTTAGGATAATAACCTTTGCCTAGTCCCCTTAAGTTACACAGTGTGTACAATACAGTATACTAAATATCCCCACAAAAAGTGCATGAAAAAAATATTTTACCCAGAGATGTTGTGATTTCCATAACTTTAATTAATTCTATAGCTTGCATATATAAATTCATAATTATATTCTACACTGTACAGTAAAGATATTTCTGCAGTGATATTTGATCCACAGTGTACAGTACTTAGTAGGAACCGATTGTATAATAGAGGTAATATAGCATGGATTTGGTTTATATGCAGTAAGACATCTTCAAATGCTTCCAGAATGATCCATTCAGAATGCGTGATAGCATCATTCCTGTAGTGGAACAGCTGCACTTTGCTTTGCTACTGTATAAGATGGTGTATTTTGGTTTTATGATTCCTTGGCCAAAGACGATCGATCAGTGCCACTTATGGTGCTTTAGATGAAAGAAAAAACATTAACTTTCTACAACAATTCACTTAATATGGAATCATAAGATCAGATCAGATCAGATCACTTTATTGGCCATATACAATTTCTTGTATTAGGAATTTGTCTTTTCACATACCCCAACTTGCTCTCCATGAGACACACAGACAGGGAGAGAAGCTTGGTGTCAGAGCGCAGGGTCATCCATTTATACGGCACCCGTGGAGCAGTTGGGGTTAAGGGCCTTTGCTCAGGGGCCCAGTAGGAGTAGGAAATTTTGCTGCTGGCCGCAGGATACAAGCCGGCAACCTTCCAGCCACAGGCGCAGATCCTTAGCCACAGTGCCACTGCACCATGTAATTACTAGGAAATTTAGTGGTTAAAAGATTAGTGATATTATGAAACCAAATCAAAAATGTGTTTGCATCTCCCTTAGACACTGGGAAGCACATAAAAAATCTACTACACTATTCTATGTTTCAGATTTTAACCCACTAACTCTGTTTTTCAAAAAACAACAACAATGGCAATGCCAAAAAAATCTTCCTCGCAACTAACTGGCTACACTGAAAATACTAACCTACAGCAAATAAAAAAACAACAGCTCTCCAACATTACCCCTCATAACATCCCTAAAATATACACCAATGTCCAAAAACAAACAAGATCCTAAAATTCTCAGCAGATCACGACCAATGACTTCCCAACAGCTGACTTCCAATAAGGCAATATAAGGCACTATACTTTGGGAATAAAATATTACTTTTAATGGCACAAATGGAACGTGAACAAATGCAGGGGGTTTCATTGTTTGAGCTGTTTGTGGAGGGGACAACACAGCTAATTCCTAACTGGATACAATTGGATACAATTGGATCTTGCCTTGTGAAAATGAAAATCAGACTTACTTGATAAGGTAATCTGGCTGAATAATGTCACTTTGTTGAATAGTGACCTGGTGCTTATTGAATCTTTGCACTCTCAGTAAAAGACGTTTTAACTAGCAAATATCAGAATATCAGAATACGTCTTATTTGTAGTTGTGTTATCATTTTTAAAACATGAGGAAGTGATCAGTTTCATTGTGTCCTTTTTAAATAAATATAAATTAACTAAACAACATTTGAAGAGATTATTTTCTATATTGTGTTTTAATTTTTACATTTATGCATCCACCAGTCCATCCATTTTCTAACTGCTGTATGCACAGTGACAAAAGACCCAAAGGAAATATTTTACACAAGATTGGGAAAAGAACAAAGTGTTAATAAATGCGGCTTTTTTGTTTTCAACTTGAGGCAGTGATCTCCCAACCAGGTAGTGGTGAAGAGTTGAAAAGATATACAGTGGGCAGCTGGTTTACCTGCTGGTGGTTAAATGACTGATATAATTTTCATTTAATATTTAACATACTGTGATGTATATAATCAATAAATATGTTAATATAGTATACAAATTAAATGTTATGATTTTTAAAAATTGTATAATTGGACAATTAAGAAAATAAAAGGCTGCTGGGCATCACAATGCATTGTAAAGTGCTTTGCACTTTCTGGATGGCTGGATCTATCTATGTACTGTAACACTGCACAACATTTACGTCAACAGAATAAATTGCTTAAAATTTGATAATTCTATATATAATGATCATTCAGTTATAATGATCATTCTGTGAGAAACCATTTAACAGGTACTTCCAGTGGTTTCAGATTAACATTAGGCAGGGTTCTGAGGAATTATTTTTTCTAAGTCAATTAAGGGGTAAATTAATTAATACTGCTCTACCTATAGATAAGATGGGGAACTGAGTCTGAAGAAGCTACTCATGAAAACACTGGTGTTTATGCTGGCAAACTATTTACAGTACACCTTGTAGTCAATATGGAACCAGACCAGAGAAGAGCAACCACAAACACCCCTGTAATTACAGGTTAAAATAAGTGTATTTTTAGTTTTGAACACAAAAGAATACTAAGGGACCTGACTGAAGTATTCATGATCCTCAAAGGTGATATTCTTTAGAATCTACAAGGAAACATGTTTACCTGTCCATATTGTCGAAAATTGATACCCTGGCTTCTTTCAAGAAGTAGCCAGATCCTCAGATCATGTATCTACAAGCAAACTAAACAGGCTAGATGAGTTCAGTTTACTTTCTTTATTACATTCTATCCTTCAATCCAGATATCCATCCATTTTCTGAACACTTCAGGTTGTGGGGAAGCTGGAGCCTGTCTCAACAAGGAAAAGCACAAAGCAGGGTACTCCCTGAATGGGACAACAGTTTATTGCAACCACTACACCACCATGCTCTAATCAAACAAAACTCTGTTCTGTATATCATTTAATCTAACATCTACAAACTTAGAAAAATTATTATTATGCTTTACACCTTAGGATCTTCCATTAATTTAGTTGAAAAAAAATCTGATTCCAATCAGAACACCTTTAGGAAAAAAGTGTATAATTGTAATTGTAACAGTTTAATATTTCTTTTGAAAAAAAAAATGCTGAAAACAATACTGTAGCAGTAAAATATATTTTAAAGTAATGTGGTTCATTTATGCTTATGAGTTTTTGCCTCTGTAGAAATATCTTTTTGGAACTAAGGGCTGCTGAAACCTCATGCAGTACAGTGGGTAATTTGCAAGGACAGACTTTTCCTATTGGCAACACAACTATTTCAATGTAATTAATATCAACACACAGAATATTAAGATCGGCCTTTGGTTTGTTTTAAAGTTTTTTAACAGACTCATAATTAATGTACATACTGTAATTTCCACAGTGGGGGGGGAGGGATGTCAATCCAGTAAACTCTCTTGTTTCACACCTTGAGACCTTTAATGTAAAACAGTGAACAGGCCTTTAACAGCCTTTAAAAACATTGATGCTACAGTATAATATTCAAATCTAGTGGAAAAATATCACTTCAGAACTGCAAAAACATAATAATGTAACGCCCTTGCCCGGTGGTAAGGAGGAAGTGCACCTAGGCACTCATGGTACCGTGAAGCAGGCTGGGAGTTGTAGCCGGGGGGGAGTCTGAGGGTCAGCACGATGACCAGCAGCTGACCCTGCTTATGTAAATAGTGTTATAGTAGTTTTAGTGTCCTGTATAGCTTTATAAGTGTATAGCCTGTAGTTAACGAGTTACCACCCTATCCATGTGTACGTGTTCTGTCAGTATCCTCATGTGTGTGTATATCCTGTGTTTGGTTTTTGTGTGGTTTTGTTAGGAGAATAAAGCAGTCGCTTAGTTTACTATCACGTCTCCACTTGTCCTTTGTCCTGAGGGAACCTGAAATGCTACGTTGGTGTCAGTGCGACAGGTGGCCACAGCCCTTACCAGGGCTACCCAGTAGTGGTCCAGCCGGTAGAAATGGAGTGACTGCCCACTACTCCCGCCCAACGGATGCCCCAGAGAGGAGATGCTCTCCCCGCTGGAGCTGGCCAGCTATTCTCACCAAGTGGCTACGACGGGGAAGCGCCTTGGGACACATATGAGGCGCAGTTCCAGCTCGCGGCCCGAAAGAATGACTGAAACAGGGCAGAGATGGCCAGCCACCTGGCGGCAGTGCTGGAAGGAGCGGCCTGCCAGGTGCTTTTGGATGTCCCAGAGGAGGACCGAGGCGAATACGCAGCGCTGGCAGCAGCTCTCCGGCTGCGCTTCGGCGTGGAGGAGGCACCGGACCTGATGCGGGAGAGGCTGGCCCTGCGGCAGCGCCGACCAGGAGAGTGACTGGGCCCGGTCGCCGCTGATGTCATGTTCCTCGCCCACCGAGGATACCCAGCTTTCCTCCGGGAGGTGCAGTGGGAGATGGCTCTCCAGGCCTTTCTCAAGGCCCTCTCACCGAAGAGCTGTGGCGCCATGTACAGCTGGCCGCGCCAGCCTCACTGGAGCAGGCCTTGGCCCTTGTTACACGGGCTGAGGCCATGTTCGGGGTGGCTGGAAGCGCCAGCAGACGCAGTGCACCCTGCCGGCTGACCGAGGCGGCGACGGAGGAGTCCAGCGAGGGGGTAGAGGAACCAGCCTGCGCAGTGACTACCGCGGAACAGCCCCGCAAGCTGTTTTGCCAACACTGCGGGAAGAGGGGACACCAAGCCCGGGACTGCCAGGCCCCAGAGCCTCGCACTCCTAGATTGGCGTTGGGAAACGGGAACAGGCGGCACAGCACGGGGACGGCCGCCCTTGAACACCTCAACCCCCGCTCCGGAGAACGCTGTGAAGACTGGCGCCCCACACGCCACCGTGGGGCGAGTCGGCTGTAGCCGGGGCCTGTACCTCCACTGCCAAATCGAGGACCAACCCTGCCTGGCCCTGCTCGACACCGGTTCATCGGTGACCCTACTCCGGCCTGGCGTCCTCCCCGACACCGAGGGCACCAACCCCCCAAGATAGGAGGCCTCCGGCCTGCGGCTGAGGACCGTGACGGGACAGCTTGCTGCAGTCCGGGGAAAACAGGTGCTTGCCTTCCATCTGGGTACAGCGACGGTGCGACACCCCTGATACCTCGCACCCATCCAGGAGGACTGCATCCTGGGGCTGGACCTGCTGTAGTGGGCAGGGGCCAGTTTAGACTTGGGCCGGCATGAGTTGGTGTGGCAGGGAGAGCGACTTCACCTGGTGGAGGACAGGCCCGGCGAAGGCCGAGGGACGCTGGCTTGCCGGAGCCGGGGGAAAAAGAAGCAGTGGCGGCGGTGAAGGCAGCAGTCGCCGGGGCAGACCGGGCCTGAGAGCCGGGGAGCGGGTGTGCCGGATCCTGCCCCCGAATCACCCGGGGGCCAGACAAGGCGGCAATGGCGGGGGCCGAGCGTTGCGTGGAAGCGAGGCGCACCATTGAGGACCTCTACCAGCAAAGCTGCAAAGGCCTCGATCGGGACCAGCGGCAGTGGCTCCAGGCGCTACTCGCCCAAAACGAGGACCTCTTTGCGGCAAGGGACGAGGACTGCACCCGCACTGCCCTGGTCCAACACGACATCGACACCAGCGACGCTTGGCCCATCCACATCCCACCGGGACGCATGGCTCACACCAAACGGACCACCGCCGAGGAAAAGATCCGGGTGATGGCCGCAGCGGGGGTGACTGAGCCCTCCACGAGCCTGTGGTCGGCGCCAGCTGTACTGGTCCGAAAAAAAAACCTCGTGGAGGTTCTGCGTAAACTACTGCAAGCTGAATGAGGTCACCTGGAAAGATTCCTACCCCTTGCCGAGGATAGACAACGCCTTGGACTACATCACCGGGTCGACCTGGTTCAGCTCCCTTGACCTCCGCTGCGGCTACTGGCAGGTACCGCTCACTCCCGATGCTCGCCCGAAGACGGCCTTTTCCATCGGCCAGGGCCTCTGGCAGTTTACTGTCATGCCTTTTGGCCTGTGCAATGCCCCAGCAACTTTCGAGAGGCTGATGGAGAGGGTGCTGGCATCCCTCCCGCGGAACCAATGTGTGCTGTACCTGGACGACCTGCTGGTTCATGCCAGGGGTTTCGACCAGACCTTGACGAACCTCAAGGCGGTGCTGGCCTGCATCCACCGTGTTGGCCTGAGGCTCAACCTCCACAAGTGCGAGCTCCTGTGGCGGGAGGTGACCTTCCTGGGACATGTTGTTGGACCGCGAGGGGTGGCTACAGACCCAGGTAAGGTCGCCGCAGTGAGGGGTTGGCCAACTCCCCGTACTGTCGCAGAGCTGTTCAGCTTTCTGGGGTCTGCTTCGTACTACCAGAGGTTCATCTGGGACTTTGCCAGCATCGCTGCCCCGCTGCACCGCCTCATCGACAAGGGCCGCCGTTTCGATTGGGACTGAGACGGCTTTCGGCCGGTTATGCGAAGCTCTGGTGCTGGCCTACCCCGACCCACGGTTACCTTATATCCTGGATACCGACGCGAGTGACGTGGGGGTGGGTGTGGTGTTGGCGCAGGAGGGGCCAAATGGGGAGCGGGTGGTTGCCTACTACAGTCAGGCTTTGAATAAGGCTGAATGGACTGCCGCTACTGCGCCCGGCGGGAGCAGCGTGAGGGGGCCGTCCGCATTATGGCGGAGGCGAGTGCCATGGCCACAGCCCTGGAGGGGCCGCTGGGGGTGGGCCTGTCAGACCTGGTGCAGCAACAGGCAGCTGATCCTGACGTGGGGCTGGTGCTCGCCCCACACCCAAAGTCCGTCAAGGCCCTCTGCTCCCTGTGGGAGGCCTTGGAGGTAAAGGACGGGGTGCTGCGCCAGGGGTGGCAGGCACCCTCCAATGGCGAGATACGGTGGCAGCTGGTGGTGCCACAGTTGCTCCGTGGGGCTGTGCTCTGAGCGGTACACGGCCAGCCGGGCATGGGGCATTTCGGCTGTAAAAAAACCCTGCAGTGTCTCTGAGGCCATTTTTATTGGGGTCTTTGCCACCGGGACATGGAGTATTGCCGCAATCGGTATTGCCGAACACGTGCGGTGTGCGTGGCGCAGAAGGGTCCCACCGATCTCTCTCGGGCCCCCCTCCAACAACACCAGGTGGGGGCTCCTATGGAGCGGGTGGGGGTGGATGTTTTGGGCCCATTTCTGTGCACTGAGGCCGGGAACTGCTATGTCCTAGTGGCAATGGACTATTTTATAAAGTGGCTGGAGGCCTATGCCCTCCCGGACCAGAGTGCCCCCACCGTGGCTGATACACTACTGGAGGGCATGTTTGCCAGGCTAGGGGTGCCGGAGGAGTTACACAGTGACCAGGGGCGTAACTTCGAGTCCCAGGTCTTCGCCAGAGTGTGCCAGCGCCTAGGGATCTCTAAGACGCAGACCACCCCGCTGCATCCACAGAGCGACGGGTTGGTGGAGCGGTTCAATCGGACGCTCACCACCCAGCTGGCCACCCTGGTGTCCTGGCACCAGCGGGACTGGGACCTCCACCTCCCCCTTGCGCTCTGGGCGTATCGGACCGCGGTCCAGGAATCTACCGGGTGCACCCCGGCCTCACTCATGCTGGGCAGGGAGATGCGAACCCCGGTGGACCTGGTCTTTGGCTCGCCGCTCGGAGACGAGTTGGCACCGCCGGCTGGACCGGACCTGCGGCAGCGGATGCGGCGGGTGCACAGCTTTGCCCAGACCCACCTGACACAGGCGGGAGTCCGGCAGAAGCGGCACTACGACCTGCGCTGCAGTGGGGCCTGCCTTCCAGCCCGGGGACTTGGTTTGGATGTACAGCCCACGCCGCCACAAAGGCCTCAGCCCTAAGCTAGTGCCATCATGGGAGGGGCCCGCTGAGGTCCTCGGGGTGGTGGGAGAGGTCTGCTACCGGGTCCGGTTGCGAACACGGGGGAGAGTGGTGGTTCTGCACCGAGACCGCCTGGCACCCTACCGGGTTTGGGAGGAGGAGCCCCGCGGGGAGGCTCTGGAGGAGCAGCCAGGGCCAGAGCCAGCCGACAATGGGGCATCCGTGGGCCACCAGCCGCCACCGCAGTGCAGCAGCTGCTCACGCAGAGTTCCGCAGCCTTTAGCAGAGTATGAGTACAGCCTGAGGGGGGTGTTCGACGTCGGTGGGATGCCAGATGCTTCAGGTGGGGGCAGTGTAACGCCCTCGCCCAGTGGTAAGGAGGAAGCACACCTAGGCACTCATGGTACCGTGAAGCAGGCTGGGAGTTGTAGCCGGGGGGAGTCTGAGGGTCAGCACGATGACCAGCAGCTGACCCTGCTTATGTAAATAGTGTTATAGTAGTTTTAGTGTCCTGTATAGCTTTATAAGTGTATAGCCTGTAGTTAATGAGTTACCACCCTATCCATGTGTACGTGTTCCCTCGGTCTCCTCACCTATGTGTATATCTTGTGTGGTTTCGTTAGGAGAATAAAGCAGTCGCTTAGTTTACTATCACGTCTCCACTTGTCCTTTGTCCTGAGGGAAACACTAACGCTACAATAATTTCTAAAATAATAAAACGCTCCCTCATAATATGATGGTGTCTAAAAGTCAGGGAATATGTTACATTTTAAGAAGGAGATAAAACCGTCAAGATCGATATCACAAGTTCAAGAAAAGATTAAGCAGTGTGCGCTATGTTGAAATGTACATCATTATAGAATAAATGCTTTACAAGACAAGAGTGCTCAAAGTAATATACTGTTATAGAATGGAGAGACTGTGAAAGATATGTGATACTGTAAATATTATAAGGAACATTCTTTCATGATAGCAGACAGTAGTTGAATTATGGGTATAAAAGTTAAAGAGCTCTTTATCCAATCACAACACTGCAGGAGATTGAACTGTCTAATAACTTCCCTTTCCAGTGTTTTGAGCATAATAAAATCAAAGACAGACAAACATGCAGGCAGACAGATGTAGCCGATTCCTTAATGACGTTACAATTCATAGTTGTGTATATAATTATCTTATTATGATTATCTATAAAAAGCAAGAGCTATCGTTTGAAAACCTTGAAAATTATTCAAATACAGCATGCACTGACAGCAGATACAGGGATAAAAATTGAAATCAGATTAGATTTTAGTGGGTGATGCAGTGTGGCCAAGTGTGACCAAAATTAATAGTTGCAACACATCGGGTTATTCATAAAATTGCCTGTGGTTCTCTTCGTAGCTGAACGGTAATTTTAGAAAGGGCAGATCCTTCTGAGTAGCATACTAAATAACTAAATAAAAAGTGAGTGTAATGCTTATATAGATACAAAATAACATTAATTCACAAAAAAAGACTGCTTTTATAAGATTATAGTAAACTTCCTATGTGATTATGTGTAGTACATACAGTATACATGCATAAAAAGGTTTATAAAAAGATAAAAAATAGGCTATATAGAGCTATTTATCTGGGTTCTTTCCCCTCTAAATTCTTTCAAGGTGCTTCTATTAGCTCAGTGTAGTGTAGTGACTCCTTTAAGGAAATGTACAGTAGTTAAAACCCAGAAAAAATTACTGATATACAAAGCTGTGCTACATACAGTGTTCCAGAATGAAGAGATGCACCTACCAGTAACCTTTAGAGAACTACAGCCTCAGAGATCTATAAAGCAATATGATTAATGACATGAACACGAAGCTCAAGATTACATTGTGAATTAACTGGATATAGAAAACCTGTCTTGGGGGAATATATTTGTCAAAATTATTGTACAAATATTACACTATACTATACTTTGAAAGTTCTAATGGAGCAGACATTGGTCACAGACATCTTAAAATTCTTATGGGAGAAAGTGTTACTACTAGGTTACACCTCAATAATTTATGACTCCCCAATGCTCCATTAAGAATACACAACAGCACAGACTGTTTGTGTTCTTACACAGCATGAGAACTACATCACACAGGAAGAGAATGTGTATTTTGGAATTCCTCAGAAATGACTGCACACCTCAGGCAACCTGTGATGCATACTACTATCTGAGTAGAATGTCATGCCGTCAAGTACCTTTTTTATAATTATTTAAAGTTTAATATTCAGAAGTAGCTTAGTTCTGTCATGCTGTAGTTGATAGGAGACCACAGAACCTGGAGTTTTAGAGTATTATGGTATGTGAAAACACCACAAACTCTTAGGAGACAAGAATTATGAAATCCCAAACTAAAATAATAATTTAATTAACGAATTAGTTAACTAATTACAATTATTAATTACAACATATTATTTAATAACATAACACATTCATTCTTGTAGAGTCTGACTTTCCAAAATCTGGCTAGCACTTCCTTGGATCACTAAGGTACTAAAAATTCAATGAGGAAGTTGGACTTAATGGCCTCCTTTCACTTTCTTATATTCTTATGCTCTTATTAATCATAAGATTAAAACCAAAACCTGCAAAATCATTTTTCTCAGTTTAAAAATGAAAGGTGTACATAAATATCTTATTCGAAGCAAGTTCTTCAGTCTTAAATTAACACTGACAGAGCTATATTACTCTCTAAGCAAACACATAGTTCTGTTAGTTAATGTAATACTGCAGAATTACATTTAACTAATATTTCAGAATCATGGTCATTAATATGTTTTCTTATGTGTGCAAGAGCCAGAGACATGCAGTATTAGGTAGCTACGTGTATACAATATCTGCAGGGATGCAGAACCTGCTGTGAGCTCTGATTTGATTTGTAAAGAATAGGCAGACAACAAATATGCATACTTTCACCATTCTACATGTTTGTCTGTGCACATTAATGTAAAACAAGGTTAAAAAATTAAACCTGCAGTCCTGGGTGTTGGCTTGAGGAAGGAACATGTAGTTTGTAAAGCCTCAGTGCACTAAGTAGTGTTGTTCCCTTCCCTGCTCTGTTTTGGTGGCTGTCTCTGGAATTGAAAAGGAGCATGACTCTTGTTCTTCAACTCTGAAATGACATTTATATACCTACTAAATGGCATTACTTGTTTGTTTCTCAAAAACCCCTCTGTTCTCTTGAAAAATTACATAATTGAAACTGTCAGTTTAAAGATGAAAATTACATTAACTAGAAAATTCAAACCAATAAACAGTTAAATATTATAGTACAAAATAAAACCCATATGAGCCTCCATGCTTCTATTTTACTATGCACCCAACCCACAGGAGCTAAGGGAGGGAACTGTGATCTTTATTAATGTGGTCAAATGAGGTAATCTGTGCTGTGTATTCACCCTTTTTAAAAAAGGACCAAAGGTTGCAATCGCTCCTTCGCTTTAAAAAATGCATTGTTCTGACCTTTAATGTGTGTGGGTGATATGTTATTAGCTTGCCATATTGTTAATAAATGACTTAGTTACATTTCTGACCTGTACTTTTTCCAAGCCCTTCAGCAAGTACAGTCAAAGTGATGCATGGTATCACATAGAGAGAGAGCTCCACAAGGAATCAACAGGTACCAATTTCTCCACATACTTCAAGGTTTACATTTTTTTCATCATCCATTGCTTAATTATGTTACTATGATGTACTTTGAGATATTGACTTAAACCATCCAACCATCCATTTTCTAACCACTTCATCAAATTCGGGGTCACAGGAAATCCAGAGTCTACCTTGGTAACCAACAGGCACAAAGTGGGGTACACCCTGGACAGGGTGCTAATCCATTGCAGGGCACACATTAAGATACACACACCAAGGCCAATTATCCCAAGAGACAATTAACCTACCAGTATGTTTTTACAGTAGGCTATGGGAGGAAACCAGAGAAAAGAGAGGAAACCCATGCAAACACAGGAGGAACATATAAATTCACACAGACCCAAAATTGAACCAGGGCCCCTGTGGTTGTGGCAGCAATGCTAACCACTGTACCAGCATGTCATGTTAACTTAAACCATAAAGTGTTATTCATAAACATGTATGCTTAGGAGAGAAAATAAGCGTCTGTCCACCTGTTGTCTAACAACTTAATTCAATGCAGGGTCACAGGGGATCTGGAGCCCATTCTGGCAAGCAACAGGCACAAGGCAGGATGCACACTGAACAGGATACCAGTCCATCACAGGCAACACAAGAGACAAACTCACACCAGCACCAATTTTGATAACCATTCAACCTGTCTTTTTGGACTGTGGGAGGAAACCTGAGTGCCTAGAGGAAACACATGTGAACAAAGGAAGAACATACTCCACTTACAGTGATAACACCCCAGGAATTGAACCCAAGGTGTACACTTACCACTGCATTAATAAAAGAAGATAACCTTTTATTAAAAATAAACATATTAGACTAACCATTGTATCACAGCCATATGTTTCTAGTTCTCCAATTCTATAGTGTTCCAATTTCAGGGTCTTTTTGATATTTTTAATTTGGGATACTTCCTACGTACTTCCTTACTTCCTAAGACAAAGATATTAAGAGAAAAGCAGATGCACCTCATGTTGTCTGAATGACAGGCCTAGTGATGATTTCACAAATGTGACAATCACTCGCCAGTAAAAATAGATCATTCAGTCTGTAATGAAAGGTCACATTGTCAGTGTTCCTGTCTACTGGGAGAGCATGAGTACAAATGATCTGCAATGATAAACACCAAGGAGTTCCACACACAGGACATCTAAAGTTTGACATAATGTGATCTTAGAGGAATTTGATCTACTGTTGATGAAACCCAAGTTCCAAGTTACTTCCCCTTGGCTAACCATCCCAAAATAGCTCAGACAAACCACACAATGGAAAACTACTTGAAGATTATTTAACTTGAGGCTACTGATAAACCAAATTATTAATACAGATTCATGCATTTTTGATTTGCATATAAAGAATGGCAACATACCGTAACTGCTAAGATGCTTAAGGCTCAATTAGTCATAGGTTTTTATGGAAATGTGAGTGCATGGTTCATAACAAAAAGGGCTAGTTGGGCCTTATATCCTCTAATTTTTGCAGTATGTTCTTAAGCAGTGAAAGGGAGCTTTCTAAACTTACGTTTCTTTTTTTCATTTTATAGAAAATTATTCATTTCTTTATTAAGCACTGTGTCTTTTTTGCAAAATAACTGAAAACTGTAATTTTATGTAACAGTTGTAACATCAAGGAAAAGCTCCAATGACACTTTTCAAGTGTGGACATTAATTTTTATGTAGTTTGATTTTGAAATGCACAGTTTGACCAACCATTAAGACTACACATTGAACCCTAGACCCCATCATCCACCACTGAAACACAGCACCAACCTGGCTGTTATGTACCAGTGATTTACCAATTGAACTGAGGTGGAACTATAGCAAGGCCAGAATGTAGAAGTGGTGAGTGGCATTTATCCAGGTCAGTAGACTTACGTCTCTAGCAGCCACAAAGGGATCTTTAATGAGCAAGTAGTCAAGACCTTGGTCTAACATCTTATCAACGGCACAATGTCCACTTATACAATACTGGATACAGGTTTAGAAAGCAGCACCACTTACTGATCACCTCCTTACCACAGCAACCTGGAGGTCTCCTATACAGTACGTACCAGGCCTGACAATATCAGTCGACAAGTTGGTAATGCTGCTGTTAAGAGGAGTCTCCAAGTGGCAGTGCATATCTGAAATTGGAAGTGCTTAAGCTGGAAAAGGATACCACTACTTGCCTCTAAACAGTAATATCTATAACTTGTGCATTATAGGGATCGGATTGGAGAGGTAAAACAACGTGATCGCAAGTGATGATTGAAAAGCGGGTGAGAGTAAAGCATAAAAAAGGAGAAAAAAATAATTTTAATAAAGGACACTAATGTTAGAAGAAAACAAGAAGAAAACAAATGTATTTTATGGCAGTGTTTCTGCAGAAACAAAACAGCCCAGAAGGCACTACATGAGAGGATGGTGTTCTTTTCCACTTATTGAACACGAATTCCCTCCGTTTTCACCACTATAATTACTAACATATAATCAACAACAGAGTCTGTACTGATCAAAATAACAGGAACAAAAATCTCAAGCGAAATTGCATCTCAGACACAATTCCCACTGAAGTATGCTGACTATATCGAAACTCCCCCCAGTCATTTCATCCATATTGACTGTTATCATGGTCCAGTTTTCAGTGACAAGCACTCCATTTAGAAGCTATGAAGCAATGGATTAACAGTTATTGACATGGTTCTGAACATTTAAGTCCCCTTTTTACTGCATACTATACAGTATATCAAATGTTAAACATGTGGCATGCCACTGTCTCCCCAGACTGCATTACTCACCACCTCATTAGCAGCTGTTTTGCTGTAAACTCATTAGTGAGTGCTGCTTCAACATTACTTGCATAGTGGAAAGTCTTGATCATTAGTGTGTTCAAAACCAGTGGCCTGCCCTTAGGCTGCTGCACAGGCAGTATGATACAGCAGCAGCATCTGAGCTCTACACGTCTACTCCATCTGGTTACAAATTAAGCAAGGGTGCCTTTGAACATCTTGATTACAGAGTGTTGTTTACGTCTCTGTGACATGGAAGGCCTGGGTAGTCTGTGAACTAATTCGATCGGGACTCACAGTGCAATAAACCATGTTACAGTGACAAGAGTGTGATTGGAATATTGGGAAATACAGAATGAATAAGCTATTAAATTATACATAAGGTCTCTACAGTTGACTGCACCGGTAATTGTCCAGGTGCTTTCAATCTCAGTTGGATGGACTCCCATTATTAGAAATAGACTGCTATCTTCTGTTTATGTGTGGGGGGGTAAATTAC
Organism: Atractosteus spatula; assembly: GCF_055471065.1. NCBI lineage: Eukaryota > Metazoa > Chordata > Actinopteri > Semionotiformes > Lepisosteidae > Atractosteus > Atractosteus spatula. The sequence continues at coordinate 10,817,851 of NC_142723.1, forward strand.
AATCCTATTTGCGTTAAAGATGTACAGTTTTGAGTTTGATTTAACTAATAATTTGAGTAAAATGTGACTTTTGAAAATTGCTAATGCAAACAGTCACTTCCTGTGCTCAATCAGCATGGCCACTTTTGAGTCAATATCAGCAAAAATATCACCAGTAGACAAAGATATCCAAAATCTCTTCTTTAATTTATTACTGTCTTAAACACAATCATCTTTTGCAAAATCACTTACCTCAGGGGGAATCAACAGATTAATTGTATGCCACTTGTCATACATGTCAATGTTGACCCAAAAGCTAAAAACCTTAATTTCAGATGACTTTCCATAACTTGGAAACATTCATGAAAATGTTATATTACTTGATTCATCTGCTGTAGCTTTCAAACACTTGCATCTTATACAGTATATATATATAAAAATATGTATATTTTAGTCTTCTCTGGCCATTGATCTCCTGTCTTGTGCTTTTGGCCTGCAAGCAAGACAGTCAAACAATGGACAGAGAAGAGTAAAATGTATACAAAATTTAATTCCTATTAATTTTTCACAGAATGCTAAAAATGTGAATTTTGTTAAACTGCCAGTATCATCTTCACAACCTGGATCTTGCCTGGATCTTAGAATCTCTTGGGCAAAAAAAAACAGCTCAATACCTGCTATCAAACATATTAGCAAACTCTGTTTTTTATTGGTCAGAAAGAAGAGATTAAAGAAAATATAATAAAAAGAATACTGAAATACATAAATTACAATGAAGGCCTTCTTTTTTGTTTGAATGAGGAAGCTGCTGCAAGATATGAAAAAACATGATAAGAAAATAGCAGCCTCTGAACTGTCAGATTTATACAGTAAATCTGTATTTCGACAGTAGTACATACTGTATGAATCAAGAAATAGGTTTATTCCATGCTGAAGGCTCCCGAAGAAGGCTCCACAGCTGAAACGTTGTTTTCTTTTGTCTCTTTTCAGCATGGAATAAACCTATTACTTGTTCCTTTGCAGTCTAAGCATACTAACGCAGTTACCCACCTGAACTACTTGTACATATTAATCTATCCATAGGAATTGGTAGAAGCTATTGGATTCCAACTCTTTTTAATCTGAGTAAGTTTCTCAGCATTTTTTTCAAATGGGACACTTTTAGAGGCATCATTAGGGTAACCCATTCCATATTTCATACAATAAGATTATCACGGAAGCTGGAGGCTAGCCATGGAGAGACCGGCAGAACAGGAAGACCCTATGCGTAGCGATAGGAACTCCAGGATCGAGGTATTGGGTGGAGTCAGGGAAAAGAGACGAGAGAAATTTCATTTGATTATTTTTAACTCAATGTTTGTTGACCTTGAACATTACATGATATCACAGTCTATTCTATTCTCAGAAGCCAGATTTCAAACAATATATTAAACTAAAGACCTGGAGTATAAAGAGCTGAATAGAGCGAATCAGTTGGTCAGAGTAACACAGAAAGCATGACCCCCCTGTATTGTGCATGTTGGTAAGTGCATGTCTTAAGACCTCTCAGTCTGTCATGTTAAGAAGCTTTATAGTGTGGCTTGCTGAATGGCTCTGTTTATAAAGGCTGAGCCTAGGTGATTGCACTTCCTGGGGTCTGAATTCTGCTACACGTTTCCAACAAAGAGCTGCCTGAGTGTGGATGGAACTAGCTAACCAGGACACCCTTGATAATATACCAGCTTCTCAAGCTTTGCAAGCTTGTCATCTGTCAATGGGTGCATGGATTAGAGGAACTTGTCTGCATCTTCTCATTCTGCCTGTGCAAAGAATACACACTGTTGTTCAAAATAAAAATAATGTTCAAATGAAAAAGCTTCAGAGATGCTGAATCAGGTGTACCCTTTCTTAATTCAACACACCTGTACACAGAGCTAGCTGCCTTGTGGCTGTGCAGCGTCTGTTCAGAGCTCCCCCAGTGTTTTGACATTTTGGGTGCTCTGAAAATTGCAGGTGCAGTAATTATATTTCAATTACCCTGCTGTTATGCTTGTGGTACATTATTCATTACATGCATTCACCACATAATTTTGTGATTGGGAGGTGAATTCATAATGGAAGTACTTGAAATTACCATGTAACACACCTACTCTTGCTACCACATATTTATCTGCAATAATTAAGGCATTGCTGAAAAAGTGAACTCAATCAGAATACACCTTTTCATGGCCACCTGTGAATCTGTGTTTTTTGAGAAAATGACAAATCTAAAAAATACAAATAAGAAAACAGTAGGAATATTTCATTCACTTGCTTTTGAATGAAATAATGAAAAATCATGCATTATGAAGATGAGAATGATCAAGGCCAGAAAACTGTCAGTAACAGAAAAATACTGCTTTATGAACATACAGCCTCAAGCAGCTTGCTTTTTTTTAAAAAAAGAAAAAAAGTCAGAAACTGGCAATGCAAAAATAATGCTTGTTTTCAGCTGTTAGAGTGCTGTGAAGTGAAAATGAAGTAATAAACAATTGTATTTTAATAAATTGCAGTCATTTAGAAAAGGCTTCTTATCCAGAGTAACTAAGAGAAAATTGTCAGCATTTCTCTGTGCACAGCCACTGATGGACACATAAAGGAGAAGGAGCACACACCATCATGCAAGTTATGTTTTGTTAAATCATTATTGATTTTGATTTGTTTAAACATTAGATTCCCAAGTGGATAATCTGAATCCATGGTCAAAATTCTTCACATGTACCAAAAATTTTGGGGGGGCTGCTTTCTTTACATATGTCTATGTCTAAGAGAAGAAACAAAACAGTGAATACAGAAGAAGAAATCTCTCGGCTCGTCTAACACGTTTGGTTGCCAGTAATGAATTGACCTGAGGATCTGATCCATACTTTTCTGAAGGATCCCTGCATATCAGCTATAAAATTTGTTGCAAGCTGTGAGAATCAAGAAAGGGTACACAGAAGTAACAAAGTAGGAGAATGAATGTCTGATTCTGCTAATTACTACATACTTCTAATTGTGTTGCGGAATCTAAGACATATAACATCCTTATAGAACAATACAAATGCAGCCATTCAAAATGCGCGGGCGATACCGCATTATTTTCCGGTGCGCTGTACGCAGTCTACCGCGAGTTACCTGTAAATACCGCTAGTTACCGTAAATTCTCCTATAATACCGCAAGCAAAATAATAGTATCCGGAATTTCCGCAAGGTGGAGCTAATTAAGCTCAACCTCTCATGTTTGAGCTATCGCCATCAAAGTCTTTAACGAAGATATTACTAATAGTATTAATAATGAATGACCTTGGACAACTCAAAGTATTGCCCTGGTCCACATTCTTTTTTTCATTGACCGTCTTTGTAAAAGTAACACCACAGCATTTCGCAATCACGCATTTGTTTCCAATCATGCAAAGTACAGTAATTTTTGAGAATCGATTCACCATGCCTTTCACATGCTCATAAAAGAGATTGATTTAGGAACATAAACATATTACCGTATGCAAACTGTACTGTATACAGTATGTATATGTATATTTAATGTCTTAACTGTGCCTGTTTAAGTATTGAATATTTATATGGAATTTTACCACTGAAGGGAAATCTTAGTGCCTGTGTCACGACCACCAGGCAGTCAAGACCAAAGCGTAAGCGAGCTAATCAGCCCCAGCGGCGGGTGATTATTAGCAAGCGCCGCCGCACGAGTTAAACCACCTGCGCACACTCACTGTGCGGTGCGCACTGCTATTTAAACCATCTTCACCTGCTTCCCACTGCTCGGTATTGAGTCTACTCCTTGAGAGCTCTACCTGGCGTTTTTCCCCGTACCTCGTTTATTCTGGATTTTGGATTCCCCTTCTGCCTTTTCGACTTTGCACCTCGCCTCTCGCCTCGGACTGTCTGCTACCGGAGAACTTCCTGGATTACGACTTGCCTTTCGCCTTTTGACTACGACCTTGCCTCTCGTTTTGGTTTGTTCGCCTGCCTCATCTATCACCCGTGCCTGCGTCTGCACAGGATCCGTGTATCTTCCCACCAGGGATTCCTAACAGCCTGAGCATAAAAAGAATAGGAGCATACTGCAACGTGTGTGAAGGCCATAAACGATATTAATTTTGGAACTTAAACATAAAGTATATGGCTGGTCTCGGTACTTTAAAGAAAACATACACACCAGTATTCCATTTCTCCCTAAACATTTTAAGCATCGAAGTCTTTAACTAACGTGATACCGGAGTCAACAAGCATACTTTTAGAATTTGATTAAAAGGGAATATAATATGGAATCGCGTATCTAAAGAAATTAATAACGATATAATTATATTCATGTTGCAAAAAAACTGCAACGGACATAAAAACTCCCTTGCTTTTAACAGAGCGTTCCATAATTTCTAACTACGAAAATTATTTAAACTGCGACACTTATCATTCAACCAGAGCTCGAAATATCACAAGGATCCTCTAGAGCACAGCAAAGACTGTATTAAAAGAATCGCGTATCTAAAGAAATTAATAAGATATAATTATATTCGTGTACTGCGACAGGGCTGTGTAGGGCTTTTTCACCTCTCTCTTCATGTGACTCTATTCCAAAGCCATTTAGCAAAGAGGGGATGAGAAGAGTGACAAACTAGTATACAGTACAGTACTTTAGATCTTTTTTTCTGAACCGGGGAAAATCTGATCATGTTTCTCTATAACAATAATAAAAACATTATTTTACATATCACCTTTATGTGATATCACCTTAAGGACAGCACATACAAGGGTTAATTGCACAATGGACCGCGCAAAGAAATTTAAAATAGTCTTCTTTAGGTGTGAGGGTAGGAGTGGATCGCAGCAGGCATAATCGGCAAATTAGGAAAACAAAGAACAGGACAGGCGAGACGTTTATCCAGAGAGCGAGTGATCAGAAAAAGGAACAGCTGTTACGCCCAGGTTTTACGCTCTCTCTCTGCTGAATGAATAAAAGCATTTTATTAAAAACGCGTTTGCGTTTGTCTGTGTATTTACTTTGTAATCTGTGGTTTACATCTACTGTATTGTTTTCAGATGCCACTTTTAAAGGTGATATGTAAAATAAAGTTTTTTATTATTGTTATGATCATGATCAGATTTTCCCTGGTTCAGAAAAAAGACGATTAAAATCTGTAATCTTTCCACTTGTACAGATGCAGCCATTCAAAGTGCGCGGTACAGACACCGTGGTACAGATACCGCAGGTATGATGACACGGGATACCGCGGTGCGTGATTGGTTGACCGACAGGGGCACTCGTGGTCCGTTGGTCTGTCGTAGAAAGACTTACTGTAAACGTCTTTACTGTGCCCGTTGTAGATATTGAATTTTACCACTGAAGGGAAATCTTAGTAGCTGAGCATAAAAAGAATAGGAGCATACTGTAACGCGTGTGAAGGCCATAAACGATATTAATTTTGGAACGTAAACATACAGTATATAGCTGGTCTTGGTACTTTAAAGAAAAAAATACACACCGGTATTCCATTTCTCCCTAAACATTGTAAGCTTCGAAGTCTTTAACTAACGTGATACCGGAGTCAACAAGCATACTTTTAGAATTTGATTAAAAGGGAATATAATATGGAATCGCGTATCTCAAGAATTTAATAACGGTATGATTATATCCGTGTACTGCGGCAGGGCTGTGTAGGGCTGTTTCGCCTGCCTGATCATGCGAGCTCTCTTGTAGCCTACTGGTCTAGGTGCGTGACTACCAACTGGCAGGTTGTGTGTTCGAATCCAGCTGGTGCTGGACTTTTATTTTAACAAACATTTCTTCGAAAAAATAGGTAAGCGATATTATGGACAATCAGTTGACTTTTATATTTCAAAATATCGCAACATGATCGATATTTGCGATATTTTAAACATATCTGCCCTTCTGACAGCGGTTCCTGCTTCTATTGTGTGTGTGTGTGCAACAGTAAATTTTTATAGAGAAATGGAGGCTGGACAGTATGCGTTACAATATAAACATTTATATTGATTTAAATCGTGTTCTGATTTAAATCGCAAACGCGTGTTTAATTATGTGTTTTTAATCATAATCAGGCTAATGCATTTCTACATTTTCTGTATGAACCAGCTTAGAGGTTCATACAGAAAGACAGCTTGTGTTTAAATTGAGTGTAAGGTAATTTATGCTTCTAAAGTCATGGTCAGTATTATTGTACTGTGCTGTACTGTGTCACATTATTTTATAGCGTTTTTATTGCGTTATTAAATCCGGTGGCGCTGTGTTAGTTTCCTGACTCACATTATTTAAACTACCACACTGATCATTCATCTCTAAATAAACTTTATTTTATATAGCGTTTTAAGCGATTAGGTAATTAGATTGCTCATAAACCTAATCGCTTTTTCTACATAAACACAGCGTGATTGCTCTCTGAAAATGCTTTTCCTTTATTTTTAAAGTAGGCTCAGATTTCAACTATAGATCGTATTATTATAAACTTTCTTGGAAAAATGTATTTTATGTAAACCATGTTTGCTATTAATTCATTTAGGGCTAAAATACGTTCATTGTCTTCCAATCGAGTCGAGTTGACATTGGAAGCCTGCCACACCCGGACTGTTAAACCAACGCATTAGCACGTCAAAGCCCATTGAGCCAGTATTGTCTTTAGTATTCCCCCCTTCTCCCCTCAATTCAATTCAATTCAAGGTGTTTTATTTGCATGACAGATGGGTACAAGCAGTGTTGGGTATGTATATTGTAACGCTTACAGCAGACAGGCACTGTGTAGGAGCCGACGCACCAGAGCAGCGCCTGCATTTATAACTTAGTTTTTAAAATTAGTCAAGCAATACGAAGCATCTCCTTTTACTTAGTGCCTGAGCATACTGCAACGCGTGTGAAGCCCATAAACGATATTAATTTTGGAACTTAAACATACAGTATATGGCTGGTCTCGGTACTTTAAAGAAAACATACACACCAGTATTCCATTTCTCCCTAAACATTTTAAGCATCGAAGTCTTTAACTAACGCGATACCGGAGTCAACAAGCATACTTTTAGAATTTGATTAAAAGGGAATATAATATGGAATCGCGTATCTCCAGAATTTAAAGACCAGACAATCGCAAACTCGTTTTCAATAAAATTATTTTATTCATTCAGCAGTTTGTGAGAGGGACATCCAGCAGGGAGAGACACACACACTGGTGTTCATTGACAACATTGTTTTTTTTTCAATTCCTCTTGTCTAACAGGAATGTTTTGTTTGTGGACAGACTGTTAGACAAGAGGAAAAGACCGCCTCCTCCTACGAAGCATTTCGTTGATCCGATCACGAATTCTTTTCCAGTCGTACGCAGCAAGGGTTGAGAATCTCCGATTCACCATCGTACTAATGGTTTCCCGGAGATTGCAAGGCAAGGCACTTTTGCCTCTGGACCCATCGAAATTTACAGACGTGGTCCACCCCCAGTAAATTTCAAAAGTCACAAGATTTCGAAACACGAGGGCGGCGTAGCGGTCGGCTCTTGCTTTCCCGTCAATGCCGATGCACTGCAAGTACAACCCCCCCTCCATCTCCTGGGTGATGGGTAGCAGTTGGACATCTGGGAGAATTATTCGTCCCACTGGCATCTGTGAATTCCGCTGTGCTTCCTGGGGGGAGATAGCCGGCGGGGACAGCATCAACAGAGTCCTGCGCGGTGGTGAACTGAGAGGCCGGGATGGAGTTTTTTAATTTGTTAGACAAATTTCCTCTTGTCTAACAGTCTGTCCACAAACAAAACATTCCTGTTAGACAAGAGGAATTGAAAAAAAAACAATGTTGTCAATGAAAACCGGTGTGTGTGTCTCTCCCTGCTGGATGTCCCTCTCACAAACTGCTGAATGAATAAAATAATTTTATTGAAAACGAGTTTGCGATTGTCTGGTCTTTAAATTCTGGAGATACGCGATTCCATATTATATTCCCTTTTAATCAAATTCTAAAAGTATGCTTGTTGACTCCGGTATCGCGTTAGTTAAAGACTTCGATGCTTAAAATGTTTAGGGAGAAATAATTTAATTTTGAAAGCCACTGAGACATCAGGTACTACTGTTGTATTTATGAAAAAGAAACAAAACAAAAAACATACTAACAACTGTGCCATCCTACTCCTTAGTTAATACATTTTATTATTCATAAACAGTTAACATTGTTAGCAAAATATTTTGAATTATATTTAACCCTATTTTTTCTTTAGTTTTGTATTTAACTTATTATATGATAGTCAGACTTAATGTATATTTGAACAATGAAAATATATTTTTACAAGATTTTACATTAAGCACTTAAAATTAATATGGTTAATAATAGTAAACTGTAACATGCTGTAACAAGATCGGTTAAACTGCGAAGAAAATGCTTTCAGAGAAAATGTTTCAGGTGTGAAGAACATAGATCTCCAATGCAATTTCAACCAAACCTGTTCCCACACACCCTGCCCCCACTACCATTAGAATATACACAAACATTTTAGCGTTTCATTCTGAGCAGAAGACCCTCACACCTGAAGAGTGCTGGCTGTGACGAATTAAACCGGTTTTTCCGGTTTCAATCACAGACCATGTGACCGGGGACTCAGTAAACTAACAGCGCCACTGGATTTGATAATACCTAACCAAAATCCGCAATATGGAAACAGAACCTGTGTGATTGTTGATAGATGATGTACTCGTAACATTTTTTCAAGACGAACTACAACATTTAAAAAAAGACTTGTATGTACTTGATATCTCTAATCAATCCATGGCTCCCAGCACAAAACGAAAGTAAAACGCATACTGTTTCGCGCTTCTTATTAGTTGCTCAAAAGTAATTTGACCGTATGAAATGCATAATATAAACCTAGAAACATATATGTGAGCAGTACTTAAGCACTGTAGTATCGGTGTTAAGACATACCTCTCAAATACTGTAAATCAAGTTAAAAATATCTCAAGACCGATTCTGGTCGTAATGAAACCATGTTTCGTGTATGTTTTCTTTTTCATCTTGAAATAACTCATTTCTAAATACCTTTTTCACTGTTAACATCTTGCAGCAACTTTGCGACAAAATATACACTCTGACAGTTCATCCTGCTACCAACATTAAATAAAACAAATCTTAAGATTTCTATATTTATGTCTTTATTTAGTGGTTTCATAAGTGACAAAGGCTAAACTTTCTTGGAAAAATGTATTTTATGTGTTGCAGAAAAAACTGACTTGCTTTAACAAAATATGTTTACAAATCCTTTCACCTGGCATTTTCGTAGTTAGAAATTATGGAACGCTCTGTTAAAAGCAAGGGAGTTTTTATGTCCGTTGCAGTTCTTTTGCAACATGAATATAATTATATCGTTATTAATTTCTTGAGATACGCGATTCCATATTATATTCCCTTTTAATCAAATTCTAAAAGTATGCTTGTTGACTCCGGTATCACGTTAGTTAAAGACTTCGAAGCTTACAATGTTTAGGGAGAAATGGAATACTGGTGTGTATTTTTTTCTTTAAAGTACCGAGACCAGCCATATACTGTATGTTTATGTTAAGATTTCCCTTCAGTGGTAAAATTAGATATGAATATTCAATACTTAAACGGGCACAGTTAAGACATTAAATATACATATACATATTGTATACAGTACAGTTTGCATACGGTAATATGTTTATGTTACGTGATTAAAAAATAAATAAATAAAACTGGAAGGTCCAGCACCAGCTGGATTTGAACACACAACCTGCCAGTTGGTAGTCACGCACCTAGACCAGTAGGCTACAAGACAGCTCGCATGAACAAGCAGGCGAAACAGCCCTACACAGCCCTGCCGCAGTACACGGATATAATCATACCGTTATTAATTTCTTGAGATACGCGATTCCATATTATATTCCCTTTTAATCAAATTCTAAAAGTATGCTTGTTGACTCCGGTATCACGTTAGTTAAAGACTTCGAAGCTTACAATGTTTAGGGAGAAATGGAATACCGGTGTGTATTTTTCCTTGTGATATTTTAAGCTCTAGTTGAATGATAGGTGTCGCATTTTAAATCATTTTCGTAGCTAGAAATTATGAAACGCCCTGTTAAAAGCAAGGAAGTTTTTATGCCCGTTGAAGTAAAACAAAATGCCTGACAAAGTATGGCTTGGACAGATTCCAAGTGCTTGTACAAATGTGCTAAAGAAATTATACTTTGAGTATACAGCTTGTCCAAAGTCATCCATTATTAAAACTATTAGTAATATCTTCAGTAAAGGCTTTGATATTTCTGATAAAGGTAGGTTGTGTACTTTTGTCCAACTGAGCAATCTTGCTTTCATAAAATATACCAACATTTTAATGACTGATGATTAACATGCTGTAATACACAGTTCAAAATTAAAGGCTCAAATGCTGTACATGAGAGGTTAAGCTCCCCCTGGCGGTTTTACAAGGCGACGCCGGATAGTTAACCACGTGACACCACGTTAACTGCGTCATACCGCGTGATACTGTGACACGCCCACCGGGGTATGCCGCGAAATACCTCACGCATTTTGAATGGCTGCATCTGTATGTCATCGGAAAATACAAGAAGTTTCTGCTTTGTGCTAAGACATTAACGAGTACAACCCCCCTCTCTGCGGGAGTGCTGGCTGTGACGAATTAAACCAGTTTCACAGGTATTTTCAAAGTAGGAAGTACAGTACTTACTAGTTAAGAAAGCTAGGCTCCTCAATGAAATCGCTTTAACATGCTAATGCGTTGATGTAACATTCCGGGCGTGGCAAGCTTCTAATGTCAACTCGACTCGATTGGAAGACAATGAACATATTCTAGCGCTAAATGAATTAATAGCAAACATGGTTTACGTAAAAGACATTTTTCCAATAAAGTTTATAATAATACGATCTATAGTTGAAATCTGAGCCTAAATAAAAAGAAAAAGCATTTTCAGAGAGCAATCACGCTGTGTTTATGTAGAAAAAGCGATTAGATTTATGAGCAATCTAATTACTTATTCGTTTAAAACGCTATATAAAATAAAGTTTATTATTAATTTGCTGGACAGAGCATTGAACATTATTATGGATAAGACAAAGATAACGATCCTGATCAGTTTAGAAATCTGTGTACGCTGTAAGGTTTTTACTTCTTAAACTTTTAAAATACACGTTTCGAATAGAAAGAAATCATCTTCCTGGTACAGTATGTATAGCAAACCAGCACGTCTTTTTTCTCCTATCAGAGGGGTTAGACGCTCGGTTAAAAGCAAAGGAGATTCGTCTGTTATAGTGGACATAAAAACAAGAGTTCGCTGGCATTATATCCTAGAAGACACAGATCGGCGCCAGACCAGGAGAATGCCTGCAGCGTAAAAGAAAATGCCTGATGAACTAGGGATTGTACAGTTTCCAAGTGCTTGTACAATCGATGGAAATGTTCAAATAAATGTGCAAAAGAAATAAAATAATCATTTATTTCTTTATCATATTGGCTAGCTAATGTCCTCTCTTTGCTAGTTAGTGGCTGTGTTTCTGCGTTGGGTAGCAACGGATGACTGTTCTCAGGCAGAAGATGTAAACAGCTTAGTTTTTGTGTTAAATAATTTTTTAAAATTAAAATTCATTCCATACAGCAATCGCATATTTGGGTACTGTTTCATAAAACTTTCATGCTTAAAATGTTTAGGGATAAATGGAAGACTGATAATGGAATGGAATGGAATGAATGATAAGTGTCGCAGTTTAAATAATTTTCGTAGTTAGAAATTATGAAACGCTCTGTTAACAGCAAGGGAGTTTTTATGTCCGTTGCAGTAAAAGAAAATGCCTGACAAGTAGGGCTTGGACAGATTCCAAGTGCATTTTTGCAATTTACGTTGCATTGTCCATTGTGCTGCTGTAATAGAGTTTAAAATAAGTCTAAACTGTATCAGCTTTATTTATGGGTTGCAATTTAGAAAAAGTCAAAAACCGCACTCAAAATGCAATTTAGAGCTTTCTGGCAAGAGGAGACACCCAAATTAATAATGTAACATGCCACTGTTTGTGCATGAACAAAGATATCAATTTATGTTGTATTTGTCTGATTGTGAATCAAAAAACATATACTGTATATTTAAAATCGGGTTTGCGATTTTAATCAAAACGCGATTTAAATCAATATAAATGTTTATATTGTAATGCCTAGGTGACTATTCATTGTTATTAAAATGACTTAAATTCAATCATGTTGTGATATTTAGAAATATAAATTTGTTTGGTGCAAGTGAGGTTTTATTTAATCTCTGGCCAAGGGAAACGTTTCATTTTTTCAAAGAAATGTTTGTTAAAAAAAAAAGTCATGGTTCCATAGTGGGATTTGATCACAGACCGTGTGATATGGGAATCAGGAACCTAACCCACAGCGCCACCGGCAAGGTCACATGCAGAGTGCTGAAAAAGCACTACAGAAACATTATCAACAGACAATGTACAGCGTGTACTATTCTTGTGTTGCGGTACATGAATATAATTATATCGTTATTAATTTCTTTAGATACGCGATTCCATATTATATTCCCTTTTAATCAAATTCTAAAAGTATGCTTGTTGACTCCGGTATCTCATTAGTTAAAGACTTCGATGCTTAAAATGTTTAGGGAGAAATGGAATACTGGTGTGTATGTTTTCTTTAAAGTACCGAGACCAGCCATATACTGTATGTTTAAGTTCCAAAATTAATATCGTTTATGGCCTTCACACGCGTTACAGTATGCTCCTATTCTTTTTATGCTCAGCTACTAAGATTTCCCTTCAGTGGTAAAATTCCATATAAATATTCAATACTACAACGGGCACAGTAAAGACGTTTACTGTAAATCTTTCTACGACAGACCAACAGACCACGAGTGCCCCTGTCGGTCAACCAATCACGTACCGCGGTACCGCGCGTCATCGTGCGTCACAATGCGCGACACCGTAGCCAATTACCTCCGGTACGTGTCTGTACCGCTCACTTTGAATGGCTGCATCTGTATGTAACTCTCAAAAAAAACTACTGTTTGATTTAGTGCAACCCAGTCACATTTACCAGTAACTTGTTTAACTCATTTAATATCCACTTATTGTTCTCACCGTTGCACAATTATATTTCTCATCTCCTAAAAATGTTCCACCTTCTTAGTGATAAGTGTGGATTAGCAAGAGAAGCCAAGTTTATTGACTAAATCTACTGGAAAATCAATGGATGATGTTGAAGAATATTCTTAAAGCGGGTTCTAACGTCTGTTAGAAGATATAAGGCACAGAAGAAATAAAACGAATCAGTATAAAACCCACTCACTGATGTGAGTTAATTCGAACAAAGAGTACACAGGCTTGCTTACTCACACCCTCTCTATCGAAGACCAGCATGTGACCTGGCTCTTCTGTTTGCATCCAATAATTCAATAGTTTGAGGACCTGCCAGCACAGTATCTAGTGATTGATCTGGAGGTGTTTAACATTCATCAATCTACCAGAGACGGATATTCCCAGGTTATTGGTGCTTCTATAGGTAACACACTCCTTTCCAGAATAGCAAACAGAAATTATTTTTTGGTAATTCCAGTCAGAACAAGATTAAACTGTGGTCTCAGAGGTGTTCCTCTGTATAAGTGGATCTATTTCCAAAGGCTGACAGACACCCTGAGAGAGGAGACTACATAACTAGGGCTTATTGATTTAGGAAGGCTGTGTGAATAGTTCAGTACAATTCCATTTCTTGTTCTCTCACAGCCTGTTTGGAAACTATCAGATGTACAGTTTTATTTGTGAAAGTTATGATAAAGCACTGTGCTTTAGGAAGGACATATAGACAAGCAGTTTATTAAAAAAATAACCTGAATATACTTTTTTTAAATTATTTTAACACATTTCCTTACAGAATTCAGTCCTTAAGATCACCATAATTAATACATTTGTATTCTCATCCAGTTTATACCAAAAACGTGTTTCATGCTGTCACAGCTTTCTGTTTTATTTAGATTTTATCACAGAAAAACTTTCTAAGGGAGGTTATGTGGGCATTTTACTTTTTAATATTTGACATATTTCAGTCCAAATGATAATAGATTTCATTTTACCCTGTGGTCATAAAACACAATTTAAAACGAGATCTAATTTATTTCTTAATGGTTTGCTCACTGTTATTTTACTCAGCTGTTGTTAGGGTGTGCTCCTGAGTTTGATTGGAGGTAATAGTCAAGGGCATGGAATGTTGCCAAATGTATGACATTGTCATTGTATGACATTGTCATTGTCATATTGTGAGACAGCATTACATTCAAAGCTGTTTTGTTGCTTGTGGGTGTAATGTTTCATAGCTGTTCAGGGACGCCAAATATGTAATCATAGCCATAGCCAAAATGTAAATGTAGTGGCTCTCTGAAGGCACCAGTTCTGTAGGGTTTGGGCATTTACTGAGACAATTATTAATTGTAGCAGTAAATCACAAAGTTGATTCTTTTGATGGCTTTAGAATCCAACCACGCGACATAACTCAAACAACGCACACACACAGGTACTAATACACGAGGATACATTTATTAATACATAGAATATGCATATAAAACTAACAGATCTTATCGAGAGGGTTATCAGAATACAAAAGATATATATTCAGTCAGTTACGAAGTGTTACACATCAAGAGGACATACGTTCAGTATATCATTCATTTAGACCGTTTCGTAAATGAACTTGGTTATAACTTCTACATTAGATACTCAAAACAAGTACAAAACTCTTAGGAATTAAATTGATATCAACTGGTTGGGATAACAATTGAATTCTCGAGCTGTAATGCATTGAAGTTGAATACTCATCCAATCTCTGGGGATTCATATCTCCTGCGGGCTCAAAGAAACAGTTGCAGGCTGTTGCTGTCCAATCCGCGCTCTCTGGCTATGCCAGGCTGTGCTGTGCGGCTTGCGACGGTGCACTGCTGATGCTCACTGACCGGCTAGTTAGTGTTGGCTTTAACTAGCACAGTTTGTGCACAGGAGAAAAGATGACTGTGGGTCCCAGCAAGTCAGGAAGAGGACCGGTTCGTTCCTGATGAAGCGCTAGTTCTGAATAGTGATTCAGCTGTTCACAGTTCCGACCTGTTCACGAGGCCTGCTGCTGGTTACTCTCTGGCAACCTCCACTCTAGACTCTTAGAACAAAGGAAAGTTCTGGCACTCGGACACACTGGCCGTTCCGTGGTTGTCCGGGCTGAGTCTCAGGATGGTCAGGAGGCGCGCTGCGAGAATGTCCTGCCCTTGGGAGCCTTCTGCTCCTGGGCTGTCCTGCCCTGGAATTCTCCTTTGAATTCCCTTTAGAAAAGTCCACAGAAGTCCACTGAATCTCTCCTGAATCTCTGTGTTGCCTGTTTTTACCTAGAGGAACTTCAGCTCGTTGATTGGCTGAAAGTTCCATGGGCATCAGAGTCCCACGTGGGTTACTCGGCCCTACCAGTCCCTGATTGGTTGATCAAGGTGAGATATGAGTCACTTACTCCTGACACTTAGGAATGCAGTCCAGATGTCCATCTGGCACTCCCTAGACATATAGGCGCCAATGGATGACCATTGATCATGATAGCCAGGCTTAGCTAAGTGCATCCCCCTTTGGGAGCTGTCCTAGGAAACCTTATCAAAAGAAAACATCCTAAATCAGCCTGCATGAATACTTTCTCTGTGGCTGCACCACAGAGATGGAGGATGAGATGGGGCCTCCTTTGGGAAGGCTCAGAACACTTAATTCTTCCTTATTAATAAGCCTCGCCGCTACATGGGTATAATTATATAAACTGCAGAAATTACAGTGATTGGGAACTATCACAGTAAGAACTGCAGTTACTATGATAACTACTATCACTGTCTTCTTCATCTGAATCTGTTACCAGTGACCACCACTACTATTGTCATTGTTCTTACTGCTAGTACTGCAACTGTTACAATGTTTTAGTACAACAGCTTGTGCTATCTACACAACACAACACAACACAAACACTTCATATGTTGCATCTATTACTTACTGCTTTTGCTTCTGCTACTACAAGTATTAATGGTATATCTGCCGCTATAGTACATATTTAACAGTATACTATATATACTAAAATATATATGCTTGTAAAAGATCAAAAACTTTCATTTCAGGGTCAATCAAAACCACTATATTTGTTGTTTAAACATGTCCCTTTAAGGATGCACCATGTTATTATTTCTCCACTTCCTCTTCATTAACTGCCAATAACACAGCAGACAGCCTCTGTCATATTTTACTGGTTTTAATAATCACTTTCCTCTGAAGTTTTCAATGTACCAGGCAGAAAATACACACATCATACCCTGTCCTATTTTTTTTAATCTGTATTTTGAAGCTGCATCTCGCAACCAATTAGTTCCTCATTAAAACACGGTTTAAAACGAAGAGAATGATTAATGATCAAACGAAAAAGATTAAAGTGCTAGATTTAAATGAATAGGGACTGCAGAAATGCTAAAAAGATGTTTAAAAGAACTAGTGGATAGAAAGGCAGGAGATTTTGCAGGTACATATGTGGACAACAGACAAAGAGAAAAAAAAGGCAGGCAGTCACAGTGACCTGCTTGCGGTGGTGTTAGGAACATATTCATCTTGCTTTAGATGGTGGCCTGCCTGCCTTTTCTTCTGGAGATAAAAGGGCAAAGAACATTTTCAGGAAGAGATTCTAAAATATAATACTTGACAACTAAATATGTCATAATGTTGTAAAGGCAGTAAAGAACATTTCACATTTTTATTCTGATGGATTTAAGAAAGTTTTTCTCTCCTATCTATGTCATTTGCTTATTAAAGAAAAGGACGAATCTCCCTACTGACTTTAGGGAAACCCTCCTTGTCATGGCACTCACTGAATTGGATTATTAATGATGACAACAGCTGGTTTTGCTAAAGCTCTTCTCTGCTGTATGTCACTAACAGGTTACAAAGATCAACTGAGAGAGGCTGAAATGTGGAGATTTTCATCTGCTTTCAGTAGAGGTGGGGTGGTAATACATGGCCGTAGCATAAATCACTCAACCTCATACACCTTCTGTGACTACCAAAGCGAGAAAAGAAGGCCCTTGTTAAGATGTGGCGATGAGATGAAAAAAGCCCTTTCTGTGGGACAGGCTGAGAAATCTATGTGCTAGGTAGCAGTGATGGCAATAGGAAAGGCAAGAGCTGAGAGATGCACTGTACAGGCTGACAAAGATAGCCAAATAGGGATTCGTTGTGCAACTAGGCTGATCTGACTGTGAAGGCTTAGCGCAGCTAAAGCTAGTTCCATCTCAGGATCAGGCAGATTCGGGCAGAGAAGTATTCATAGGACACACTAGTTGTGTTGAGAACATCTCCTTAACTATCTACTGTTAAGAAGCTCACTGACAGAGTGCTGGACCATTGGCAGATCAGGGTCTAAGTTTCCTGGAGCTAATGAGCTAATTACCCATTAAGTGGGGACAGGTGGCTGGAATGAGTTCTCACGGTACCAATGTTCGACAAGTGCAAACACAGTCGGTTACTGTGGAAACCGAGGGCAGCAAACGCTGGCTTGCCCCAGCCCTTTCTGTACTAGCTACCCAGCCATGTTGTTGAAGATCCTCAGCAATCAGCCACTTAATCGGGTTAAATTGGTCAAATGCCCGCTTCTTTTTGTATACTTTTTATATTCTTATGTCCTCCATTATTATCCATGTTTTTAGTTTTTGTTTAATTGAAATGATGGTAGTGAAAAGCAAGAGGCACTTTGACCGATGGAAAAGAGGGAATTGGCTACAATTTACAGGTACTTGTCAGATTATAACACACTCCCACTTCTTAAGGCAGATTATTCCAGTACCTAATATTTGTTCAGTGGAGTCTTAATAACTTAATAATACTTAACCGGTGTCTAAAACCAGCTGGCAGTGCAACTCTGTTTGTGATCAAGAAGATACTTGGATAATAATACTGTAGAAACCAAGAAATTCGAGCCTGAAGTGTTCCTTTGTCCAGCCAAGCTTTATTGTATGCATACAAGGAACCACAATCATCATAGTTATGGTACCTATCGTAGCTCAAAGGGGATATGGCTCTACACAGCTTATATATACCTTTCTCCACACCCTCCCCCTCCTGTCTTTGATGTAACTCTAGGAAATAGAAACCTTCCTTTCTCATCGGAGTTTAGTGTAAACATTCACCATTTGGGTAAAGATTCACCATTTGGGGGTAAGTACAGGGGGGGGAAGCATCTGTGCTCAAGCAAGCGTAATGGTCACAGTTCAGCATGTAAAGGCTGCTAGCAGGCTCCATCAATACCAAAAGTGATTGTCACTGAATCAAAATCAATCATAACATTACGTATGAAATGTACAACAACTGAAATGTACAGTAATGTTAGGAGGCCACTTCTTAGATCCTAATAATTTTTTAAGACCATAAACTTGCTAAGCAATGCTGAATTCATAATGGCCCTCATTTCATCAGAAATATAGGTAACCAACATCAGTTGCAACAATTAACACTCTGTAATGGATTGAAAATCCCAAGGGACTCTGAGTGATTCCATCTATCCAAAAAAAACAGATGCTAAATGAGGAAATACAATAAGAAAGTCATTCTTGACTGTGTTAAGATGTCAATTTCAATTCAATTCAAATTATTTTATATATAGCACCTTTCACAACAAGGGGTCCTCTAGGGGTCCAAGGTCAACTGGCTGCCCAAACCCTCTGGGCATGCTAACATTATGCAATTCTAAAAAAGTACTAAATGTGGAGTATTAGGTCTTCCATCATGTCCTTCTGTGTGCCAGTACTCCATGCAGATCTCTGTAGACCAGCAAATCCTCATAAACGATAGCTGTTTTTGCAATGTCCCTCTTGTAATCTGGACATGTGGGGAGGAGAATAGGATAGTTTGGTCAGAACAGATGTATCTACCTGGAAGGCCAACACTGAGACACACAAGGGCATGTACAGCAGCACCAGCAGCCATACTTATAACAAGCTATGATGTAAGGTGTGAGTAGGCTAGGCTGAAGTAATAGGTTTTCAGTCTGGATTTAAATCCTGAGATTGATTCGGCATCCAGTACGTAGGCTGGCAAACTGTTCCATTAACTAGGGGCTCTGTAGCTAAAGGCTTTACCACCAACTGTTTTTTTAATTAATATGTGGAATAACACCTGCATTCTGTGATCTAAGTGGGCGACTTGGATTGTATACATTAATCAGCTCCATTAAATAGACAGGTGCTTTACCTATGAGAGCCTTATTGGTAATACAATTTTGAAGTCTGCCCTGAACCTACAGTAACAGGAAGGCAATGGAGAGAGCCAAGTATAGGTGTTATGTGGTCATACTTTCTATACCTGGTAACAATTCTAGCTGCCGCGTTTTGAATTCGCTGTAAGGTGTTGAAGGTGTGATAAGTGCTTCCTGATAGTAGGGCATTACAGTAATCTATTCTGCTGTATACAAAAGCATGTATTAGTTTCCCTGTGTCTTGAGTGGAAAGAAAATATCTTAGTTTTTGCAATGTTTCTTAACTGTAGGAAGCACACCTTCGATACTGCATCGAATGAGATAAATGAGAGCCTTGTGTCTAAGACAACACCTAAATTGGTGCTAAATCTTTGAGGCAAAATTTTAAACCCCCACTGTTGAGTGCTGAGGTTATAGCAGTCCTATCTGCACTCAAGTATATTATTTGAATCCAGATAAGACTGAAGTTGGGCCACAACTATTTCTCAAGAATTTAAGATAAAAATGGAACAGTACTTGTTAAGTACTTGTGGATCCAAATTTGGTTTCTTAAGCAGTAGTCTAGCAACTGCTACCTTACATTGGTCAAATACAATGCCTGATGCGAGGGACATGTTCATCATACTAATTATAGGTACCACCAGTACTTCAAGGGAATCTTTAACTAGCTGGGTGGGGATGGGATCTAGCGGACAGGTGGTTGATTTTGTCTTAATAATTAATTTCTTTAGTTCATGTTCATTAACTAATAGGAGATGTGTAGCACATTAACAGATGTGACTCAGAATAATCAGATCAGCTCTTGCCCAATAAACTTGTCTGCTATTCAAGAAGTTAACAATGTAAGCTTTCTTCAAAAATTAAAACCTAAAAAGTTTCATGATGGGATTTGAACTTCATGCTTTATTGTGGCAATAGTATAGAGAAATTATTATTCCAATCTATTATAATTATAGATAGGAGAACTGTCAAAAACGTCATATTATCAAGTATACTGGGATCCTTGACTGCTAAACATTTCAGAAATGCTGACAGAATGATGTCCTAAAATAGACATGAAGATAATACTATTAGAAAACCAAACCAAAATGCTTCTGGCAAAGTAGTATAATTCTCAAACTACCTTTGAAGGTAAAAATACTAAAAACAATCTTTGTACTGTAATGGTGAAAATGGTGCTGAAAATCTACATGATATACTTTCATTTTGCATAAAACTATTGTATAAGTAAAAATGAGTCTGGCAAGTGAAAGATAACTTGTGCAGTGCAATGATGTGCTTAATCAGCTTGGTATATTACAACTTAAGTTTAGAAACCGTAATGAAGCAGACATGCACTGTACCACTGTGTTTTGTTGTTTTGAAGGTGTTTTGTTTTGATTTGTTCATGAGGTTCACTTCAAATATGCGCCTGTCTTTACTTTGCTGTCAGACAACCCCTCCCATATACCTCAAACAAAGCAGTGTATTTCAGCTGACAGTTTACAATGAGTGTTTTTTTATTTTAAAATGTTGACAAACATGCAGCAGTCAATTTAATTCTGTTTGAGCTCACCTTTTGTTCTGCTTCTGCAGCATGAAGGGCCTCTTTCTACTAACTACACAGATACGACAGCTGCAGGTGTCAGGTTTAATAACTAAGGCAAATTGCAAATACTGTGAAATTATGAATATGTGCCTGGAGTATGTGCTGTGTGTGCACTGTGGTTCTTCCTGAAACCACAGGAAAGAAACTGAACAATACCAGGACAACTGTGCAGTAAAAAAGCCTGTTATTTGTTCTGTTGATGTGGGTTTTTATGCCAATCATACATATTTAGAAGATACATCTTAAAGACTTTTTACAAACAATTCACTTGAAAATAGTCAAACCTTAAAACCTCTTTTAAGTGAAAAAGTAATTATATTGATTAAAAATGCAAAATAATTTGGAAGGTTAAAGCTAACATCCAAGTACATTACCATAGAAGAACAATAACAACCCTGAATATTGATCAGTGTACTTTTAGTTAAGAGGTGTTGCAGGGTCACTTAATCAAATAAAGTGATGGTTTAGGCATTCATTTTTTGTGGGGGAAAACAGTCAACATAGAACATTCAAGCACATACAGTACGTTGTCTCACCACTAGATGTGTAACGGACACTTACTGTACACTAAACCCTAAGAGTTTTGCACTAATCACATCAGTTAAAATTATTAAATGTTACATGCAATCTACAAAATTGCTTATAATCAGAATGAAAAAAATATTCTGTTAAAAATAATCTATACATTATTTACCAAACACTGGTCTTTTCAAACACACATATTGCTTGGGTAAGAAATAAAAGTGAGAAACAAATCAGTGAATTACA
This sequence comes from Atractosteus spatula, assembly GCF_055471065.1. Taxonomy (NCBI): domain Eukaryota; kingdom Metazoa; phylum Chordata; class Actinopteri; order Semionotiformes; family Lepisosteidae; genus Atractosteus; species Atractosteus spatula. The sequence goes on from NC_142723.1 coordinate 10,839,457, forward strand.
TTTTGTTGCATCAAAGTGTTGATATTGCAAATATGATTCACTTTGTAAAAACATATCAGAAAAAATGAATGATTATCATGCACGTAAGCAGTTAAGTCCTTGACCTATATTTAAATGAAAAGATATGTTTTATTTTTATTTCCAAGCATCATTTACAGAGCAGAAAAGTAAGCAAAGTTACAAATTAATTTTATCAATGCTTCACTTTTAAAATCATGGTATTGCTGAAAGTGAGAATCATTACGATAAGGGACATTACACTCTACAAATGTTCCTTGATGGGAAATTGATTATAAGTGCACTTTGCAAATCGTGTAGTGAATTAAAAGATCTTAAAAAGATTGTAAGGACCATTTGTATTTTTATGGTTAGAATTCATTGAGAATAATTATGGGAATCTTTGAAAGAGCATTTCCATAGAAACCAAAACTAGATTTTAATTGGTTTGATTGTGGTAATCACATAGAGAAAGTCAAAGCAACACAGAGGAAATACCTGTTATGGCTAAATTTTGCCACAAGGGGGAGAACTATATATATATAGTCACTGGGGTAAGCTCATTAATAAGTAAAGCTTAATCAGTAGGTAAGGTGATACAGGTAAATGACAGATAAAAACTTACTGCTTTGTCTAAGACAAGGTTGAATCTAGCAGCAGTGTCACTTCTATCATTCCTTGAGTATTCTGTATGCCAAATGTGATACTCTTGGTTTCTCCTTAATGTGGTTGAATGGCCTTATTTTGCTTCCACTGGAAGCTCATGTAGAATTCTATCTGACCTTATTTTACTATTACAAAAAAACACACATGCATGGTAATTTGTCCCCTGCTGGTATCATATAATTCTAAACAACAAAGAAGACTCTATAAACTCCAGACTCTATAAACACTATAGACTCTATAAACATTGAATCTATAAATTCAATGTTTTGTTTATTTCTTCTTTTAAATACAGTACCTTATCTTCATGAGATTAATGAAACAGAATAAAATGGAAAAAAGGCTTTCATTTTTGCATTCTTAATTTGTGACTTTATACATGCCATCTATAGAGTAATAATGGAACACAATATTGGAAAGAGGCTTTTTGCTTGCTGAATGATTTTTTGTTGTATTTCCATCTTGAAGTCGTGACGGAAGGTGCTAGCTTGCTTTATTCAACACCCTTAAGTACAAGGGACACTTAAGAGAAAAAACAAAGGCAAGTGTAACTTTCAGATGCAACTGGTCACAGAGCTCTCACCCTCTTGGCGACTCCAAGTAAAAGCATTTAAGGGACACACTGTGAATCCAAACCTGCTGTGGCTGAGTTTACAAGCTGAAGAAATTCCAGTCACTCCAGGTTTTTCAGCATCTCAAATGATACTCTGTCTGCCGTGCTGCAAAATGACGGACCTGAGCTATCAAAACTAATCATGTGGTAGAAAAGGCTTGAAAAGGCTTCTTTGCCATAGTGCCACACTCTTGCACACTCTTATATGTGCAGACATTAATTTGAAGCCACAAGTCTATGGAATATTGCGCAGAAAAAAGCCCTTTTCTTTACTCCAGGAACACTATAATCTAAGGACACTATCAAACACACCTGAGGTGATATGGGTAGGCTGGGTTGACAGAAAAAAAATTAAAAGAAAGTGACTTGCCCCAGGGTTGTTTAGTGGATCAAGGTCTGCAAGCTGCACATCCAGTAGTTCCTTTCCTGTGACTCTGGCTGAACCACAAGACTCCCTACATCCTCTGTCTCTATACAGCTCAGCCTCCATTAACTATAGACAGAGGGACGCTGACACTGACCAACGCAAGGACTGTGACTTTTCCCACCTACTGTACAGATGCAAACTCACTGTCCCAGATTAAAAAATATACTTCCACGATTAAGAAACCAATGACACACTCCTCATACTGTATGTATTACTTTCAAATGTAAAAAAAACAAGAAGAGAAGCAAAAGTAATAAAGAAGAAACAAACAATTTAATGAATATTTAATTTGTTGATGTAAGACATGGTGTTTTATTTACAGAGAGGTAGAACCTTTTTTCTTCATTAGAATACTTTTTTTTATTTGATATAGATTGAGACTATTTGCTCGGGTGCCACTGAACTTGAAATTGATTTATTAATGGCACAATAACCTCTTGTAGGTGCTTGTTTTTCCTTTTTTACTCTCACAAATCTGCTCTTGAGAAAACAGAAATGTATTTTAAAAGTGCTGTTGTGCTGTGTTGTAATTCAGTTAGTTGAATTTGGGCATCACTTTGTTTTGTATTCTGATTAAGGCAACAAATTAAACCCATTGAACCTTGAAAAGGAAGCATGCTTGGATTACAAAACCCATTTTTGTAGAGGTATAGTAGTTCCAGTAGCAGTGGTAGTTGCAGTAGAAGTGGCAGCACTAGTAATAGCAAAAGATAAGACAAGCACATAGAACACACTACTGACTTAAACATTATTGACAAATCTGAAACACACGAATCAGATAATTTTCTTTTTAATTTCCTGATTTTGTATGTGTGTGGGGGGGGCAATGAAAAAATGCATTAATTCGACTTATTAATAATAATAAATATTTTGAGACATCATAAAATCATATGCAATCACATGTCTTTAAATACTGCCTCAGAAGATGTAGTTCTATAGCCCCATGAATTTGTCATATCTGGTACTACAATATCCAAATATGAGTGATTTGTGATTTATTCTCACATCATAACTATGTCCAGGAAATACAGTGGGTTAGTAACTATGCAAAATAAGGTTCCCTAAGGAAGTTGGGTAGATAAAAAATACTATTTTCTCTGAAAATGATTATCACATTTCTGCTCAATGTGCTTTTCTGGTTGCTAAATTTACAAAATGAGATCTCCAGTATGATGCACTAAATTGTACATTTTTCAGCAATGTGCATGTACAATATTATACAATACTGAGTGTGAAGTGAGAGAGCTGTTTATCTGCTTATTTGCCCAGGAGTTTAGTAAAAGAAATAAAAACTCAAAATGCCTCACAGAAAATATATATTTTTTAAATGTGTTTTGGAAAAGAAATGAAATCTTTTTCAGTTGACAGTTCACGTGTGTCTTCATTGTTTGGATAATAAAGCCTAGTAGAACCCCTGCTGAATCTGACTGATATCCCCATTTTCCTTATGATAACATATAAAGTGCACAATAAGTTAGACAAGTATACCACAAAATTGCATCATTATTTTCCTCTGTGGAGAAACTGAGGAAAACACTCCACTCATTAACAAATAAATAAAATGCACAGGTTGCCATTTTGAAAAATGTGGTCCAAAGAGTAACAGATATTTTTTTTAAGCGATCTTGATTGGTACATCTGGAAAAAGGCATCCAGGCCAGAAACAAGTAGTGTGGAGCTTAGATGCCCAGCAGTGTAGTTAATGGGATGTGATTGTCCGAAGGTAGTGTACAAATAGGCTTATATTGATAGAAATGGTTTTGCTATAATCTGCTGCATTGGTCCAAATACAGTCACATTCAAAGGTATTGACTCCCTTTTTTGATATCTTGAGAGTTGTAGATATAAAGTAAGTATGGGCACCTTCTGTGTGAAAGTGCTTAATTCACCTTGGAATTTTGTCTGGATGAATCAGTGTTCAATCTGTGTTGAAAGCACATGATTGTTTCCATTTCCGAAACTGTGGTAAGGAGGAGGGGAACCCATATTTTTTAGACCAATTATTAAAATTAAGCTTCGAAACTGAAGACTTGTACAAAACCTATCCTGACTGTAAGATGGCATGGGAGAAATTTTCAATATTTTCTACATATGTGTTTGTTTTTTATTTCTAGCTATACTCCAAATTGTAGAACTTAAACTCATAGAAATTATGCTAAAAAGAGACACACACAAAACTTACTTTTCTATCTATCCAACAAATAATAATTCTGTGGTTTTTCTACATGATGAGACCAAATTTTGGAAAGAGAAAGAAGAAAAGCAGAGAGATACTTTTTACTTTTAACTAGTAACATTGCTAGCACATAAAGCATGAATTTTCCTTCCTGTATTAGTACAAGTCTTTTTGAAGTCTGATTCTACGTTTCACATCAGGGGCTTTAGTGAAAGACCTTGAAGCTATTTTTGCAAAAAAATGAAGGGAGAAAAGAAATAAGCTACTTACTGTGGCATGAACTACAGAGGCTTTCGTGTCATATGTATTAAAAGTGAGCATAATGCATTTGTGGTTATTGTCACATCCACACTTCACACTTAATGTGCTGTGCTAATCAAGGACAGTAGGAGCGTAATTAAAATTCTGTCATGTCTTTAAAAAATGTAGAAGGAGCACATCAAAATGCTTAAAACTTATGAGCGCTTGAATAATTCAGTATTCATACTGGAAACAAGAAATCTAATGAAAAGAATATAACTGACCATTTTCAAAGCAAATGTTAATCATTGGTGTAATTAAAAGAGATGAAAGATCAGTAAGAACATGATTAACAGTAGATCAGTGATGGGCTAAAAGGACCAAAGGGACTGACTTTTATGTAAAAAATATGTGGGTGATTGGCCCATATTTTAATGACCTCTGCAAATCTGGGGTCTGGCTTACCAAATAAGAACAGTATGATTTCCATTTTTAAACCTGTTAATGAATAAAAGATTGTAACATTTTACACCACTGCAATTCTACAGGGCACCAAATAAGACAGACATTCACCATAGATGTGACACTGAAGTGGCACTATTTAAGTATGGATTCACTGAGGCATATCATCAATCAAAAACAGTGACTTTCAACTGTCTAGTGAACGTCAATCTTTTTCAGAAAGAGAACTGACAGGGACATAAAATTCTGACCATATTTTTTTGCTATTGATTCAAATCATAATACATAGACTCGTTTAAAAAAAGGGTAAAATATATTTTGCTGCATAAGAGCAACAGAGTGCTTCAGTTCTATTATGAAAGGTCACATTAATACATTTTCCATAGTACTGTCAGTCTTTTAACTGTGCTTTTACTTTTACACTTCGGCAATGCAGTTCTTCTATGGTTTTAAGACACTTCCACTTTGCTTTACTGGACTGGTCTGAGGGAATACCATGATTTATCATTCTGTTGCTATGGCTAATGTGGTAAGGCACAGTGAAAGGTAAATCACAGGAAACCATGGTGAAAATATATAAAACCAATGGCAAAATTGAAAAAAAAAAATTACCAAGGAAAACTCACGAGGTTTTACTTATACTATTCGATGTAACTCCATATTTTCAGCATTCTGCTGAACTTCAAATTTATGCAGTGTATTGAGTTTGAACAATTTCATTTAGAACTTTAAAAAACTTTGACTCTGAGCAGCATGCAGGGGCAAAAACCCAATTGTTAATACAATAATCTCATCCTTTTTGGACAGCACCCAGACTGATCTCTCTAACATCCAGACCATCCTTCTTGTCCAATTGTCCAACCATCATGTAAGATTATATTCTTTGCCCTCTCTCAAACTCAAAACTATGATTGGAATTCAGCACAGCTCCATGTCTTGTATTGCACCAAAACAAAGTTTCTGCAACAGAGGAGCATTTATATTTCATGGAGTGAGTATGAATTATGCACAGTAACCATTGAACAGGATTTTAATGATGCCTTATTCACATTCCTAGTGCTTGGAATGAACACAGTGGCTATTGCTTATATCAAGGGGACCTCGGGAGTGATTTAAATAAACCTTGCCCTATTCATTCCTGCTTTATGAAGGTGTGAGTCAATGGAAAGACATTTCAAGTCTGGATTGCAAGCACCAAGTTGCAGTATTGATTAGTTTGTACATTTCCTTCACCCTGTGTCATGATGTGGGGTTTGATACAGCTGTAAAGAGGAATAACAGAAAGCTGAAGTGGTTGAAGAGGAAGCTGTCAAAGAAGTATCTTTTAATTAAGACTTTGGAAACATTTTCTTGACCTTCCCTCACACCAAGTAGTCACTGCCGGGTAATTATCAGGTGCCCATGTGGATTAATCCCAGATATTTGGATCAGGCCCATTTAAAATGTGGAAAGGCGAAGTGAGCTGATTATCAGTAAGTGTCGGTTGAGAAGACATGACTCAATATTCCAAAAAAGCAAAGAAGTAAAGCTGTTAATGGTTGACATTTAGTTCCCACAAATGCATGAAAGAGGATATTTATAGACATACTATACACTGCTTGGAACCTCTACCCAGTTTATCGATAGTTATAACAGATGGTATACAACATATTTAGTTGTTAAATAAATAACAGAACACTCCAAAACTATTTTCTCAAGAGATATACAGAACATTTCTTTTTTACTTTTCAGGGTGAAGCATACTAAAAGGCCTCAAGGTTAAAGAAAGCTATTCTGTGTTCAGAAATGATTATTTCAGCTGTTATGTGTGTCTTATTTTGATTAATAGCATTTATTTTCACACAAAGTGTGCTACCAACACAGAAGCACATATACACAATATATATGAATTTAAATTAACTATATTTTACACTGTATTGTATCAAATGAATCCTGATGTGTACATAAGAAAGGTTATAAGTGAAAGAAGAAAATTTAGCCCTTTTTGCTGGCTACTAGTAGCTAAAGGGTCCAAGGATCTAATCAGGTTGATTTTTAAAAATCCAGCTTCACCAACATAGCTGGCCACCTCTTTCCAGACTTTCCTTGACACCTGAAGAAGGCTCCACGGCCGAAACGTTGTGTTCTCTTTCTTCTTTTTTTCAGCATGGAATAAACCTATTACATATACCACTGTATGTAATTCTTCCAATTCATATGCTGTAAGCATAGGAATGATAAAAAGTTGTCCAGAAGTTTTAATAGGGACTTATAAACTGTTTATATAAAGGAGCCATTCCTAGAGCACTTAACAAAAGTGAAAAAAAAAGTTGACAGAATAGAGTTGATGACTTGAATTATTGCTGTTTTTCTAAATTGCATTGTCTAACACAATTAGCAGAACAATGTAAGGCACAAAAATTACAAGAAGACGTAAGCAGACAAAAAATAAAAAACAAAAACACGATTGCTTCCAACAAATAAAAATAGAAGCTTTGCTATATTTTCTCAAGTGCTATAGAAGAACTCCCAAAGAGCATGATCAGATAGCCAAGAATAGCTCTATTTCAATCAGTGTAGCTCTTTAGCCCCTGCCCTTTTCTTCTTACCTATAGAAGGAATTTTCTTTAAAATATCAGTCATATATTTATTATTCTAGCCACCTTTGTCTTTCTTTTCCTCCTGTGGAATTACAAAAGCTTTCAAATATCCCAAATGCTTTTGAATACTTAAGTAACCTGGGGGTATGAGACATGTCTCCTGACCAGTTGTCAAAACTGAGGGTGCTGAGTTTCCAAACAGTTCATAAAAGCATGAAAAAAGAGAGTTCAATGTGAGGTATTCCCTTTTAGATATACACATAAAAGATAATTACAAGAATGTTTCTGATGTTCATTCCTTTTTTAGATTTTTTTTTAAATTCTGCATCTACAATGAAATATTAATTCATTTGGCTTTTTACAGGGTCATAGAAAAGTACTTACAGTATGTATAATTTAAGGTATTTTAAAAACTGATTTAATCCTGTCTCTATAAAGAGAAAGCAGGATAACTCTTTCAGAAAATATAAGGTGGAAAACAGTTGTAACTGAAACATGAGGGCAGCATTTTTATTTATTATAACATCAATACTCCTCAGCGGTTTTTCTCCTGTCTGGATAGTCAATGACAGGTGCTTATTAAAACCAAACTTTTGTGATCCAAAAAAAGGCATTTTACTAAATATAAAAGTACACATTGTGAGTAAACACTTGCACTTTACTGAACTATGCTATTTTTTTCTTGTAATATTGTTGTAAGTTGTATCATATAATGTATAATGCACTGTATGCTGTAATAGGTCTATAATGTATAATGTTTCTTTTTCCCAAAACATTTGTATTACTATAAACCAAACAAAAATTAATTTGATTCCTGTGAAAAAACAGGCAAGGTTATGGGTGATGCAGGGGTGCAGACACCAACAAGCCAGTGTGCTATATCAGATTTGGGTTAAAGCTAAAAATGAACAGGGATATTGCTTACTCCTATCACAGAAGAAGGCAGAGGGAGTTGAATCTATAAAAGTGCATGGAAGTGATTACACCTGCTGACTTGAACTCATCAGTCAGTTCTTGCACTATAGTTCTTAAATAAAATTTAACATAAAAATGGTATACAAATCTGTCATCATTTAGGTACACATAATAGGTATTAAATGCACTGGAACCAAATCAGGACCTAATGTAATCATACTTTTAAAATACTTTTTGCAAACCAATTACAGTATATACACCCATATTATAACTGGTTTATTCAATACAGAGTCACGGGGGAGCTGGGGCTTATTCCAGCAAGCGACAAGGACAAGACAGGATACACCCTGGATGGAACCCCTGTCCATTCAGGGCAGATAAATTCAGTATATGTCATGCCAAGGTTTAATTTGTTGATCATTATTATAGAGATATCAGTTTTTGTGTTGAAAGGTCAAGGAATTAAGCAACTGGGTAAACAATTAATATGAATTAAAGAAAATATTATGAAGAGGGAACTTTCTTTTCCAATATCAGTAAACTGAATTTGTTGCTCAGTTTGGCCTTAGATAATTGATAATTGACTGGTTTTTGGGCTGGGATTGGATGGTATAGAACAACTGTGCTTCCAGGGACACAGGAAGAAAATTGTCTTGCCCCTTATCTTTTGTTATGAACTTCATTTAAAGGATGTTTTCACAGGTAATGAATTTTCATGCTCTTCTATATAAACACTGATCTAAACTGAGTGCTTTTTGAAAATGGTGCCTATTCCTAAATGTTTCTTTGGGACAAAACACTACTAAGGCAACATTTAGTTTTGCCATTTGAGACATCTTTCATAGTAAAATATAGCAGGCTTTTCTTTCTGAAAACTATAAACCAATTTGCTTCATACTGTGCCTCTTTTTTTCCACTGTTGCTTGTGTCTTAAAGTGCCCGTAATTTTCATGTGCCACCCCCTTATACCAGGCTTCATTCTGGCACTTCTTTTGTACACTTTCTGGCATGGAAGGTTTCTGCTGATGGTTAGGGGATTGTTACCTGACAAGCATAACTGTTAATGAGGCATTACTACAAAAATGTGTGTTATTATTTGATGTGAAACAAGAGAATCTAATAGACACAAAGAAAAAAATCTATAACAGCATTCAGTAACATATTATCATACAGTTATATCTAGAAAAATATTAAGATATCATGTAGTAAATGTACAGTATTGATGTATCTCCGGCACTGTGATTTCAATCTTTTGTGTGTGATTGATAAATATTCTAGTGTTTGTGATCAGCATTAGACTTGATAATGTTTTTTACAAGTTAGGAAGGAATTTTGCTTTGTAAGGAACAAAAGAATATAAAATACACAAAGAAGGGAAGGGCTTCAAAATGGGTACTGCATTTACTTTGTATTGTAAGTGTCTTGGAAACTTGTTTTTGCATTCAGCAGGAATGGGCAGGCACAAAAATTAGAAACTGAATTGCAGGTCTTTCATTTAACAGTATCCAAAGGGGAAAAATAGAATTTTAAGAACAGCAGTTGTTTTGTGAGAATGTAAAGTGATATGCAATGGCTGTTCAGAGCACAGCTTTTTACTGTGCATTGTGAATACAAGACTGTGCAAGTGACAGTACTTAACTAAAGACTCTTAAAGGGAAAAAGGGACAGGTACTATAAAATGGATTTTAAACCCATTGGAGTCGCACCTTTATTGTCTATTTTGTGTTCAGAACACTATCAGAGTTTGGCTAGATTTCTTAAGCTTGAGTGATCTCTAATTAGAATTGAATTTTAATGCAGACTTGTAATCACGTTCACTTTATTGCTGTTACAATTGTGACAGCGTGCAGGGAGAGAGGTTTGTGACAGAATTATTATTAGGTGTTACCATAGCTTCTTTGGTCGTAGTGGTAGTGGTGGACAGCTTGCAAGAGTCACCCTTTTTTATCTCACAGTTTGACACTGTAACACCTTACTTACTGGCAGGTGTGTAAAAAGTACTCAAATATGTTACTTGAGTAAAACTATTGTTACTTCCAAAAATATGCAATTCAGTAAAAGTTTCCATTTGAGAAAACTGCTCAAGTAAAAGTGAAAAAGTATCATCTCTGTATTCAAGTATTAGAAAGAAAAAAAGTTGCCATCCTTTCTCATGTTACCATGACATTTAGCTATTTTCACTAACTTTTCCAACCTATAATAATTAACAAAACTTATGTTACCAAACCAACAAGTGAGACAGTATGTTAAGACACTTTCAATACATAACTTATAGAAAAGTGTGAAAATAGTTGTATCTTGAAATAACTGAGGTTCCCAAGAAAAACGTCTCTGTTGCCTCTTTTTATAAACAGTCTCACAGCACTTGTCACATCTTAGGTTTGTGTCTATGAGTCCATTCCCACGTAATTGTTGACAATTTCTACAGTTTGAAAATAGGTTCGAGGGTTGTTGCATTTTTCCTAAAATGTTCCTTTTCAAGACATTTAATTTCAAAGATAACTCATTACACCATTTATTAAAATTATTTAGAATGGGCCCATGGTTTTCTGGGTATTTTAATAAGCTGTGTTATCAACAATCTTACTAAGATGTCTGTGTGTTTGCTTATAAGTGTACAAATGTACAGTGGGGGAAAAAAACTCAGCTCTGTGGTGATCCAGTGGAAGTGTAGTGGATATCAGACCTGTTAAGACCTCTATGTTAATTTAAAAAGTCTAGGACCCATTTTATCAAATTATGGTTTAAATCAAAGTTCTTTTACAATTTCTGTGTAAACTGAGAGTTTTTGTGAGATGGTGGTTGTTAGTCTGGCAGTTTTTGATTTCTTCCCCAGAAAGGGGATGATTTGTAAAATAAGGACATCTGAAAATGCAAGAAAAAAATGTCACATAACAAGATTGTAGGAACTCTTACATACTTGTTGTCTGGACCTGTGTTTTGCCTTACATTAATTATCCTAAACTATCTATGCACCGCTGATCTCAACTGATCAGCTGAGATAGTTGTAGTTTTAATTCAAGATGAGTATAATTCAAAACGTATAGATGCAATTAAATGCGTTTAAGTTAATTGTATCTATCGAAATATATCTAGCTGTTTAAAGTAAACCAGTTAGCTCAAGAACAGATTGTTTCTTTAAATTTGTAGGCTGAGACCTCCACCACTCACACTCATTGCAATAATAAAAAGGGGTGTATTACTGACCATAGATGTAAATTCCCCAACTTTAATGTAACCACACCATACAAATGGGCAAATTTCTAGTAAAATCGTTGCTATGTATTATATAAAGGTATATATTATTACTGCATTTTGTAGCTGTATGTGTTTTAGATTTATATGTAATGTTTGCATTTTTCTATGCTGATTTTATGTCCTCTAAACGCAAAGCGCCCTAACAAAGTTCACAGAGTACGTAGTTAGTTCAAATAATTTATATTTATATTAAAAAATAAAGTACAAGATTTTTCCTGTTAATCATACGTGCAGTATTTAATTCAATTTTATGTAGTACTATAATAATAATTAATAATAATAATTGCTTACACTTATATAGCACTTTTCTGGACACTCCACTCAAAGCACTTTACAGGTAATGGGGACTCCCCTCCACTACAACCAATGTGCAGCATCCACCTGGATGATGCGACGGCAGCCATAGTGCGCCAGAACGCTCACCACACATCAGCTATTAGTGAGGAGGAGAGCAGAGTAATGAAGCCAATTTATAGATGGGGATTATTAGGAGGCCATGTTTGGTAAGGGCCAATGGGAATTTTGGCCAGGACACTGGGGTTACACCCCTACTCTTTTCGAGAAACACCCTGGGATTTTTAATGACCACAAACAGTTAGGACCTCGGTTTTACATCTCATCCGAAGGACAGTGCCTGTTTTACAGTATAGTGTCCCCATCAATATACTGGGGCATTAGGACCCACATGGACCGCAGGGTGAGCACCCCCTGCTGGCCCCACTAACACCTCTTCCAGCAGCAACCTTGGTTTTTCCCAGGAGGTCTCCTATCCAGGTACTGACCAGGCTCACACCTGCTTAGCTTCAGTGGGTTGCATGTTGCGAGTTGCAGGGTGATATGGCTGCTGACATGACTATAGTAACTAATAAAATAAATTATAATGTACGTAAAACTTAAAAGTATTTTAATGTTGCTTTCACCTTCCATTGCACTACACATACGGGATACACATCAGCTAATTAAAAAGGTAAATGTTTAAATGAATGTAATGTTAAAAATGCTGTCCATAGCAAAAAATGCACATTATTGTTAATTTTCAAACATTTCAAATAAGGTTAAATTACATTTAAGTGCTCAACTGAACTGTTTATTACAGCATTCTGTTTATACTGGTAAATGTGAAATTGTGTTGTTATGTCCTGGTCACTATTAATATTGAAGTACTTTGACTCTTATGGAGAAATAAAATATTTACATCCTCCCTGTGCCATTAATCCTATGTCCACTATTTCTTTTGGTACATAACCCCTGCTTAACCTCCAGGATGCTACACGTGGCTCCCATACTCTTTTCTCGGGGTACTTAGTGTGTTTTCTGAATGGCTATTTTGAACAGTGGTTGAACTTCAGAATAGTACACAGAATAGTTCGCAGAAGCACATGACACTTTGTGAATGCACTTGCAGCCCAGTTTTACCCAATCAGAATCCTAGCCCATGTAAACGTCACTATCACAGAGAGAACGAGGAACAAAGATGCTTTTGGGAAATGTAGTGGAGTAAAAGTACAGTTTTTTTTTCCCTAAACCATCATACTTGAGTAAAAGTCAAAGTATCCTGAAAAAAAAAAACACTTTACTTTAAAGTACAGATCTAAAAAAATTTACTTAAGTACTGTAGTGAAGTAGTCTTATTTCGTTACTTCCCACCCCTGCTTACTGGGAATCTACAAATGCTCCAAAGAGGCTTCTGCATATTCAGAATATATTCCTTAGCTTTTGTGCTCATTGAAACAGCTCTCCTTCACCAGCCTTTGGCTAAGATCAAGTTCCGGTGACCTGTCCTGAAGATCCTGAAGAGTACTTGAGCTGGTATTGCTCTAGGTTGAGCCCAGGGGATTAAGGCCAAGCAACAGCTCAGCAGGGTGGGAAACAGTGCTTTCCTTTCCTCTCTCTCCCCCCTTGGCCTCTAGGCTGGGAGTAGGTGCTCCTGGCCTGCCTGTGGCACTTGCTTTCTCCTCAAGTCTTGGAAGTGCTATCTGCTTCCTCCTCTCTCTGCCTCTACTGCCTCTTGGCTGGGCCCGTGTGTGTGGCTGGCCTGCAGCTCTCATCTCCTTCCTTGAGACCAGCGAATGCTTTCTCCTGCGCCTGCACCCAGTTGGGTTAAGCCCACAAGGACAAAGGCCAGGGCTCCCTTGCTGCTCTTTTAGCAACTAACACCTCTACCATTCCCCCACTTGGTTTCTCTTTTACCTCACTTTGTTACCTCTCTTTGTTTCAGGAGCAGAGATGGTGGAGAAAAGGAACCTTATCAAGTTCCAGTGGAGGAAGGCAGGAGAAGAAATGCTGAACTGCCGTCTCTTTTTCATGACCTTCCTGTGTGCACTACTGCAGCTCGCAGGGGGTAACATTTTTTGCATCCAGGAGAACTGGGCAGAAAAGCACATGGAGGTCTACATGGACTCCAATGCCTGCTAATACAAGGCAATGAAGAAATGCAGGGAAATGGGTAACAAACCTGGTTTCTCTGATTTCAGGCCTGAACCGGCACCTGAATTCAACATCTGGACAGGCAAGTGCCAGTACCAAGTCCTCCTGAGGGTGGAATTCCAGCATCCACCAGCTCATTTTACCATCGGAGCAAACCGGGGGTACCTCTACTACCCCAGAATGCCGAATTTCTGCAAGAAATGCAGGATGTCCAGCCATGAAGAGAAGACCTGTGACATCGTAAGGTGTCCCAGCTGCGAAAAGGATGGACACACGGCTAAAGACTGCCAGGTGGCCAAGAGGTGCGATGGATGTGGTGCTGAGGGACATGTGCTCCGTCAGTGCAAGGTAAGCAAACAGTCCTTCACACAGGTGGTGACTAAGTTTGTAGAATGTACCCAACAACCTCAACTAACCTTATACACAAAAGTTCACACAAAAACACAAGTGAACTAGGAATACAAATAAGGGAAAATGAGAGTAATCGACAGGAACAAGGTACTAAAGAACACAAAAGTTGAACATATAACACGTTAGGGCAAGATAAAGGCGAAACAAGTTATAAGCACACAAACAAACGAAAGTACAAAGAAACGAACAGAAACCAACAAAAGCCAAAGCTATAAGAAAACACACACACGCAAAGCAAACCAACAAACCAACAAAGCCAAAGCAAAATCAGAAGCAAAGCAAAGCAAAGCAAAGCAAAGCAAAGCAAAGCAAAGCAAAGCAATAACCAAAGCCGAGCGGGACCGAACTCAAACGAAAGGCCCCTTCCTTCTGAAAGTCCCCATGTTTTATAGTGAATAAGATGAGTTCTGATTGGCTGAGAAGCTGATTGATGATGATGTCATATGGAACAATGGTGTAATGGTGGGCCAATGTGAAAGGGAGAACAATCAAAGGTCAGCAGTATGGAACATACTGTAACAACAAACACACATAGACCACACACTGGGACATAGCCACAAGTACCAGTACTTTGTCAGGCTGTGGTTCTCCAGCCCAATGAGGCACCTGGTCCAGTCAACAAACACTGGGCCCAAGGCAGAGAGGTGACCTGAGTTCTACACCCACGCTGTCAAGTGGCCACGAGACAGCCAGAGCTCTTCACCAACTACAGAGCCTTGTACAAGGAGGTGAGGGGACAACTGGTCGCCAAAAGACTGCGGATTCCCAGACAAGTCTGGGAAAGGACCCAGCTGAAGGAATCGGACAACAAACTGAAGGACCTCAACTGGATGGCAGTGCAACAGAGGCTCGCAACCAGACAGGTTCTCTACAGACACTCACTCACCAGGAACCCACATCGCCCCCGGAACATGTGTTTCGTCGAGGAGACTCAGGAGCACTTGTTCTGGAGCTGCCCCTGTGTCCAAACGGTGTGGGGCAGAATGGACAAAATTATGCAACTCCTGGGAGCGGGAGCAGTGCTCAGTTACCAGTGCATCCTGATGGGGCTGGCGCTAACTGGATTCGATTGGATTGGACACAGTTCCACAAGGACTGTGGAACGCGAGGAACATTCTCATCCAACACAACACAGAGTGGGGAGTGACGGAGCTGGAGGAAAGGATCCTTTCGGACCCCAGAAGGAGGATGAAGCGCAATGTTGCAGGGACAGGGACTAATGGACAAAAGCAAGTAGTAGGGCTTGGAGGGACTCTTTAATTGTGCAAATCTGGCCCCATCATCCACTTGAAAATGGACAATCACCTCTTATGGAAAGTTTTCTTATTGCAATGATAGTGTAAAAATTTGTTAGAATGTTTACTGATTGTGAGAATGTTTTCTATTGTGAAATGTTGTTTTGGAAATAAAGATTATTTTGATAGACAAAAAAATGCCAGTTCTCTGCAAATTACACTGTCTTCCTATGAACAGAATTTAGAGTGGACTGCAGACCTATGAGGCGCTGAAACGTCTGTGCTCTAAGGTTGTCTTAAGTGGAGTCCAACTCTTAATCTGAGATCTGATTCAGGCCTGATTTGTTAAAAACTAGGCTCCACTCAACGTGTGACAGAGCCTCTCTTGTTCAGTATCTCTGTGGAGCTCAGTGCCCAGATCCATCTGGGACTCCGCAACTGTTAACATTTCGAAATCACACTTAAGACCTATCTTTTGTTTAAAACTTTTAATGAGGAACTTAGCTTTACTTTTGATTTTAGTAGGTTACTGAGCTCTTTCTTTCTTTTGCATTACTTGTTGTATTAAGCATATTGATGTATGTAAGCATTTTTGGACAACAATTTGAATGTGAAAGTGTTTATAGAAAACATATGTTAATATTGTTGTCGTTTAGTCTTTGACATCCCAGGGATGAAAGTAAGAAAATAAATGAAGTAAGGATTTGATCAATGACTTTATTAGGGAAACAATGCAAGTTTGAAATGTTTCCTTTCATAAATGCTATGCATAGTGGAACTTTGAGCCCTTAAAATTAAAGATCATGTCATATTACATAATGTTTGACTGTGAATTACCTAAATATAATTTATGATTTTCTGACCTGAAGAATGTGTTCTCCTTCTTATGTATTCTTGCTTCACTTTCCATCCAGAAATGAAATGAAACATTTCATGAAAGCATTTTCTATTAAATCCTTGCAGCTCTCCTGGTCTGGCTTTAAATAATACATGTCCTTTGTAACATGCATGGAGGGTGTACGGTAGCTGCTCATTAGAGATTTATGAAAGAATAACAATAGCAGAGCAGGGAAGTTAAAACCCTTTTAATGTTGACAATGATTAGTAAAGAAAATAAGGTGTCGCAGGTGTACTTGAGAGCACTTAGAAAGAGTCAAGTCAGAGTACAACTCCTTTGAAAGAAGAGCATTTATTTTTTATCTCATTTTTATTTAATCTTTTCTCATTCAGAGCAGACAGACTTAGCTTTATTTCTTTAGATTGTTGAAAAATATCCAAAACTACAGTGCAATGTTTCAGTTGAGGGAAAAAATAACATTCCCGGCATGTACTATCAGACCAATACATACAGAACCCTGGAAGCCATCAGCCTCCTGAAACACTTATGTTTCCTCTTCCTTGCCTCTGTACAATGGCTTCCTGTCTTGGCTTGCATCGGATTCAAAGCCACGGTGCTGGCCTACAGGGATTCCAAAATACTACACCAGCATGCTGCCAGACCACTGTCAGAACCACTGTCCCCACTAGAGCACTGAGGGAAGAGAGGGAGTTCTGCAGGCTGACTGGCCCTGCTACTGGTAGCAGATTTTGGGTGGCAGATTACCATGAAGATCCAAATTGGTTTTGTATTTTAATATCCCATACCACATTTTAATGAGATGCAGTTCCCCCTTGTAATATTTATAGATATCGCAAATGGCTGCAGGTTCTGCTAGCCAAACTAGTCACCACAGCCAGTAGTGTCCACATGAGGAAGAGTTTCTTTAAAAGTACAAAGTACTTTCATTTACAAAAGCACTCACAACGAAAAACTGGATAATTACATATCCAGGTCATATTAAATATCTAGCTTCCTCTTAAGAGCCTTTGCTAAACATTTAAATCACAGTACTATCAATGGCTGAATGGCTAATCCACTCAAAACCCATAAACAAATGGAGTTCTTGGTTTTATCTTCACATACACTTCTGTTTACTTTAATATGGTTGTTGCACAGATTCCATATCTTTTATCTTTTATGCCTGCCTGGAATTAAGCAATTGTGTGTATTTGTTGGCCAAAACACCACTACTTAACATGATCTCTCTCACCAAAAGACGATCCTATGTCTGCCACAACCTTTTACACTTACAGTGTGCTTTGATCAACTCTTGCAAACACAGTCAGTCATGATCTGTTCTGAATTTCATATCCTTGTGAGGGCTTCAGTTCTTATCCAATTACAGTACTAAACTACAAACAATAGAAACATATCCCTGAGAAGGTCACAGATGGTACACAGCTTCTTAAGGCCCTTGGCGACAAACAAACCCCTTCTATCATCTGTGCATGTCACTGCCATCACATGAACTGTCTTTCCTTCTCATCCGCTGTTTTATAGTCCATTTTTGAAAACCACTGTCACAAAACAAATCTTAAAACTTTAATGAGGTGAAGACCAAAATAAGTCACTGAGTGATTAGCAGGCAGAATCTGAAATGGATGGGTTATCATGCGAGAGTTATTGCTTGGAATCTGAGGTATTCCTCTTTCAGGGGCAACTGGGTTTTTTCTAGTGGAGTCTTGTTTACTCCTCTGCAACAGAAATGTATCTAAAAATACAAATTTTGAAATGAATAGGCATTTCATTAGCTCTGCAGCTCAACATGATCCCTTTGTTGTACACATTGTAATTGAGCATCTTTCAAAGATCAGACAGTCTTTGTGCTCTAAATAGGCTTAATTAATGCTTCTCTCTGGCTAACTCTTCTGTTTTCAAGCTGATCAACAACTTCATCACAGAGAGGTATGCATTTAAAGTATAATTAGGTGTAATAAAGAGATGTTTTCATTTGTCTGCAGTTCCCATAATTAGGATGATTTTAAATGAATTAAGACTAGTACACTTTTCAGAAACATGCCTGTAATTACAGAACTGAGAAATAAGTGTTGTTCCAGGATGGATCCAGCACTGTGATTATGCATTCATCTACCCTCTGCTTGTGTAATTATAAGACTACATATCTTCTATCTTGATGCATAGTTTGAAACAATTTTTGTAAATCTTGCTAAATGTTTTTGCCTTATTTGTTTCCTTGTGTAAAGGCACCATCATAAACAGAATCTATAGAATCTATAATTGTTTATTTTTAGATAGTATCATACATGTATCTATTTAGATAGTATTATACTTTTTTCAAATACATCTAATGAGAGATTGATAAACTGTATAATTTTATCCAGGTTTTCTTTGATAGCAAACAAATATGAGTCAAGAATTTGAACTGTTTTTTTTCATGGAATAGCTTGAAAAGCAAAAACAAATCCAGAATCAACAACCACAGTACACTAAAGCAAATGAAAGTCACCATTCCGATGAAATACATTTCTGATATTTTCCTCCATGAACAAGAAGCTGTTTCGTATAAAAGCCAGATATGCATTCTCAAGGCACTGGAGTCCCAGAAGTAACTGACATTCAATTGTGATTATGCACATGGAGTACAACTTACAGTGGCAAAAGGCCATTGTGATTCCTGTTGAAAGAACAAAGAATAAAGTGTCTGTGTGAAATGACCAGAGAGTTAACATTTAACTTTTTTGTCAGAAACATGAATAAGAGGTTTGTAAATACTGTAAAGTGTCAGCGGATTCTCTGTAAAATTAAAAAAAATAAAATGTTTTCAATCCCTTATTCATGCTGTACATATATGGTGAAAGACCAAGTTGACCCCAATTCAGGAATTATACAGGATCATCAGAATGTTTTATTATTAATCCAGTGACTGTGGATGATGTCTTCCATCAAATCTCAAACCACAGATTTATTTTAGGACTGGCAGGCACTTCTAAAGGGTGGCAAAGTGAATATAATGGAAATATCAATCATTATAACTTAAACTTAATATAAATGAAGTGTAACTGAAACGTTAACTTGAATTATGTATTTGTGTAATGTTTGGAATAATACAGATATACTATATATACAAATATTAAAATATTTTTTCATATCTCAACATCTGAGATTTACTTAGTAATAATAAAAATCATGTACAGAGATGATACAAAGCACAGGACACGGATGTTGATCTTTAATAGAGAAACACAGAGTTTTTGTCCGTAATAGGCTTTTAAGGTAATAATGTAATGCATAGGAACTTTTTCAGAGTTTTACTGGAAAATTAAATTAAATGCAGAAGCCTAAACAAGCCTGTGTCAAATTATCTTGTTATCTTTATTTGTTAGTTATAAAAACATAAAACTTTGTTAAAACACCCTTCATGCCTTAGCATTGCTGAATACTATACATGATAGATTGAAATTGAAATTATGGCTTAAAATATTAAGGTATTGTTTTTATATATCAACAGTTTTGTTATTTTGTGCACTGCATAAGGTGCAGGGTGAATCGCTTTCAGTCCGCTCATACTCCAGCCTCTTTAGCCATGAGGACATTTCTGCATTCCAAAAATCATTGTGGTGGAGGCTCACTCTTAATATCACATTGTTAACCTTACAGACAAGCTCCAAAAGACTGCTTTAAATAAGCGATAACTAACATGATTACATTGTTATGTTAATTATTTTCAAAGATACTTTACAGTATTTGTTAAACTGGGAACGATACAAGAACAAATTTGCCAGAATAAATCATTTAATACTGAAAACAAAAACCAATGCAATCAATACAAAAAACAGATGTTAAAAGCAGCCTACAATGTTAATAACAATAAATGACAAATGTAACATGTGCTGTCAGACATTGCGTTTAAACCACTTTGTTTCTTCAAGCACCTCTAAGATCCAGTCCCCACGCAACCAACAAATTCACAAAGCCAAGAGGCCAGCCTCCAGGTTTGAATGGTCTTGAGAGTCCATGGATGTAAAGTCACTGTAACAGTCTTATATTCCTCTTAAACATACTCTTGAACAGAAAATAAATACACTTATTGATTATTATCTCCTCACAGTGGACAAAAAGAGCTAGACATCCCTGGCCAGTTAGCCGTAAACTTACATTCAAGTTAATCTGATTAAAGAAAATAATACATTTTTGCTTTCTGCCCAATTACATTCTCTACAGAAAATTCCTTTAGAATTAACAAAGACGACAGCT
This sequence comes from Atractosteus spatula, assembly GCF_055471065.1. Taxonomy (NCBI): domain Eukaryota; kingdom Metazoa; phylum Chordata; class Actinopteri; order Semionotiformes; family Lepisosteidae; genus Atractosteus; species Atractosteus spatula. The sequence goes on from NC_142723.1 coordinate 10,859,955, forward strand.
GTGTACTTTATCTTCTTTACTCAAATAACAGGAAAAATCATGTGTAGAAGTTTTCCTGACTTCAATAGCAGCCTACAGTGATGGCTTTTAGTAACATTTTGGGAGTTATGTAATCTTAAACAGCTGTCACATCCAAACACTCACAGTAGAACAGAAAGAAAGGGTATACGTGTATACGTGGGCAGCAGTCTGCATTTCAAATCAGTACAGGTGCAGGCCTCCCACCCATCCTACCAAATGACTTTTGGTTTAGAGTAGTTTTGGAGCAAATGTGTCATTATTCTCAAGATGACTCAAAAGCATGTTGGGGCCAAGCTACTTGAAGCATGGACTTCAGAAGAAGTGCTCCTTCGTTATGCTGCTTGAGCCATGTGATTTTCTGCTGATAGCCTCATTTTATTGAGTACCATTTAACCACAATCCAGCAATTTTCCACATTAATTTTGTTTGCATTTGTAAATTTCATAGGAAAGAAATAAAGGTTGCAAAAATGGGTATGCTATTTGATGCACTATGTACATTTGGTTACTAGTAGCTTAATACCCAAGAATCCCTATCAGGATATTTCTTGAATGGTCTCATGGAAACACCTTTAACAGTTTGACTTTGTAGAGAGACCTTCTCTGCCTCTAGTCCCAACTGCTCCAAAACTTTTAACTTTGCTCCATTAGTCATCTCGGACAAATCCCCTGACTTGACTTAGTCTTTTCATCCTATTAAGGACACAGGGGTGTGACATCTCTCTTAGTACAAGGTCGGGACAAATTGTCAAGACAAAAAATAACAGTCTGTATTAAGAATTAAACTGTGGGCACTGGGCATATTTCATATCTTTCAGGTTTGTCATTGTGTAATTATACTTTTTTGTGAAGGCCATCTATGTTCCTGTTAGAAACACATAAAGAAGGAAATGAACAGAGTTTTCAGATTATATTTTCGGAAATAATAATCTTCATGCTAAAGCTGGACTGAAAAATCATACTAGATTATTTTCAATGTGTAGAATCAATGCAATAGAAATTTTGGTTTATACAGTATGAGAATATATTACTAAAAAAGCAAATGCTGTCTGCAATGTACCTTAAAGGACTAAAGAAGGAATTATATACTAAAAAAAACCTGTTATCGAGCAAATATTCATACAATAATCCTGTTTAGTTACTACACACAATAACATTATTATTATTAATAATAATAATAATAATGATCTAAAAAGGCTTTTTCTAAATAACCAGAAAATCTATACAGACTTTTGCATTCTCAAAAATCTTTCTTTAAATTTCAATATCTTTTTAATATCTAGCAGAAATTCAATTATATAACTGCCAAATTAATTAAATTTTATCAGCTGCATGCAAATATGAAGCTTCAGTGAGCAAAAACACTCTTCACTGGATCCTATCCCTGATTCCATGTGTGTGCACATCTGCAGACAGACCAGGTGTAGAGGTGTAGAGATATCACAGTAATAAATGCAGTTTTAAATCCAGTAGTGAGTTTTCCTACATAATTGAAGAAAGAAGGAGGGAGGGAAAGAGGGACTAGGAAGTAAAGTTGAGAAATGGGGGAGGTGGAAGGAAAGGACGTGGTGGAGTGAGAGAGAGAGGAAGAAGGAAAGTGGGGAAAAAAGAAAGGAGAAAGCATGACAAAGAAACTGAAAGAGAGATGCGGAGAAAGAAAGCAGACAGCAGATCAATATTGGTATTTTCTGGTATCCTGTATATTTGACCTCTTTAATTGTAAGGATTAGCTGACATCCACACATTGTTATTGCACGTTATTAAGAGCCATGAGGCATTGATCACATGTGTAAATAACTCCAGACTGTCACCCAGATCAGCAATAATGCACACCTCATCTCTGTGCTGCTGGATAGGTTATAATTTGCTCCAAATCTGAGAACAGGAGCAAATCCACATCAATCTCTCCCACTTCCAGCTTTTCTGGTTCTCATACCCACACGCTGTCTCGCTGTGTTCAGTCATTTTAAAAACTCATCTTAATTTACCTAAACTAATCAAACTTCAATTTGCTGTGGAAAGTTAAGATATACAGAATGGCATATAAACAATGGAAAAAACTGAAAATATAGATATCCAGAAATATTAATTGTGGTAAATAGTCCAACAATGTCCTGTTTCCGATCTCGCATTGTCACGAAATTATGTAATCCAAAATAGGTCCTGTTGAACAGACCTTTCAGAGGGTCAGTGTACAGAAATGTGAAAAATGTGTTTCATGAATAAGATTAAGGCTATGTATTACAAATATTAGAATGAAACTGTATTTTTTTTCTCTTTAAAAATTGGAACACCAAGAAATTGAATCGGTTTAGAAGCTCAGCATAAACAAGTTGAGTGCCTCTTCCTGTTTTACCCTTTGATGCTTTTAAAACTGCTCTCTGCTTTTGATGTAGATTTAACTCAGACTGGACCAAAAATAATACAAGGATCAAACAGATTATAACATGTTCCCAGCACAAGAAACTCACATCTCCTAATGCCTTCATCATCTTCAATACATGTTAGTCTTTCTGGTCTCTATGATAACAAAAATACTCAAGCCCAAAAAACTCACTTAATTTTACTTATATCTCAATTGAATACCAATCTACAGCCACACATACGTAAGAAAAATCTACTGCTTACTGCTTAGTCTCCCACCTTTTTTAAAAAAAATCTTTGGCTAAGCGTACTGTAAGAAAATTAGATAAGTCTTCCCAGGCACACAGCACAGTCCTTCATTGATAGGTCAGCTTGAGCTTGTGTTGCAACCACAGTTGTGCATTGATCTAGCTCCCCAGGGACTTACAACAGATATAGGCAGTGCAGAAAGACAATGTCACACACTCTATTGTTTTTTTTTATTTCTGTATAGTTTAAGAGTGGTGAGCCATGGCCATGAATACTATTAAGGCAGCACAATAAATAGCACTAAACCCACTAGTTTTCTCCTATGTGTGACAAACTTCTCAAATAACAGCATTGTTCAAGCTTATTCATTTATCTTCTTCTCAAACTAAAAGAATACAGAAGAAGGCGTAAGAAAAAAAAATATTCTTCACAGAATCATGGACTCTGATTTCAACCTTTCTATAAAATATTTTGAGTATTAATCCATCTTTCAAATAAAGAAATATTAATCTCTCTTATTTTGGAAATTACAGGTTAGGATGTCAGAATTCTGAGATTTCATGTTTCTTGTTTTATCAGAGTTGAACACCACTCTTCCAGGAACTTAATGTCCATTAGAGTCACAATATTTTTTATATAAAGCACCAGAAATAAAGATAGATTAAACAAAAATTGGAAAGTGAAGATATTGTTCTTTAACTCAGACAGCAGAATATTGTGAAATGCAGCCAGTTGAAAAATCTCACTTTCACTCTTTACCAGGGATTTTATTAATATACTTCACAAGCAAGATATTCTCATTACTGGGTGATTTAAGGGTTACTAAAGATAGTTAATATTTAAACAAGTAATATAAAAAATATCAGGGAAAACTTTGTAAACCTGAGACAGCCTTTTGCAATTTTACATGGCATATGATCTCTTGCTTGACTAATTCTTGAAACAGAGAAAGCATAGCCGGCAAATTCAGCTTGGCTTGATCTGCATAATTTCACATTTTGTAGTTCACAGCCAGTAAAACTCCAATGTGTATGAGGCTTTACTTTGTTCATTTGCGCTGGGGGAAAGCAAAGGAAACCATGTTATAATGAATTTGTTAAATTAGAAATTAAATAATAAAATTAAATATATGAATGAAAGAAAAACTGGCTTGGTGCTAATAAAGTCTCATGATTAATGATTATGTTTCATGTTGTGCTTCTCTCACTAACCCATGATTTGAGACTTTGGCTTTTTATTTATAATCAACAGTGTCCACCCACATTAGGTTTCATTCAAGCTCAATAGTTGACTTTTATAAAGTCTTTATAACCATGAATATATAAATGGAGTGATGTTTACCTGATTTGTTGGATTTTTTCAGCACTAAAATTATAATATGTTATTTATAATATCAATTTTTAATCCATATTGAAGTATTTTATTATTTTGTTATCCAGGAACATTCTTTAAGCAAAGTTTACAAAGACCAAACTTAACCATGGTTTGATATTTTTAAAGACAAATCCATTAATCTCCATTTTAAAGAGCAACACTTCATTGTTCCTGATGTTTGAATAAAATGGGAGTTTTGCTAACATTGATTAGGAACCACAGACAAATTCATTAAAATCAATATGCAGAAAAACAAACCCTGACATTTTGAAAAGCCTAGTGTGCTTATTTACATTTGAAGGGATTGAATAAATTAAACATGACTATTACAAACAGTATCACCTCAGGCAAGATAACATCATGTCAGCAATTACATTCTTGTGTCAAAAACACAGAGAAAAGGACAGAGATGTTATCAGTACTATTAAAAACCAAAAGCTGCCAAATGTCTCAACTACGAAAGCAGATAAAGAAAACTTATCCTCTTGTTGGTGTGACTTGTTAAAAAATCAATTAGCTTCACCTGTCATGGATTCAGCAGCAATCTATTTGAAACAGCAGGAGGTGATTCCCAGCGATACCCATTTTCTTGAGAGCATCATCTCACTCTAATACAAGGGATCTACAATGGAATGGAATATTAATCTCACCGTTAATTATAATACTATGATCATTTTACCAATTTTTAACCTGTCAGAAATGTACTATTTCAAATTATAGCCTTATCAGTTACAGGCATTTTAATGAACCTATAAATACACCAATACTAACCAGGACTGTAAGCCCTTCATTTGCTCATCTATGGACAGCATGTTTGCTCCATTGTACTTTTTGGACAATCAGTCTGTATAAACCTATGCACATTTTGCACATATTTTATTGTTTTTACAGTGACGATGATCATCACATTTTGCACTCACCTACGTATTTATTTTTTTATTTATTTTGTTGTCTTTTGTTTTATAACAATTCTGATGTCTGTTTTTGCTTGTCTTGGGCTGGACTGCTGTAACACATCAATTTCCCTATGGGATTAATAAAGTATTATCTATCTATCTATCTACCATGATCTTCCTGGTAAAACCCACATGTAGAGCAACACTTAATATGCCACCAGACACAACAGCTACTATTTATCCACTACTTCAGGTGATTCAATCAGTAAACAACAGATAAATAGCAATATGTCAACTACTTTTCAAAGCCTATGACATTGCTTTTTCCCCAAACACAGACCAATAGTCCTCATTTGAAACCAAATAATTCAGAGTGAAAGTTTCAAGCCAGTAACCTTAAAAAGCATTATGAGGTTAACTATATATGGTTCCTTGGCAATACTACAATGAAATTTCACAGCATCTGCCCTAATAGTTGTAGTTTATAAAGTTTCCAGTTCTGCATATCAGATTTTATTTACTTCAGCTTGGAAGATGGGAATAGCATGCTACTACTGCACAATAAACTATGTAACATTCAGTCAACCTTGGATTTTTGGATTAGCAAAGTGTAGATGCTCAAGATCTTAGATCAAAGATTTGAGTGTTTTGATCAATTTGGCTGCTCATGATTAGATCAAAATCTTGACAATTGTAAAGAGAATTCCAACATGTGAATGATCTGTGTTGACTTGATAGATGACTGCTGGAGAGCAAAATTGTGCCACACTGTAAAAGAAACAGGAATGTGGAGTAAGCAGAATGGGCATTCTTGTATGTGCATTTCGATTGCTTACTGTTTGCTTTTTGAAGTATTGATCTGTAATATTTGAAAGAAAACACCTAATCATTATTCTTTGCTGGTGTTTGATATCATGGGACCCTTTGATCTAGAATGTGTCTGGTCATAAAAAACATTATCCTAATCCACATTCAATGTCTGTGGTCAGTTTTTTAATGGATGCCGAAACAAAGTATAAACTTTGTTGTGAGTTGAATAACTTGTTGAAAATCAATCAGCTGCTGTGCTTCTGGTCTATTTTCATCTTGTTTGTACTAATTTTCCCATAACCATTTTACATTCTGCCAAGTTATGTTTTAATGCTTTTGAGAGCCAGCAGCCATATCACCCTGCAACTCACAACTGGCAACCCACTGAAGTTAAGCAGGTGTGAGCCTGGTCAGTACCTGGATGGGAGACCTCCTGGGAAAAACTAAGGTTGCTGCTGGAAGAGGTGTTAGTAGGGCCAGCAGGGGGCACTCACCCTGTGGTCCAGGTGGGTCCTAATGCCCCAGTATTGTGACGGGGATACTATACTGTAAATAAGCGCCGTCCTTTGGATGAGACGTAAAACCGAGGTCCTGACTCTCTGTGGTCATTAAAAATCCCAGGGCATTTCTTGAAAACAGTAGGGGTGTCACCCCGGTGTCCTGGCCAAATTTCCCATGCCTCCTAATAATCCCCCCTCTATGAATTGGCTACACTACTTTGTTCTCCTCTCCCCCCTCCCACTCCGATGGCAGGCGGAGCGACACGCTGGTTGGAGTATTTCTCGGTCGCAGTTAATGGCAACGTCAGCTCAAAGATTTGGTTCAAACCACCAAATGGAGACTGGTGTGCCGACAAGCAGACCCTGCTGATACGGGATTAACACTAGGAAAGGAATGTTTTAATGCTTTGCTTGCTCCCTTTCACTATGCCTTTTAAAAGCTGACATAACTCTCTAATGTTTTATAGGAACAAGTAATAGGTTTATTCCATGCTGAAAAGAGAAGAAAGAAAACACAACTAACTCTTTCCTAGCTTTTGTTCTCCTGCTACATTACCTTTGTTTACTGCCCTGTCTTTCTCACACCTGAAGAAGGCTCCATGGCTGAAACGTTGTGTTTTCTTTATTCTTTTTTCAGCATGGAATAAACCTATTACTTGTTCCTATAAAACATTAGTGCTCTATGAGTTTTGTTGCTCAGTATCTCTGCACTAGCTTTGAAGATTTTTATTTTGATATAAAGCCTTGGTGTGCAATGTGTTATGAAATCAACAGGTTTTGCAAAGAAAACAAAATCAAAGTACACTGATCTCTCATTTTAACTTTTCAAGCTTACAATATTTACTAAGTATTCATAAATATAATGCAAATCAATTACAATACATAGAATGATTATGTTATTTGTCTGACCATTAGAATCAGAAACACTAAAATTTTAAATGAAGGGGCACAGAGATAAAGAAAAGGCATTTTTTCAGAGGTCAGTGCCCATGAATTAAACTCTACAGATGTTACTCAAGATGACAACAAACTCTGAATTCACGGAAGTATGATATAGTTTATTGTGATTGGGAATCATGATGTCACTGCAAACCAATTTAAAGAGAGTTATGGAGTTTTCAGTGCACTGGCTAAATACAGTACAGTATGTCTTGCCTAGCTCATCAGCCTTAAAAGACTGGAAGTGTGCTTGATTAGCAGAATGATTCGCTGGCTGCTCATCAGAGCTCACTCCTGATAGATTGGAAGAAGCTCACAGTGTTGATAAGGAGTTGCTATAAGAGCTTTTGCCATTTTTTCACAGCAATTTCACCTCAACTCTAGCACTGTGAAAAATCAAATGGTTCTTGATAACTATGACAGGTGACTTGACCATCTGTGTTGCCTGATTTAAATCCGTGTTCCTTGTACTTGTAAAACAGTATTCTAGGCTAATCTGTGCCCCGTTGAGGTCACAACTGCAGTTTATTTAATTCTAACTCAATGAACAGTGAAGCTTATTAGGAAAAATGTCGATATGTATAAAACACATATGGATGTCTACAGTTCTTCAAGGTCAGTGCAGTGGAATGTGACACTTCAAATATCACCTGTCAATTTCAAACTGGAGTTTCTCAGAGGGAATTTGCAAACTTTATTTTTAGGGTGCAGCAACTTGCACTGCTGCCTCACAATTCTAACGTGTGAGTATTTCTTCAGACTTAGTCTTAAGAGAATCAAATGATGGGAAATGGGAAGAAGAGCATCAGTACAGTTTTCTAATTCTACCTACCAAATGTCTGATATCAAGGGGACCCCTCAAAGTAATTTCCATGCATTTTCCTACATACGTACTGTAGCTCTTTCCATTTTCCCAAATTGGAGTTAATCTGAAACAATCAATCCTGTTCTTCTTTCATGGGATTAGTATTTAAAAGATTAAAGGAGCACAATTTAAGTGAACGAGAACCAATTGAGCAAAACATACAATTAAGGACAAACCAGCAAGAATCGTTACTGTATTTTGAAGAATTTTGAGCTTGATTCAGACAATTAGTATTAGTATTAGTTCAGTATCTTGTGATCCAGGACTTTTGCTAGGTATAATAAATAAAGATTAATATTTCCGTACCATTAGTGTTGATAAAATATATATATAGTATAAAAAGGATTATGGCAATACAAGCTTAGAGAATAAAGGTCATTGTAGCGTTTCTAGTGTGTATGGCTAATCATTTTTAATTGCCTTAAACACCTTTTACTAAAATGGACAATTGTGTTTTATTCTTCTTAAAAATGAATTCCTGTTTACTCTGTTGGAAATTATAATTGTAGATTTGGATTTTTAGAAAAGAGGCTCAGAAATAAAACAAGAATCTGTCTTTTAGGATTGAAAATAACCATACACTGGCAATCTTAAAAAAAATAACAGAGATCAGGACTTTTAAATGAAGAATTGCCTTTTGGATTATACCAATGAGCAAGCATTAAAGGAAGAATTTTTATTAAACTTTTACAAAGACTAGCAGTATTGCTTTCTTGTTTCAAAATTAAAAAAAATATTGTTACAAATGAGGGGTTACAAAAATGGTGAAAATCAGAAATTAACTGGGTGGTTTAGTCAATAAGTGAAATAATTATTCATAACCCCAAACTTATAAGTACTTTTACTAAAATATAGCCTAGCAGTTGGTATAAATAGAGGCAAGTGAATTCTTTGTTCTCTGGCACAGCTTTTGTGAGGAGTAATAATCCAGGCATACTTGGTTAAACAAACATTTATTAATGATCACAAGACAGTAACTACACTACACACAACAAAAAAACACAACACAACACACAAATTACGGTGAACTGTATTTACAAACAAGGTGTTTCAAAAGCTTAACATTCTGGTCACCCAGAAAACCCCAGACTACTACTGCTTAATGCCTACAGAGGCCACATAAGAGATAAGCTGCCTTCTAACTAAATGCAACGCAACCTGCAGTTAAATCTCTCTGTGCTAAATAAATGGGAGCCTATCTTCCTATCCATAAAAATGCACCCTAACCAGGAAAGACGTATCGGAGGTATCTTTTACCCATGAAACCCAAGTTCCCTACAAACACAGGATAGCACGCTCTTCTCTAGCAAGGATCAAATACTCCAGTCAGGTTTGGATAATCATGAAGTAGGGGCCCTCACCTGGTGCAAGCTTCAAGTCCCAGCTCCTCTGAACTGTTGTCTCTCCTCTCCTTCTTCCCTGCTTCCTGTTTATTCCGCTGTACTCTTAATGTGATCTTATATTGTGTGTTTCTGTACAGCTCATTGATAATCATTAACCAAAACTTACCTAGGTATACTTACAGATGCAGCCATTCAAAGTGCGCGGCACAGACACCGCGGTACAGATACCGCAGGTATGATGACACGGGATACCGCGGTGCGTGATTGGTTGACCGACAGGGGCACTCGTGGTCCGTTGGTCTGTCGTAGAAAGACTTACTGTAAACGTCTTTACTGTGCCCGTTGTAGATATTGAATTTTACCACTGAAGGGAAATCTTAGTAGCTGAGCATAAAAAGAATAGGAGCATACTGTAACGCGTGTGAAGGCCATAAACGATATTAATTTTGGAACGTAAACATACAGTATATAGCTGGTCTTGGTACTTTAAAGAAAAAAATACACACCGGTATTCCATTTCTCCCTAAACATTGTAAGCTTCGAAGTCTTTAACTAACGTGATACCGGAGTCAACAAGCATACTTTTAGAATTTGATTAAAAGGGAATATAATATGGAATCGCGTATCTCAAGAATTTAATAACGGTATGATTATATCCGTGTACTGCGGCAGGGCTGTGTAGGGCTGTTTCGCCTGCCTGATCATGCGAGCTCTCTTGTAGCCTACTGGTCTAGGTGCGTGACTACCAACTGGCAGGTTGTGTGTTCGAATCCAGCTGGTGCTGGACTTTTATTTTAACAAACATTTCTTCGAAAAAATAGGTAAGCGATATTATGGACAATCAGTTGACTTTTATATTTCAAAATATCGCAACATGATCGATATTTGCGATATTTTGAACATATCTTCCCTTCTGACAGCGGTTCCTGCTTCTATTGTGTGTGTGTGTGCAACAGTAAATTTTTATAGAGAAATGGAGGCTGGACAGTATGCGTTACAATATAAACATTTATATTGATTTAAATCGTGTTCTGATTTAAATCGCAAACGCGTGTTTAATTATGTGTTTTTAATCATAATCAGGCTAATGCATTTCTACATTTTCTGTATGAACCAGCTTAGAGGTTCATACAGAAAGACAGCTTGTGTTTAAATTGAGTGTAAGGTAATTTATGCTTCTAAAGTCATGGTCAGTATTATTGTACTGTGCTGTACTGTGTCACATTATTTTATAGCGTTTTTATTGCGTTATTAAATCCGGTGGCGCTGTGTTAGTTTCCTGACTCACATTATTTAAACTACCACATTGATCATTCATCTCTAAATAAACTTTATTTTATATAGCGTTTTAAGCGATTAGGTAATTAGATTGCTCATAAACCTAATCGCTTTTTCTACATAAACACAGCGTGATTGCTCTCTGAAAATGCTTTTCCTTTATTTTTAAAGTAGGCTCAGATTTCAACTATAGATCGTATTATTATAAACTTTCTTGGAAAAATGTATTTTATGTAAACCATGTTTGCTATTAATTCATTTAGGGCTAAAATACGTTCATTGTCTTCCAATCGAGTTGAGTTGACATTGGAAGCCTGCCACACCCGGACTGTTAAACCAACGCATTAGCACGTCAAAGCCCATTGAGCCAGTATTGGCTTTAGTATCCCCCCCTTCTCCCCTCAATTCAATTCAATTCAAGGTGTTTTATTTGCATGACAGATGGGTACAAGCAGTGTTGGGTATGTATATTGTAACGCTTACGGCAGACAGGCACTGTGTAAGAGCCGGCGCACCAGAGCAGCGCACCGAGGGAGCGTCTGCATTTCTAACTTAGTTTTTAAAATTAGTCAAGCAATATGAAGCATCTCCTTTTAACTTAGTGCCTGAGCATAAAAAGAATAGGAGCATACTGCAACGCGTGTGAAGGCCATAAACGATATTAATTTTGGAACATAAACATACAGTATATGGCTGGTCTTGGTACTTTAAAGAAAAAAATACACACCAGTATTCCATTTCTCCCTAAACATTTTAAGCATCGAAGTCTTTAACTAACACGATACCGGAGTCAACAAGCATACTTTTAGAATTTGATTAAAAGGGAATATAATATGGAATCGCGTATCTCAAGAAATTAATAACGATATAATTATATTCATGTTGCAAAAGAACTGCAACGGACATAAAAACTCCCTTGCTTTTAACAGAGCGTTCCATAATTTCTAACTACGAAAATGCCAGGTGAAAGGATTTGTAAACATATTTTGTTAAAGCAAGTCAGTTTTTTCCACAACACATAAAAGACATTTTTCCAAGAAAGTTTAGCCTTTGTCACTAATGAAACCACTAAATAAAGACATAAATATAGAAATCTTAAGATTTGTTCTATTTAATGTTGGTAGCAGGATGAACTGTCAGAGTGTATATTTTGTCGCAGAGTTGCTGCAAGATGTTAACAGTGAAAAAGGTATTTAGAAATGAGTTATTTCAAGATGAAAATTTTCAGAATAATTGCAAATCTAGCAGGATAGAGAAAGCACAGAAAACTGGCAGTTAGATTGATCAGATTAGTATGAAAAGTCATTTAGCAAAGGGAATTAGAAGAGTGACAAACTAGTATACTTTAGATCTTTTTTTCTGTACCAGGGACAATCTGATCATGTTTCCCTATAACAATAATAAAAAACTTTATTTGATATATCACCATTAAAGGTGGCATCTCAAAGCAATACAGTAGATGTAAAAACAGATAAAAGGACCACAGATTACAAAGTAAATGCATATAAGAAAGACAAGCAGTTAGAGGTGCTACCAAAATTAGAAAATGAAGCAGATACAGACACTAAGTCTTCTGAAAAGAAAGGTTCTGAGGTTAGATTTAAACTGGCCTTGGTGTGTGTGTGTTTGTGTCTGTCTGTCCTGTGATGGACTGGCGCTATGTCCAAGGAGTTACATTTTCTCTGTTCTGACCTGGAGTTACAGAGAAATTTAAATTCTAATAAGAGATTTGTAATGAGGAAAGTCATACCAATCACTCATACAGTACCAGGATTTGCAATTACAATACAAATACTTTCTTTCTGTATGTGTTTATTTTGCAGTTTGAGTCTATGGCATTCCTTTGGGGGTCTATACTCCAAGGCATGACTTTTTTATGTATAAACATCAGTATTTACTGCTATTAATTACTGTACGATTTATAGTTGAAATCTGAGCCTAGATATAAAGTTAGATATAAAGTTAAAATCTCGACAAAGCAATGTAGGAAATACAGAGAAAATAAATCCTTTCTGACATCTAAAATCAGTTTCGATCAAGGTCTCTAAAATGAACAAGAAAAAGAAGATTTTCGGAGGGCAATTACGCTGTGTTTATATAGAATAAGTGATTTATGAGCAATCTAATTTCTTGTTCGTTTAAAACAGTGAAATGTCAGCTGTAAAAGATCGCACCAGAAACAGCACTCTCTCTGCCTGTCATAGACGTTCAGGAAAGGCTGAATGAAGTCATGTCAAGTACAATAATTCGGAGATCAATAATAACAGTTGTAGGACAGTATATAAGGAGGATAAGGATTTTGAAGTTGACTCGAAATCTGATAGGTAACCAGTGCAAGGACTTGAAAACAGGTGTAATGCATCCCTGATAGGATTCTTGCTGTCATATTCTGAACATATTGAAGATTGCTCAGTGTGGATTTAATTTCCTCAGTGAACAGGATGTGCATTTATTAATTCTAGAAAAAAACTAGATTTCTCTAGTTCTTAGTTTCTCTAGTTCCCTTTAAAATAAACTATTATTCCACAATGCAGAGTATTACATGGCCAGTATTTACACATGATATTTGTGATTTAAAGAAATTAACACAAGCAGCTTTTGGAGATTTAAGTGTTGGCTGAGTTATTGCAGGATAAAAGACTAGAGATGTTGGCAAGAAGAAGATAGTTTGGGGAAAGCTGAGGAATACACTTATAACAAGAACACTTCCTAATGGGGTTAGGCATACTTTTGATGAAGATGATGAAGTTAACAGACTATATGTTTACATAGATACTGAAATAAGGATTGTATTTTAGATTATGTGTAGTTGCTGGCATTGAACTGTGTGTTGGATGCACATGAATTGAAGGAATGGGCAAACATAGCTGATGCGGATCCACAGAGCCAGCATATTAAGATGTTTATAATTAGAGGCAAGTTGTTTAAATAACTAGGTATGGATACTGATGTGCAAGAGAGGTGGAAAGGCTGTTTCCTTAAGCCAGCAGTATAAAATATTTTATTCTCAGTGAGATGCTGCCATTTCATAGTGGGTTTCTAACACTGTGTATAGTTCCATCCACACAGTGCCTTTACTTCCATTTCTAATCTCTTTATCCAGTACAGAGGATTTGGAGCCTATCCCAGTAAGCAACGGACACAAGGCAGAATACACCCTGGACATAGCGCCAGTCCATCACAGGACAGACAGACACAAACACACACACACCAGGGCCAGTTTTCCCATAAACCAATTAACTTACCAGTATGTTTTGGAGTGCGAGAGGGAGTCATATCACACATATGGAGAAAAACCATGTAACCCAGAGAGAACATGTAAACCCCACACACACAGGATGGCAGGAATTGAACCTAGGACCCCAGTGCTGCAAGATAGCAATGCTAACCACTTTGCCACCATTATAAATGGATGGATATCTTAGTTATCTTTCTAGTTCACAGGTTTGCATGCATAATTTAATTTTGAAAGCCACTGAGACATCAGGTACTACTGTTGTATTTATGAAAAAGAAACAAAACAAAAAACATACTAACAACTGTGCCATCCTACTCCTTAGCTAATACATTTTATTATTCATAAACAGTTAACATTGTTAGCAAAATATTTTGAATTATATTTAACCCTATTTTTTCTTTAGTTTTGTATTTAACTTATTATATGATAGTCAGACTTAATGTATATTTGAACAATGAAAATATATTTTTACAAGATTTTACATTAAGCACTTAAAATTAATATGGTTAATAATAGTAAACTGTAACATGCTGTAACAAGATCGGTTAAACTGCGAAGAAAATGCTTTCAGAGAAAATGTTTCAGGTGTGAAGAACATAGATCTCCAATGCAATTTCAACCAAACCTGTTCCCACACACCCTGCCCCCACTACCATTAGAATATACACAAAGCACTCAAATCTTTCGAGCTAATGATCAGGTGACCCGAGAGAGAGCGAGAGAAACACCAAGGGGTGCGGAACCAGGGAACTATTTACATGGAAAACGGGCGATCTCCCCAGACTGTCCGCCCGTTTCACTGTTACCTGGATACCTCTTTATTTAGAACTCACAAACACTGATTTTTAGTTTAGAAGGATTCAAGTAGGGTTTTAGATGAAAGGCAGCGACCTTAATCAAGCCCAAATCACAATTGAACCCATTCAGAGCCTACATTACATTTTAGCGTTTCATTCTGAGCAGAAGACCCTCACACCTGAAGAAGGGGGAGGTGTTTTTCGCTGGAAATCTCGCCTGCTTCTACTTTACAACCGGAGTGCTGGCTGTGACGAGTTAAACCGGTTTTACAAGTTTCAATCACAGACCATGTGACATGGGAGTCAGGAAACTCCACCGGATTTGATAACGCTATAAAAACGCTATAAAATAATGTGACTTGGCACAGAACAAGTTTACAGCACAGTACAATAATAAATGCTGACCATGACTTTAGAAGCATAAATTGCCTTACACTCAATTTAAACACAAGCTGTCTTTAGCCCTCTAAGCTGGTTCATACAGAAATGTAGAGATCCAGGCTCAGAACACACAGCTTCATTAGCGAATACATATGCAGGACAACTAGAGAAGACGTTTTACAGAGGATGGATTTTTAGAAACATCCCATCAGTGACATCACTGAAGTCAACTCCTAGGTACTGTAACTGTCGTGTGGATAGTTTCACAAGAATCAGACAAAGGTTTAAGCATCGCTTGTTCTAGATAAAACTGCAAAAAAAAGAAAACAACAACCCATAATGTACTTCTTTGCGGCTCTGTTTGCCCAAATCATATATTCACAACGTGAAATCTAGAAAATAATATTACGTAACCAAAATCCGCAATATGGAAACAGAACCTGTGTAATTGTTGATAGATGATGTACTCGTAACATTTTTTCAAGACGAACTACAACATTTAAAAAATGACTTGTATGTACTTGATATCTCTAATCAATCCACGGGTCCCAGCACAAAACGAAAGTAAAACGCATACCGTTTCGCGCTTCTTATTAGTTGCTCAAAAGTAATTTGACCGTATGAAATGCATAATATAAACCTAGAAACATATACGTGAGGAGTACTTAAGCACTGTAGTATCGGTGTTAAGACATACCTCTCAAATACTGTAAATCAAGTTAAAAATATCTCAAGACCGATTCTGGTCATAATGAAACCATGTTTCGTGTATGTTTTCTTTAAAGTACCGAGACCAGCCATATACTGTATGTTTATGTTCCAAAATTAATATCGTTTATGTCCTTCACACGCGTTGCAGTATGCTCCTATTCTTTTTATGCTCAGCTACTAAGATTTCCCTTCAGTGGTAAAATTAGATATGAATATTCAATACTTAAACGGGCACAGTTAAGACATTAAATATACATATACATACTGTATACAGTACAGTTTGCATACGGTAATATGTTTATGTTCCTAAATCAATCTCTTTTATGAGCATGTGAAAGGCATGGTGAATCACTGTACTTTGCATGATTGGAAACAAATGCGTGATTGCGAAATGCTGTGGTGTTACTTTTACAAAGACGGTCAATGAAAAAAAGAATGTTGACCAGGGCAATACTTTGAGTTTACACTTACAGCTTGTCCAAGGTCATTCATTATTAATACTATTAGTAATATCTTCGTTAAAGACTTTGATGGCCACAGCTCAAACATGAGAGGTTGAGCTTTATTAGCTCCACCTTGCGGAAATTCCGGATACTATTATTTTGCTTGTCGTATTATAGGAGAATTTACGGTAACTCGCGGTATTTACCGGTAGCTTGCGGTAGACTGCGTACAGCGTACCGCAAAATAATGCGGTATCGCCCGCGCATTTTGAATGGCTGCATCTGTAGGTAAACTTTACAATTGTTTTTTGCTAAGGGATCCCCCAGACTTCAGCAAACACCCTCTCTGCTTTAATGCTAAACGTTTTCTCTGCCAAGTGAAGCAAACTTCATCTAAAATCCAAGAGACATTTCTCAGTCACCTAAAGCTGTAACAGTATACAGTATTGCTACATTTAAGTCGTATGGAGAATCGAAACCTAATTTTTACTTTCCTCCTATTTATACAATGATTCAAAGTTTTTATGTCATCAGACTGGATTGTGTCTGGTCATGAAAACATAATGCTAATCCACATTCAATGTATGTGGTCAATTTTTCAATGGATGCTGAAACATAGCCTCAACATCCGTGGTTCTCAAATTTTGGTACGCATGGAGTGCCCCCAGGTGGTACGCCAGATGACCCTGGAAATTTGTTGTGTGCACTGAAAAAGTTTTCTTATTTTCTATTTTAATCAAATTAGTTTATGTGTTAAATACACAGCCTACATACTGTACTTAGCTATCAATACAGCACACTCTAATACTTGAGTGGACACAAGAGCTACTATGTAATTCTATACCATTGTATAGGAATGCGTGCAATTGTATTAAAAGACATTTATCTTTAACAACTAGGGAGGTAGGAGAATGTGCGTGATTTTGGAACAATCTTTACCAATCTTGTAAACACAGGAAAGCGCAATAGATAACAGAAAAATATTTAAGGACTGTTCTAGGTTAATTTGAGAAAAATACATCGAGCATCTCTGTGTTTTGCTCCCATGTGCATGAAATAAAAACTTCTTTTAACTTCTGAGACAGACTCCTGATTGTCTTTAAAGGGGAAATGTGGGAAAATTTCTCCAACAGCGCCACATTCGCCAACAGAACAGTTAATCTAAAATGAATACTTCGCAAAAATAAAGTATTATTTCACAGCTGAAAGGAATAGACGCCAAGAGTACTAATCTTTCTGTTCTGTAAGCGGCTACCAACAAAAACTACAGGAGAGCACATATTTCAGCTTCTGAATGAATTTATTGAAGAGAATGGCATCGACTGGAAAAAATGTGTCGGAATTTGTACAGATGGTGCTAGAGCAGGGGTGGGGAACGTTCGGCCCGCAGGCCTTATAAGGCCCGCAAAATCATTTGGTCTGGCCCTGCCAAGGCAACCGCAGGCGTAGAGCTGGGCGATAATTCGATAACGATAATTATCACAATATAATTTTCCTTGATATAATTTTAACAAAAGTTCGATAAATGTTTGATATATATGTTTATGCTTTTTGCATGATATGCGCATGCGCACAAAATACTGCACGAGTGCGCGTGCGTGTTGCAGACCGGGAAGCTAACATATTTGTTTAATGTTTCGGCTGTTTGGCAAGTGTTTGTTGTGTTCTTAAAATAAAGAGTTGTTTAATTTACCAATTAACTGTCTGGGTTTCTTCAACTTTCACTCAGGAGAAAAAACCTGCCTTCAAACTTGAAAGAAATAATGATTTGACATTTATCGTGATACATGTAATTATCAATATCAACTGATATGAAATTTTTTATCATAATAATGTTTTTGGCCATATCGCCCAGCCCTACGCAGGCGGGACTCGAAATTCAATAAATCTAGGAGCTTTTTTCGTAGCAACATAAATTTATATTAAGTGAATCATAATAATAATGTAAATTTTGAGGGACAAGCAAGGAACGTCCATTACGGGATAGACAGGACACATACATGTACATGACGGGACAAACACATATGCTTCACGTCGGCTGCCCGCGGCCCGTCTGCCTGTATTGTGGTGACTCAGAGGACAGTCAGTGCCAGGCAGGCTGGGAGTGTACACTGTGGCGAAACTACGGCAATCGGGTGATGATGAGACGAGATGCGATGAGATGATTCCTCACGACGTTGATGACCTTGCCTCCGATGATTGACGACGATGTTGTCGACTTCTTTGTCGACACAGATAATAACTCCAATCCAACCTTTATCCACACATCCACGATCAACAATCCTTGCAAAAACTGAATCTCAGATGAAAATTAAGGAAATTACAGTACACAGAAAAGACCTTAAGAGTCGATGATACGAACGTTGGATATGTTCCAAATCCAAGATGCAGGATTAGAACAGCGATCAAAGCAAAATAATCGCGTCACGATGTTTGAGAGAATTGTTTTATCATGTTGCGTTGTTTGAGAGACTTGTTTCATCAATGAAAAAACTTGAGCTAACATTTGAAAAGTTAAGTGGCCTTACTACAGATGGAGCTCCAGCCATGGGTGGCTTGCAAAAAGGGTTAATTGCATTTGTCAAGAAAGAACTGAATCGTCTCAGTCTTGATCAAAGTGATTTAATTATATGCCACTGCATCATACACCAAGAAAGTCTGTGCACAGTCGTTGGGCCTCAACAATGTGATGTCAACAGTAGTGTCAAGCATAAATTTTGTCAAAAGCAGAGGGTTTAACAGCCGCCAGTTTAAGGAGTTACTGAATGATCTTGACTCTGAGTACGGTGATCTTGTTTATGACTGTGAAGTGTGGTGGCTGAGTTGCGGGAACATGCTCATGAGGTTTTACGAACTGCGGGATGAAGTCAAGCAGTTCATGGAGATGAAGGGAAAACCTGTCAGGGAACTCAATGACAGCAAGTGGCTGTTTGATCGACTGTGCTCCAGACTGACCGACGCAAACCTGGAAAAGCAGTTACGAGTAGCAACATCATCAATACCAGCTAACATCACATGCCTCACCAAAGAGAAACAGTTCCAGCCATCACATTAGGGGTGAGTTAATTAAATGTTTGACCAAATATAGCAGGCTAATTTTTAAATTGATAATTTTAAATGGCCTGCGAATGAAGTTATAAATATCCAAATGGCCCTTGGCAGAAAAAAGGTTCCCCACCCCTGTGCTAGAGTGATGACAAGCCAACACAGCTGTGTAGTTGCACGAATTAGAGAGGTTGCTCCAGATATGAAGTGGACACACTGTGGCATCCACCACAAGGCCTTGGCAGTCAAAAAGTCAAGAAATGACTGTGTTAGACTCTGTTGTCAAAGATGTGAATTGTATCAAGGCTAAACCAATGAATTCACATCTGTTCGAGGCTTCTGGTTAGGATGTGGACAGGAATGGCAGCGCAATACGAATCACCTCCCAACAATTTTGTAATAAAGCCAAACTGCACTCCATTGTCGCCAAGTTCTTAAGCTACAAAATGAAAGAAGTGTTACGTAAAGCTTGGCAAAAGAAAAACTTTTCTATAATAATAAACAATTTTACGTGGGTTCATGATTACCCCCCAGCAGTACTCAAAAATTGTATGGAATACTCTGAGGTAAAGAAGGTGCCCCAAAAATAAAATCTCAGACTCCATTTCCAGCGAGGCTATGGGTGTTCTACTACATGAAGACGGCACCTATCTGTACCATTCAGCAGCAAAGCTGCTTGTGAGGCCACAAAGGACATGGCAGCGCCTACACAGGAAGAAGAAATCAAGCGACTGTTTACTTGGCAGAAGGCTGGCAGAGGGGGTGGCCCTGGGAAAGACCAATAATAATAATAATTAATAATTAATAATTGCTTACACTTATATAGTGCTTTTCTGGACACTCCACTCAAAGCACTTTACAGGTAATGGGGACTCCTATCTACCACCACCAATGTGCAGCATCCACCTGGATGATGTGACGGCAGCCATAGTGCGCCAGAACGCTCACCACACATCAGCTATCAGTGGGGAGGAGAGCAGAGTAATGAAGCCAATTTATAGATGGGGATATAGTAGGAGGCCATGATTGGTAAAGGCCAATGGGAATTTGGCCAGGACACCAGGGTTACACCCCTACTCTTTTCAAGAAATGCCCTGGGATTTTTAATGACCACAGAGAGTCAGGAACTCAGTTTTATTTCTCATCTGAAGGACGGCGCCTGTTTACAGTGTAGTGTCCCCATCACTATGCTGGGGCATTAGGATTGCAGGGTGAGCGCCCCCCGCTGGCCCTACTAACACCTCTTCCAGCAGCAACCTTAGTTTTTCCCAGGAGGTCTCCCATCCAGGTACTGACCAGGCTCACACCTGCTTAGCTTCAGTGGGATGCCAGTTGTGAGTTGCAGAGTGATATGGCTGCTCAGTCCTTGAAATCAGTCCTTGAAACAGCAATATAAGGAGAAACTACAGAGTTTCAGGCAGAGATCTCCCTCGCAAGATTGAAGAAAAAGGACACAGTGAGTTGTTATAAAAGTCAGTCAGGATTTAAATATGTTTAGTTTATGTTTTGTTTGTTTTTTACTATTTGAATAAGTTTCCTGCAATGTTTAAGAGCATTTGTAAATGTCGGGATAGATATCTGGTGACTACGAATTTACATCTGTTCAGTGTGCTTTGTAATGAAATGCTTTTGCTACATGCTGAAGTGAGGTGGTTATCAAGGGGCAAAGTGCTCACAAGGCTCTTTGAACTACACTCCGAGGTACAGATGTTTTTGCATGACCAGCAATCTCCTTTGGCAAGTCTATTTTATGATCCTACCTGGTTGATATATTCTCGCGTTTGAATGAGCTGAATATGGGACTGCAGGGGCTCTCTTTAACAATTTTTGACATGTCTGACAAGATCACTGCTATGAAGAAAAAGCTGCAGCTTTTTGTAAATAAAATCAACACAAGTAATGTATCTACTTTCCCAACTTTGGAGAACTATCTGCACAAATATGGTGTGGCACTTAATGCTGCTTTTCATGATGTGATTGCAGTGCATCTCTTGTTATTGGAAGAACAGTTCTCAGAGTATTTTCCAGTTGAGGCCACACCAGAGTGGATCAGGAATGCCTTTACTGTTGATGTTGTAGGAATACCCAAGGATCTGACCTGTGCTGAACAAGAGAAGTTGCTCGAGTTATCATCTGATGTGACTTTGATGTCAGAATTGAAACAACTGTCACTGTTGGATTTCATGATCTAAAGACAGAGTGAATGTCCA
This sequence comes from Atractosteus spatula, assembly GCF_055471065.1. Classification (NCBI taxonomy): domain Eukaryota; kingdom Metazoa; phylum Chordata; class Actinopteri; order Semionotiformes; family Lepisosteidae; genus Atractosteus; species Atractosteus spatula. Next base: position 10,881,418 of record NC_142723.1, read on the forward strand.
GCCCTCTCACTGAAAGCTGTGCGGTTTTTGATGCCTTTTGCTACTACCTACCTTTGTGAGAAAGGCTTTTCTGCTCTCACTGCAATCAAGACAAAGTACTGCAACAAAATGGATGCTGAGCCAGATCTGTGTTTGAAGCTCACTGCCCTGGTCCCTGGTATTGCAAGGCTTTGCTCGAGTAAACAGGCTCATGCCTCTCACTAAAATTATAAGTGCTCAGGGCTTTTTTTTAAATTAATTTTAATTATGTTTGTGTGAGCTGTGCGCGCGCGCTCATGTTGGTCATTGTGATTTTCTGTGGTTCCTATGAGGTGACTTGTAGGTGGTACTTGGATGCTTTGGTTTGATCAGGGGTGGTACGTAGTCCAAAACGTTTGAGAACCACTGCTCTACATCATCTATAAATGAAGACCAACTGTATTATTAAGTGTTTCAAATCCTTATAATGTGCTGTTTTTTTTGCTTGGTGATTTGCTATGACAGAAAATGTTACTCTTAGTCTAACCAACATAATAGAAGTTCACTAGAATTAGAACCATTGAAACAAAAAAGAGTTTCAGAAAGATGACTATTTGAAATTGGAGCAGCTCAGCATCTCATCAGTGTGGTCCAGTGCTGTACCAGAGTAAAATTTCAGTTATCTATAAAAAAGTTCTGTTGAAAGTCTTGTGTGAAAGTCAAACTAGAACCTGATAGAATAATGGCTGCATCCTAATAATGTTGCCTTTAGCAAGTACTGAGTCCTGGGACTTGTGACTGTAACTGCTTTCAGTTGCTTGTGCTCTCCTCTGAACAAGGAGATTTCTTGCCTCTATCCTACTCATAAACACGGCCAGGGTTTTCTGTGGCATTCATCTATCCTATGTATATTAAACATGCTTTCAAAAGACAAAATTAACATTTTATAACATGCAACTTTTGTTTTTTTTATTTCTGTTTGAAATAGAGCATGAAGCCTTTGTAAGATGTCAAACCAAGGAAGGTGATTGGGGTCATGATGAGGAGAAGAATGCTTCATGGCTGTGAAATAGGAGATAAACAGAAATGCAGAAAAAGCAAAGATTCATAGATTTTTTGATGAAACAAAAAAGATGTCAGAACATATCCCACTCAGAATCTGTGAAAAAAGCCTGTTGACACTGATGACCATAAGAATGAGTGCTGAGCAAAATTCCTGCAAATCAAAAAGGATTTTACTAATAAAGAATTCTGCATTATCATCTTGTGACAGAGGAGCCTGTCACGGGGTACAGATAGCATGGGAAATAAATATTCATACACCTTCCGTTGAGCTGTTGCCAGATAAGTTCCTGAGGGTGCACACTCAGGGCTTGACTAGTAACTGCTATTACTTAATTTCATATACATTCACATACTTTAAACACAGGTATGAGGAAGTACTGTGGTGTGAATGGAGAACTCTCAAAATAAATGATACTCACTGTTTGTTTAGTGTCAGTACTTCCAGGATGGGTCAGCTTATAGTGGCCTCAGAAGGCCAAACTTAACCCCACTTCTCAAGGCTTATTTAAGGAGATGGGAAAAACCATGCATTGAATTGGAGAAATGGTTTGTTCCAGAGGGGAAGGGGCTTCCAAGCTATTTAAGCTGGCTCCTCAGCCTAAGAGGGAGTTGTTGGTTAGTATGTCAGGTAGTATGACTGAAAACAGAGAGAAAGCAATAAGGAGGATTTATCTTCATTTGAAGAATTAGTTTTGTTTTCTGGTGTGGGGGACTGCGAGCACTGTAAATAAACTGCACTTATTTTACTTGAGTGTTTTTGCGGCGGAGCCATTCTGTTATAAAACGGACCTACTTTGGCCTTCCTCAGGCCATTGTGTGATACATCTCATGCTCTTTTTCTAATTATGCAGCACATATGCACGTGCTTGCATACGTGCTTAACATTTTTGTTACTTATGACAAAATATGACATATGACAAAATGAAATTTAATGTATTTGGTTCTAATATTTTCCACAACTTGATTTCCCAAGTGTTAATCTGTGGATCTCACCAGTATGATCAGCAGGGGGTAAAGAAGACAGTGGCTTGTACAACCCATTTTATAAACTCTAATCCCGCATGAGAGTTAGCATTGATAACTGGATGGAGAAGCCACAAAAACACTGAAAAACATACCATGATCACATGTGTCCATCTCATCTTCTGAACTTTGCTGCTCTTAGTCATAAGTGAGTGTGGAGTATCTCACTTACAAATATTAATTACACACAATAATCCAACAGTTTTAACAGTGGTGTCTTTAGGGTAAGACTTTACTTTTTAAGTGAATTGGAAGTCTTCAGTAATGCACTGTTAAATGTGGAAAACAATTTGATGCACTCTATATTCGTTATCCAAGCATTTATGTCAAAGTCAGCACCTTAAAGGAATGTATTTCTGTATAAAGGAAAACAGTATGTAGGTACTAACCACTTGAGAAGCAGCTTAAGGTAACTAATTCAAGGGACACTTTTTACCTTCTTTAAAAAGTAAATATACACAATTCAATAGTACACATTGAAATGTAGGCACCAGGAAATACCTGTGCAAGATAAGATGCAAGCAGCATCTGAGCAACAGCTGTTGATTCTTTATGTATTGTGACTACATAACAATTTGTATGAAAATTTAATTATAATGAGTGAATGGATATGTTTTTTTTTCACCAAGGTGATTGATAATCTGGTTAATATCAGCACACCATACAACAACAATAATAATAATTGCTTACACTCATATAGTGCTATTCTGGACACTCCACTCAAAGCACTTTACAGGTAAAGGGGACTCCCCTCCACCACCACCAGTGTGCAGCTCCCACCTGGATGATGCAATAGCAGCAATAGTGCACCAGTACACTTACCACTCATCAGCTAACAGTGGAGAGGAGAATCACTGGAGTGATGAAGCCAGCTCAGAGATTAGGATTATTAGGAGGCCATGACTGGTAAAAGACAAAAAGAAACTTGGCCAGAACACCAGGGTAACATCCCTACTCTTTTTAAGAAATACCCTGGGATTTTTAATGACCACAGAGAGTAAGGACCTTGGCTTTACATCTCATCCAAAGGACGGTGACTCTTTACAATACAGTGTCACTGTCACTATGCAGGGGCATTAGGACCCACACAGACTGCAGGGTGAGCACCCCCTACTGGCCCCACTAACACCTCTTTCATCAACAAACGTAGGTTTTCCCAGGAGGTCTCCCATCCAGATACTAAACAAGCTCATACCTGCTTAAGTTCAGTGGGCTGTGAGTTGTGAGTTGCAGGGTGATATGGCCACTGGCGTAGATAAAGACACAGAGAACAGACAAACAACAGTTTTCGGGAGAAATTATTTAGATGTGACAGAATCCATATTGTTTATAGTGCATATAATATTATGTATGAATAATTAAATAAATAATATTCTTTTCAAATATAAACACCATTTTTTTAGTTTCCATGTTGCTTTCACTAAGATTCATTATAAAGTTAATTATATGTGCTTGGTACAACTGAATTAGAGATATTTGGTTTTTTGTTATAAGCCGTCCCTAAACAGTACTCTTCTGTAAATGCATTTGCAGACAATGTGGCAGGTGGTCGTTGTTTTAGCACTGCCAGCAGAGTTGGCCTAATTTTAAAATGTGATGCACATGGCTCTGATTTAATTACTCATTTTATTATAAGGTTTTAGAAATGCAATTTGATGTACCACCTGTGAATGACTTGATTTATTAGGGTAGCTGAGGAAATCTAGCATCCAAAGCTCCTAGTAATAACATGGTTAAATCGATCTTTTAATCAACTGTTTTGCCATTGCAAGGCTCAAACAGCAATCTGGCAGCACTGTAACATGTTAGCAGTCATGTAAAGGAAGCACTGGGAAAGCCAGAGGGGAAACGATGGCTCGTGGCCTGAAGTTACTCACTAAAAAACAGCTTGACGAACCTGAGGAATGTGTATGCCAGGCAGCTGCTTTCATTTCCTCCTTCTTTTTGTTTCATGACTGAAGCCTGTCTGTGTTATGAACATTTCTGTGTTTTCAAGATTAATAACATTAGATTATCTAGATTATTTCCCACTGCATTTTCAAAAATTCTGTCAAAGCAGCAGTAATTTTTCTTAATAGTATCATCAGCCTTTTTTTTCCAGGAAAGCCTTTCTTAATTTATTAGCATTCTATAAAAATAAGAGTAAAAAAAACCTTTGACCCCCACACAAACAGACCTAAATACCTTTAATAGGCACCCCTTTCCCAGTTTGGCAATCCTGCTCAATACTTATAAAATAATGGGCAAGAAGCATGAAGAAGTTTTGGATATACGTTAGGTATGCAAAAGGGAATTTAGTGTCCTAAAGGCTCCTTTCTGAGAAATGGAAAAAGTGACAGCTTGCTGTGTACAGTGGCATGGTAATGGATGTTTTATGTGAGTTAAACTATTTTATCTTGGTTATCAATTTCTTATTGATTAGAAATAACAGTAAGTACAGTTATCAGAATATATTATACATATACTGTATATAGGACAGTAGTTACTATTGGAAACTTACACTACATAAATTAACATGCACATTTTTAAATGAGATTTTATTATTTGCTACTTCAGCCTCAACCTCAGAACACTATTTGTTAACGTATCTTCAAATAGACTTGCCGGAAGAACATTATCCAGTGGAGTGTGATGTTGAATAGCATGCTCCTGCTTGCATTTTTTAATCCCACATTTTACCATGCCAACAGTTGTAACAGTTCAGGCACTGCAAGGAGACAGTTGAGTGTCCAGAGACGGTGGCCAATTTGGCAGATAATCTGCAAAAAGTAGCCCCATGCAGCTGTCCAGTGTGAATGGTCTGTCTGAGTAGTCACGGTGGCATTCTATCATTTGCTCCAGAGGTGGAATATATTTGCATTAAAACTTTTTAGAGCAGCATGCTGTCCCTGCAAATTGTGTTCCAGTGTCATTAGCTTTCTCATCTTTAAAGTGTGTTGTCATTATTGGATTCCATTCTTTACCAGTGTGCGAGATGTTAATATTTAAAAAAGGGTGTTTAATCTTTAAAAGCATCTCTCCAGTGTGAAATATTAAAATTTTCAAAAAGAAATAAGCCCAACACATGAAAACAGCTTTGCATTTGCATTTGCATTTCCACTCCCAATGCAAATCCTCTACTCTGTTTGTTAACTCCTGTGATGGGAATGTTTCAAGAAAGCAGGTTCAAGTTCGCAATTTGCCCTTTTTATGATCTTTTACACAAAATGACGTCAAAATGCATAAGTTTGTAAATTGTTAGAAGGTAAAAGGAAATTAGGGGACAGGCTCTTACAGTCTAACAACCCGACTGACAAAAGGTCTGACATCACCCCTACCAATCTCTCATTGTTTCCTTACTAACTCTCTTTTACAGGGTTATCTTCTTTCTTTACATGGTACAAGGACATTGAAGGAATATTCTCCCATGAACTTTGAAACAATAGTGGTGTATTGAGAAGAAATGATTCTGCATTTGTATTATTTTATTTACAGTAACGCACAGGAGACCCAGCTACCAGTAATTCTCATATTCACTTGCAGCTGTCACTGTAATTTACAACATTAGCAACACAATAAGCAACAATAAAACAAAAACAATAAAGCGACTACATTAAATTATGCATTAGGTAACTGTCCTTAAATATCTTTAATTTATCTTCATAATATGCAACTGTTCAGAATACGTACAAGCCTTTGCACAAATACACAAAGCAAGAATAAGATGTGTTTATGGTTTGTTGGCCTCTTTTCTGTTTAACCAGTATCAATAAGGCCAGTAAGGGGACCTAAGCTGTTAAATGTGGAGAACTCAGAAATGGATGTCAAGTTGCAAAAAAACCTTGCACTAAGATTAAAAGAAAACCAGAGTTTTTGCTATTTTTTGAGGCATTTAAAGACAAAACACTGTGCAAGCCAATGACGTCTCCCAAGGACTCCTGAATGAACAGAATAAGATGTTCCTATTACACTGGAGGGACTGACAGTAGCTGCTCCAGATGTGAAAGTGTGAATATACTGGATCAGATGGCATTCCCCTTGAGCTACTATTTACAGTGGGCCAATTAAATGCTAAATATGATATTTTTGGTCACTGGAGACTGGCTTCTTTCAAAGCGATTTAAAATCAACATTTGATCAACTATAAAGGAACTACCTTTTGATTGTTCTATTCTGCAATGGTTTTATAGAACTCGTTTATATATATGATTGGTACCCTATTCAATAAATAACCCCACAGCATATTTTCAGATGTGACTGTGAAGTCTACTTAGTTGGTACCTGGTAGAGAGGACAGTATATTGGAAACCTGTTACTTATGATTAGATGAACAGGAGCTATCCCCCTGCTGTGCATCCATTAAAACCCTGTTATTTATTTGGATAAAAAGACAAATCATTTGCTTCCTTCTGTACTAAGTGGTTTCTAATCGAAAAGTATTTGCAAAGATGACAGCACTCTGGCCTTTAGTAATTGGAGCTGCTTGAATTCACAGATTGATACTGTATGTACAGCTCCTGGAGAGACACTGTACAGCAGGGTTTACAAGTCACCCTTAAATTACCCATTTCTAAACACGTGGAAAAAATTAATTTTGATCACTAAAGCATGTGATTCTTTTTTCAATAATTTTTTCAAGTATTTGAAACAACACAAACACAGGCTTTTTTAGGACCACAGTAGGCCATTCCTAACATGAAACAATCAACTTAAGCTGATCAAAACTCAAGTGTTCCAAAGCTTTCTAAACAGATTTAAGGTTTGCCCCCCTTTCTCCTTCTTATTGTTCGGATTTTGTATTATTGTTGTATTTTTGAAAATGTATTTAAAACCTACTGAAACATGAGACCCCACAGACCCCATACAAATCCCTGATTGGTAATTAATTATATAAAGTACTTTTAATTCAGTGAATAAGTTAAAAACTTAAAAGTTAAAAACAAGAGTACAACTTTCATACTCAGCTGAAAAACTGAACTAAAAGACGATTAAATGAGTCATATACTCTTTACTTAGCACCAGGGGACTGCTTTATTCAATGTGTCAATTTAATAAATTGTACCCCAAGGCATTAAGCCAGCCTAAGTATTTTTAAAATCACACAGGAGTGGTGTTTTCAAAAATTAGTAAACAGCAATAAAAATGTCTCAAGACATAAAATGGCAGACAAAGCAAACATTTGTTTTGTGAGTGATTGAATAAGACTGCAGCTGTGTAGCTCAATTAATTATTTTTCAGTTCTTTGTGGTGCATATTATATGTTTTTCTACAATGACCACAGTCTGTGGAACCATTTGTGAATTTAATCATTTATGTTCCATTAAAGGATGTTGTCCAAAAAATAATTCTATTAACATTTTATAGCTCTTTTATAGAAAGTACTTAAACTTTTTCTTTTATTTCTTGGTTCACTTCACTCTGTCAAAAAGACAAGAACCAGCTTTGAGATGCTGTAAACGATAGCTCTAAAATCATGATGAACCCTGGCACAGCTGTATGCCCATCAGATACTGAGGAAGCTCTGTGCCATCATTGAAGACCAAGCTCATATCCTTCATCAATCCTTTGAACTGTTGCCTTCAGGAAAGCATTTTTGCTGTCCACAGTACAAGACTAATAAAAAGAAAATTAGTTTTGTTCCAGAGGCCATCAGGCTTACAGACATTGAATGTAAAGATTTATCAATATGATGTCTATTGGATTGAGCCCCCTCTATAAATGTTCATGTACTTTAATACCTTCTTAAATATTACACATCTACTTTCAATCATTTTATGTCTTTTTCATGTATGTATACATAGTAATCTTATTTTGTTATGTGTTGTACAGATGCAGCCATTCAAAATGTGTGGTAAAATCCCTTACTGCGCAAAAGTATCTGCAGTTTAGCGTGTTATACCTCAGTATGTGATTGGCTGGCCAAAATGAACGACAGGCGTGAACGTGGTGCATTGGCTTAAGTGAAACGATTGCTTTGTTTAATCTCTTTATTGTGCATGTTTTAATCTGGTTAATATTGAATATTAATATGGAATTTTACAACTAAAGGGACATTTAAATGGCTGAGCATAAAAAGAAGAGGAGCATTACAAGTCTGAAGGTCATAAACAATATTAATTTAGGAATATAAACCTGTTATGTAAACTGTATATGGCTGGTATTGGTAGTTTAAATAAAAAATACAGACCAGCATTCCACTTTCTTCATAAACATTTTAATCCTCAAAGTCTTTCATTCAGTTACATACTGTGGTTATTTTGGAAAAGTTTTTACGTGCTCCTTCTGACTATATTAAGTTTACATACTTCATAAAAAGTTGTAATGTTTTAACCTTTTCTATGAATACTTGTGCTCATTATCGCAGTAAAAAAACACATACTTTTTAGAATCCGTGAAATAGGGAATATAATATGGAATCGCTTATTTAAAGAAATTAATAACAATATTAATTTTAAGGATCTAAATATATGTATTTATATAGCTGGTAGTATTACTGTAATCCACTTTCTTTGTAAAAGCATATTATTTTTAACTTGACTCATTCACGCATGATTTAGAACAATTTTTTAGCTGTTCGTCTCAGCTGTGTTTCTGAGCAACCCATTGGTACAATGAGATTGCTGAAAGGGGTTCTGTCTAGGCGATCTGAGTTCAATACCTGATTTGGGCACAAGTTTTTTTTCTAACAAATACTTTTTTAAAAATAAAATAGTAAATATTATTAATATTTTTTTATATATTATAACATATTCAGTGTGTAAGATTTATTAATATACAAAAATAACAAGACACAACAAAATCAATCACATTACAGAACACAGTCCATCCTTATCCTAAATCAAAAAGGGTTTTCCACTGTTCCTTAGCAGCATGGTAGCCCCATTTGTTGCACTCATATCTCTGCTGCCTGCGTAATTCATACCTTACACGCCCACTGATCCCTTGCACTCCCCCCTCACATCCATACTTCACCAAGTGATTCCTACTGTCCCATAAAATCAGTTTGATTAAACACACAATAAACCACAACAGAAAATTGATCCTTTCATCACCCTTAATAGTTTTCCAGCCCCATAAGACCACAGCCTCTGTTAGCTGGAAACTTGGCCATAACCCAGAAAATAAGACTCTATGTTTCTCCCAGACTAACTGTGCCACCCTACAGCCCCAGAACACATGCGCAATCGACTCTACCACACCACATTCAGCCCTCGGGCACACAGACGACTTCGTCAGTTTATGTTTATGCATAACTTCCCGCACCGAGAGCCTCCCCCACCCACACAACCAATTCAGGTCTTTCATCCTATTAGATAAACCTTTATAGTGCAGGAACCTCCAGCAATACTCCGGGACCATTATGCCTGGGTATTCTTTTTGCACGCACACCTCTCTCGCTCTTTCATACAAGACTCTATGCCGCACACACACCTCATCCAGCTTCCCATTCGAATACTTTGTCAGCCAGACTGTTGCTTGTTTATAAAACCACGGTGTCCTTATTGCTTTGGGCGTGGTATTTGTCCACTTACACAAAGGCTGCACTGACCAGGAGAACCAAAGCCTTGCGAAATACTGGTACTCATGTTGTACCTCCTTATGCACAGCTTCACACACACCCGCAACAAATATTGCATTTAACTTTAAAGGTAGATCCTGTACATCCCTCCCACCTTGATGACATCCTTTGTACATATCCACCCTTCTCACATACTCGTACTTTCCACACCAGATGAATTGAAACACCAACCTTGTCAACTTTTTATGATAGCATGTAGGCACAGGAAAAACATTTGCCAAAAAAACAAGCATAGGAAGTATGTCCATTTTGATCACCTGTACCTTTCCAATACATGATAAACATCTATTTCTCCACATGCCTAGCTTTCGGCTAACCCGGTTCAGCTGTGTTTCACAGTTGTGTAGCCCTAGCACCCCAGATCCAAATTCTACTCCTAGTATCTTTATTGGCCCAAGTTCTGCCCTCAGGGTCTCTGACACCTCAGCTTTGTTTCTCCACTTTCCAAAGATCTTTATTTTGCTTTTGTCCCTATTTACCTTAGAGCCTGTCGCGCGGCCAAACTTGTCCACAGTCTCCAAGGCATACTGCAGACTAAACTCTGAACTCAGTAACAAAGTTACATCATCTGCATATGCAGCAAGCTTAACTTGCCTACCTCCACTTCCTGGCACACACAGACCGTCTACCTTACTATTAGATCTAATCATGATAAGGAAAGGCTCCACGTACAGAATATACAGCAAGGATGACAAAGGGCATCCCTGTCTTACCCCTCTTCCTATCCAAACTTTTCCACCCAGGTGCCCATTGATACACACCCTAAAACCAACGTTGACATAAAGTAACTTTAACCAATTAACAAACCTAAGACTCAGGTCAAACCTTTGCAGTACCGACCACAAAAAAAGTGTGATGAACCTTATCAAAAGCCTTTTCTTGATTCAGGCTTACTACAAGCAAAGGCATATTTCTGTCCTCTGCCCAGGCAATTGAGTCTCTTATAAGTTTTAAGTTCCAGGAAATAGATCTACCCGCCACCCCACACGACTGATTAGGGTGTATCAATATTGGCAAAACCTTCCATAGTCAGCTACACAACATTTTAGCAAGGATCTTGTAATCTACAGAGAGAAGTTTGATTACCCAAATCTAAGGAGTCACCTTTTTTATAGAGTAGGGCCAGGACCCCCTGCCTCATGGATTCACTCAACCCTCGGCCTTTTAAAATTTCCTCAAACACCTCTACCAAAACTGGTCCGAGTAGGTGCCAAAAGGTGAAGTAAAATTCCACAGGCAGTCCATCAATGCCCGGGACCTTGCCTTTCCCCAGGCTGTGCATGACCTTCTCCACTTCCAGCAGCTCAAATCCTGAGTCTAGTCCCTCCATCTCCTGTGCCTCTGATCTATTTAGCACCAATCTAGCTATTTCTTCCATTGGTTCTATGTTTTTACTCTCTTCTTGAAAGCATGCCCCAAAATATCTCGAGGCAGCTTCTACCATTCCTTCTGACGACCGAACCACCCTATCAGAGCTCACTCTAATACCTTCAAAGTTTCTCTTTACTTGTTTCGCCCTCACAGACCTAAAGAACTGGCCTGACACATCCTCTGATTGCTCCATTATACGGTCACCCAAACGAAACAAAAAGTCTCGTGCCCTCCTAATGTGAATCTCCTTCAGCTGGACCTTCAACTCTTGAGCTCTTTGAACATCAAAGACCAGACCACAATTCCCTTGCTCATAGATCTTTTGTAGTTCCTTCTGTAACCGCCACACCTCCATATTCTTTCTACATGCTCTCAGCGTGCAATACTGCTGAGAGATCCTTTTAAGCCGTCGTATCACACCTTCCCAACATTCAATTAAAGCTTTCTGGGTTACCCATAATTGCAGTTTGTCTCTGATCAGCTGGATGTAATCGTGTTCCTGCAGAACGACTGTATTTAATTTCTAGACCCCTCTTCCAAAACACGTGGAAGAGTCACCAATTTCCACCCAAATTATTACATGGTACGAAAACCATGTTGGAGTCACTGTGACACTTTGGATTGAAATGCCTGAGGATACAAACATATAATCCAATCTTTTCCCCACTCCCCTAGTATTTTGCCACGTGACCGGAAAGTTTGAAAAGAAACCTTTAAAACTATCTTTTAGTTCAAAGTCACGCAACAGCTGATTAATCTCGGTTGCCCCTATTGTCCGTGCCAAAATGTCTTCGTTAAAATTCCCCCAAAAAAGACCCGCCTGTTTGTAATGCACCAAGGCGCTAGGTCAGCAAAGAAACCCCTCTGCGCACTGCGCTCTGCTGGTGTGTACACACATATCAAACGGACTTAGGTGCCCGCCCACAATCCATCCACCACAATCACCTGGACTTACCACAAAATACTCTGTTTCCTCCACCACCATGCTCCCGAAAACAATTCCAACCCCTGCTGAATGCACTCCCCCCACACTCCACCGTGACTTCAAACTACCCCAATCCTTCGCGAACCTGTGAATGTCATATTCCCCAGCTACATGAACTTCTTGTAGGAAGCACACGTCAAACCTGTGCTTCCTCAAAGTTTCAAAAACTGCAGTCCTCTTTAGTCTGTCTTTCAGACCTCTTGCATTGACCGTACAGATACAGAGACTCATGGTGGTTCCAGCCCTGTCTTTTTCTCCATGCCATCTGACTGGTCAGAGCTGGAATCCTCCGAAATATCCGTCACAGGTGAGTTACACCCCATAGAGGGATGGCGCGAACTATCTTCCCCGGACATTGTGTTGATGATGTCTGGGGCAATCGACTGGGACCTCAAGTAAGTTTTCTCCCTCCTCCTGGCCGAAGCTGGAGATTCCTCCTCGACAGGGTCGCCTGCTTCTTCTGCTTCGACCTCCATTCCTGGCATTGGTTGATCCTCCATCTCCTCATCCTGGCCCTCTTCCACTGGTTCCTCCCTCACCTTCTTATCCTCTTCCGCACCAGAATCACCCTCATCCTCTTCAATTCATCTTTTAGCTATCACTTTCCCAGGTTCCTGCTCGTTTTCTGCCATTTCCGGCACTGTGGCGTTTTCGTCGTCCATATCCTGACCAGCTGGGCCGTGCCCTGCTTAAGCTCAACCTCTTGTGCTCCCTCATTAACTGGAGCCACACCCACTTCTGGCCTAGCCCCCTCTTCCTCTTCCTCAGAGGCCTCCTCCTCCTCTCCGTACACTCTAAGTATGCCTTGGTCATATTCCCATGCCATTTGTATGTTTCTCCACTTACAGCCCTTGAACAAGTGTCCTTCCACGCCACATAAAGTGCACACCTTCTTTCGACATTCCCTCGCAACATGCCCGTCTCATCACATATCATACACACATTCTCCCTACATTTGGCTGCATGGTGTCCAAAGTTACAACATTTCCTACAGAACTGGGGCTGATTTTGATAAAATAAATAGCCCCTGCTGGAACCCAAAGAAAAAGATGCTGGGGGGTGATGCCCCACGTGCCCCCTGCCCCACGTGCGTCAGATCGAAGTAGCACTCTATACTTTCTTTTCCCAGTCCAGATATTACGGCTATCCAAAATTTTCTCTGGCTGACCCATGACTGAGACATGTCGTAGGAGGAAAGCCGTTACATCATCATCCCCAAGAAAGGGGTCATATAAGTGCACTATCATCACACGAAAATTGTAGTTGTAACAACCCAACACCTCATAGTCTCTCAAAAAATTCTCCTTTTTCTTGTCCGTAACTCTTACAGACGCCCTCTTATATATCTCTTCATTTCTCAAAGAAACATCAATATACTTCAAGTGTCTATTCCCTTGCACACACCACACATCATTGGACGTAAGGCCCAAAACCTCAAACAAAACATAATCTTCAAACTCACACCGTCCAGGTGGTTCTCCCTCACGCATCCAGCGGAACCGAAAAGTCAATTTCAGCCTGGGAGCCTCCCCAGGCCGAACATAGGAGTCAAACCCTTCCGCCATCCTGGAGGAAGCCTCCAGGCTGGCTCTCCGAAGGGTCCACTCCAATCCAAAGGCAAGAAGACTTCAAAGCAATCCCCAAAGTCCAAGCAATCCAAGGCAAAAAGTAATCCACAGGTAAAAACCCTATCCGAAGGTCGTCTCTCTGGTAGCAATCCTCTTACTGATCTTAGACCTGACCAAGATGGCCGCTAAGAGAAGTCAGCTGACCCGCAGATGGAACGGGCTTTTTCCAAAAAACAATGAGACACAGGTGTGTCTCGTCAGGAAACAATATATATATGCCCAGAAAACAGTGAACTAGTGTGGAAGCCAGTAGGTGAATACATTTTCGAGGAGATAGTGGAATCAGGTTAGTGTTTGTGCAGATTGAAGAATAACAGATTAACGGAAGAAATAAAGGATTATGATTTCTGTTTGGATACGAAGCAGATTTGTGGTGCTTTACGGATTTTGGAACTCGGATTGAATAAGGATTGAGAGAACGGATTGCGGACTGGCTTGGAAGATGAACGGACTGGAGAAAAACTCCATGGAAATTAAAGAAGAGAAGTGTGGTGTGAGTATTTTTGCCTCGGTTACATAAACCTTTCCCCCAGAGACACCAAAAGTGATCAAATAAAAACATGAATGATACAGAGCCTGCAACCTACAGATTTAAAGATTGTGATTTGTGAAAAATTTCACAGTTTTATTTAAACAATATCCAGTACCTGGTTACATTTTTAGAAACCTTAGTATGAATAAAGTGGATCCTAGGTGCAAGTGACTTCATAATGTGAGAAGGCATTATGCTATATTTTTAATGCATCAGTTGAAACCTTCTGAAGTCTCTCAAAAACATAAAAATGTAACATAACATTGTGTGGCACTATGGGCAACTAATTATTTTATTTTTAAGGAAAATCAAAAATAGGAAACAATAACGTGTGTGCCTAAAATAGACATCGCATGGTTTTAAAACCCATAAAAATGGGTATAGTTAAAAACACGAAATCCACAAAAAGCGGGTAATTTTTCTTCCTTGTGATCAGCTTGGAATCTTTAAGTATACTGTAAGTTTTTTTTTAACTTTTTAATTAAACATTTTAAACACACATTTCTTACAGATACAGTACAATAACATTCTCCTGTCTTCCCGTGGTGTGAAGTAAATTAGCAGGTGGTTGATAAAATAGCACACCGCCCACTGAGCTCTGTCAGAGAAGAGGCGGCACCGTTCTGCAGCTTGTTTTTGGTACTGAGCGCGTCTGCCTTTAAAACTTAATAATGGAATGTAAATCATTTCTTTTAACTTTAAATCTTTTAATTATCATTAAACATAGCTTTCTCACCAGTTTTATATTTTAAACCATCATTAAACAAAAGCAGGGGCTTATTGTACTTTCTAATGACATTACATATGGAAAGATTATACATTTTAATCATTTTTAATTTTTGTAAAATACATTTTGGAAATGTTTCATCTACACAAATATCACAAACTATTTCCGATTGTATTTCTGAATGTTATATCACAGTTCAATATTTTATATACTGTACACCTAAATAATTAGTAATAAACTATTACTAAACATAAACCAGTAATTTAAACATAAAATAGTAATTTAGTAAATAAGTAATTTATTATTAGTATTACATAAACTATTAGTCATCAATAATTAGTATTAAAATTCACACTGATAAATTGTTGCACTTCCACATCTTGCAAAAACATTGATTTGCATGACTGTGTTCAAACATACGTTAAATCTGACTATCAGAAAACCAGGGTTCACTTTTTTTCTGTCTCTCCCTACTCTCTATCTCACCCGCTGCGATTCGGACACAGAATGGTTAAAAATGGGAACAGATCAGGCAGGCAGAGGGAAGGGGGGGAGGTGTCTTCCCACCTCTACAACTAAAATGCCAAAGAGGAATGGCTTGAGCGACATACAGAGCCGAAAACATTTGGTGCCGTCTTCTCCGCTTTAAAGGTCCACTCCTTGTGGAAGAATTTTCACCTCGAACATTTGCCCACCAGCTAACACACAGAAGCAAACTGAATGCAAAATGTCCTTAACCGAAACCTGGCACAAACAAAACGATGGACTCCTGTTCAACCATCTAGTCCCTCCTGGATATGGTTTGTTTGACCTTCCGCGTCTTTCAGGCAGAGGCGGGGGTATCATTGTTATTTACAACCTTTTTTGTGCTATTACTATACCTCCTCCCTCTTCTTTTGAGTGTCTTGTATTAAATGTTTCTATCCCCCAATCTACTATTATTGCCACAGTTTATAGACCACCCAAACCCAGTGAAGCCTTCTTAGGTGAGTTTGCTGATTTTCTCTCATTTTTTATGCCTTATGTTTAAAAGAATCCTTATTCTAGGGGACTTTAATATACACATCGATTCAAGGTCTTCCAGTCTGGTTAAAAACTTCCTTTCTCTATTGGGATGCTTTGATCTTACTTCAGTTTGTTTGTACCCCTACACATAACAAAGGACACACCTTAGATTTAATTATTGCAAATGACTCTTTTGTCTCCCCCTGCTCTCCCCTTGATCTAGGCCTCTCTGACCACTTAGCCATTCTTTTCAATCTGGAATTACCTGTTTCTAACACTTTCCCCCCCACGCTCTGTAAATTTCCACAACTGGGGATCAATTGATCACCCAAGGTTTGCAAATTCTGTTCTGTCCTCCTTATCTTGTTTCTCTTCCTCTGACCCTCTAGAGGACAAAATACAGTTACTTGACAGTGCTCTTTTATCTACCCTTGACACCTTTGCTCCTTTAAATACTCGAACGATCTCTCACCCTGCCCCCTGGTACAATGACCATCTGTGATCCATGAAGGCAGCCTCTCACAAACTTGAGCATAGGTGGCGTCTTTCTGGCCTAAATGTACATTATCAGGCTTGGAGAGATTACTTGTCTGAATATAAGGTTACTATATAGTCTGCTAGATCCACCTTCTTCTCTCACATTATTGAAAATCACCAAAACAACCCAAGACATCTTTTCTCCACCATCAACAGACTGCTCAAGCCAAACTGCCCCACCACATTACCTGCCTCAACACAACTTTGCAACACATTCTTAGATTTCTTTAGTTCAAAGATTGACAACATCCGGCATCACATTCTCTCCACTACGCATATCATTTCCATACCTCTTCCCTCCTCATCCAACGTCTCTGGTTCCCTTCTCTCCAGCTTCTCTCTTCTTGACTCAGCATCCCTCAATAAACTAGTTACACACATGAAACCCACCACATCTATATTTTAGATCCCATTCCCACCACTTTTTCAGTCCTGTTTCTCTTCTCTCTGTCCCATTGTCCTCAATATTATACATGAATCCATGAGCACTGGCATTGTACCAACGGTCCTCAAAACTTCTGCCATTATCCCCATGCCAAAAAAGCCTAACATGGCTCTCGACAATCTTAACAATTTTTGCCCCATCTCTAACTTACCCTTTCTTGGTAAAATTCTAGAATGTGCTATCACACTTCAGTTACATAACCACCTCATAACAAACAACCTTTTCGAACCCCTCCAATCTGGCTTCCGTCAACTTCACAGCACAGAAACTGCTCTGGTCAAAGTCACTAATGATCTTCTAATAGCTTCTGATTCTGGTTCTCTTTCTATACTCATCCTTCTTGATCTCAGTGCTGCTTTTGACACTGTTGACCATTACATCCTACTTTCTCGTCTTGAGACTGTTTGGAGTTTCTGACACTGCTCTTAAATGGTTCAAATCTTACCTCACTGATCGCTGTCACTTTGTTTCTCTCAATGGGTACAGGTCTGAAATCGCTCTTGTTAAGTCTGGTGTTCCTCAGTGCTCAATACTGGGCCCCTTGCTCTTCAGCATTTACATGTTTCCACTTGGTTAGCTTTTAAGATCACATGGCCTCAGCTTTCATTTTTAGGCTGACGATACTCAAATATACATCCATACCAAACCTGACACTGATTTGGCTGTCTCTATTCTATCTAATTGCATCTCTGACATAAAAATTTGGATGACTCAAAACTTCCTTCATCTTAACTGCGACAAGACCGAAGTCATGCTTATTGGCACCCCCCATCAACTTCGTAAAGCCAGTCCTGTAACCCTATCTGTAGATGGTCCTGTACTTGAGCTTCAATCAAAATTGAAAAACCTTGGTCTTATATTCGATTCTGGCTTAACATTCGACCCACATGTGCAGCATACTGTCAAAACATATTTTTTTCACCTCAGAAATATCGCTAGACTATGCCTTAATCATCACTAACTGTAGCTGAAAAGCTGATCAACACATTTGTGTTCTCTCGAATTGACTACTGTAATGCTCTACCCACTGGGTTATCTAAATCTACTTTGAACAAACTGCAGTATGTCCAAAATTCAGCAGCTAGAATCCTGACCAGGTCTAGTGCAAATGATCACATTACTCCTATCCTGAAGTCCTTGCACTGGCTTCCGGTCAAATTCCATGTAGACTTTAAAATCCTCATGCTCACCTATAAGGCTCTGCATAGCTTGGCACCTCAGTACCTGTCTGAACTATTATCGCCCTACTACCCACCTCGCAACCTTCGCTCTTCTAATTCTGCTCTCCTTACTGTCCCCCAAGCCCGTCTACATTGTATGGGTGACAGGGCCTTCTCCTGTTGTGCCCCCAAGCTCTGGAACTCTCTCCCCAAGGATATCAGAGAGTCACCTTCTCTAAGCTCCTTCAAATCCAGACTCAAAACCCTCTTCTTCAGAAAAGCCTTTACTTAACTGGTTTCATTCTTCACTCCTCTGCTTTTCTTAGTACCACCATCCACGGTCTCCTGTTTATATTGTAATTGTGTTTTATCTTGTGTATTCTTCTTATTTATTGTTGTTGTCATCCTGTAAAGCGCTTTGAGAAGCCACCTTTAAAGGCGCTATATAAAATAGTTTATTATTATTACTTGCAAGAATAGCAATTACAAACATTAAAAAAACATACTTGCTAAATACTGTTGAAGTAAGAGACAAGATGTTAAAAGGGTTAATAACTTAAGTCAGTTCTGCCTGAAAATTAGACTTCTAAGCAACAGGGGTTTATGGCAGGAAAAGGGGTTAACTGATAAGGATTCCAGATGCGAGCAAGGAACCCCCTGGGGGCATAGTCTTAAACTGACCATTTGGCCAAATACCATGACCCCCCCCCCTCTTACCATAACATCGAATGACGTCTGAAGCAGCAAGCAAGGACTATATAACCTAAAAGTTTGTACCGGCACATCGAACAATACTTCGGTTTTGTTGTTTCTTGCGGGAAACAAGACTTCGGCTTTATTGTTCCTTGCATGCAATAAACTCATCTGTTTTACTTCATCTCGGGATCAAGAACCTTATTCTTTCTGTTACAACAAATTTGGCGTAGTCGGTGGATGCTCCAGAAGGCGCAGAACTTCCCATCGGCAGGAGAGACGGTCAGCGCGCACATTACTAAGAGGTAAGGACTCCTCTTTTATTTAAAAGTCCCGACTCTCTCTGACCGATTGGGAAGTCTCTGCTCCCTGCGAGAATCGCCCGAGATGACGAAGTAAACGTGAGTTCCCGAATTCCTCTGGCCCGGGGAAGACACCGGTGTATGTAATGGGTTGTTTGCTGTAAGCCCAGAATTTGGTCTGGCAGGCGGTCCGCGGTATTGTGTACAGGCGTTCGAAGCTGGTGTATGCCTTAATTGCGCGTGGAGTTTTCGAACGGGTTTTGGACCTTTACCGCGAAGTTCAGGACTGGTGTGGGCCTTAATTGCGCCCGGAGTTCTGAAGGTCAGGACTGGTTTGGGCCTTAATTGCGCCCGGAGTTCTGAGGCTCAGGATCGGTGTGGGCCTTAATTGCGCCCGGGGTTCTGGAGCAAGTGGTGCATTAAATGCACATAGTTCAGGACTGGTGTGGGCCTTAATTGCGCCCGGGGTCCTGAGATTAGCTACGCCTTGATCGTGCACGGATTGGCGTGGCGTGGTTTTTTGTTTTAAAAGGAAACAGAAGTAGGAGGTGTATATATATGTATGTTTTTGGTGTTTTCCTTGTTTGTGAAATACATATACACACGCACGACACTAACATAAACACACCTCATAATAAAAGAGCAAAGCATTAAGTAGCAGGATTTAAAGGACGGTGAGACCCGAGAATTGCCCTGATTGAGCTCAGTGTGTAAGTCCACCCCGGGGCAAAAGCAGCGATGCTGGCGTTCTGGGGATGGTGAATTACTGATCAAGAAAGGGGGTTTTCGAGGTCTCGTTCCTTACCTGTGAACAGTGTGGTGTAAGTCCTCTCTAAAAGTCTCTGAGAGGCATTTAGATCTGGAGGTAACAGACGCCCTTAGCTGAATGAGTGCAGTAATGCACAGATTTTTCCAAGTGAAAACATCCCCCTACTGAATGAGCTGTTACCTCACACACGACAAAAGTAAAAGAGACCGAACATGTGTGCTAACTGATGGTTTGAGAAAGTGGTGGAAGGGTCCGTTTATATATCGGAAAAGCGTAAGTTGACGGAAAAGAAGGAGAAAAATATGGGAAAAGCTGAGTTTGTCAGAAGGAGTTTGGGGCGAAGACGCCTGTAAAGAAAGCATATGCGTATTGATTGGCAAAAGCACAAGCATGTAGCTCCCACCCTGGTGCACGGCCGGCACCAGTGGTGGCAGATACATGGGAAAAAAAAAAAGAAAGAAATTGGGATGTGACTTCTTAAAAGTGTGTTTACGGGGAAAACAAAAACCCGGAAGAAAAGATACTTTACTCGCTACGAAAGAGTATAAACAAAAGCGAAAAGAGGCAGTGCAGGAGAATCGGAAACTAAAAGAAGAATTAGTTCCTGGTCGCACTGCACTAGTTAATGTGTTATATCCTGCTCTCCCATAGGGGAACGGACAGGCAGGAAATGAAAATAATTGGGATCAATTCCCACAATGACCATATGGAGACGGGGGGTCTGAGTGGGATGACACCTGGTACGAGTGTGATAGAGACGGAACAGGAACTCCCTTCTTAAACAGAGGGCCTGATGTAGCGGGGGCTGGCGCTGGTGATGACAGCGTCACTCTAACTGTCTCGCACCCCGTCAAGGGGGTCTGCACTCGCACCTACCTTCCCCGATTCCCCCATACTATCAAATCCAAAACCGGAAGATATTGACCGGTGGGGTAAAGTACCGCACCCGAAATTAGGAACGCAGCGAACCTGGAGTGCGCTTCAGGAATTAAAAGGATTCATGTAGAAGTGAAACAAGAATACAACACATTGTAGTACGAAGAGAAAAATATATTCTCGATGTGTATGTGTGTTTTATGAATTTGTGTGCCGGCATGTATGTGTGTAACTGTGAGTTTTGGTATACTAAATGACGGTGTGAGTGTGTTTAGCCAGCGGGACTGGCTAGGGACGTAACTAAAGAGACTTGACGAAAATCAACTTAAAGAGATTGGAAAATATAAGAGCGTCTGAAACGTATAAGTACAGTACAGGTGGACGTAAAAGTAGTTAGATAAACAGTTTTGGTATTTTTATACAATTTGTTGCAATAGTGGAAACAATTTGGATTTATTCGAATGCCTCGAAACCAGACATGCTGAAACGCCGTAGGTTTAGAATCGAGACTGGGGAGAATAACGTCTTGTGAGAAGATCTGTTTACCTAACGATTAGATCCTGTAAATCCCTTGTAGCCTCCCTAAGTTTGTCCCAGTCCAGTGGATAAAAATGTACTGTTAATGGAGTGTTGGTTTCTCTGTTAGGGGATACTGGAGCACTACTGTCATGCTTGTTTCACTCCTCTGTTCAACAGTTTGCTATAGAGTAATGTATATGGGGAGACGGCAGGAAGCCACAGGAGTATTGGGGTAGCAAGTTTTACTTGCTGAGTACCAGATTTTAACATTCACGTGCACTTATCACACGAATGTGGGTGGTTTTATCCCAGATCTATTGGGTTGGAATATTATGCATTACAAAGAATGACTATCCAGAACAGGGTATCACGTGGCTTCAACTGACTGTGATCACTCAGTATGTTGATGGTATTCTGAGTGCTTCCCCTGATGAGGAAACCCACAAGTCTGAGTTGCTTCAGCTTTAGAGTGTCTAATAGAAGCAGTTATGATAAGGCCCTTTTGTGTCTAGCATTGTGAAATTTTAACAGGGCCTGGGTGCAATGTTTTTACGGGGTGCACAACTCTTAACAGATCTGCTTAAGGGGGGAGTGCAGTACAAGGACAAGATTGCCTTGGTTCCAGCAGCAAAAGCCGCCTGTAATAATTTGAAACAAGCTCTCTTACAGGTGCTGAAACTGGGGTTTCCTCAGATGGATCAACCATTCTTTGTATGTAAGTGTGGAAAAAGGGTTCTGGGCAGCTGTGCTGACGCAGGAGCATGGGGGTAGGCACTATTATACCATTAGATGCTGTAGCCAAAAGGTGGGGGACCGTGAAAATTTAAGAAAATATAATACTGTTTACTGATGGGTCCTCTCTGATGCATGAGGGAGAACAGAGATCAGGCTGAGCCGTTACAACAGAATTCGAGGTGCTAACAATCGGAAAAATGCCCCTCCACTGCCTCAGCGCAGCAAGCCAGTTAAGAGCACTGATGGAATATTGTAAAAAGAAAGATGTTAAAGGGTTACTGTATATGTATATAATGTATGTATTTGTTGCATGTAGGCCACAATTCTGGATGGCTATGGAGAAATAGGATTTTCTCACAACGGCAGGGACTCTAGTTAAGAATACTGGTCTTGTCTCTGAACTGATTTGTAGTTTTACAGCTGCCGACAGAAGCAGCTTGAGTAAGGTGTAAATAACACAATAAATAAAGAATTCCAGTAACTCAAGGTAACAACCATGCAGATGCAGATGCCAGACGAGCGGCACTGGGAGAGCGGGAGTCTGAGACCCCTATGAAACCTCTATTGGGGAAAAGGGAGAATTCAGGTTGAGGCCTTCAATAGATGTTTAATAGTGGTTAGAACAAATGTGTAAAGGGGTTGTATGATGATGGGATGTGGGCTGGCACATACCCAAGTGTATGACAAAGATGATCCCGTGGTACGGACTGCCCTGCCCCTTGGATACTGATCTAGGGGCATACTACACTGGGAAGGTGTGTCAGGCTGTAATTGCCTCACTAGGGGTAAGTTGGAAGTCACATTGCCCCCATCACCCACAGTCTGAAAGACCAACTAAGGAAATATCAACTGAAGGAACACCGTGGGTAGATGCTCTACCTGCGGTCCTGTGCGGTTTGCGGGCTGGAGCAAACGGAACTGTGAGACTGAGCCCATTTGAGATCATCACGGGCAGCAAAAGAAACTCCCTGGAGGCCAAGTTTGGCTAACGCACTGATGAATTTATTAACTCTCTATTAAAGTGTTGTAGGTTTGTTAACTGAAGCGGTGCACAGGGCTCGTGAACAGGTGCCGGACGCTTGGGGACCTCCAGTAGAGGGGAGACACGACCGGATGTCTGGCGAGTGGGTGTAGGTGAAGAAGAGATACCCTGCCAGACGCTGCAATCCTGCTGGGAGGGACCATATCAAGTGCCACCAACTACTGACTGTGCCATCTGAGTGACAGGATGAGATCGCTGGATCCGCGCATCGCACTTTCACCGACCCACGGCACCAGAGACTGAGTGAACAGAAAGAAGGATGTTGTTACCGTTTCTGTGTCTGATGCTTCCTAAGACCAACAGTGTGCTTGTTAGGCCTGAGGAGGATTACTGGGAATATGGCATCAATACATTCCGGGTGTTGGCATATCTATTCAGCCAAAAAAATTATAATCGGAGTTGGGTCAATATTGCTGTTCCAAGATCCTGACGATAGATCTCCACATGACTGAGGTCTGCGTTTGGGTCCTGGGGTAGGACTTTATGTATTTGTAGGATTAGGATTGTTTTATGTGTATAAGTGTAACTATCACTTGTACAAAAACATCAATAACATCTTGTTGTAACCGTGGAACGCACAATGTCATGGTAATGCATGCCCCTACATCTAAAAAGGAAAGATCTGCCCTGACATTGTATGTGTAAAAATAGGCAGTCCTGACGTATGCCATATTTTATAAGGGGGGAATGAAGTAAGAGACAAGATGTTAAAAGGGTTAATAACTTAAGTCAGTTCTGCCTGAAAATTAGACTTCTAAGCAACAGGGGTTTATGGCAGGAAAGGGGGTTAACTGATAAGGATTCCAGATGCGAGCAAGGAACCCCCTGGGGGCATAATCTTAAACTGACCATTTGGCCAAATACCATGACCCCCCCCCCTCTTACCATAACATCGAATGACGTCTGAAGCAGCAAGCAAGGACTATATAACCTAAAAGTTTGTACCGGCACATCGAACAATACTTCGGTTTTGTTGTTTCTTGCAGGAAACAAGACTTCGGCTTTATTGTTCCTTGCATGCAATAAACTCATCTGTTTTACTTCATCTCGGGATCAAGAACCTTATTCTTTCTGTTACAACACTGTTATACTGTACATTGTATTAAAACTAACACTCTATGGTCACTACACTGTAAGTAACACTGCCCACTAAAGCTCTTTCCCACAATTTCACGGGGGCAAGTCACGTAGCCGATTCACAGCTGGATACAATTTTATCTTGCCTCATGAAAGCAAAAATTCATATATTTGTCAACACATCTGCTAAAACTATCCATCTCAGTAATCTCACTGTGTTAATCTCACTGTACGCCCCAGTGCTCACTCAATGTTCACACTCCCAGTAAAATAAAAAAAACATTTTCTGCATTATAACCTCACACCAGGAGGGAAGGAAAAGTGCCTGTGGTCATTATTTTCCACTGTCCATCACTCTGCCCAACCCCCCTGGACAGACAAAGTTGATTAAAACTTCAAAAGGGTGTGGTGTGTTAACACAAACTCTGCTTAACAGAGCCTCTTGTAAGAGAAAGGTGACTTTCTGCTTAATTAAATAAAGCCACAGTACAGACAGATTTTAAATTCTTCAAGCAAAATTAACTGTTTGTCAAAATCAGCTACTTTGAAAGCAGTACACAACTTAACAAAGTACCTTTTGTCTCTCGTGCAAACTCAACAAAGTTTCATTTTTTATAATTCTGAAATTTGAACGATATGCCTTAGGGGCTCATTATAGTATTGTAGCGAATACGGTTCGTGCAGAAAAATCAAAATACCGCACTGAACGGGTCTCGCCTCCCACTGTTCCAAAGCAGTATGGTTTCAAAGTATGTGTGATATATCATTTCTTACTCCAGTTATTAATCCAATCTATTTTTACTCATCTGGCTATGCAAAAATTATATATAGCCAAAAGGATTGCTTTAAAGGTCAAATTCCAATTGAAAAGTCTAATTCTTCAGTTTACAGCTCGTCTATGGTCATTCATTATTAATTTTGTAACGAATGTCAGGTACACAGATGGTACAAGCCGGTTGCAGCGCGGTCACAGTACAGCCTACTCCCCTGCACATAACAGGCATGTTGGCTACATAGGTTGAGGAAGGTCTTCTGTAGCTCAGCCGGCAAAACCTCTGTTGAGCGATGCAGGAGACCTGGGTTTGAGCCCATGTGGTGAAGGATGAACCGGGGCAGGAGCAGTGAGAGCACAAGCCCAGAAACTTGATTTTTTTATATTATTAATAATATATTCTGTATTGCATTTAAATTGGAATGTTTTTACAAATATAAGAAGAGGCAATACACAACGTGTAAATATAACCCTTTTCCCTCCTTTAACTTAAAGAGGTGCATGAAGAAATTCTAAATCGTGAAATCATCACTTATAATAATTCATCCAGATACACACACTTGCACCATAGCCAACAACAAGCTATAATTTGGACTATTTTTCTTCTTTTTCACAGCCTTAGTCCCAGACTGTCCTGGGGTCAGCTGCTTTGGTTGCTCTTCTGCACTTGTCTCTGTTGAGCACATCTTCCTCACTCACTTCACATACCTCCATATCTTTTCTTACACAATCTATCCATCTCTTTCTAGGCCTGCCTCTTCCCCTGTTTCCTTCCACCTCAAATTCCATTACTCTCTTTGTTACTTATTAAACGTCCCTCCTCATGATATGTCCATACCACCGTAACCTCGCCTCTTGCATCTTCTCAACCACATCCACCACCCTACATCGTCTACCTATTGCCACTATAAGGACAATAATATATATTTGTTTAAAAACAAACATCAAATGTTTCCAGAATGTCCCCTTGTGATATATTAGCTGCTTAGTTACATGACTCCATATTAATATTACTATCAAGAGGAATTAAATATGTACAACTTTTATGAAATTCAAGTATTTTAAACGTTTAATTAAAAAGTAAAAATCTTACACCATACACAAAGATTCTAAGCTTATCACGAGGAAGAAAAATCACCTGTTTGTTGTGCATAAAAAGTGATTTATAACTATCTAAACCAGATTTTTACAGCTTTTAAAGTCATGCCATGTTTGAGTTAGGCAGGAACATGTCATTGTATCTTATTTTGGATTTCGTTTTTTTTAAATAAAAAAATCATTTGCCGATTGTGTTGATAAGCTGTTCCCTGATTACTGGCAATTGTAAAAATTAATCCTTCCCCCCTCCCTCATTTAATTTAAAGATTTCCTTGAAGAAATCCTTAAACACAAAACCATCATGTATAATAATTCATCCAGTTGGTTTCCTGTTGAATGACACTGACGGACCAAGTTCAATTCCAGGCGGTGTACTACTGTATATAGTACAGTTTAAACTTTTTTTTTTAAATTCCAAGTTAAATTGTTGGCTGATTACTGGCTGCTGACATTTGGATTAAGACAAAATATTAGATTTTCTCAATTCGGCTATAAACCTGAAGAGACACATCATGTTCACGATAAGCTATAATAGTGGACTATTTTTATGCACTCTATGAGAAACAAACCGAAAGTAATGCTCTGATTGTGCTTTGATCCGACTGGGTGCAGCTCGCTACATTACAGTGCTCATTACCACTACAAGGACAATAGAAGTTTTTTTTTTTTAAATAAACAAATGTCAAAATATTTCCAAAACGTCCACTTGTGATACTTTAGCTGCTTAGTTACATGATTCCATATTAATATATGGTGTTCTTACTACGTATTCTTAGAAAAGGATAAAACATAACTTTTTATGAAGTACAGAATATAAGCTTAATAATGTTAGAACGAGCAAATTAAACCCACAGTAAGTTACCAAGTTAAAGACTTTGATGCATAAAATATTTATGCATAATTAAATTAATTATGATGAAGGTGGAAGGTTGTGTACTTTTGTCCAACTGAACAATCTTGCTTTTATAAAATATACCGACTTTTTAATGTTTAACATGCTGTAATACACAGTTTAAAATGATTAAAAGTCTAAAGAGTATACAACTCGGCAATGACCGGGATTCAAAACTGGGCGATTTCTGGAGACAGCTCAAATGCTGTACATGAGACGTTAAGCTTTATTAGCTCCACCTGGCAGTTTTACAAGGTGCTTTCGGATACTATTATCATATTTCAATTAATATACGGTATGATGCGGTATATTGCACCACGTCCCCCGTGTTTTAACGCAGCATACCTCGCTCATTTTGAATGACTGGATATGTATGTTTGTCCTTCCCCCCGGGAATGATTAAAGCATTTTGAATTGAAATCAGTTTCACCCCAACACATGCCCCTTTGAGTGGTATGTCATTGCATTATGTGAATGGAGCACCATCTAAGCTCCAAGATGTACAGGTCTTTTCAGGGAAGCTTGCACAGTCCACTGTTTAGTTATTCATCCTTCAGAACTTTAAGGAGCACACTGACATTAATTCTTCTTCCACTCCTCAGATCAAATCTTACATCTTCAGGCAATCTCTGGAAGACAAGAACTGCTGAATTCCTCTCAACTACTTCATGTCTCTCCATTACATGAAACAAAGTTCTCCCTTTTCTACACAAACACACCCTGGTGTGCATAACTCTTGATGCCTTCCACCTTTACATCAATTAATACTCATCTTCCATAATGAGACATTGGAGTCTTATAAACTAAGTACTGGAATGTTTTACCCAAGTGAATGAAATACAAAAATTATGGGTCTTTCTATCAATAACCATTACAAGTACTTCTTTAGATCAGTCCTCACAAGTACTGAATTCACGGTCTCATTCCTATTAGACTTCCTGTTTCACAGGAGGCAAAAGGCTATACCTAATTAATCTCTCTACTTTTTATTCTGAGAATTTAGTCCCTTAACTGCAGAAACCAAAACACAGACCTTCTAGCCTTGACCTGACTGTTAATATACACCAGATTACTAATCCAGGGGAGTGGCCAATTACCTACAGAGCTAATCATATATGCACTCTTCCACCTGTGGAATTTCACATTCACTGGAAGCCAATTAATCAATTAAGTCAGCTGTATCTAACTTTCACTCCAACAGTTGGATTTAAACAAAGCCCAACATTTTTCATCACAGATGTGAAACACTAATACTGACTGCTTTGATTAATTAAATGTATGTTAAAACTGAAAATAATATATAGCTTAATGTTAAGTGAACAGTAATTACTAGAAACAACTAAAACAGCCTTCCCAGAAAAAGCTATTTATGTCTGGCCTCTGACTGCAGACTTGTAGCCTTTCCTAATTATTTAAAGCACACTGCCCAATTGTTTTGAAAACTATGCCTGCTCTTATTGAAGCTCCAAACAACATTTAATACTGATATTTTGTTAGGCAAATTTACTTCCATATCCATTTGAGGTGATCATGGGAAGGTGAAAAATTACATTTACAGCCTGCTTCTAGGTCACTTCAGAGGAGGAGTCTTAATGTTTAAGAACATTGGTCAAGTTTTAAACATTACTTGAACAACAAAACAGTGCTTTCTGAGGTAGGTCTGAAAATATTTTTTGACATGTAATTTTATCGGCTTTAAGTGCTGCTACACACACTGGCCAGAATGTTACAAACTCCTACTGAATAACAAGTAAGTCCTTTGTGAGCAGTAGGAACAGCTTGAACAAACCACGGCATGTACTGAAATATAAACATCTCAATCAAATATTGTTCTTCTACAGGAAAGTCTGCCAGTTGAAGCTGTGATAAGGGTAATGCTGTGCAGGACTAAATGTTCCATCAATTTGAAGTAGAGATCTGGTTTTTTTCTGGCCAAGGAATAGGGTGGAAATCTGTCTCATGCTCCTGAAACGAACCACATGGTAACTGCCACTGCATGACTTGGAGTTCCTAATATCCTAATAATGTTCCTAATAATTTCTGCATAAATAGGCATGCTAAGGGTGATGCAACTCATCACCTTATAGTGGATATTACCAGCCCCTAGAAAGAACTAAAGAAATAGCCAGGAGAATGAGCCACACATAAGAGACTGTGAGTCCATCTTATTCAAGTACTCAGAACTCTGACAGATATTGACAAAGTCAAACCAGTGGATTACATTAAGCTGAACAAATAAAAACAAGAACTGCAAAGACAGGGGGAGTTCAAAGGAAGTGCATTCAGCATTGAAAACTGAAGTACTTCTTTTTACACAAAAGCATAGGTGCCTGTAGCTACTCAGTCTTGCTGTTTAAGCAGCCTTTTGGATTCACAGAAGACTTAACACCTAAATGATCAAATTAAAAACCAATGACCATCTCTCCTATGCAATCTTATTGCACTTCTTATGCAAAAGCAAACTGAAGAACATCACCGTTCTCCTATATCCCTATACTTTAATTGTGCAAAATGCATCAAAGGCAGGTTGTAGGTGCTGACACGAACCTTTCAGTACAGTGTATAAGATTCCATTGATTTTGTCATTCACAACATTGGGAGAAAACAGTATCATCTGATTATTTATGATCACTATTTAGGCACATAGAAAGCTTATAAAAACGATTAGTCTTTCACAGCTGCAACACAGCTAAAACACAAGTATGAAAATGTCTGTGGGTTCTTAAATCGGTATTAAAAAAGCAATACAAATTAGGTTGCATGCACATTTATCTTGGTTTGTCCTTCTTCGCTATGTTGCCCTTTTTCATTCTGCAATGGCAAGAAACAGATTTCCATGTGTAACTTAGTCTTCTGGGTTATGCCAGACATAGAATACAATGCTTCAGGGAAGCCACCTGAAGCCAAAGCACTTGAACAAAATTTGCACATCAGGCCATGACAAGGACAAATTGAGTTTCTAGCATCCTTTCCTGTCATTGCTTAATCATATGTGTTACTCAAGGAGAGAAAAACACCTCACACCATCTCAGATAATGAAATACAAAACCAGGTTATGTACGGTACACTAAACATTAGAGATGCATCCATCGAGCACACTCAATATTTTAACAACCTGTCTAATGAATTCAGATTTTCTCCATACTTTTGGTTCTGGTTTCATGAATGTTTTATGATAACTGCATGCTTGGCTGGAGTTTCTGACACCTCTGAGTGACTGCTGAAAGTCTTGGTATGAGAATAAACTTCTAAACGCCATGGAACAGTGAGCATCTGCTATTCTACTCATTATTTCAAACCCATCTTCAGTCTGTGCAATTAATTAGTTCAGTGTTATGTCGCTTACTAGATCTGATCTGACTTCAACATGACATTAATCCCTCATTTCTAGTTGGAGGTAATATTAGCAAGAATGCCATGTATCTAATATATCAATTTTCTCTGGCAAGAACTGAAAAGACAATCATATTTCAAAATACTGTTCCCAAAGAGAACATTCAAAATATCCTTTGTATACGCAGTTTACTATCCAAATTCAAATTCAAACACTTTCCTAGTGAACACATTACAACAATTATAATATTCTGCTGAGGCTCAAGGGGTTTCTTAGATAAGCAGATCAAACTGATGGGTTCACAAAATGTTTTCTTGGTGTATTCCTCCAGTCCAAGGACTCAGGATAAATAATCAAGAATCAAGACTAGACTCAAGACCATCTATTTTCAAAAGGCCTTGAGTTCAATGGAGGGTTGCATTGAAATGGACCCAAATCTGGCAGTCTGTATGTGCAAGGAGGGATCTAACTGTTCTTCAGAGACACACAAGCCTTAGGCTTTAATTTCTATTGACAGCCAACAGAAACTCCACAGCATTTAAATAAAGGAATGTTACAGAGAGAGCAGAATGGTGGCACAGAACAGTGGAACGGAACAGTTAAAATTGTTGCTTCACAGAACTGGGGCCCTGGGTTCAATCTGAGTGAAGTTTGTATGTTTTCCCTGTGTTTATGCAGGTTTCCTCTGGGTGTTCTTGTTTCCTCTCACAGTTTAAAGACACGTTGGTAGCTTAGTTTGGCTTTGGTAAAAATTGGCCCTGTGTGTGTGTGTGTGTGTGTGTGTGTTTTGTTTCCCTTGTGTTGGACTGGAGTCCTGTCCAGGATGTATCCTGCCTTGTGCTTATTGTTTGCTGGATTAGGCTCTGTCTGCTCGACCCTTCTCCCAGCTCAGTGAGCCAATACTCCCATCCCCAGACAAATAAAGAAACAAAATTGCAAACTTTTTTATCCTCGCATCCAATAATTCAGTGCCTGTGTGTTACTAACAAATTTGCTGTACATAGTCACGTGATTACCCAAAAAATAAGGCGCAATGTTTCAGGAAAGAAAAGCTGGAAAGCTGCTTTCAATGGCACAAATGCAGCATTAATGATTCAGACCAGTTTGGTTTTCCTGCGCCTTTGTAGGGGGGCTGAATGACGTCACACCCCCAAAAAAGAAGGCTCTATATCTTGGGGATGAAAGCAGCTGGAAAGCTACTCTCAAACTTACAAACCAGGACAAACACAGCACTAACAAATGAGAGTGGTTCAACTCTCCTGCTCAGTTGTACTGTACAGTAGGAGGACTGAGTGACATCACACCCCTGAAATATAAAGGCGCTCTATCTTGGAAACAAAAGCAGCACAAATGCTACAAATGCTACTTTCAATGGCACAAACCAACACAAACAGAGCACTAATGAAGGTGGTGGGTTTCATTATATGTGCTTTTTGTAGGCAGGGCAACTTCACGGAGCTCCCACTTCCCCCCATGACCCTGTACTAGATAAAGAGAGTTAAAAAAATGGATGAATGTTACAGAGAAGAAACAATGTGCTTGGAGGTGTAGTGGTTTGATGGGTTTACTGAGACAATTATCAATTGTAGCAGTAACCACGAGGTTGTTCGTTGGGGCTTTTAGAAAATCAATCGTCAGAACAACTAACAACGCACACACACGGGTTCAATACACGAGATACATTTATTAATATGAACTGTGCACCAAACATATACTAGTCTGCCTGGATACGAGTGGCAGACCTTACTGTGAGGGTTATCAATATACAAGGTATATAATCTCGAAGAGATGCAAACACAAAGAGATACACAACAGAGAATATATATCAATATATATCGTTCGGTTACCAAATCGCTACTCAGTGTTATTACCCACTGTTACTCTAAACTCGGAAGTAAATACATTACTCATGAATTAAATTGATAACAACTTGTGTTGAGGTACAATTAAATTCTCGAGACGCAATGTAGAACATGGGGTTTACTTATCCACTGTGTTTGGTTTTGGAATTTCCCGGCACGAACACCAAACCAGCTGACAGGCTCTGTTGCAGCCTCTGTTCCAGCGGTTGTCCAATGGGCGTTGTGTCGGCGTCCTCTGGCTACCGGCCAACCAGTCGAGGTGCAGCTCGGAGTAGGACGGGCGGAGGAATCTGACTGCGGCGCGCAGGGCAGTCGTTGCTCCGAGGGGATCTACCAGCAGTCCGGCTGGCTAGTAGAAAGTCTCTATGCACAGAGTGTGACCGCGAGTCCTCACAAGTCACTCTTTTGCCTGAGAAGAAACTGGTTCGTTCCCGGTCCAGCGCTGCTTCTGAATAAGCTATTCAGGTTGTCGACGAGGGTCCAACTGTAGGCTGCCGTTGATCAAGCGGAGCATTCACGTTGGTAGAATTCTGAGTACGTACGGGATCCTCGGCCTCGCGCTTAGAACAAAGTCCAAGTCCTTTTGCAGACAACAGCAGTTGTCACGTGATTGTCTCTGAGGATGCGCGAAAATGGCCAAGGAGAGCCCAGAACTGAGCTTGCGCTCCCTTTTTGATCAAGACCCAGATGTGTGCTGATTGGTTGAGAGTTTGGCGGGCATTGGAGACCCACGTGGTATTACCAGTCCCTGATTGGTTGGTCAAGGTGAGATATAAGTCACTTACTCTTGACACTTAGGAATGCAGTCCAGATGTCCATTCGGCACTCCCTAGACTGATAGGCGCCAGTGGATGACCATTGATCATGATAGCCAGGCTTAGCTAATGGCATCCCCGTCTGGGAGCTTGCTTCTTATCAAAAGAAAAACATCTTAAATCAGCTTGCATTAATTCTTTCTCTGTGGCTGCACCACAGAGATGGAGGGTGAGATGGGGCCTCCTTTAGGAGCATACCAACGCTTAATTCTGTCTTATTAACAAGCATTGCCGCTACAGAGGGAAACCACAGTTTTTAACAAGACAAGGTCTGAGATACTATAAAATAGCTAACAGACATCCACTTGAGAAATGCAGGGGAAAGACAGTGCAAACTTATTTAAATCAAGGTTACAGGTTTTTCTGCATGATTTGAGCTTCCACCATATATACAGTAATACCACTCTTCAATTGAGCCAAAAAAAAAACAGAATGCAGTTTGTCACATTCTATTAGCGCTGCTTAGAGAAAACTGTCAGTCTGTTCTACACAATACTGGTGCAATCACAAATAAACACTAAAAGTGCCATTTATCCAATTGAGACTGATAGGAGGGCTGAAGATTCTAATGTTACTTACTGCCAAATGCTATATGTGTTGTATAGGCAGGAGTAGATGGAAACATGTTTATTTAAATTGTCTAGATAAATTTGCTGAAGGACGGGTAGGAGTTAGTGGACTTTATTCCAGACGAAGGTAAATAAAAATAAGTAAGAAAGTACGAAAAAGGCAAATTGAAAAGGGGGATTTGGAAAAGTGATTTTTTTTCTTTAGTATTGGTTATCTCTCTTGGTAATGAAAAAATGTTGACCTTCAAAATGGAGCCATCATTTACATAAAACTCATCACTATGTGTGGATCATTCCCCCCAAAATGCGAGAGGGTTGTTTTTTCATCAGTGTAATAATTTGCTCTTCATGTGGTAATTGCATGTTCATTTAAAAAAAATGCGTAAAACAGCTTCAGGCAAGATTGGTTTTCATCGGATCACTTTTTTACTGCTGAAATTCTGCAAGCTTTGATCTTTTCCTGTGGCAATAAAAACCTCTTTAGGTACAGTATCTTTGAATGCATGGGTGTGTGCATGCATCTGCACAGTCCTGTGAAAGTACTGAAGTGATAGCATTTCTATGAAACATGATCATTTTAGTGACACATTAAATAACCTACAAAAACTATACAAAACAATATTTAATATTTTGTATTTTCACAAGTTGGTTTTGGCATCTATACATCTATACATCAAATGTTGTTTTTACCTTATGGTTGGAGTACTTTTGCAGGAGTTTCATACCAAATAACATATGAAAAGATTATACATCTGTCTGTCTAGACAAGTCTGTCTGCTTGAGTCCTCTTATTTTTCTCTCATTCAGGAGATAATTCTTACAGTCTCAATCATATTTACATTAGCACTTTGAAGTGACAGCTAAAGCATTTTCAGCATATCTGCTTTTAACTGCATTTTTAAATACCTTTTAACTACTGTAAATAACATCTTTTGAATCACTGTAATCAACATAATCTAAACTCTCATAATGTTGTATAAATGTTGTATAAATAATAAAAATATATTTACACATACATAGCGCTTTTCTGGAAACTCCACTCATAGCACTTCATAGGCAGTGGAGACTCCCTTCTACCATCACCAGTGTGCAGTACCCCCCTTGATGTGACAGCAGTGGACCAATGTATACCACCCAAGTATACTCACCAGCTATCATTGGGGGGGAAAACAGAGTGATGAAGCCAATTCATAGATGGGGATTTTTAGGAGGCCATGATTGGTAAATGACAAGGGGAAATTTGGTCAGGACACTGGGGTAACACTCCTTCTCTTTTGAGAAACACTCTGGGATTTGTAATGACCATTGAGAAGTCAGGACCTCGGTTTTATATCTCATCCAAAGGAGAGTGGCTTTTTCACAGTATAGTGTCCCTGTCCCATTAGGACCCACACAGACTGCAGGGTGAGCACCCCTTACTGGCCCCAATACTACCTTTCCCAGTAGCATCCTTAGCTTTCCCAGGAGCTCTCTCATCCAGGCCCTGGCCAAGCTCACACATGCTTAGATCCAGTTGCCAGTTGTGAGTTGCAGAGTGATATATGATGGACTCTTTCTGCTTAGAATGAGCTCCTGTTATTTAAGTTTATGAAACCTTTGTTACATGACACAAAACATTCACAAAACAGCATGAGCACTGCTGAATAGTGTATTTCCAGTATTTGCATAAGTTCCTAGAGAGGGAGAAAACAAAAAGCACATGATCTTGTGAAAAGTTACAGTATATGGGAGTATTGTCCTTTGTATTATGAGAAGATGACAATGGGTTGTGTTGACTACAAAATCCTACAAGAAGGATTGTTCTAAAGCAAGGGTTC
Organism: Atractosteus spatula; assembly: GCF_055471065.1. NCBI lineage: Eukaryota > Metazoa > Chordata > Actinopteri > Semionotiformes > Lepisosteidae > Atractosteus > Atractosteus spatula. Next base: position 10,916,584 of record NC_142723.1, read on the forward strand.
TTAACCTTTTTGAGAGTGCAATCCTTTTTTGGGGTAAAAAATATTTTGAACCCCCCCACAACCCCTCCACACACACATAGGTTTAAAAATTGTCACATTGTATAAATTGTAAGCCTTCTCACTTAATAATAATAATAATTTTTATTTATATAGCACATTCATACAATTTTTTAAAACTTAAAGTGCTTGTTACAAAAAGTAAGTTAAAAAAAACTTTTAGAAACTTTAAATAAGCAACAACAAATTAAAAGAACCATGCACAAACAATACAAATAGCACTGAGATTATATAAGTTTTGAGCTGCCATTTAAAAATATCCACAGAGCCAGCCTCTCTAATATTTTTAGGAATACTATTCCACAGTTTGGGTGTGTAAGTAGCAAAAGGCTGCCTCTCCAGTCATCCTATGCTTAAGTTTTGGAATAATCTTTAAAAGTCGTGCACTTGTTGCATTGGCCTTGATGGGATTTACAGTATGAACAGCTTCATCCATTACTTATTACTTACTTTTGTGACTAGCCCACTGTGTTTGCCAGTCATAGATCGTGCACCATCTGAGCAGATTCCCACACACTTGTTCCAGTCAATTTCATGCTCACGTACATATGTGTCCAGCAAAACGAAAAGTTGATCACCAGTGGCACCCTCGGGTAGAGGACGACAGAACAAAAAATCCTCATTAATTTCTCCCTCTTCAACAAATCTGGTGTAAACAAGCATTTATGCATTTCAGGAGACATCAGTGGTCTCGTCAAGTTGTAAAGAAAAATACATACTAGATTTTATCTTAGCGATCACCTGCTGTTCCACATCTCTTGACATACGCCTAATGCGGTTAGACATAGTATAATTTGAGACTGGTATAAATGCTAGCTGCTCTGCAGCGCTTTCCCCACACATGACTGAAACCGTTTCCTTAGCGCAAGGTAAGAAAAAAGTCTCACCTAATGTGTCTTGCATCCCAGTTTTCGCAATCCAGTTAGCTTTGACAAAAGACACCTGATGTTTCTTCTGGTTCACAGTGGTGGCTTTTTGGAGAGTAGATTGATAGCCTCTTTACTCCTGTTGCTTTTGCTAAAAAAACTTGTAGTATTTTATTATTTTTTCTGTTCAGAGTTTTCTGATGTGTCATGTTTACTGCCCTAGTGTGTGTGTTAACGTTTGGTTGATTCTGTCTCTGATGCCTGCTGCACCACCCCCCTAGGGCTACGCTGCACCCCCATGGGGGTCGCGACCCCCAGGTTAAGAACCCCAGTTATACAGGATTTTTCCTGCATTTTTTTACATATATCCCTTGCAATGCACTGTTCGTAGAGTTGATTTAGTGTCCAAAAACTGCTGCATTCTTCTTGTGATGGATAAGGAAACTGACAAAAGAGGGCTGAACTGAGGTGTTATTAGAAGCAAGTGTCAAAATGATTGTCATTCATTTCAAATGCAACTGATACAATTTTCCATACAGTCTGACATCTTGCATACAAACAGAAACTGTCCATATGTGTGGGGACTCTCTGTAGTCAAAACCTGCTGTTTGAAAGGCCATTAAAAGCAGAAGGTGGCAGTATTATTGGTTACTGGTTGCATGCTGTACAGCCATAGCTTATTATGATTCTCTGTAAAAAAAAAAACTATAATACTCCCCCTGGATATGACACCAGTTCATCACAGATACTCTTTCTCCATTTGAACTTGCTGAAACAATCGGGGTAAAGCATCTTGCTCAAGGACACAACAGCTATGTGATTCATGACCCCTGGACCTCCAGACACAGATCCAAAGCCCTAGTGATTCCATGAACATAAAAACAAAATAAAAACAAAACCAAGAATCAACATGAGAATTAAAACCATCTTTATGGCAGAAAGACTCAGCTCAGCTCTCCAATATTTTGGCAACAAAGAGGATGCTCCCTTTGGCACATAAACAAAGACCTTAGCTGAGCAGAGGCCTTGTTAGCAGTGAATGTCCTTGGTCATTGGTCACATAGAGACTATTTCACTGTACTCATACAATTTTTATCCTTTTAAATAGATTTTGAGTAGTATTTCCGAGATGTCCATGGCTGCAGAAGACAGTATTTATGTTTGCTAACTCATTCATGTTATTAATTTATTTATATTACTTTTAATATTTAACACATTGTGATATATATATATAAAAAAATTTAAATATAGTGTACTATTATTTACTATGTTCTAGTTAGAGAAATTTAAATAAATGTATTAGAAATACATTTTCAATTTAATAATTAATTTAATCTAATAAAATTAAATTTTACTTTATTTTCCTTGAGCAGGAATGAAACGTGGGACACCCTTAACCACTTTACCAAAGCATCACATTATATAGTTAAAATGGACATGTCAAAATGTTTCCAAAATTGATGCTGATGTTTATGATAAACTGGAATATTAAATTTAGACATTAATGACATTCAGCTACCAAAATGTCTTTAGTTACATTATCCCAGCTTGCTCTCCATGAGACACACAGATAGGGAGAGCCTGGGGTCAGAGCGCAGGGTTTGCCATTGTACAGCACCCCTGGAGTAGTTGGGGTTAAGGGCCTTGCTCAGGAGCCCAGTGGAGTAGGATTCCTCTGCCAGCTGCTGGATTTGAACTGGCAACCTTTCAGCCACAGGCACAGATCCTTAGCCACTTAGCCACCACTCTGCCCCGCTTGCTATACCTACAGTAGGTAAGTTGTGGGTTAATGATTGTTAATCAGAAACAATATAAGATCACAACAAGAAACAAGGACAGGACTAGAAGATGAGAGAGAGGAGACACAAAAGTCTGGAAGACTTGGAACTTGAAGTTCAGGCCAGGCAAGAGCCCCTACTTCATAATCATCCAATCAAAACCTGACTCGAGCTACTGTAAGTATTTGAACCTTGCTAGAGAGAGCTTGCTATTCTGTGTTTTTAGGGAACTTGGGTTTCCTGAGTAAAAGATATCTCGTTTAGAAACATCTTTCCTGTTTAGGGTACATTTCTAGGATAGGGAGATAGAATCCCATTTATTTTGTGGTATTTAGTGTGCTGACTGAGAGCGATTAACTGCAGGTTGTATTGCATTCCTTTAGAATAATATATTTAAATTCTTAAATTAATATACTTTGAGAAGTTCAGAGATTCTATCCTTTTGTTATTTTTATTGTCAGCTAACAACATTTTCTTTTAGTTACACAATTCCATATTAATATTCCATATTAAGTGGATTTAAAGATGATAAACAGAAGGGAAACCGATTAAATTAAGCAACTGTTTCACTAACATTTAACACACCACAAGTGCCATCTACTGTATCAATCGTCTTTGGCCAGTGAATCAAATAACGTACCTCACTGTATTACAGGCGCCATGTTGCTAACAAATCACATGCATTCTGAATGGCTGCATCTGTAATTCAGTGATGCCTTTCTTTGCTGATGATGATTCAATAATTTGAGTTTCAGTTCCAGCATGATCATAGATATTCATACATTTCAACCGTATTTACCAGTCTGGTTTCCGCCCAGGCCACAGCACTGAAACTGCATTAACAAGTTATAAATGATATTCTGTTAGCTACTGACGTGGGGAATCCAACAGTGCTTGTGCTTCTAGATCTTAGTGCTGCCTTTGACACGGTTGACCACTCTGTTTTGTTACACAGTACACAGGCTTGAGTTTGAGGTTGGCTTATGTAGAACTATCCTTAAGTGGTTTACTTAATATTTATTTATTATTTAAATAATCGTTTTCATTATGTTCAAATAATCTAATAATTGTACTGCTTCGTCAATGTCACCAGTTCAATTTGGGGTACCACGGGGATCAATTCTGGGACCAATATTGTTCTCTCTGTACATGCTGCCTCTAGGTAGGATAATATGAAAACATAATATTAACTTTCATTCACATGCTGATGACACTCAAATATATATTTTGTTTACACCTAATGACAACCTATCTATTATCACTTTAGTTAATTACATTAATGAAGTAAAGACTTGGATGTGTGAAGCTCTGAGATAAAACTGAGGTTCTGTTGTTTGGAGGCAACAGTACTGATAGGACTACTATAACTTCAGCACTTAACTCAGAGGATTTAAAAATTTGCCTCAAAGACTCAGCCTAGGCATCATATTAGACATAAAGCTCTCGCTTAACTCTCATGTTAAAACAGTATCGAATACATGCTTCCTACAGTTAAGAAATATTGCAAAACTAAGGCAGTTTCTCTCCACTCAAGACACGGAGAAACTAATACATGCTCTTGTATACAGCAGGTTAGACTACTGCAATGCCCTACTATCAGGGAGCACCCATCACTCTTTCAACACCTTACAGCGAATTCAGAATGTAGCAGCTAGAATTGTTACTAGGAGCAGAAAGTACAACCATTTAACGCCTACTGTATACTTAGCTCTCTTCATTGGATTCCTGTCAGGTACAGGGTGGACTTCAAAATCCTTCTACTTACTTACACTGTAAGGCTCTCATAGGTCAGGCACCTGTCTATCAAATGGAACTGATTAATGTATACAATCCAAGTCACCCGCTTAAATTACAGAATACAGGTCTTCTTCATATTCCACGCATTAATAAAAAAAACGCTGGCATTAAAGCCTTTAGTTACAGGGCCCCTAGCTTATGGAACAGTCTCCCACCCCATGTTCAGGATGCCGAGTCAATCTCAGTATTCAAATCCAGACTGAAAACCTATTACTTCAGCTTAGCTTACACACATCTTATATCATAGCCTGCTGAAACCATGGCTGCTGGTGCTGCTTTACATGCCATTGTTTGTCTCTGTGTTGGCCCACCAGGTAGATACATCTGTTCTGACCAAACTATCCTATTCTCCTCCCCACATGTCCGGATGGCATCTGGGCTGAGCACCATCTGAGTTGGATGCTGCATCACTGCCATTGATCCAAGAGGGACATTGTGGATATAGCTATTGTTTAGGAGGATTTTTCTGGTCTACAGAGATCTGCATGGAGTACTGACATACAGTACAGAAGACATAATGGATGGATTAATACCCTTATTCATTTATTACTTTTTTTAATTGTATAATGTTAGCAAGCCAAAGGGGTTGGACAGCCAGTTGACCTTGGACCCCTAGAGTTTTTTTTTCTCCTTACTAAGGAGTTTTTGGTTCCTCTCCTCCATTGTCTTCTGGTCTTTTCTGTTCTGTATTCACAACATGTATGATCACTTTCTTTGTTAAGCACCTTGGGCAACCTTGTTGTGAACGGCGCTATATAAAAATAAATTGAATTTAATTTAATTTACAGTAAAAGCCTTGGTTGAAGAAGGGGGGATATAATGTTACACTGCCTGATCTAGAGAAAACATAACTGTTTCTAAACTGTTCAATTGCTGGGAAATTCAAAGGAAGAAGATCCCCATCCTGCCTTTTGGTGTCACATCTAGCAAGATTCTCTCTGACCTGGGCCTAGACTTTTCAAATACAGGTTCACCAAAAGATAAATGTTAGCATCCTGACATGGCCTGTTGAAGAACAGAAACAGAGATATTGGAAGATAGAAAGTTTTTTGTTAGGTTCTTCCTTTTTTCTTTACTCTGTAGTCTCTGGGGGTGTAATCTGATAGAGTACAGTGCTTAAATCCCACTATAAGGATTCTTGGGAATTCTGAATCTCCACCTGAACACTGTTGCAGATTTTATTATATTTACAGTATTTAGAAAGAAGTAATAGGTTTATTCCATGCTGAAAAAAAGAAGAAAGAAAACACAACGTTTCGGCCATGGAGCCTTCTTCAGGTAACACCTGAAGAAGGCTCCACAACTGAAACATTGTGTTTTCTTTCTTCTTTTTTTCAGCATGGAATAAACCTATTATTTGTTCCTTCGCAGCCTACACATGCTGACGCAGCTACCCACCTGTATTTAGAAAGAGGTGTGTTACAAAGACATTATCCCCAGATGAGAAATAAAGTGCCAAAACGCAAAAAAGATTAAAAAACAGCAATAAAATAAAGCAGAAACTTGTCCAAAAAAAACTGACAACTAAAAGCAAAATCAAACACAAAAACATGTGAAAACCTAAAAATGTTTACAAATGAAAGAGGACCATTTGGCCCATCTGGCGCCTTTGGATTAGAAATAGTGTTTCCTGTGACAATAACCTTGAATACTAAACAGAACACTTTTCATTCCAGGATTTTGTTAAATAAATGGGGAAAAGATTTTCAAGTTGAGTAGAAGTGTATTCTATAGAGGACCATGAGAAAGGCTCTCCAACAATAAAAGTAATTGATGAGTCCCTCGCACGTTACCAACTACAGTAGGGATTACATAAAAGTCATGTTCTAAATTGTTGTCATGTCTATACAAAAACACAATCTGACACTCACTAATATTAACTTTCTGAATGAACAATGAAGTTGCTTGTCCAGGTTTGTGACTGTTTCCAGTAGACACAATACAGACGTCAAAGTCCAGCTTGCCCCATTTTAGTTTATGCATGAAACTCTGGCTCACAAAAATGAAGAGACTCAATGACCCTCATTCTTAAACACTGCGCCTCCTCTGGGAACTAAGAACAATGAGGTTCAACACCTACTTCTTAAATAATAGAATAAAACTGAGCTGAGCTGAATCAGCATAAAAAATGTCTCAGATTTGACTTTTTTTCAAGTTTACCTGAGGTCATTGTAGGTCTTGTATAATTAAACTGGGCAGAAACTGTATTTTATTAGGTATTAGTGTTTAATAAATTATAGATAATATATTTTTTAGTTCAGTATGCCACCTGATGTATAAAGAATTGAAAGTTCAAAAGTGCCCAAACTTAGAAAAACTATGACAGTTTATGTAGAACAATCTAAAAGCTGTTCTTTGCAACTAAAACAATGTTTTAGTTTTCAGACATTACCCCACGTAGTTCCCTGCATACTTCTGATCAAGTCAACCAGGTCCTGGGACTGTTTAATTATCCTCATCAAACTGAGTTACTTTCAGATATAAAATGATACATAAAAAAGGATGTCTATATTCTATGCTAACCAACTTTGCTTAAAGTTCAAAGTCTTCATCTGATTTCTAGTCTTCTCTTAACCACAAGGCCAGCCTGTCCTTCCATTGTGTCTGACATGCAGCTCTCTGGGATTAAACGATACACCATCAAATGGTTTGATTAATTAGACACCAGTTTAGGTGTATAACAGTCAGAATTACAATTTCTTCACAGAACTAAAGTCTTTAAATAAATTAGACTGATACTCTTAAAATAATGGATAAGATACCTTTGTTATAATGCTTCTGTTAATGTTTTATTGAGCAGAGCAAATACTAAATTCTAAACAACATGGTTAAGACTGTGGAAAAAGAAGTCTAAAACCTGCCTGTTTCTTATAATTAAAAGCTTTATCTAGCCATCTAAAGACTATGATATCAGTTATTTTTCCTGACCAACAGCAGCCCTCACAAAAAATAAAGTTAATAAAGCTGCAGGACACATTTTTAGCCATTGTGAAAATAGAGATCTATAATTCAAACAATAAAAGCAAAATATCTATTACATATAAAAATTACTATAAAAACATGGTCAAAAGGACAAATTTTATTATAGCCATAAAGGAAATTTATTATTAGTGCCTCAGTTATGTGACATAGACCTAGATTGCACATTACGTTTTCTGAATGTTCTATGAAATTATAGTTGTTAGAATTACAGCATTATTACAATATTCAGACATACTGTATGTGCCATTGTCCCAAAGACAAATGCCTTTTATTGTGAACCAATTTGTATTCATTTGAAATTTTTGAAACGATCAAATAACAAAAAAAACATTAATAACATCTCCTCGTTTAATTTGCAAAAAAGAACACTTCTGTTTCCAAAACTGAAGTACATCTGGACACTCTCAAACTATTTGTAAAAAGGTGCCTACTGTCATGCCTGACATCCCTCCTTAGAGGGCGCTCCACTACTCCTATTATTGTTTCTGTGATTGTTGATAAGTTCCCCTGGTGTACCTTCTTAGGTGTATTATTTAAAGACTAGCTCCTCCAGTTCTCAGGGCTCAACATAGGATAAGGATGTTGCGAGGCCCTCCTACCACCAGGAAACCCTACGTCTGTCTCCTGAGGGCATAGGCCTCATTCCCAACACCTCCCGCTTCCTGAGCCCGGGGTCTGGAGGATCTCCCCCGTCACCCTTGGACCTTCATGTTTTGTCTTTTCGTGTTTTCCCCTGTCCCAGGATGGATTATTTGCTGCTGGACTCCAGGACAATGCCCTGACCTGCCTTTAGACCTGTTTGGATTTGGATGCCATTCTTTGTCTCTCCCGTTCACTGTCTCACGGACTGTCACTATTATTTTGTGCACTATTAAACCCTTGTGTGTTTCCTTTTACCACGCCTTCTGTTTTCTCCAGCTCTTACCGCATCACATAGGGTCTACTACAAGACCTGACACGGATCTCAGTCCGTGGCCGTAACACCTACAGTGCCTGTTGGACAGAATGTGCACGAGGCTTAACTTGGTTTCCAGTTCAATTAGATAAAATCCTTGCTGTTGAGAGGAAGATAGAGTTATTTTGTTTTTAATAAAACCTTTAACAGAATCCAATTAAATGCTGAGGTCATCAGCTGAGCCACACTTCAAATCAAGAAACTCCTCCAATATGGTATGAAACTACATCTGCAATTTTGTAATATAATGGTGTTAAAATACCAGCGGGGGGCATCTGAGAATTTATCCATTAATACAAATCTGCATTAATTGTCTTGGTGATCTTATAACAACCTACAGTATGTAGTATATCAGAATTATGTATTCTAAGGAAAGAGCCTGAGAGTTACAAATATACATTCTAGTCAGTTGTGGAGTGTGATTTATTTCTAAGGAAAAAAAATTAAATCTTTGACTAAGAGGTTAAATATGCATCATATACTGTATCTACCCCACCCAGAGCAGACATACAATTTCTCTTAATGTAGACACCAGGATGTGGGCACTTGTTTCCTTTGATTTCAATCTGCCAATTACATGATTCATGACATACTGTAAAGATAAACACCTTAAGGAAGACAGACACTTCTTCTAAAGCACAAACAACAGTAAATGGGGTTGTTACATATACAGAATAACTGCAGTGACAGCCTTACTTCTGACAGGTATCAGAGCATGTCTTATCTCTGATCTCTTATCTCTGTAGCCTCAGTGCCTTTTTTTTTAAGAAAGGATGAAAGAATCAGAATAACAGAGACAAAAACAGTGAAGTAGATGTATGAAATAATCCTTAAAAAAGCCCATCCTAACTCTTTAGTCCTGGGTGTAGTAATTTTATATTGCTGACAAATGTTAAATGTAATTTTTCTGAAACCTGGCAATATAGTCCATTTGAACTAACTGGCATGAGATATATACCTTTAACCATTAAAATACATTTTTAATGGAGCAAGCATGAAATTCATACCTTCTTTTACAGAAATGCTACCCTCTGCTGTGCCTCAACCTTTAATCAAAACCCAAATACTTAGAAAAGACCATATTATTATATTAGCTTTTTGCCATGGTTAACTTGAAATACTAGTATATCCCTCTACCCATTCCTTATCAATAAACCTGTTATTAATGTTCTGGGTCATGGCAAATAGTAGCTTATTCGGGAAGTCTTGGGTGCAAAGCAGGACTATACTTTGAATGGGACAGCAATTGATCACAAAATCCAAATGATTCAATTTTACTTTTTTTAGCTGTGATTAACAACTTCATTTTATGCCCCTCACTTCTGCAACCATTTTAAAATCTCCAAGAGTCAATGACTTTTGTACCAGAACACCGGGGACAAGCACTGCAAGCTCTTTCCTCTTAAATGGTTGTTCATCGGAGCCATTTGCTATATTACTTGCTGTAAGCTCCACAAGGCACACAGGAGAGGCAACCCCAACACAAGCAGCTGTCAGTTCTGCTTTAAGAAACCACCAGTCACTCAGCTAAGACAGCCCTACAGTTTCTAGAATCAGAAATATTAGGTTATGTATCAATTTTAATATATCTAGGTATCTTGCCAAGAAGCTTTTCAAAATAATACTGATCTTTCAAACTGTTAATATTGCTGGTTTTAAATAGTGAACCAGTGAAAGTCCTTCTTTGAACACCGTTCAGTTAAATACACACATTTTATGTGTCCTGGATATATGGATATTAGAATATCCTTCCAAATTTATCAGTTAATGAGTTTGAGATATGATACTGTATATACAGTAGCTATTTTTTTCCTTCCACAGCTGCATTCACACTAATCACATCTGAGCGTATCCAGTTTAGGCAGCTCTGGTTAACTGAAGCACAGTTAGATGATTGACGTTTTGCAAGTTGCAAGAATTTTAAGTCACCGCAGCTTGTTAACTGCCTGTGCAGATCATAATATCCCTCTGTTGAGCGACAATATGCATCCACTGCATACGTATAATCATCTCACACTTATTACAGATGGCTTTCAGCATATAATTCTGCAAACTTCACATGCCTATCTGTTCTATACTTCTTGGAGTCTTGGGTGGAAAAGCAGAAGTGGAGTAACTACTGCAGAAAGTGTTTATTTAAAGGCAGGTACCTTTTAATCCAAACTAGCCAGACAACAAGGACATAGAAAGAGAAAATTTTGTATGGATACCAGTACTAACAAGACTTTAGTTTGGATTATTCTTCATGTACATATTGTAGAAAATTCCAGGCATACTTTTGCATAAACTGCTGGGTTCAAGAATAAGATTTAACACTTTAATTTTATGTTACCTTTAATATGCAGGCTGCATGCATATACTTATTTGCATGCAGACCTACTATTTGATGCATATTTAACTAGTTAGTAATGTACTTTATGTTTTATGGTTTAATGAGTGTGTTTGCTCTGAGAATTACATTGAACATTCTACATTTACTGTATAAAGGTAATACATTTCTTTACTAAAATACAGCAATGCTATTATAATATATACTGTATGTATACATATTAGTCCTATAACTTGTGAGAGTGATTTCTTAAATATTTGTTAAGTAAATGTACAATGATATTTTTAAAATGATACACAAAAAGCAGAAGGACCCTATGATTTATTGGACTGGTAGAAAAAAATCTCAATAGAACAATAGTGGATTCTACCCTTTTCTTTATAGTTACCACCAGCATTCCCCTGGGTAACTTATCTGCCCACCAAACCACAGAAACATTTTTTTAAATAAGGGATGTGCTTCAGTAATGTCCTAAAGAATGCAGACATCCTGTTTCTTTGAGCATTACTTTAAGAGTCTTTTCTGAAGCAAAAATATTCTTACACCCAGAGCACTTCATCTATGAATAACATTATAAATCTCCTTCTTAAAGCCATTTCCAATATCTTTGTCACATTATCTTTAGAAAATGCCCATGATAAATTTGATGAGAAGCACCACTTGTTTTCATTCATTTGATTGTAGAAAATGGCTCATTTTGATATTATTGGGATAGAACTTAAATTGCTCTGTCGACCAAGAGTTATTGAATTGAACTATTGTATTTCTTTCATGAAACTGAACTGAGGATGGAAGATTGCAGTTTTCCTCTATTACTTTCACAAAAAGCACTTGCTGGCATTTGTGAGAAGCCTGGATAAATGTACATCACATATGAATCTTTTAAACACTCTCTTTTTCTTTATTATCATAAGTACAAAACATTTAATTCTATTATCCAGCTTGAAAATGAAATGCCTAAATTTCCAGAAGATAAATTGCATCTGTTTAAAGGACAAAAAACACTGAGCGAGCAGAAAAAAAACAAAATGTTTAAAACTTTTAAACAGTAGTGTATAAATCCTACTTCGTAAGAATGAGTAATACATAATTTAATACTATCCTTTGCAAAAAATATAAATCACGGATTGTAACTATTGACATCACACAGATGCTGTGATGCCTCAGTCATACTCTAAGGATACCTTTTCTAAGATTGGAAACTGTGAAGTAAATTTAAATGTCTCCAAGTACAGCCTGTTAGCCTTTGCACGATCAGTTCCGTCATCAAAAGGGGGACAGGAATATTATTTAATATTTTAGGGTTCATAAATAATTTTAAATACATTATCTGTATGACAAAGGAGGAAACATATATCATATTCCTCACAATAGCAAACTTTATCAAACCTGAGAGATGGTGTCTCTGGGACACCATGAGACCATTTGTGGAGCAGAAAGTTTGTTGTATGCCACATCTAATAGAGCGGCATTTTATCATGCTCACTATACACGTATAACATCATATTTCTTGTCTATTGATGTGGGTTTGTAATGTTTCTCAAATTAGAATGCAGGAAAGAGATGCATGCAAGATTTTTTAATAGGCATCATTTGTCAAACATTATTTCACAGGACTTTGTGCTGGTAATAATATGCAGATTACAGCAAAATTAAATGGCTTGTGAGTTTGAAAAAAGCAAAGGATAGGATATTCTTTGCAATAGCCTTAACTGAGGGTGTGAGAGACAGGTGGACTAAGCCCCACTGGGCATAGATAACAGTAATTAATCTAGTTGGTAGAGCTTCTTCTAAGAAGCTCATAGTGTTTGACAAAAGGCAGAGCATTCAGTTGAATTTTAATCCACTGTTTGTGAATAGAATTTGTTTTAATACGAATGTACTCATGCATTCTTAACAGCCTCTAAAATCAGCTCAGCCAAGATATACTTTCTTTTGTTCATATTCATGCATAATTACACTGCAAGTCACTGTGAACAAAAGTATCCTTCCAGGCAAAAGTCATTACCTTCTGGGATGCCCACCTTCTCCTTAGAGTACGCTTATCTGTCATCCCAAACAGACAGTAACTCATCTTCCAGTCCCATCCTAGTTTTCCTACAAGGCTGGGTTGATCTGGGTTGATGTATGCCTTACTCCAGTCCAGATAGTATAGCTTTGCACTTCATTGATTTGCCTGAGATTACTACTACTGTATCTCAATAGATCAACTGAAGACCCTCATGCTGAGGAGAGGTTTTGTCAGTCTCTTAAGTTTCTAGAGTAGGTTTCACTTCCCCCTTTCCTTTCTACTGTCCCTACTTTTTGCCTGTAGTAGGAAATCAATGGTGGAGGCAGCACCATTCACTGGATCCAAAGTTCCATGGATCTTAGAGAATCAGAGAAAAGGGGCTTAAGCTTTAGTAAGACAGGGCTTAAGTAGGATCTCTCCCTACAGGTCTGAATGGAGCCTTCAGCCTCAGTTCAGTGGTCTTAATGATTACCCATGGAAGGAAATCATCACAACATTTGTACCTTGTAAATAAATATAGTGACCTTCTGGGTCACTCAAAAATTGTCGACAGAAGGGTGCTTGTTTATCAGAAATGAAGATTAGGTGCCACTTCAATAGAGCCTCATAGGAGAATGTTTGAGGCTAGGAAAACAGTGTTGGACGACTTTGATATACAGTACATACTCATTGGAAGGTCATGGACTCTCAGCCAGTTTTTCTTCCCTGAGACATAATGACTGCATTTTTCTTCAGTAAAAATGTAAGCTAAATTGTGATTACTGGCTGAGCAAGGATTTCTTTGCAACCTTAAATATTTTACATAATAATAAGGATGATCAACCTGTTGAACCGTGATGTCCAATGTGTCTTCACGTTATTCTTTAGGTCTCTTTAAAACAGTAAAATTAATCCATTTAAGCTAATAATGAGTTGAACACAAAGCCTGTAGAAACTCCAGTACCAGAATTGGACCACTTTGTTTTCAATAAAATACAATTGAAATCACTTTCCTTTCTGAAAGACAAAATAGAATTGAAGATTACATGCAAGGGGAAAATGAATTAGACACTGAACATTTTCACATTCTTTAATGATCAACTCCTATCATTTATTTGTTCCAAGACCAGAACTAAGATTTGAAGTGCCATCATTAAACTGTCTATACATTTTATAGGAGTTAAATAGTAAACATGCCCCGTTTTGCTAGCATTTGTTTACTATTTGTTTAGTACAAACTATCTTTCAGTAATTTAGAAACACAGTGTTTCTTAGATTTGGTATTGTACTATAGATACATTACTGAACCGATACATTTAAATAACAACTATATATGTTTTACTTTATTGTACTTACAGTATGTTGGGTACAGTATGTATACAACAGTACCATTTACTACATTTACAGTAGATATCACATCATAGGGAATAACAGAAGTGAAATAATTAAATGTATTGAAATATTTTTAAGAGTGCTAAGCCCTAGTAAAATTTGACTCAGCTATCTTGGCTGAGTGAAGAGTGAACCAAGGAGCAGCTGCACAGGTGGAGATGCAGTGTAGGAGGAATCCAGAAAGACAAATGCAAAGGAGAAAAACTTTTAATTTATTTAGGAAATGACATCAGGAATGAAAACTTGTAGGGTAACTGAGATGAAAGTGAATTTGCCTGATGTCATCCATCCTGAACTTTAGTTGTAAAATCCATGACCAAACACAGCAAAGAGAAGAGATAAGGCAATTGTTTCACGGCCTTGTAATAGAGTTATACTCAAAACTTAATGTACACAGTATGCTTGCTGTTCCACAGGATATGTGAAATGAAATCTCAACACCTTTTGACTCAACGGCTAGTACACACATCAGTGTTAGGCTTGCAGGGATGTTTAAATAAGGATTATCAGACACTGGTTAAGACATATCACATGTTTGAGGTCTGAGGGACTTCAGTTTTCCATTGTGATAATGTCTTATCAAAATACATAAAATGAGTCTTTCAAAAGCAGGATCATCCTGGCTGAAATATTAATAAAATCTTTTATTAACAATTAAAACTGCAGAAGACTGGATGTGAGGCACAGATTTGTCCTGCAGAGCTTAAAGATTGTCAGTTGACTAATTTTTTAAAAATTTCTTTTATTTGTATTTAATTTCTTTACATTTATGGGCGGGGCAGTGGCTCTGTGGTTAGCGATCTGTGCTTGTGGCTGGAAGGTTGCTGGTTCGTATCCTGTAGCTGGCAGAGGAATCCTATTACGTTGAGCCCCTGAGCAAAGCCCTTAACCCCAACTGCTCCAGGGGCACGGTTTAAATGGCTGACCCTGCACTTTGACCCCAAGCTTCTCTCCCTGTCTGTGTGTCTCATGGAGAGAAAGTTGGGGTACGCGAAAAGACAAATTCCTTATACAAGAAACTGTATATGGCCAATAAAGTGATCTTATCTAATGTTTGGAAATCTCCTTAATGTAAGTGCTATTATTAATTTATAGAATAATGGCAATCTGTCAATTTCAAAACATCTTACACCTTGGCGATTAGTGAAAAATAGAAATGAATTTCAGTTCTAGCATGATTTAAAGGTTTCTTTTGCAGTGAAAGTGCAGACAGCTTAAATCACTATTTCTAAATTGTTCAAAATCACTGTGTTGAATGGCTAACTTGGACTGAGGGTCTAGCTGAGTTCAGGGTTGAAGTATGATGTTTTCATCAGTATTGAAAGTTTGTCACATGGGAGGCTGTTAACTACATTGCAGCAGCAGTCTCATCAGATGCGTGGGCTTCTCATTAACATGTTGTCCTTTGATCGAAAACTTCATGTGGGCTTTGTATTAGCCTTTCACAGAGCAAAAAGATCCCATGGGATACAGAGAGCATACAGGCAATAAATTAGGCTGCATAACAAATTTCAATGATGGTAAGCACATCCCTAAGACTACCTAGAAAGGGAAGGGGGGGCAATTCAGTTGTTCTTGCTTTAGCGCATGGTGAAATAATTCATTGACAATTCTGAGCTGAGAAATATGACTTCTTGAAGCACATTAATTGCCCCAAAAGGTCATACATGACTGGAGAGGGAGAATCAATGAATGTCTAAGTGACCACTTCAGAGAGAAGTTGAGAAATGGGCAGTTCAGGAGTAAGCAGGCGTGTTTGATGTGAATGAAATCAGTAAGTGAAAGGACAAGAGTCCAGGAAGCATCTGGAGTACAAGCAAGTTTAATATTTAAGTTGGAGTTATTGTAAGACTGACTACTGCAGTGCCCCTCTTGTCACAGAGTATTCCACCAGACAATCAAGATGTGGAGAGGAGGCCAGGCTGTGGTCAAGTGGCTATTTTTTTCAAAATCCTTTTCAAAGACTATTGCATTCAGACTTGATTGTGGGTGATTGTACTTCACGTGTTGATATTAAATCACATTAAATGATAAATTATAGAACAATGAAAGGGGAAACAACTCCATTGACAAGTTCTATACACAGAAATTGATAATGACTTTACATTACATGCAGCTATGATAAATTATTTTGAGAACTAATACCACTCTATTTTTAGATCAAAATTATACCTGCACATACAATACATTTTATTTACTGTTGTTGTTCTAAATTAATACAGAAGCCCTTATATTGTTCATCCATTTAATTCCCTCAAAACGCATCAAAAATAGTCAGCTCAGTTGGATAAGGGCCTAGAATTAGCAGCACCTTCCATCAATTTCAATTGACACTTAATGTGAGGTGCTTACACTTTCTATTAACCCCTTAAATAACTGTAACAGACAAATGAATAGATAGATGCACTCATTTAAGAGGAGTATATATGTTAATATTCTTAGTATCTGTTGCAACAGCCTAACGTAGGAGAAGTCAGAGTGCTTAAAAGCTTTTAAGATAGAAGATCATGTAGCTCTCCTAAGTTTTGTGACCCCGGTTTTATTGTGTATTATGATGTTATCACAAGTAAGAGCAGGTCTTTTTTACATGTATATTGTCACAATCACATGAAGCATTAGTGCTGTCCTATATTCAAAGTACTGTATTTACTGTACCTTTTAATTTTGGAGAATGTACTACTGTATATCAAAAAGTTTAAAAAGTGTAGAGTGTTTTCACTTACCTGAAATTAATTTCATTCTTATGTAGGTAATTCTTTTGAAGTGGAAAATGTCACTAGTCTATTCTCTGGAATATTTTTTATTTGATCACCTTTAAGTTTGTGTTGTATTCAGTGCATCAGTATATCTTATTTTGTTTGTCACGTCTGACCTTCTCTGTTACAATCACTCTACTTCTGAATGGGCCACACAAGTGCAGATTTGGCTGCAAATGCAATAATGAATTAGTTATTCACTACAGGTAGGTTGGCTTCAGTAAGGGTTGAATTGTCCTTTCAGTTTGCAGTGGAGGTGTTTCTTCCCTTCCCTGAAGCTGGCAGTTAAAATATGCAAGGCCAGAATCTCATGCAAGCGCAACAGGGCATGCTTGGGATGTCAATTAAGGCAGCATCAATCTGAGCAACAGAGATATATCAGCTTTTCTGGTCTGTGCTCAAGGGCCCAAGTAAATTTGAAGCAGAGGCTAGAAAGCTAAGCCTGTTTGTAGGAAGGTGGCAGGCTAGAGGTTCACATCTCAGCTTAAACATCTACATACAAGGCTACTAGTCCCCAGTACAAACTCAAAAAACCCTAAGGAGATTTTAATTAACATATCATCATTATGCTTTCAATACAAGCATTAGACTGTTACTGGGAAATAAGGATTTTTTTATCACCCATAAGACAAACTTTTATTCAACCGTTTCTCGGTGTGCAAGTGCAGCCCTCAACTAACTGGAATTTTATCGCGGTCACTCAGGGGCAACTCCGGCATCAGAGTCACACAGCAGTCATACAGCTCCAGTGGTTTGATACCAGATGTCCACCAGATGGGCACCAGTCTGTTTTCAAGACTTCTCAGTACCAATGAGTTCTATTACATACCCTCCTTTAAACTAAATTTTCCACTGCACAGCAACCTCAACAACTAAAACACACCAATGTCTGTGATTCCAGTCATGACACCAGAATGATGACTGTACTTCTGCCCCCTTATCAGGATTGAACACAACTGTTCAGAGGAATGTCAGCTTCTATGGCCACAGACCCACTTTCCCCAGGTCTCTTCAGTGCTGTCCAGGTTCCAAGAGAGTGACATCACCTTCTGTAGCAGGATCTGTACCAATGAGCCCTTTTACAGATACAATTACAAAAAGAAAACAGCTAAGACATCCAATACTGTAGAATCAGGTAAATATTATTTTACTGTTCTTAAAATTATATGTCATATGCAAATTATATATGCTAATTTAAAAAAACAGGACAAATATTTCTTGTGCTAACAACTAGATAGACACTTAATTCCCATGAAAATTCTCATCGCCTGTTCTCTCTTAGATACCCTAAGATATTAATTATTCTTTACATATTCAAGTCCAGAATATCTCGTTAGTGATGACAGTCTTGAACCAGGAATGACTGTTTAAAGATGCAGGTATTAAAAGAGTAAAATGTGTTAAAATACATTTTTGAGTGTGATTTGCTTTGTATGTAAAGGGAGAAAATCATTTTTGTGAAAATCTTTAGCCAATTAAAAACAATGTATGTAATGTATTTGGTAAATTAGAATCACACAGCACATTTGATAGGTTTACACAATGGGATTAAATAAAATAAGGCTTTTCTACAACCAGGCAGCATTCTTCCGTTAATCCTAATGAGAAAACCTGTGTAGCTGATGGAAAAGACATTTTGCAAAGCATATCTCTATGAAAGCTTCAGGTAGGTGATCCACATAAAACAGATGCTTAGACAGGCTTTGGTTTTTCTAATTCATAATGTTGATACTGTTGGTAGCAGTGGCAATACACAGAAGACATGTAATTGGCACAAATTGACTATGTGACAATGCCATGGTAACTAGGATTTTTTTTTAATGAATTCATTAAAAGTTAAAAAAAATGCTTTGAAAATTTCTTAATTTACAAACTGATGCCTTCCTTGCCAGGACAGTAAGCATAGCAATTCTGTATAGCAATCAATTCTGAGACTGTATCAGTGTGGATTACAACTGTTAGCAATGAAAATGTCATATTAAAACTGTATTTTTACAAGCCAGAAATTTTGTGACAGGCTTTTGTGCAAATGCATTTTAATCGACCAGCACAAAGGCATAAATGATGTACACAATGGATGGCACAGAGGCACGGTAGTTTGAATTGCTGCCTAGCAGCACTGGAGCCCTGGGTTGAATTCCATTCCATTTGCATGGAGAATGCATGTTTTTCCCCATGTTTGCATGGGTTACCTCTGGATGATTGTGTGCGTGTTTGACTGTGTGTGTGCCCTGCTGTGGACTGCTGTGACATCCAGGGTGGAATGCTGGAATGTGCACCAGTTCTCCCATGGCCCTGTATTGGATAAAGTGGTTAGAAAAAGGACAGATGGAAGTAATTTAAATGTAACAAAGTGCTCTCTCCTTTTAGGTATGCCTCTACATGCACAGTACATTTCCAAATAAACTCAAGACTTTTCATGGGAAACATACTAAGATGTTTTCTGTTTCACACTGGACAGCTCCCTCTCACGCTATACATCAGTATTAGTACAAGAGCACAAAGTGTGTCTGTGTCTGCCTTGCACCTGTGCAAAATGGATGGATGGATGATGTCCATGCAAAATATATGATGAGAGCAGAAATTAGATGAACTAATAATTATGTTTTAAAAAGCATAAAACAAATTAACTATAAAATTGTTTAAAAAAATATACAGTACAGCAAAACAAGTTTGCCTTTTTTAAATGACAAAAAAACCTCTAGTCTATTGTTTTATAATTTTTCATTTTATGCAAGTTTCTGCATGTAAGATATGACATAATCTTGATAAATCAGTTTAACTTTTTGTTAGTTTTCCACTTTGTCAGCTACAGAGTATTCTCCAAATATCAGAATCAGAATGCATTTATTTACATAGTCATATGGATTCCTTGATCCAGGAGTTCATAGTGCAAATGTAAAGATGTGTATTTTATAGTTAATGATGCCTTTGTACAAAGGCATACTCTGAAAGCAAGAACTCCAGCACACCCACATGTAGAAACACAAAAAACCCTTTTCAATCTCAAAATTGATAATTTCATCTTTATAAAAGGGTTTCTATAGAAACAAAGTATTTCAAGGTATCCTTAAACAATTTGCACCCCTGATTCTGTGAAAAAATTAAATGAAAAAAAATCAATTTTCTATTATAGCCCTTAGATTTCAGAGCCTCTCAAATACATTATATGAATTAACGGTTGTACAAATAGAGGCTGTCTGTTGATAACTGTTATCAGGGCTAACCATTTCTTTAGAAGGTCATTCTGAGAGGCACAAAAATATATTCTTCTCAAGAACAAACCTTGAGTATTGAATTATCCATCTGTCCTGATCTTGAAACAAACCCCACATGTACCAGATGGCTCTTAATTCACAGACACTGTATTACTGTAAATTGCATAGAATGGAAAGTGTCAGAGTCATGTAAATCAACTGATTTCCATGGCAGAACAGATGTGTAATAATTCTGCACAATTAATTGGCATCATGGTCGTAAAGTAACTAAAGTGTGATACAGCAAGCACTGAAGGCCACACACAAGTTCAAAAATTTTCCGTGCTAAACAGATTTTAACACAGCACATACTGTACATACTGTATGAACATGAAGAAAAATCCACAGAAAACGCATACGCTGCAAACTAGATATAAATTCTGCTTGATTTAAGAAACACTATTAAGCTTCTTCGATTGTTTAAGATTCATCACAAACTATGAAACTGCACACTACAGTTCAAATGAATGTTTCAACAACGGTCTACCATGAGATGTAACCAAACTATTTTAGGTACTGGTCTCTGCATGAGAAAAATGTATTGTGTGTGAATATCTTCAGCCACAGTGCCCTACTCTCAAAATTAAACTACATTAGGGTTACAAAACAGTAAACCTCCATCTCTTTATTATGCTGTTAAATGAGGAATATTTAACATGCAGAGCTATTTAGACGCTCAGGAAAAAGGCATCCAGAGAGATTGGGTACACTGTCATCCCTACATTCACAAATATCATTGCACCCCTGAGCTGATCTCCAAAGAAACCTGTGCTCCTGGAGTGTGCTGGAACATTTGCTTGATAAATCTGCTAAGCGCGCCTTCCACATTACATATGATGGTTTGACAGAATGCAACTCTGACTTTAAATACCCCAACAAATTAAACAAGCATGTAACCTAAACTGACATATTAGGAAACAAAAACGCTGCCCAGCTGTAAAGTTTAGAAAGGGTATTGTGCTGACATCATGCGTAGACCAGAAGGGAATGGAATTGCTATTCATCTTCAGGGTATCAAACAGATTTCCTGTTGACTTGGCAGACAAAAATTAAAACGCATTGCTCACAAAGAAAAGACTAGGGATTTCCAGTGGCTCCCAGCTAATGTAGTAAACTATGTGATGGGCCCTGTTTTTATTCTGCTCTGCTCATGCATTTTAATTTTACCCCATTCCTTATTTTCTTGTCATTTGAATTTTTATTTTTTTTCCTTTTTTACTGCTTCGAATGGTGTCTTTTTGTATTTCCTTTTTAGCATTACTGTATATATTGTAAGTCACCCTGAGTAATAATATCTGCTAAGCTAAGAAATAATTATTTGTTAGCTCCTGACTTTCCTCTCTTTCTCACATCTGAAGAAGGCTCCACAGCCGAAACGTGTTTCTTTTCAGCTTGGAATAAACCTTTACTTGTTCCTTTGCAGCCTACACATGCTGACATAGCTACTGTACCTACGTGAACTAAGAAATAATAATGCCTTCCACAATACTTATTTAATTTACATTGACTGATTGAAATATTAGAATACTATGTATTATTAAGGGAAAGTATGAGGTATTCACTTCAGAACACATGTTCAGCAATTATACAAGTCAGACTTACTGTATATTAATTCAGGTATAAGGGAAAAGAAAATTTTGAGTCTCTGCTTTGATTCAGGTATTCCCTAGTTAGTTATCCAGTTTAGGAGATTTTACAGGTCAGTATCTATACTTAAAATGTCTCAGGAGTAACTTTTATCTTTCTTTGGATGGATGTCAACAGAAGAAGCTGTCAGATACCAGCAGAAGACTACTGAAACTGACAGATATATTTTTTAAAATAAAATTTTGTCTGCTGTTAAGTAACACAGTGCCTTATTACATGACTTTTGCTGTGAAATAAAGATAACTCTGTAAAAACAGAACATTCGTTTTCATAATACTCCCTGCATTACATTAAGAATAAGTCAAAAACAGTCCATTCAGACACTATGATGATCTCCTAAGTACAATCACATTCAGGACTTTAATAAACACATAGATAAAAGGTTAATATCCACTATGTTATCACCTTAAAAAACAAACCAGAGGACTATTAAGGTACGTATTACTAGCTATTACTGATAAAGAAATGAGTTGCTTTTAGAAGAAGGTTAATCATAGTTATATGAAGTTAAATTAACAAACAGTTAAATTAACTGCACCATTTTTCTGATAGACTTACAAGGGTGCCTTCACATAATGCATATCCTCATTAAGTGTGATCTATATTCCCTGACTTGCCCAGGATAAAAAACATACTGCCTTACAATATAAACTTGTCTTGCAAACCAGCTTTCATGCTTTACAGGGTATAGTTCCTAGATGATGCACTGATGTAAGAAATTGCTCTTTGTTATTATAATGTTAAAGAACAATCTTTACCCTTTCCTTTTCCCTTCTAATGTGATACTCAATAGTAATTGAATTGGTTCTTACCTATTTCTTGGTTTTCCTCAGATCACTGAAATACATCTTATCCTTGGAGTTCTGATGCTTTGAATTCTGGACAAAGCTCAAAACCTATTTTGGGTTCCAGATTAAAATGAGTCTGGCAAGATGGCAACTGGCCTTTAGGTCAAAGGTTACAAAGAGCTCATAACTAAAAGACCATACTTTTAGGTATGACTACCCATTGTTAATTTATAATGTGACACCTAGTGGCCTTGGGGTGCTATTGTAGGCAGGGATTGGACATTGATTATGCAGCCATTGCCCCATGGGGGCTGCTGGGAAAGGACTAACAGTAATAATTAATTGCTTACACTTATATAGCACTTTTCTGGACACTCCACTCAAAGCACTTTACAGGTAATGGGGACTCCCCTCCACCACCACCAATGTGCAGCATCCACCTGGATGATGCGACGGCAGCCATAGCGCGCCAGAACGCTCACCACACATCAGCTATCAGGGGGGAGGAGAGCAGAGTAATGAAGCCAATTCATAGAGGGGGATTGTTAGGAGGCCATGATTGATAAAAGCTGATGGGAAATTTGGCCAGGACGCCGGGGTTACACCCCTACTCTTTTCGAGAAACGCCCTTGGATTTTTAATGACCACGGAGAGTCAGGACCTCGGTTTTACATCTCATCCGAAGGACAGCGCCTGTTTACAGTATAGCGTCCCCGTCACTACACTGGGACATTAGGACCCACATGAGCCACAGGGTGAGCACCCCCTGCTGGCCCCACTAACACCACTTCCAGGCTGACCAGGCTCACACATGCTGAGCTTTAGTGGGTTGTCAGTTGTGAGTTGAAGGGTGATATGGCTTCTGGCAGCATGTGTTGTGTGCATGTACTGTATATTCCTTTTATGCTGTTGTTTCTCCCCTGTAATTCATCTTCCTATTTAGACTGCCCACCCAGTTAGAGTTTGTATACTTGCTGTGAGTGGAAATTTCAGCCTCCCCTAGAATTGACACCAGCAGTTTATGGTATGTGAGAGAAAAGGTTGGGGTTTAATCTAGTAAAGTGAAGACCTGATAACTGGCATCAATGTTTCAGTCGGGTTGAGAGTAGCCGTGGCCTTTCCATTGTCAAAAAGAACTACTATCTAAGAGGCCTCTGGAGATCAGGGAAGGAAATCTTCCTGTGATTAGGAAACAGGAAATCTGTGGAAAATTGTGAACCAACAGATGTTTCTGGAAACTATAATTCTATTAGAGAACGTGTAATTTTTATGACAAGTGTCAATGATGTTGTGTGTATAGCAAAGTGCTTTGAACTGATTAATGCTTAATGATTAACCAGATTGTATTTGTGTGTAGGTTTTGTATTTTTGCTTCATGTGTGCATACTGTATATACAATTGTAGCTATAAGTATATAAATATGTAAAGATTTTCTCTTTATGGTGTATTTGAGTTGTGCCAGTGGCCATATAACCCTGCAACTCACAACTAGCAACCCACTGAAGCTAAGCAGGTGTGAGCTTGGTCAGTACCTGGATGGGAGACCTCCTGGGAAAAACTAAGGTTGCTGCTGGAAGTGGTGTTAGTGGGGCCAGCAGGGGGCACTCACCCTGCGGTCTAGGTGGGTTCTAATGCCCCAGTATAGTGACGGGGACACTATACTGTAAACAGGCGCCGTCCTTCGGATGAGACATAAAACCGAGGTCCTGACTCTCTGTGGTCATTAAAAATCCCGGAGTGTTTCTCGAAAAGAGTAGGGGAGTAACCCTGGCATCCTGGCCAAATTTCCCATGCCTCCTAATAATCCCCCTCTATGAATTGGCTACCTTACTTTATTCTCCTCCCACCCCTCTCCCACTCCAACGGTAGGCGGAGCGACGCGCCGGTTGGAGTATTTCTCAGTTGCAGTTAATGGCAACGTTAGCTTAAAGATCCACCAAATGAAGACTGGTGTGCTGTCAATCAGACCCTGCTGATGCGGGATTAATGCTAGGAAAGAGTGAGAGGTGTATTTGATTTTTGACAAGAAAATACAATTCTTAAAAAAATATTCTTCATATTTTATACTGAACAATATTTCTATACTCTTTCCTATAGTTGTTCTGAGTGGCATCATTCCATTTCTGTTAAACCCACAGGATTTTTAAGTATTATATCAATCATTCACATTATACTAGGACCTACTAGGTCCTACGTGTATTTTATGAAATTGAGTTTCAATTGAGTTGGAAAGCGAGTAAAATATGAGTATCCACTTTACCAATATATTTTTGGCAGTGTTTCTTTTATTTCTGTTCTTTTTTGTAAAACGTGACACACATTTCTTTTAGTGAGAATGGGTTTGTGGGGTGTGGTTTCACAATATATACAGAGGGAAGACAAGGAGCTGGGCTGCGGCTGTTTGGTGAAATTGTTTCGGATGTTTTAGATCTGTGTTGTATGGTTATTCTTCTGTTTATATTATCTATGTTTTTGGTGTGAGTTCAGATCATTCTTTTAGCAATCTGAATTAGCTGGTGATAGTTTTCAGTATAACATAAAAAAAGACAAAATGTATTTTTAAAGCAAGTCTTCAAAACTGAATATATACAGTACATTTTCAAACAGTCCATCTGGACTTTTTGACAGTCCAATGTCAAAAAGAACATGAGAAATTTATAAAAACAAAAGCAAAGAACATACCCATTTTGGTAGTAGCTAATTGATCCAAAGATCTTATCCAGCCATTTCATGAGAGATGTTAAGATATCGGCTTCAACAACAAGGGTGTCAGTAAAAAAAGTTTTAAAAAGTACTACCTGTTCTCAGTTTTAAATTGACTTTCATGTAGTTTCTACTTGTGCAAAGGTTCCAAAAGTAATACGGGCGTGTAATAGGAAGGTTGTGGGTTCCAATCCTGTGTATAACATAAGAATAAAAACAAAAGTGCTAACACTCACAAATAAACTAGTACAGAAATATGAACCAGGCAGCATGAATGGAAACTTTATAGTAATGGCTTGAAAAATTATAACAGGGGGCATTACTTTACCCACAAACCTGAAACTCACAAGAGGATAAATACCAGTAACAGTTAAAATGGGCACAGCATCCAGCAATTTTATTGTTTCTTTTGTAACATGTCTGGTAATAAAATACTTTGTTGTGTTAAAAAACTCATCACTGTATTTTGGTTTGTTGATTTTAGCACGAATAAATGTGTCTCTGTTTCCAATATGACATTTTTTGGTAGCTGTCAACACTTTCTCTTGCAAGTTAGCACCTCCCAAAGAACACATGGGACTTTGTGCTCTGGTATGAATACTGATGCAAAGCACAAGAAGAAGTGTTCTGAGAACAACTGAAAAGGCAGAGTGGACAAGTGGGAGGGGGCGTGGTGTATGTCCAGTATGAAAGAAAAAAAACATCACAGTATGTTTCCTCTAGAAAGTCTTTCGTTCATTTGGTAAATGAACTATATGTGGCTCATATAGAGATATACCTTAATTGAGAGAGAGCTTTGTTACATTCACATTACTTTCATCCAAACATTTTCTAACCTCTTTATCTAATACAGGGTCGTGGGGGAGCCAGGCACATATGCAGTTACACATGCACACATTCATTGGGCAAATTTTCACAGAAGCCAATTAACACACCATGTCTTACGTCTAAGTATGTCTTAGAACCTGGACCAAAACCTGAGCACCAGGAGGAAACCCACTTGAAACTCAGGTAGAAAAGACAAACCACTCCGATACTCCCAAGTCCAGAATTGAATCCAGGGCCACAGTGCTGAAAGACAGCAATGCTAACCACTGTGTCACCATGTTGCCCTTTTTACATTACTTACGCATGTTAAAAATTTTGCTAACGTTGCCCCTATGTCTAAACAGAGTCTCCTTGATCTTCCTGATTTCTGATCTAAACATCAGATTTTTAGAATCGCTTACTCTCATGCTGTTTGACTGATTAATATGTTATTGATTTTTGCAGTGATACAGTATTACTGTAAAAACAGAACATTCCTTTTCATAATACTACATTATTATTACTACATACAGAACTAAGCCCTCAAGTACTATACATATAAACTGCTGTGAAGTTGTCTCTCAGTTTTACAAATTGGGAGATGTTAATTAATATTTTAGCCAAAATAGGTAATAAGTAATTGTACTATAAATCTTTCCATTATCTATATTTTGTCATTTATTTGTAAAGCCTACAGTACATGATTCAAAACAAGGAAGCTACAGTAATATCTTATAATAGGGACTTACATATTAGAAAAGGTGTTCAAAACACCAGCACTGCATACCTGATCAGGGAAAATATGGAGCACAGCCTCCAGGTAGAGACCAAAGTGATGTTCAAGGCTTGCAGTAATTTTTAAATTTCTATACTGATATACTGACACTAATTGTGTGTGATGAGTTAATACTGTTGTCCCCTCCAAATAAAGGATAGCCTCAGTATCAGTTGTTTCTGGGGACCTTACTTCCCTTAAGCTATTCCACAATGAGGGAAAAAGTGAATCCATTGGGAAAATAATACAAATAATAATGACTGTCTGTTGGAAAGCTTTTAAACAAGAGATCTATACAAACCTTTTTTAAACACAGTTTAAACAACAACCACAGACTAGTATATAAGAATGAATGAAAGACTGTGTGCAGATTAAAATGATGCAGAGCAGTAGATGTTTGGAAATTGTGGCTTTCATAGAACTGCATAATACGAATAATTAATAATACTTTTTCCCCATTGTTCCTAATAACTACTTCTGGATTATAGAACATGTCGCATCTGCATTGCATGCAAAATTGAAAAAGCCCTTTGAGACAGCAGGGAAAACAAAGATAATTATAAAACAACTTTGTTTCTGTTACTCAGGCATTAAGCTAATGTATTAACAATTACTCCAGGTTGCTGTGAGCTACAGATTAGCACATTAAAATGACAGCCAGCTTTACAAAGATTAAGTACTCTTTACTGAAAACTATGCTCCTCTTGCTAGACTCTCAGACTTTATCTATTTCTGTTGTTGTTGCTTTTGGTTATATGTAATAAAATAATGTATTGATTTTAGAGGTTGTTGTGTTTGTTTAATGATATAGCAAATGAAAAATATTCTTTTTTCTACTGTGTAATGTAACTTTTTTTCCTGAAATGTTAGGTAGGTCTGCAGTCCAGAGATGTGCCAATTGTCTATAAATTTATTATCACAAATTATGTTCACTCCTACATCATCCCAGTATGGGAACAGCTACTCAGTCTGGCTTGCCATTGGTCCTACAAAATTGAAAAATTACCACAGGGAGATTTACCAGGCACTGAAACTGGAACAACAGCAATAATAATAATAATAATAATAATAATAATGATGATGATGTAACCTGAAGAAGGCTCTATACCTGAAACGTTGTGTCTCTTTTCATTTCAGCATTGAATAAACCTTCAATTTCAATTCAATTCAATTTTTATATAGCACCTTTCACAACAAGGTTGCCCCAAGGCACTTAGCAAAGCTGGGTAATAATACATGACGTTACAACACAGAAAGAGAAAAAGCCAGAAGACAACTGAGGAGACGAACCAAAAACTCCTCAGTAAGGAGAAAAAAAAACCTCTAGGGGTCCATGGTCAACTGGCTGCTCAACTCCTCTGGGCATGCTAACATTATACAATTCAAAAAAAGTACTAAGTGTGGAGTATTAAGCCTTCCATCATGTCCTTCTGTGTGCCAGTACTCCATGCAGATCTCTGTAGTCCAGCAAATCCTCCTATATGATAGCTGTATTTGCAATGTCCCTCTTGATCCATGGCAGTGATGCAGCATCCAACTCAGATGGTGCCCAGCCTGGGCTCCATCCGGACATGTCGGGAGGAGAATAGGATAGGTTGGTCAGAACAGTTGTATCTACCTGGCAAGCCAACACAGAGACACACAATGGCATGTACAGTACAGCAGCACCAGCAGCCATAGTTGCAACTGGCTGTGACGTAAGGTGTGAGTAGGCTAGGCTGAAGTAATAGGTTTTTAGTCTGGATTTATATCCTGAGATTGACTCGGCATCCTGTACATAGGCTGGCAGACTGTTCCATAAACTGGGGGCCCTGTAGCAAAAGGCTTTACTGCCAACTGTTTTTTTATTAATATGTGGAATAAGAAGACCTGCGTTCTGTGATCTAAGTGAGCGACTTGGATTGTATACATTAATCAGCTCCAATAAATAATTAAAAGAATTTTGAAGTCTGCCCTGTACCTAACAGGAAGCCAATGAAGAGAGATAAGTATACAGATGAAGCCATTCAAAATGCGCGGCAAAATCCAGTACCACAGGAAACTATCCGTAGAAGAGAAACAAGTAATAGGTTTATTCCATGCTGAAAAAAAGAAGAAAGAAAACACAATGTTTCGGCCATGGAGCCTTCTTCAGGTGTGAGAGAGACAAGGCACTAGGCAAAGGTAATGTAGCGGGAGAACAAAGGTTGGGAGGGAGGAGGAGTGAGAGGCAGGAGCAGGGGACAGAAAGAGAGGCCAATCAAGAGGTGTGAAGTCAGAATAGGTATAGAGAGGTGTGAAATGAAACTTCCAATGAAATTCCACTAAAAACTCTCTCCCTTTTTCACAGTTCCTTCGGCTATGACGATTATGCAGCGACGACATCGACTTCGAGAACCAAGCCCTCAAAATGTATTCCTTTTTCATCAACAGAGGATACCCCAGCAGTGTTATTGACAGGGCCCTTGCCCGAGCCAAAAACACCCCTCGGAGCATCAACCCAATCAGGAACTCCCACCGTAACAACCGCATTCCTTTGGTGCTTCCCTACCACCCTAACACACTTCCTATCCCCAGGACTATTAACGACAACTTTTCCATTCTACAGGATGATCCCTCCATTGGGGCCCTCTTTTCTGACTGCCCCATCATCTCATATCGCCGATCACCTAATCTGCACAACCTTCTTGTTCACAGCTCCCTTGACCGCCCTCAGCAACCATCCACACCAGGCACTTTCCCTTGCAACAGAGCTCGCTGTATCACCTGCAGGTATATATCCAACACCACACTCATTCAAGGCCCCTCAGGACAATTCCGGATCAACCAGATGGCATCTTGTACCTCCAGCAACCTTATTTACTGTATCTCTTGCAGTAAATGCCCAGCCATCTACATTGGAGAAACAGGAAGGAGACTCAGAGACCGCTTCAGAGAACACATCAGGGCTGTGAAGATTAAAGATCTCTCCAAGCCCATTGTTTCTCATTTCACGTCTGACGGCCACGACCACACTAATCTCTCCATCTGTGTTCTCAAAGACGGTTTTCCGAACTCATACATCAGAAAGACTACTGAAACCAAACTTATCCTGCAGCTAGGATCACACCTTCCCCCTTCTCTTAACGACAGACTACTCTTCTAAATTTTCTCCATTCATTGGAAGTTTCATTTCACACCTCTCTACACCTATTCTTGTTCCTTTGCAGCCTATGCATGCTGACGCAGCTACCCACCTGAACTATCTGAAGAATACCGCGGAATACGGCAATACGTGATTGGCTGGCCAAAATGACCGACAGGTGGCACTTGTGATACATTGGTTGTTAGTGAAACGATTGCTTCATTTAATCTCTTTACTGTGCATGTTTAAATCCGCTTAATATTGAATATTAATATGGAATTTTACAACTCAGGGGAAATTTTGGTCGCTGAGCTTAAAAAAAAGAGGAGCATAACATCTCTGAACATCATAAACAATATTAATTTAGGAATATAAATATATTATCAAACTGTATATGGCTGGTAGTTTAAATAAAAATACCCAACAGTATTCCACTTTCTTCATAAACATAAACATTTTAAGTATCAAATTCTTTCACTGGGTCACTTACTGTGGTTATTTTGGGAACGTTTTGACGTGCTCGTTCTGATTATTTTAAGTTTATATACTTTATAAAAAGCTATGAATACTTGTTATCACAGTAAAATAACTGCATACTTTTTAGAATCTGCTTAATAGGGAATATAATATGGAATTGCGTATCTAAAGAAATTAATATTATTAATTTATGGATTTAAATATATTTATATAATAATTAATTGCTTACACTTATATAGCACTTTTCTGGACACTCCACTCAAAGCACCTTACAGGTAATGGGGATCCCCTCCACCACCACCAATGTGCAGCATCCACCTGGATGAAGCGACGGCAGCCATAGTGTGCCAAAATGCTCAACACACACCAGCGGTCACAGTCCACATCCCTCCTCTAGAGGGCACTCCTACCTTTTTCTGTTATTGATTCAGTTCTATTATCTCCCGGTGTGTCTTGTTTATATTTTGCTTTATAAAGCTAGCGGCTCAGCTTTGGAAAATGGATGTCTGACGGCCCGCCTACCACCAGGCTTAGAGGTATCCTGAGGGCATAGGCCTTCACCCTGACATCCTGACCTCTGAGCCCAGGGCTCGTAGCGCCTGGTCCCATCATGTTTTTATCTTTTTGTGTTCCTGGTCTTGGTTCCCCTTCCTGGAGATTTTAATCGTCTTTGTCTTTGATGGACCTCCTGGCTTCTGGATTTCGGACTGTTCTATGACTACCCCCCTGGATTTGCCTGGACTTGGTTGTCTTTATTTATTCCCCTTTGCACCGGATCACAAGCTGTCACCACTCACTGTCTGCACCAAATAAACCCTTGTGTGTCTTTCCCTGATGTCTGCCTCCAGTTTCTTCCAGATTATACCGTCACGCATAGGGTCTTTACTGCAAACTCCACAGGAGGCCGACCCGGCTCTCATGACATCAGCTATCGGTGGGGAGGGCCAATGGGTAATTTGACCAGGATGTCGGTGTTACACCCCTACTCTTTTCGAGAAACGCCCTGGGATTTTTGACCACAGGATTTGACCACAGAGAGTCAGGACCTCGGTTTTACGTCTCATTCGAAGCATGGCGCCTTTTTACAGTATAGTGTTCCCGTCATATAGTTCAAAGTATTACCGTAGTCCACTTTCTTTGTAAACATCTGCATCAATGACTCATTCATGCTGTTTTCTCTGCTTTAAAGGTACCCTCCTCATGGAAGAATTTTCACTTTGAACGTTTACCCACCAACTGACACACAGACACAAATTGAATTACAATACAAAATACATTTGCAACAATAGCGATTACAAACGTTTAAAAAAACGTACTTGCAAGACCACACTGTTATATTAAAACTAACACTACGCTGCGTGGGATGCTGCCCACTAACCCCCTTTTCCAAAACCTTCATGGGGGCAATGTCATGTAGCTAAATCACAGCTGGATGCAAATTTATCTTGCCTTGTGAAACTGAAAATCCAGACATATCAACAAAATCCAGACATACTTTATCAACATATTTACTAAAATTATCCATCTCAGTAATCTCACTGTGCGCCCTCTCACTCAATTTTCACACTCCTATTATAGTAAAAAACAAGAGCAAGGTGACTTTCTGCTCAATTAAAGCTACAGTACAGACAGATTTTTAATTTTTCAGGCAAAATAAGCTGTTTGTCAAAATCATCTACTTTGCAAGCAGTACACGACTTCTCAAAAGGTACCTTTTGTCTCTCGTGCAAACTCAACGAAAGTTTTTTTTTATCATTCTGAAGTTGGACAACACGCCTCTCCGCGGGTCTCACCTCCTGCTGTTCCACACACGCCAATCACAGAAAGTCAGATACACAGATTGGCCACTCTATCTGTCCCCTGCTCCCGCCTCCCACTCCTCCTCTCTCCCAGCTTTTGTTCTCCTGCTACATTACCTTTGCTTACTGCCCTGTCTTTCTCACACCTGAAGAAGGCTCCACGGCTGAAATGTTATGTTTTCTTTCTTCTCTTTTCAGCATGGAATAAACCTATTACTTGTTGCTTTACATAGATATATGGCAGTGTGATATATACTGTATAAATATACTGTAAATACAGTATGAGACTATATAGTTTCAAAGCCACTACAATAATACAGTATGTGTGAAATATTTTTCTTAATCCAAATTAAAAGTTAAATTACTCGTTGCTGAAATTTATATTAAGACAAAATATAAATGTTCTTAATGCGGATGTAAACTAGTGAAAGAGTCACATCGTGTTCACAACAAGCTATAATAGTGGGGTATTTTTATATATTCGGCTAGGTAAGAAACAAAACCGAAAGTGATGCGGGCTTTGAACAACCTGGGTGCAGCGCGCGATTTTACTGTCCATGAGTGTTCTGTCACAATCTCTACTTCTAGAGGGTGCTCCTTCTCTGTCCTGTTCCTAGTTTCCTTATGATTTACTGGTTCTTCCAGTGTGTCTTGTTGTCTAGGGCTATATATTTCCGGGTCTCCCTTTCCTCCTTGCTTGGGATTAGTTGTCGAGAGGCTCGCCTCACCAGGTCGCCCCACGTCTGCTACCTGAGGGCTTATGTCTAGTCCCCGACTCCGCCCGATACCTTGAGCCCGGAGCGAATCCCCGTGTATGCTCCATTCCTGCTGCTTCGCATGGGGTCTTCCTGTTCTGCTGGTCTCTCCATGGCTAGCCTCCAGCTTCCGTGACATGTTCCATTGTCCATTGCCACTATAAGGACAATAAAAGTTTTTGTTTAAAAAAACGAAAGTCAAAATGTTTCCAAAACAACCATTTGTAATATTGTAGCTTCTTAGTTACATGATTACATACTAATTTTACTACGAAGAGGTATTAAATCAATACAACTTTTTACTTTTTTACTATAACAGCAAGTGGTGTTCTTACTAGGTATTCTTAGAAAAGGATTTCACAAGGAATGACAACGCCCCAATGAACTATTGGGAGTGAATATTTGGCTTAACCTGCTTGGCTGAGGGCCAACCTCCAGGCCATAGGACGAGGAGGCCAGGACCCCCTCGCAAGGTAACCAAGGGGTCTCTGGAGAGGTGGAGTTGGGGTGGAGGTGGGATGCAAAAGTTGCACGCAAGGGAGAGAGATATCGCATTTGGTATTTATAGTGTTTGGTGGAGGAAGGACGAAGGGAGTGATTGCTTATCACTGACGGCTGGGAATGATTGAGTGTGGTTGTTGTCATCCCTCTTAGTTAACTTTAGTTAAATAAACTCCATGAAACATTATACAGTAACGTTTTAGGAAGTGCAGTATATAAACTGTATAAAATGCCTGAACAAGCACGTTAAAACCATAATGCATAAACTTTGATGCACAAAATATTTATGAAGAGGGTGGAATACTGTTGTGTATGTTTTCATATTTAGCTATCACTACCATATACTGTGTACATTAGGTATGTATTACATTACAGTACTGTTATTTACCTTTGGGTTTTCTCCATGTGGATGTAAACTTGACAAGCTCCAGTATAATACCAGTTTAAAATTAATAAAAGTCTAAACAGTATACAATTTAAATTCTATAATTGGAAAAAGATTGTTCCTCAACATTGACCGGGATTTGAAACCAGGCATTTTCTGGTGACAGCCCAAATGCTCAACATGTCACGATCAGCTTTCACAGCTCCACCTGGCTGTTTTACAAGTAGTGCACTCACATTTCTCACAAATTTCTAAAATGTTTAGAGTGGACTGCGAACTACTGCACCATCCCTCGTGTATCCTGAATGGCTGGATCTGTAGGTGTTATGTGATCGTACTTTCTACTCCTAGTAACAATTCCAGCTGCTGCGTTTTGAATTAACTGTAAGGTGTTGAAAGTGCGATAGGTGTTCCCTGACAGTAGGGCATTACAGTAATCTAATCTGCTGTATGCAAAAACATGTATTAGTTTCTCTGTGTCTTGAGTGGAGAGAAAATGACGTAATTTTGCAATGTTTCTTGACTATAGGAAGCACGCCTTCTATACTGCATTAACATGAGAGTTAAATGAGAGCCTTGTGTCTAAGATGACACCTAGGTTACGTGCCGAATCTTTGAGTCAAAATTTTAAACTCTCAGAGTTGAGTGCTGAGGTTATAGCAGTCCTATCCACACTGTTGCCTCCAAACAACAGAACCTCAGTTTTAGTTGAGTGACAAACTGTTTTCACACATCCAAGTCTTTACTTCATTAGTGCAATTACCTAAAGTAACAGTTGACAAGTTGTCGTTAGGTGTAAATGAAATATATATTTGAGTGTCATCAGCATAGGAATGAAAGTTAATGTTATGCTTTCATATTATCCTACCTAGCAGCAACATGTAGAGATAGAACAATACTGGTTCCAGCACTGATCCCTGTGGTACCCTAAATTTGACTGGTGACAGTGACGAAGCAGTACAACTATTAGATATTTGAACACAGTTCAAAACAGTCTAAACAGTTAGTTAAATAGGAGGTAAACCATTTAAGGACAGTTCCACATAGGCCAAACTGAGACTCAAGCCTGTGTAACAAAATGCAGTGGTTAGCCGTGTCAAAGGCAGCACTAAAATCTAGAAGCACAAGCACTGTGCTTTATGTACAAGCACAAAGGAACCTTTACTTGTTCCTTTGCAGCTTACGCATACTGATGCGGCTACCTACTGTCACGACCACTAGCCAGCGGAGGTCATCTCACAAAAGAACTAACCAGTACCAGCAGTGGTTTAATAATAACAAGGGCCGCCGCACTTGTTAATCCATCAGCACATGCTCTACCATGCGCAAGCAGCACTATTTAAACCATCCTGACCGGCTTCCCGCTGCTCGGTATTGAGTCTACTCATTGAGAGCTCTACTTGGCGTTTTCTGTACCACGTATTATTCTGGATTCTGGACTTCCCTTTAGCCTTTCAACTTTGGACTTCTCCTCTTGTCTCGGATTGTTTGCCACCAGTGTACTTCCCGGATTTCGACCTATCTTACTCCTTTTGACCACGACCTCGCCTCTTGCTTCAGATTGTTTACTCCAGTCGTACTTCCTGGATCCTGAATCACCTTTTTCCTTTGGACCACGAACTCGCCTTACGCCTTGTCATCTACCTACTCCGGCACTGGATCTGTATACCTTTTCATTGAGGATTCCTGACACCTACTTGAACTTTTTCAACTCACTTCAGCTGCAACTCACTGTGCCTTCCACTAAATCTTTTTCTAGATCTCTTCATCATTCCTTCTCCTCCTCCCTGGAATACTTGCCCCCTTGTCTCACCCAACTGACATTCCTTCTCTTCACAGCGATCTGTTCCAAGACCAGGTTTTCTAATCATCTCCTATTCCTTTATAGATGTTGTTGTTATAATATCATTCTAAAAGGATTTTGTCTGAAAAAAAGTTCCTTATATTTACATTGTACTTTTCTGGACATTCTACTCAAAGAGCTTGACAGGTAATGGGGACTCCCCACCACCACCAATGTGCTGCTCCCACCTGGTTGATGCAACAGCAGCTATAGTGTTCCAGCAACCTCAGTTTTTCCCAGGAGATCGTCCATCCAGGTAATGGCCAGGCTCACACCTCCTTAGTTTCAGTGGGTTGCCAGCTGTGAGATGTCAAACAACTCCCAGACATCTCTGTCAGATGAGGAGATGCTGTCTCAACACATCATCTGTAAAAAGATACACTACATTTATGGCTATAGAGCCTTCATCAGATGGCACCTGTTGCTTTCCAGCCTTGTTATGCTGATGCAACTCCCTATTTGAATGACTTGTTAATGATGATAACATAATGCACCACTAGTTCATTCCCAATCACAATCAGTTCATGATTGAGCCCTCTCAAACCAGAGACATTTAAACTGTAGGGCTAAATCTTGCTCTTAACAAAGGCCTAAGCTGTTAAACAACCCTGGAGCCTTCAGAATTGTATGCAACTAAATGTTATAGAAATAAGAAAATCCTTCCCATCTGGCTATAATCTGAACTTCATGGGTTTCCACCCAATTCATTATTTTCATCCAGTTGCTATGACCGGAGGATGGCCCAACAATGTTCTCAGTTCTCCACATATGTTTCAATATACAGCTTCAATACGTTTTTTCACATTTCATTAAGCATATCCTATCTTGCATAACAAAAACACAAATCCTGCAAATAAACCCTGCAGTTATTCCTTTTGCAACACTCCTTTAGGAATTCCACAGGAAAGTTCTTTCAGGGATCATTAAACAAGGAAATAAAAGATTCCTTAAGGACTCCTGTAGGTTACTTGCAGGAAACCATAAGGGCCTTTTTCCCTAATGTCCTGTTTGATTTCAATATGTATCCTGCTGGCTTATTTGAAGGATTTGTGCAAGATTTTGGGGAACAATTTCCACTGTAAAATTCATTTATCCAAGTAATTTTTAAAGAGAGATAATGTATTGTTTTACATTTGAAGAATGATCTGCTGAATTTGACAATAAATTCATCAATTAAATACATGTATTAATTATATTATTTATATAATAAATTATACAATTTGAAGCATTAATCAGCCAGTCAATTATTGTTCATAGCTCTTATCTGATTCTTTTTGTCAGTTTTGTGTATTTGTGTGTAATAAAAATACATACTACCCATGCTTATAATGGATTTGTTTTATATGATATGTATTTATATGCATATATTTTTGTATCTCTTGTTTTCAGGGCACTTTTACAAGTGTTCCAATTTCCTTGTACTCACTGGAAGTGTAAGAATCTGTATACTGCTTCATTGTCAGTGGTATGTTAATCATCTACCAGACACTGGATAACCTTTTCAATGTTAAATTTAGATAATAAACCCATTTCATTCTTCACCATATTAATATTGACGGGTTCAGATATTAGAGCTTGTTTACAAAGTTGTATCGGAGGACAAATAAAAAATGTTTTTTGTTCTTGGTTATGTATAGCTTTCCCCTCTACTGGCTTCTTTGAATATCATGACAGTAATCCATGATTCAGAAAATTGAAGCTCCAGTTCACTGCATTAATATCATCCATAGTTGGAGGAGTAGTACAGATTGTATTCAAATGTTGCTGATTCCCTGATGCTCAAAAAATCTTTAGAAGTCTTTGTTTATAAAATATGGATTGGATATAAATCATTTTGTTGGCTGAAAAAGGAATGGGAAGACACCAAACACCGGTTGTTTTATTTGATAAATTAATGTGCTGCATCACTACCATCCACTTTCCAGAGAGCTGGAGCATGACAGAGATTATCACAGTATTTTCAGAATGGTCTTTAGAAACTATAGATATTTTTCTTCAAGAACTGATTTAACATCAGTAATACTATAGTGGAAACTCATAATGCACTGTGTGTAACTTTGAAGGCTGTACCTGTTGTTAGGTATCTTTTTTTTCATTTTATACCTCAGGAGTCAGATACAAACATTTGAGACACATTTGGTATAGTGACCTTTAAGTGAAGCTTTTCTGTTGCTGTTTAGTCTAAGATTTATGGTCTGAGTTAAAAAAAAATACTTTGTATAATCCAGTACTCCTGTAGCAGTTCTATTAATTTAGCATTCTAAACTGTGTCTTCTTTAGTAGAAAGCCTACCATCCTTAAATAACTGTGTTCAGGATAGAGTACTGTCAACCATGGCAACCATTGGCGAATTGTACACTTCAAGGAGTTTTCACAATATTAGCAGCAGCACCTGTGGAACCCATCCTGCATTTCAAGTGGAAGCATTCACCAGAAGGCCCACATTTCTTAAGGCAATCAAATTTTTCCCCAAGCTTGGCACTTCCATACCCATTAAATTCATGAGGGCACTTATGATTTAGAAAGACTTTGGTGCACAGATGTAAAGGCCTTTGACCTACTATATTCACTATATTGACCAAAAGCTGATCTTTCAGGTGACCAAGAAATTAGATGTACAACACAATTCCCTGATGCAGAAATTCTTTTGTCAGTTGGGTCAGTGAATCCAAATCAGTTGCTCTGCTATTCTGAAAGGAAGGGTTATTATTATGTTCCACTTTACTGTAATTCTTGAGATGCTGTTTTTATATTATACATACCACCTGCTTGAAGTGCATTTATTTTAAGCATGTGAGTGCATTTAAACCTCATAAGCTTTTGTTATTCTACAATAATACAATTTTGTTAAAAAAACTCAAAGTGCTGTACAAAAGCAGACACGTAAAATGCTGCTGAAACTAAAAAAGGAAAAAAGAAGAGCTAATGGACTCAGTGAAACCAACCAAGAGTGAAATGAACTGTTACATTAAAAGTTTTGTGAAAAGATAGACAGTCACAGAGCTCCTGGCTTCAGACAATGAGATCCACTAATCTATTGTTGCCCATTAGTGGCTCAATCACCCACTGTGGGAAGGTACTGTAGGTCTTTTTGACCATGTTTCTCCATCTGAAATTGATAGATGATTCATAGGTGGTTTAAACTGCTTTACTGGGGGCATTTTTAAAACTTTTTCTTCTAATCTATGCAAAAAGAAACCCACAATAAATACAATTCTGCCATGTCTTCCAGCATAGTGTGGATAGACATCTGGCTACTCTTAAAAGAGAATTTTAAAACCTCACTAGCGTTAAATCACTCTTAGTTACCTTCATTTGCAAAAACCTGATCTCATGGAAAGAAATACAGCTATTATATTTTGCTTATACTAAACCTGATGGGTATTGTCAGTTACCTTTTGTCATCTTCAGAGCTTGTTTAATTACCCTCCTTTTCCCAATTATTTTGTATGTGAGCTCCCACTTTTCATATCATTTTGTATATTTCAATTCCACTTTTAAAACTTAATAACAAAAATAAAAGTACCACTACAAGATTCTGCTGCAAAGATGTTTTATTGAGTAGTGCTGTAAAGTTTATCAGCGGAATTCCACACTCATATCAATTTCTTTTTGTTTTTAAGGTACATAATAGCAAATAACTTTGAGCATTCCAGGAAAATTGACAGTCAAGCAGTTCTGGTTCAGAAGAGATACACCCCACACTGTTCAGTCCGGAACACCAACACATAGGTCCTGCTTTTTTAAATACGGCGCCATTGAATAAATTTGTGAAAGGGAGCAATGCCTCCCATGACAAGGAGACATGACCAACAGCATGACATTCAGGCTGACCCCAGGAAGCCATTTCAGTGTGGCACATTGACAGAATAGGTGAGAGAAAAAAAATAGAGTACAGAACTTAGGATTCACCCAGTCACCCATTAAGGATTTCATGTTTCTGGGAAGTATCAAAAACAAAGCTATTTTAGGTTCATTATCATCATACTAAAATCTATTAATAAAATTGTTTAATCAAATCACATCACTGACTTCTCGTATTTTCAGAAGTAATGCTTGTGAAGTGTAGTTATAATCGTTGTAATCATAACCGTGTAATGGCAAAACAGTATGGTTTATTGATAGTGAAGTCAAGGAAAATTGCTTGTTAATCGTTTGACACCATGTTGGTTTATCAAGGTCTTTACATCAAAGTGCAGTCTCTGCAACATTTCACAGAGTACCCAATGCAAAGACTACATATTCTAGATTGATGCAGAGGCAGTTAATTTGAGTGGACAGCTTTAAAGGAAAATAACACATTTATTTGAATTTGTTAGTTTTCATTTTTATTCATGTACTGCTCTTAAGAAAAATGATGCAAACTAAAGTCCTGAATAACTATGTACCCTTGGAAGAAAATGGCACTTAATGTCATCTAACTCAAAAGACCTTTATTAAACCATTGTGACTCAATATGGCTGTATTTCACACCCACGTTCACATTCACAAGCAACAAATCGGAAGATTGTCAATTGTGCAAAGGGAAAAGGCAAATGCAGACATAAAAATCTAGCCAGAGATGTGTAAACCTTCTTTCCGTATATTTCTAGTAATAAATATGAATAAATGTGCAAGCAAAATAGGCTCATGGAAGGATAACACATATACTGTATTATATTTCAAGCCAAGTGAATTACTGCAAAGTGATGCCTGAAGTCCTCAAACGTTTAAATTGCAACACTTGTAGAATTTAACACAGGTGCTTTGGTCTGCCAAGCCTGACCCTGCCATTCAAATGAAGGAGATTCTATAAGGACTCTGTGTTAAGGCCACTCATCAGACGGAATCATGTTGTAAGAAAGTACTGTAAATTGATAACTCAAGAAGCACACATTGGTATATTGTTCTTCATCCATTATTAAAGTTAACAGAATCAAACTGCCATTGCTCTGTATTCCCGTCTACCTTCTGCAATTTATGGTTAATGAGCTTTAGTCCATACTGGTTAATAAACCTGGATAACCAAAGGGCTTTGCTGCACCAAGTATGAGCTAAGTTGTAAGATTTAAAGAAACACATTATCTGCACTAAAGAAATAAAATGTGAATTCAGTTACAAAATTGAAATCTGATTCAACACTTCAAATGCACTATCCTTAATAAGAAGACATTAAAATAAGATTAATAAACCCTGGTTGAAAAACTGTTTACATAGTTTACAAGTGAGAGACATTAAAACACAAATGAATACAAGAGCTTATAGCATTTTTTGCATTTTAATGTCTCTTACTATATATGTGAATAATTTGAATTTTTAAGTTTAAGTGACAGAATTATAATGAATATAGACATGACAGACAATTATCTTGTCATCTTCATTGATTATATCAGGAGACATAATGTTAAAATTAGAGATAGATGTGAGTTGAAGATCCTTTTTTAATGTTAAAAAGTGTTTAAAATATATATATTTATATAAATGTTAGTTATTTTTCACTCCCAATTCTTGTGAAATGATCTTTTGTCCTCACTTCTCATTCTTTTGAAGAATTATTATCAACACAGAAGCACCAAGGCTACAGAAAATACAAAATACTGATGCACAAAAGCAATGTAATACCCAGGTATAATGGATTTAATCAAACAATTTCAATGTAGATGTTAAAACAAAATAAATTATATATAAACAAAACTATATGAAAGAATTTTGAGAATTTTTCCATTTTTAACAAGACATGCTGTCAAAATTAAAGCACTACATAGTACTGGGTACAACTTCACTGACCACTAACATAATCATGGCAGCATTAAAGCACAGTCATGATCAACCTCTGGATAGATCACTGTGGGATGTTCCACCACTCTTCCTTTGCTGTTGCAGCCATTTGATGAAGATTGGTTCATCACTGTTATCTCCTGCCAGTGGTATGGGTTGGGTCCCAGATGTTTTGTTGGACCATGGAGAGAAGAGGCCATGGCATCTGGCCATGGCAACATTTTAACAATGTTTTCCTCACGTCTTGCCATTGTAATTCTAGCATTGTGTGGCATTGTGCATTGTCCTGCTGGAAAATTGACATTTCTGGTTTGGCTCAAAGACATTGTCAGTGTATAGCTGAGCAGTAAGGCAGCCATCAATCTGGGCCAAAGGCATTTTTGTGTTAATAGAGATTTATCCCCAAATAAACATAATTTAACCATCCCATCAGTTGACTCCAAGAACACACATTCTCTTCCTTGAAGTCTAACTGGTGCAAAATGGATTTCATTAGTGAATAAAATACACCATCCCCAATTTCACTCCTGAAGGATCATTTTCATTAACAGTGCAAGCTAAAGCTGTTCTGTTGATATGCAGGTTATTTTTTTTCTGGAATGCTGAGTCATTGCAGAAAATGATTAGGCATATGCA
The DNA here is from genome assembly GCF_055471065.1 of Atractosteus spatula. NCBI lineage: Eukaryota > Metazoa > Chordata > Actinopteri > Semionotiformes > Lepisosteidae > Atractosteus > Atractosteus spatula. The sequence goes on from NC_142723.1 coordinate 10,958,719, forward strand.
TCATATGGATACCATGGTCCTGGAAAAATGCGGTGACCTTCCAGGACATTGAGTTTCTCTGGCGTACAGTGTTGACTGTTGATCATAAATTGGAATTCTTTGTGCAACACCTCTCACAAACAGGATGCCATCAATCATACCAAAAGCAAATAGGCAACTGTCACTTCTCATGCTAAGCATGGTTGTATCTTTTGCTGTAATTTAATTAAGATTGTGTATTTCTAAATGACTATACATTTCAGATTATTTGTCAAGTGATTTAGTCATTTTAACTTAAAGGCTGAACTCTAAGCATATGGACATTTTATGAAATCAGATTACTTAAGCTCACTCTTATTTATCTCAAGAAACAATACTTTGTAAAAAACAAAAAAAACTCCATACTCATTAAGATATACATATCATGTGCCAAAGGACATAATGATCTAAAACCTAGACAGCTGCATTATCATTGTACATCAGCGTCTGTGGATATCAAGAAAATGCTTTTTGACCAATGTTAGAGAACAATTCCACTGTAAATATGAGACTTTGTAATCACAATGCTTTCTAGTTCCATTGCTCTATATCTAAATTTAATTTCATAGAATTCATAGCATCTAATTTTCAGTCTTCAAATAACATACCATAGTTTTCCAGCTGCTGAGTTACACGCTGTAATAAAACTAATGCAAAATATAACTAAAACCCAGCTTTACCAAGGGCAATAAAATCTGATTTTATTTATAGTAGAAATAATAATGTCAGAAACATTAAGTTGCTTTATTTAGCCCTTTCATTAACCATCTGAGTTGGTAAGCTTTCAAAACATTGCTTCTTTTATTTGAAAGAAAGTCTGGCAGTTGTTTGTATGAGGATTCTTACCTCTAACCATAGCATCCAAAAATGTCAAGCTCTTGTTTGGTTATCTACAATGCACAATGCACTAGCCTTCATTTCTGCAGTGACAAATACTGTACAATGCATTCCTCTCCACCTAAATGAGTTCGTTCTGTACTGTATGTGGCAGGTGTGTTTTGCCTCTTCTTCAGTAACTGACTTAGTACAAGCTTTCTTCTTCCGAACCCAAGCTTTTCGCTGTAACCATAAAACTATTTAGTAATTAACTTGGCAAAGTAAATATTAGTTAGGGCAAACAAGCCTTGAACTCCAGAATCCTGATTAATTAAAATAATGTTTTCTGAATGAGCATCTGAGGGCTTAATAACAATGGGCTCCTAAGAACCGTAACTGCCTTTAATTAGTCTGTCATTATCTCTCATCAGCCTGCAAAGGACTCTAGTTAGCTGTTTAAGAGCTCTTTGAACTACATGAGGAAAATATCTAGAATGTAGCAGGCGGTGTCCTAATGCAATTGTTTAATTCTATTTGTTTACTGTGGGTGCTTCATGGGTTGCCTAAAAATTACAATTGACCTAGACATTTAGTTTTTGGTGTTTGGATCTCTCAAGGACAAAGCTTTGCAAAAGTTGACTGATACAATTACTCCTAAGTTCCATTTGCCTCTCTAGGGGAAAAACTTCCACAGGTGTACGGAATTGAACCACTCGTGTATGCCAAGTAAATATTCCCAGGAGAAAGAGGTGCACAGTGCTGGTATTATGGATTCTGCTAATAAATGCCTGTTAAAATGATTGTCTCAGTTCTAGGAATCTCAGAGACATGAATCAATTCTGCAAAATACTGAAAGATACACCAACATTCACTGACTGGTGACTTTCACTGATTTTATCCAGTGCTGCTTAGAGCTATTTCATAAAAAACATTGTCCAAAAATAACTGCGAGTAGTCGTAGAATCTTTGATAAATAGGGTAGCTTACATGTGTTTTTGTCATTGTGTTCTCACTGACTGAGGCATACACAGTTTATAACAAAATTTAAATGACATTTGGATTATGGGAAACACTTATTAAGGACACTTTACTTGAATTGTTGCAGATAGTTTGCTTAGACTTCTATATATCCTCAGAATTTAAGAACAATAAAAAAATCATCTTCCATTGAAAAATAATAATATTAATATTACTTATATATATTTATGCATGTTCATAATGATTGCCACCATCATTACCATCACCACTAAAACAAGGATAAAAAAAACATGATCTTGGATATGGATAACAGACAATTTACAAATAAAGCCATGATCAATTCATACATGTGGCCACTGAGCTCATTTGCACCTTTAAATTAATGGTAGTGTGATTTGATTTCTCATTTTTAAAATGTGAGCCATTTCATCCCGCAGTTTTATGGGATGGGAAATTGTTTGCAAGTTACCGGTTCTCCTCCTGCTCCCACTGGAAGTTCTGGCCTGTCATTTGGTAAAACATCATATTGAAGGGTTTGTAAAATTTTCGGAGTCTGTGAATTACATCAGGGTCTATTTTGGGATGAGTTCTACCTTTGGACTTGCCAAGGCATCTGGGAGCACTACTGTCTTCTGGCTTCTTTAAGCAGGGAAATCCCTTGGTTTTATTGAAATAGAAATGTTTATCTGTCACAATTCTTTTGAGTCCAAGAAAGTCCTGCACTTTTCCCATTTCGCCAGCTGGATCAACAATAAGCCTCTCTCCACTGACAAAATGCATCTGGGAGAGTGGAAAGTACTGCAGCCAGCTTTCCAAGTGGAGAGCATAAATCCCTATTCGAAGAGCGCTCCATGATGCATCAATCAGCCCGAGTGTCCTGTTTTTAAAAGCCAGCACCTCAAAAGTGGGAATCTCTGGTTTCTTAGACAGAGTCTGTGTGTAATCAGAAATAGCTCTGGTCACAGGGTTCCTCACCACCACAATCAACTTTGTGTCTCTTGCCATGGAATGAATGCGCTTTGGAGCATCATTGGTCACAAAGTAGCTGGGCGTTTTCTCCATAGTAATCTGGCCTTCCAAAGTCGAGGGCATCAGATCCCTGCCGACAAAAGCACAAAATATAAATTCTGAGTTTAGAAGAATTAAGATCACATTTTAACCATTTAATAGCCAAAGTATTCTAAAAATTAATAAAATTTGTTCAGTTGCTGTTATTAGTAATATTTGTAATATAAACAAAGCACTAGGCACACGGGTCTTTCATTGCTAAAACAAAAACTATTGTTTATGAAATAATGTTACAGTTGTGCCACAGCAATTTATCACTTTGAGGAAAGTCATATTACTGAAAAATCATCCTGTCTAGATACTGCACAGTGGGTGTACATCTGTGTCAGTGAACAAAAACAAACAGCACAATCTGAATTGACCCAAATCACTCTTTTGTTCATCTGACTTGTCTTTATCATGTCAAGCAAACATTCAAATATAAAGTGTCACAAATTTCTACTGAGGTGCCTCTTTTCAAAGTTTTAAAATGGTGTTAAGTTATTAACTGCTGGTACATACAAAAGAACGAAATGTCTTTTTTTTGTTAACGAATTTTCAGGATCGGAGTATGACCTAAGAGTATTGCTAAAAGATATTTTACATAAGAGAAACCCTTAAAAGATGTGTTATAAAAATCTCAACAGACCTGAGTTCACATCAGCATCAGAAGCTACAATGTACAAAAAAATTTTTTTTTCAACACTTTTTATTTTTATCTAATGTAATACATATTGAAAAAAACATCCACTAAATAACTCAACTGTGTCACATGTCTTTATATCATCACCATCTACAATGGCCACATGTGCTATTGTGCCTTCATGAACTCCACACACTCCCCATTGACTCTATAATCACAGATTTCATGATATGAATACCTTTCAGTTTGTACCCAATGCCTGTTGTATCAGGAACAGTCTATCGCTCTTTTGTCAGGCAGGCATTTAAGGAATTAGCTGTTTATCAAGAATATTCTTTGTGATCATTAGCATGATAAAGCAACTCCCCTCCATGCAGAAAAGTATAAAGTAAAATAAATTTTGTAAATGTAGTTTCTAAAATTATTTTTCCCTGGAGCCCAGGTGTATTACTGTATTAGCATGTAAACTGTATTATCTGCAAATAAGAGAGACCTCTCCACTGGCAGTATCTTACCTGCCTCTCCCCAGTAGATCCCTATCATTATTATGTTTAAACAATCTGATGTAGCTGCACAGATTAAGCCTCCTGCTTCAAAATAAAGGATTTCTTTAAGCAAATTCAATCAGCAAATACATTTGGGAATTTGCAATAGAAGTCCCCACTGACAGCTGCTAATTTTGTGATTATATTCACACATATCAATAAAAAAGTGTCAAGTGTCAAGTGATATCATCAAGGTGAAAGGATCCAAATATGTCTCTATGTCCTGTCAATTCATCTTCTGCCAACAGATGAACTGTGTTCAGGTATTGACCGTCTTTTTCACATACAGAACACAGTGTGACAATGCAGGGGTCACATTGAGAAGACAACTAGAAAAATAATTAAAAAATAAGAAAAATAACAACTAGACAATCAATAATTGATTGATTGATTTTCACTGGATCTGGTTTGCAGTGATTTAGTAATTCCTATGAAACAGCCCTGATTGACCCTTCCTGCAGATTTGACTGGCTTTACATGAAAGTGGACAGTGTTTTAGTTCCAACAGGATGATAATATACAGTAATACATACTGTATCTGTAGCTCACATTAGAACTAGAAAAGCTTAGTCTTCATTATGTTCCTTCTGTTGTCAGTGAACTAACTGCAGATTTTTTTTCACATTTCAAGGTCTAACACATTTAGCTTTTTAAAGATAGTTTCCAAACATGCATCGTGATTGTGAAGTGGAGTTTAGGTGTTAAATAGGATAACAGGTGCAAATGAGAATTTAACTTAATAGCACCCATTACAAATCTCAGCCACTTTATTCAGAGTCCAAAATTAAACCTTCTGCTTTGTGCCTGAGAGTTGGGGGGTGGCAAAGAAGACTGTGCAAATCAAGAAACAGAGAGCAATTTAAAAATAATTCGTTTCAATTTCTTGTGTTTATTGGTTTTGCTTCACAGGAAACCAAGACCAGAGACTGTGCAGGAGGGCCATGTGTGGCATAAAATAGATGGGTTAGATTTTTAGTGATTTGGAAAGGAGCAGATTCTGGGGAACCCATGAGGTCTCAGTTTGTCACAGATGTGTGGTAGGAAATTAGCAATGACAAGAGTGTGAGCCTACTTGGCAAGCTATGATGTTTTAGATCTGGAAGAGTTCCGGTGCTGCTGTGTCAAGTGCAAAACATAGATAATCAAAATATTTGTGCGGTAGTTGTTTTAGTCCTCTTTAGCATCACATTTTAAGCATCACTGAGCTCTATTCTTGTGTATTAAAGAAATTTGAAATAAAGCCACACAGACATTTATTATGATGTTCAGCTTACATCCTACAAAAGACAGGATATTTCAGATGTACTCAAAGTTTTGAAAGTCTAGATAAATCATTCCTGTGTACAACCCAGCAGCATATTTCTGTGGGCAAACAGAGGGCTAGGGTTGTTCCACATGACAAAATGAATGCATCCCAGTGCTGGAGCTACCTGTAGCATTCCTCCTTGCTTTCAAGGCACAAATAAAGATACAAATCTCTCTATAAGTACAAAACATTTTGAAAATGGATTATGTATGTAGTTATTATAAAACAAATTATATAAAAAACAAAGTTATTTTTTATTTTGGTTGCATGTTATCTGTGTTGATAGAGAAATAAAAAAATTGCTACTGTTCCAAAAATGTTCCACTTCAGGAAAAAGAAACACTGTCTGCTCTGGATTTTTTGAGTCATCTCAGTCCTTTTTTTAATAAAAAGAATGATAAAAACACTATCCTCTTAATCAGAAGCAATCTAACTCATTATGCATGTGTGATTACAAAAACAGGTAGAATATACATTAGTCATTTCTGCTTTGATTGAGGTCAAACTCATTATTTCAGCTGTGAATCAAATCAGCCATGGATCTCTAAACATACATTTTGAAAATGTCAGGAAGCAGACAGTAGAAAAGAAAAATGGAATTTTGAGCTATTGAAAAAACAAACCCATGTGATCTCTGCTGTGAGTGACTTTTATGATCCTTCACACAAGTGGTTTTGTTATAAACAAACTCCTCTGCTGTAAACAAGTGCAGATGGATAAAGTGAACTTTTCTCAAACATCACCTATTTGTCTAATCAGGGGTCACTCCGGAGCAGGTTGTTAAATGCACTGCACACTACTTAAAAAAAGCAGCACACCATCTGTTTCTGTTTACTTAATTAGGCTTCACTGCAGAGCCGATAGAACAGCTCTTTGTATAGGCTATACAGTACCTTCAAATAATATTTTCAACCAGATTCTTTTACACATTTTGCATCTTGATTCTAATTTATAGCATTGTCCAAGCCTTCATCACATCTATGTAATGCACCCAGGGAACTGTTCATTTATATACAGTGTATATTTTATGTTTAAATAAGTATATAGCAAAAAATATACAAAAGCACAAGAAAAAATGACCTCCTGTAGTACAGTATGGATATCCTCCAATATTTGTCAGCATCCTTCACTAACTTCATGATTATATGCATGCAGTAATCTTTACTAATAGATCCATTACTGAGCACTTTGAAGCCTGGACAGGAGTCAAACAAGGGCCCCAACTCTATTTTCAATATTTGAGTATCATCCCCAGTTGATTAAAGACAAATTTGATACCAAAAAGACCTGCTGCACAGCACATCTGTCTGTTATTAAAGACAGACTTGAAAATTCAGGCTGCAGGTGACTTACAGGTGACTTGCAGGTGAATGGAAGTTAGATTTATTCTGAGTTCATGTAGTACACCTTTAGAGATATGAAATTAAACTGAAAAGACCCTGTTACATTTTGCTTCCAGTATTAACGAGTCAGCTCTAGCAATGAACATATTAAAATGCTTGGCAAGCATGATGTTCATCTGGTGTGCACTAAAAAAAAAGATATATAGTTTTGATTTATCTAAAACATTCTCAGGTTCCAAGTAAGATAATTGCAAGTTGCCAGCAAGAACAACAAGAAAAGAATAGGTTGTGTTTACAGTGGTTATTTCTGACAATTCTCTCAAAATTCTAGAAATACTGTAAATTCCTTTTACTCTTTTTATGCAGTTTTATTTTGATTCTTCTTGCTAAAGAAAGGACATGAGGAATCTATACCCATCACCAATGGATACTGCAGTAACTTTCTTTCAGGAACCAGAATAAAGGAAAGAATAAAGATTGGTTATTTATAATGGTATAATGGTCATAATGGTAGAACATTGCTGCCATACCATTTTTTCAAACATTGATTGTGCAGAATCCACATAACAGTATTCACTAGCCTTATTGGCTTTTGAGTCGACATCTAGCACTTTTCTGAGTATTTGCTACAATCTAACTACCTGTTTTCCTGACAGTTATGTCAAAACCATAAAGGGGCAATCACCCACAGGAGGAATTATGAGATGACTGAACCTGTTAATTCACATCACAGTTTTTCACAAGACAGAGCTGCTGCAGGCAGCTTGGCAAGCAAGGTTTTGACAGGATAGATAATTTTTGCATAAACATGGGCTGTGTAATAAATGTCATTTCTCCTTGCTTCTTGGCACAGTTACTGGGGATCTTTGAAAACTCATCAGGCAGATACTGAACTTTAAGCTCTTTGATTCAGCCACCCAATATTAACTGAATGAGTTAAACCTTTCATCTTGTGAGAACACAGTTTCATTTACAGTAGGTCTTCATAGAAAAATTTGGTAAATTATACAAAAACAGCTGAAAGTCATTCATATCCTATTTTCTGAGATAAACTGTCATGTAAAAGGTTTATTAAATAAAGTGCCATCTAAAAATAAAAGTAGTTAATTGAGCTTAATCTGGCATTCTGGACATCAACCAGGAGCACAGTTTAAGCAACAACAAAAAAAACTACAGGAATGCTGTAATATGTCATGATATATAGTATCTACCATTTTCATCATAATACTTTCAAATCTGGTATGCAGTTGCAGTCCTAAAATGTTGGATGCTTATGTGATATAGTAATCAAGTGAATGGATATTATGGATACGAAATTTGTTACTTTCCTTTCAGCACAGACTTAATTCAGTGAAAAATAATAGAAAGTAGTTATTATAAATCAGTCTGCAATATTCATGCAAGACATTAGCATCAAGCAAAATGTTTGAGTACAGCTGGATCTGATTGTAGATTGATTGGGTTTCTTGTTTTCCCTCAAGATGCTGTTATTTCTAACTGGAGACCTGAAGATTCATGTCTGGTACCTGATGGACCCCAAGGGGTAAACTTCTTTCCCGTTTAAATACTGCAATCCAAGTCCAAACCTTCAAGGTTGTGATAAACCATATGGGTTTCATGAAATTGCATCCAGATCTCTAAGGCTAGTAATGCTAATAGAAACTGACATTTATTTTTTACAATATAATAATCACAGAGCATATGTTGACTTAAAACAGGCCACTGAAAAGGATAATGCAATATATTGTAATTACATCATAGAGTTTATATCAGTTATGCAGAAAAGGGAAAAAATTGCTGTGGGAGATTAAAGAAGCCTTCCAGTAGGCTGACAAGTATTTTTTTTACTTTGACATGCAAAACGAAACAAAAATGCCCAAAAATGTAATTTGTAATAACAATGAGCTGTTACACTCCACCCTTGATCACATCTGGTTCAGTTTGCTTGCTGTGGTTGTGACTGGCTACAGTAAATAACTGTCATTTAAAAATATAATAAAATAGAGTTATATGTTTCGGATTTCACCACATATTTCAGTGTATCAGGAATTCTTGAATTTGCATGTGTCTCTAAGTTATTAATATTGTATAAATCTGCATCACTGCTGTCTCACCTGAGAGTCCAAAGACCAGATTATGTGAACTTCTTTTTAGAATCACATCGTCAGAGGTATAGTAAAATGCATGTCTGCAACTTGTTCAATCTGCTTTCAATGATAAATCAAAAGGTATACTGTATAGGGAATGTACAGTTCTAGCAGGTGGGGTTCTCCAATAAAACTGAATCTCTAATGACACCATTGGAAACATGTTCTCACTAATAACAGTATACTCCAGAGGGGAATCACATCACAACATGCAAGCGATCATAGGCACAAATGGCGAAAACACTGAAGTGATACAACGTCTTCTGTTTCATGCTAGTGTTGCCTGTGGGTGTGTTCTGTATGGTCCTATACAAGCAACAGATTTCATTGACCAAAATACAACTAATGTTATTAAGCACAGTGGTTCTGAAAATGGCAACATGCACTTTTTGAGTCTTACTAACTTTACATAGGAAACTTGCTGTCCCAGTTTTAGAGAGCTAGTGTTCCCCAAGGAATAAATTAAGCTGGCCCTACTGTACTGAGCTAGCATTACCTGAGGACCATAAGGACTGGCAAATACCCCAAGTATGCTAACAGACAACTGTTGATTATACATAAAGTGTATCTATTTTGGTACTTTAGTGGTTACAGCCTAAGAAATCACATATTTAGATCCTTTTTGATAAGTTCTTATACAACAATGTGTCTATGGCAAGGTTACAACAAACACTCTCATCTCCTTTTCCAAACAGTGACATTTAAATTTAACTGAAAACCCCATTTTGTGTAAGAAGCTATAATCTTCCAGAAGTAGGTTGCTGAATAACTTTTTTATCCTATTGTAGAGACAAAAGTCCAGTAAAAAAGGCAAGCCAGCACAGTTGTCGCCTTGAGGTAACTTGTTCCGTTCTGTAAAAGGGAAATTATTGGCATAAAAACTGAATGCTATAAGCAATAGCCACAGCTGAACGCACTGGAAGCAAGGGCTCAAATTGTTATGTGCAGAATTTTAGCAGCTCTGCCGCAACTGAGCAAAACCGATTACTATGACAGAGCAGAAGAGATAGATTCCAAAAGAAGTGAAAACAGCTAAAAGCACTCATCCTACCACTTAGGAGCTTGTGCTGCTGTCCATGCATGAATGTGCCAAAACAGTTTTCCAAAGTCCTTTGCATGTGTGACAGTGTCAATGTAGAGGAAGCATCCATTAGTGCGCAGTTAAATACATGGACGCACTTGTCAAATATGTAAGCTGTGGGAAAAAAAATAAAACACCTTGTTCAAGGTCAAGGTGAGTGAAACATCTATCCGATTTAACTTTTTATATTCTCTGTGCTCTAGCTATGTATAAAGTTCATGAAATTAACTGTAGTGGAAACTATAAACAACATTTTATTGGTTAGGATTTTGTCGTATACAATATGTACAATATATTGTATACGACAAAATCCTAACCGGAAAAATGTTAAAAGTGTTTTTGGTCAGCAAATTAGAGCAAAACACATAAAACAGCAATTTGAATCTAATATAAAGGCCCATTCTTGCAATATAAATTCTTGGGATGACTCTTACAATGTGGGAATGAATATTCATCATGTTGAAAGATCACAGGATCACACAGAATTTAGTGCTGCTGTAGCAGTATGAGGATTACAGTTTATACAATAAGTAGAAAAGGGTACAGTGAAGTGAGATTAGTATTGACAAGAACAAGCAAACTTTTACAGATGGTGATGGTGACTCCCACTTCATCGTCAAAACGTGTGTCCCTTAAATACACAAAACTCTCTCAGTCTTTTGTAGTTTCTTCTCTATGCATATGCTCATCGATCATCAAATATGCTTACTGGAATTAATCAGAAAGCTGCCAGTGTTCCCAGTTTCATCCCTGTTGATGTATAGACTGGAGCTTTGCAGCCCAGTGATGCAGAACAACAACTTTGCCAATGTACAGTAAGTAGGTGTCCTGTGGGGATTTCTATAGGGATTGCTGGCTTTTTCAGTTTATCATTGTTCCATTATTTGTGTTAAAAATGTAAGGTACAAATACCCTCTTTGGAAATTTAAATTGAAAAATAAACTTTTATATAGTGGTGATATTTTATACTGTTTTGTAAAATGTGGCAAGACCTTTGGGTATTCTGTTGTCTTTTATGCTAGGATTTATGGGCCTGGAAACTGTTTAAAATAGTCCATTCATAAACCAAATTATTCAATTTCATGGTGGTGTATGATTGTTATTCTTGAATAACTACTAGATTAAATGGAACACTCAGGAAAAAGACTCTTAATGTACTATCACTTTGGCAGGTTCTGGGCATAACCATTTCTCGCGTGCTGCTCCATCTTATGTCAACACTGCTTTGGGTGGGGTGAGAGGTGGCAGTTACTCCCACCTTTACTGTCATAACCAGTCTCACAAATCATCATTTACAGAACCAAACCCTGCCAGTGCCTGGATGCAGGTTAAATGTTCACAACAGGCTGAGTTGTTGCTTAGCATATTCATGCAGTTTTCCCAGCAAAATCATTGCTGAAAATCATTGGACCTTAAAGATAGACATAGACAGCATGGTGGACTGTGGTCACTGACTACATTAACTTCTGCATTGACAACACCATCCCCACCAAAGATATACACTGCTTTCCCAATAACAAACCCTGGATCACCAGCGGCCTTAAGGCTCTTCTGAATGACAAGAAGACAGCCTTTAGGAGGGCGGATAAGGAAGAGGTGAAGCGTGTACAGAGGGAACTAAAGCAGAAGTTAAGAGAGAGCAAGGACGCCTACAGGAGGAAGATAGAGGACAAGCTGCAAAGGAATGGGGTGAGGGATATAGGAGGGAGAAGCATGAGAGGGATCACTGGCTTCAAACAGGCTGGGGGTGCAACAGAGGGGAACCTGGAGATGGCCAACGAGTTGAACCAGTTCTTTAACAGGTTTGATTCAGGGCCCTCCGTGGCTCAACACCAATCCCCCCACAGCCACACGCTCCCTAAGCCTTCACAGCTGCGACTGCCCAACACCTCCTCCATCCCCCCACAATCATGGCCGCCTACAGCTACAACCCCCAACAGCTACTCACCCCCCATCCCCCACAGCTGCCCTCTCCAACACCTCCGTCATTAACACCTGCAGCATGACACCATCGCCCATGCCAGGCTAACCATCACGGCTGACCAGGTAAAGAGGGAGCTGAAGAGGCTGCACCAGAGTAAGGCCACAGGACCAGATAACGTCTGTCCCAGAGTTCTGGGTACTTGTGCTCCAGCGACAGTTCAACTTGAGCCTGCGCTTGGAGAGAGTCCCTGTGCTCTGGAAGACATCATGCCTGGTCCCGATACAAAAGAAAGGGCGCCCTGTGTCACGTCATGAAGACACTGGAGAGGCTGGTCTTGTCCCACCTGAGACCCCTGGTCAGTTCATCACTGGACACCCTACAGTTTGCCAACCAGCCCAGTGTTGGTATGGAGGATGCAATCATCTACATGTTGCAAAGGGCCTACTCACACCTCGACAAGGCTGGCAACACTATAAGGATTATGTTTTTCGACTTCTCCAGTGCCTTCAATACTATCCAGCCCTTACTTCTAAGGAGGAAGCTGGAGGAGATGCAAGTCGGTGCCTCCATGATCTCATGGATCACTGACTATCTGACAGGCAGACCACAGTCTGTGAGACTTCAGAACTGTGTGTCTGAACAGGTAGTAAGTAACACAGAGGCTCCTCAGGGGACAGTTCTTTCTCCGTTTCTCTTCACCCTCTATACTTCGGCCTTTAAATACAACTCAAAGTCATGCCACCTGCAGAAGTTCTCAGATGACTCTGCAATTGTGGGATGTATCAAGAGTGGGCGGGAGGAGGAGTACAGGGGACTGGTCAGCAGCTTTGTGGAGTGGTGTGGGGAGAACCACCTGCAATTGAATGTAACAAAGACGAAGGAATTGGTGGTAGATTTCAAGAGGAAAAGGGGCAAAACCTACTCCTGTCTACATCCATGGGAGTGGCATGGGGATGGTGGACTTGTACAAGTACCTAGGAGTGCACATCGACGATAGACTGGAATGGTCTAAGAACATCGAGGCCATTTACAAGAAGGGTCAGAGCCGACTTTACTTCTTGAGGAGTCTCAGGTCCTTCAATATATGAATTAAGATGCTACATATGTTCTATCAGTCAGTTGTGGCAAGCGCCATTTTCTACGCAGTGGTATGCTGGGACTCTGGGATTAGTGCAGTGGATTCTAACAGGCTGAACAAGCTCATCAGAAGAGCAAGCTCAGTCATTGGATCTGGCCTGGACCCCCTGGAGGTAGTGGCTGAGAGGAGAATGGTGTCCAAACTAGAGGCCATCATGGACAACATCATAGATCCCCTCTATGACATGCTTGTAGAAATGAAGAGCACGTTCAGCAATAGACTGATCCATCCACGGTGTGACAGGGAGCGCTACAGGAGGTCATTCTTACATTCTGCCATAAGACCGTACAAAGCATCCACTTTGCGTCTGGGCAGAGGCAACATTGACAGTGACCTGTTTCTGGACTGAACAGTAAACCAGCTGTTCTTTTTCCGGTTTACAACCGTTTTTGTGCAATATATATATATATGCCAGGGACTTGTGCAATACATTTACATTTATATTTATATCAATATTTATATTTATATTTATATTGTGCAATACAACTTTTTTGTGTACTGTTCTGTTTTGGTTTGTTCTTTGTGTGTTCTGGACTGTGAGTAACTCTTCTTAGTGCACTTCTCACTGTACTGATTGTATTGTATGTATTGTATTATTATTATTGTATCATTTGTTGTTGTCATTTGTTGTCTGTGTTAAGCTGCTGTAGCACTGCAATTTCCCCCACGAAATCAATAAAGTATCTATCAAATGGCACCCTTGATTAATACCAGAGGTGTTTTAAGCAGTTAATTATCAATTTATTCAAAGATGATACTGATAACACAAATGATACTGGTAACAGTTTTTGCATCATGAAGACTTAACTGATCCTTTCACAAAGGAACTTGGATTAACAAATAAAATTCTGTTGAATCTAAAGGTGCTAGGAGATAAGAGTGTAATGACTGGCACCCAACTGAAGGCGTTTAAAGATCATAGTCTTCTACAGTTTTCTGACATTCATCTAAATAATTATTAATGTAGCAGTACGAATCAAAATTTATAGGCAAGCTTGTATGTAAAAGCCTTGTTTTGGTGTTAAAGAAATTAAGGCCTGTAGACATAAATCCACTTTCTAACTGCTTTATCAAATGCAGGTTCTCAGAGGATTCCAGAGCCTAAGCCTAAGCCAGTAAGTAATAGGCTCAAGGCAGGATACACCCTGGACACGATGCCAGTTCATCACAGGGCACACACTCAAGCCAGTGCCAACTGTTCCCAGAAGCCATTTAACCAACCTGTATGTCTTTGAACTGTGGGAGGAAACCAGAGCACACAGCACAAACTGATGCAAACATGGGGAGAACATACAAACTCCATGTAGCTGCAAGACAGGAATGCTAACCATTCCGTCACCATGCCAGCCGCTGTTAGAAATGTTTCACATAAAATCCACTCTGGCATTGTGTTCTTTTGCCTTTGCTACTCCTCGAACTATATTAAAGTAACTCTTATATCCACACATTTTCAAAGCCATGGGTTATTTTTCATTTCTCTTGAAGGTAATGCATTCCATGATCACTAACGTTGGCTAGTAATTTACCTGAATTAGATGTTGACTTGACTGAGTCTGACTGTTGGGAGGGAGTTCGGGTGTGAATGCCAAAGAATCTGGTCTTTTTTTATTGCAGAGCACAAGAAACTCAGACTTTCAGGAATGCTGCCATAAGCCATGTACATAATCTTTCTAATATAGAATTGTACACTCCTCATCTTTTCCAACACCTTCCTCTGGCATGAGTATATGTTAAAATTCAGTACACATTTTTAATAGTCAGCAGCAATAAAAGCTAGACAATTGAGCAAGAAATTAATGTGATAATCTTTAAATTGCATCCTTGAAATATAAAACACATGCTGTGCTCTCGATAATTATCAAATGTGTGGACATGAAGCATTAATTACTGTACAGAGAAGTGGAAAATATCAATGTAATTAACAGAAAGCTAACATAAAACATTAAGTGGATCTATTCCGTTTGTATTTCAATGTTCTGAGTGTCATATTTAGTGTACACCAACAGCAGCAGAATCTGAAAAGCCAAATTAACTTGCTCTGTCAATGTCTGGGAAAAACATTAAAAAGGAAAAGACATTTATTTTTTATTTTTTCTCCCTCAAAGATAAATTGAGCCTAGAGAAAGGGTTTCTTTTATGTGAGGAGGTGGTTAATGAAGTATGAGAGGGAAGGTGTGATGTGGCCTTTAAGAGCTGAGAGCATGTAGTTACTGATGGTGCTGACTAAACAATGAAGCTCCATAGCCTCTTTTAGAGACCAGGTCAAGGTGCTTTGGGTAACTCTGCATCACAATTTCATGAATTCTGTATTCATAGAAACTATTTCTAAATTTTATGCTTGGACACATTCAACATTATCCATTCCAGCCAGTGTGAGTGGAGTTCCCTTGGAGTGATGGTATGTAACTGAGGAGGTGAAAAGTATGACTCTTTTACATTTTACAATTGTTTCATCAACGGAAGCCAAAAAAGAATAAAAGGCTGATAAATGGGTCTCCAAGTAATCCTGTCCCCAGAAATGTTGCAGTTGATGCACATAGCTGATCTGTATCTGCATTTCCAGGAGAAACTTTAAATGTCTTGCTTTTGTGAGCATGGAGAGCCCACTTAAAAATCTAAGAGCTGAAAGGTCTTCAGACATAAGAATGAGAACATACTGTATGACAAAGAATGATCCACATACAGTAGGTAAAGCCATAATGACATCACAATGCTACCAAATGCCACACTGCCAGTCTGCCCGTTTACTAGTATGTGGTTAAATTAATCAAAAGGAAGGCAGGCAATAAACTTCTCATTACACTTGCCCAGGACAAACAGTTCAATTGATGAACAGATTTCCTTGGGTTTCATTGAAGGCAAGAGCAAATGACATTGTTTGTATTCTGTGTTATGAGTGTGATTAACACTTTCCTTATATCATATAGTCTGATGCATTAGTGCAGCACAGAAGTGAAATCTTTATTAAAGGTGAAAGGAAATGTAAAATATCCACAATGTTCCAAACTCATTTTGAAACATTGTAACTCAAGTGAGAATATTGAGAAATGAAAATTGAGCATTTTCTCTCACTTTTTATTACCTAAGCTCTCCAAATGTCAAGAACTCTGTATTCAATCTAACATTTATGAACAGAAATTACAGCAGTCATAAAATAACATATACTGTATATAATATACTATATGTGTAGAATTTCTATAAATGGCATTGGTGTACAAGAAAGCATTTAAAATTGTGTAGAGACTGGATATCATAAAATCAGCACCTAAATATCTTCAGACAAAAGAAGACTTTTTAACTGAACAAAATCAGTTAATTTAGGATTTATCTTTTATCTTTGGCTGATATGATACTAAATGGCTCATCTTTTAATTGTTTATAGGTTAATGCAGGGATTCTCAAATTATGAAGTAGTGGGCTCACCTTTGTAGAGTAAAAAATGAATCCTTAGAATACCTTAAATTGAAAACAAACCACCATATGGTTAGGCTTTTTATATGGGCAATTCCAGAACTATCCTGAGCTAATGTAATGAACTTTTTAAAATATACTAATGGAAAAAAGAAACGCAACATTTTCTGGAATGAGAATACTATAGTTATAGTTTATGTACTTTCACAAAAAGTTGTCAATTTGTTTTAATCCCTTTGACCACCGATACAGCTTGTGCAGTGAGGCATTGCAACCTGACAATCACACAAAAGCTCGTTAGGTGCACTTTTACCCAAAGAGGTCCGGGTGGAACAATGCCTGATCAGGTCACCTTTAAAAAGGACTTAATTCAAAGCTTAGGTCACTGCAAGAAAAAGGCCACACTTAGTCAGTTTTCTGTGCATTCCATAATGCCTTGAATGTCACCAGAATGTCACCAGAAGCAAGGGAGAGGGCCATTGGCATGCTGCAGGCAGGCATGTCATGTGCCAGCGTTGCCAGACACTATGGAGTAAGCTGCTCCACTGTGTCCTGACTGCAGAGAAGGTTTCAGCAGACTGGCAGGACAGATGACCGTCCAAGATCCGGTCACCCTCAAGTGACCACACCAGAACAGGACCGACACATCAGACTGTTCCATCTGAGAGATCTGCTCAGATCAGCCACCCATACTGCTGCTGAAACTGCCAGCAGACACAACACCTGCATCAGTGATAGGACAGTGAGGCTCCATGCTGCTGGCCTTAGAGCAAGACACCTCCAAGACGTCACCCCTTTTGGGCCAAACAAGACTGCGATGGACTCGTCAGCAGTGGCATCAGGTCCTCTTCACGGATGAGTCACTCTTCAGCCTGTTCCACGCAGACAGGAGGGGTGTGGAGAGGAGGTGTTACGTTTCTTTTTTCCATCAGTGCTTTACCAAAACAAGCAGAAGACAAAGCAGACAATCTCAACGAGCTCAGCTTTAAGTAAAATGGATAATATGGTGCAGTGAAAGTCAGACACCAAGGCAGAGTAAAATGTCAAAGTAAAATAATTATACAGTCTAGAAGAAACAGGAAGGTAATCACAGGAAATGCAACTCAGCCCTCAGTAAACCAAATCTTTATATTACTTTATATTACTCTCTATCCAGGCTTATACACTGAATATTTTTTTTAAGTTAAACTTAAAATATTATTCTACAAAACAAATGCTTGTTCGTAATCATTACTTGAAAATTAGTTAAACTGCGTAGAAGACCTATAGATCTCCTCTTAAATCTTACAGATATAGGTAAAGACCTGTAAAAGATTATTTCTGAATGTCACTTGATCTGTGCTTGCATCGTACCACCCTGACAAAGCAGAGCCCAACATGGGGACAAATATTGGAAGATGGGATGCTTTGACGCTAATCGTTTCAGACTGATATATGGGTGCTTCCAATAAAAATGCAGTACTGCTCTTCTGTGACTCTTCGAGGCAGACATCAGCTCTTATTGAATGGTGCCTTAGATTAGGAGAGAGCTAGCTTGACAGTAGGGAAAAAATCAATCAGTCTAAAGAAAGAAATCTGTGGATGTTTGATGTCACAGAAGCGGAGACCCAAATATTTAATTTAACCAAACAGAAAATAAAAAAGTTGGAGTACAGGACACTTCACACCAGATAGACTCTGAATTGTTGGGTCTATCATATTGTTCCCATAAGTACAAGCATAAGAAAGGTTACATACAAGAGGCGATCTTGCCAATTTGGCTCATTAGATAGTAGTTTACTGACAATCAGGGGTTAACTAACCTTTTTCACTGTTTCAACACATCCCCCAAAATTAAGCAGACATTTAAATTGCAGTTATTATTTACTATAAGTTATTCTAATGGAAGAACTGTACCTCTGCTCACACACTCAAAATCTCTAACAGTATTATTTATTGAGTTAGGTTCTGCAACTCAAATGTTGGTTCACTACATACTTTTAGAACTTCTGTGTTTATTACTTCTTGTTTTCTTTTTCAGGTATGCAGTATTTCTGTATAAGCACACATATAGTATATAAAGCCATTAAACTAGCTTTTGTTAGCCTGTTACAAGGACGGACAAACAAAACATTATGTATTATAGAAAGGCAATAAATTAATATTTAACATAAGGACTTCAGCTTCTATAAACATTGCAAATACTGTATATCCACTAAAGCAGCATTGACCATGTGGTAGGGCCACAGGGTTCTGACATTTAATTTGATCTGGGATCCATTCAGACAAGGTAGTTATTTTTGTCACTACTACGCAAATAAACATTTCAGTGTAGAACATGCTGTTGTTCTGCCGTCCCTTTATAAAAATGACATTTCACTGTTGCTCACAGAACACTTTTTATACAGCACTTCATCTCTACATTATGTGTTCCAGCTCAGTCATTATACAAAATACTGTGCCGTGTCAGCAATGTGTGATTTCAGATGCGTAAAGGTTAACAAAACACATCAAACAATGTACAGGGTGACAGATTGATTTGAAGCCAATACACTATTTAGGTAGAGTTTTACAAACCTTGTCTTTTCTCCTGCATAAGATTATTTGAGGATTTTGTGATATATTGAGATCTCTGTGTTATGTCTCACCTGTGTTTATTTTGAGCTCTTTCCAGATGGCGGACTCTTTACATATAACTGAGCAAATGTGTTGTTTGTTGTAGAAAAAAAAATGCTGCAAGGAACCTGTGAGGCCCCTTGGACTTTCAATGGATTTTCATTACATATATTTAATATTGGACACAAAACACGGAAAAAAACTGCTGTGTCCTTCTGTCATCCAGAATGATCAACCTTTTGCCAAGTTAGAGATGGAAAAAAAGCTAATTGGGTTGTGCTGAAAAGTCGAGCCTGCCGGGAACATGGGGTGGAAATAAAAACATGTTTCACCTTTTTTTTAAGGTGAAGAATCATGTCAATTTTATTAATTTAAAAAAAGCTAATTGTGGAACTTTTGAAATCCAGAGGGTTTACCTGAAATTTTATTTCCTTCACTACCAAATTTATAATGTCACATGTTTTCCAGTAGAAAGAAAAATTCTAATTTAAGTAAACACAGTGCTTCACAAAAGTATTCAGAACCCAAATTACTGCTCACGTGGCTTCATTACCAGGTGTCATTGTCAGGCAGAGTAGAATAAGCCAAATATAATGTTGTAACAGATGGTTTAGGGAATTAGGAAAAATAAGTTAAAAATGTCCTAGAATGCAATACGTTATCAGAAGGCTTCATTTTTCTTGCAACTTAATAGTTTAAAAAATGTTTTTTCTACCCTGCACTGTAAAGGACAGAAAATGTAGTATCATGAAAAAAGTGATATTTGGACAATATATAATAACACAAACGTGGCCTTATGCCTTCCATATCAGTCGCAACAACAGCAAATCTCCTGCCCATGTTTTTCCAAAGTTATAAATCATTTTCCCAAAACTGTTCAGACAGTTCCTAGATTCAATTTATTTCTCATCTATTACAAGAGCATCAACAGACACAGCTGGAAATCCAAGAATTGTTGCGACAATGTATTCCCAGGATTACTCTAAACTTTTTCTTGAGGATGTAAAGGAATTGATTTTTAATTGAGGGACATTATAGAATATGCCTAACTGTAAAAAAATTAACATATTAAAAAAATAAAACATACATGATTTCACCACATCAAATGAATCATGCATCATGGTCTAAATTATTATAAGTATCAAGGCCTTTTCCATTCCCTTTACAAAACTCATCTGAAAAGGGGTTCAGTGTGATGATTAACTGGAAAGCAAAAGACTTGCACAAAATGCAATCGGGTTTGGAAATTGATTCATGGGAAGTTTCCTTCTTTAATTAACTCGATGATAGTTACATTCTCAAAACTATCCAAGAACATTAAAAAAGTGTTTTTTTCCTTAAGGAAACTGATTTTCTTCCCTGAGAAGTGATTTCACAGTTTTTATTTTCATCTTCTTACATATGGCAGATGGAGGGCTTGCCTTGCTGTTATTTAAAAGGGGAGCATCTGTGACATTTTTAGAAATATGGAGTCCAAGTGTTCAAAGGTTATCTGTGTTGCTATTTTAAGTCCTTTGCTCAAACTTAAAATGCAATATGCTGTATCATTTTAGACTTGGACTGAAATTGTTATTTGTTCATCACTGTTCTGTGGCATCCACCCACCTTCATATAAATGAACCAGTAATGTTTAAAATTTAGTCCATGTAGTAAATAGCGTGGGTGTAATGAAACCAGGGCAGCAGTGGATTAATGGACAGATCTGTTACCTCCACTCGCATTAATTGGTTGTGCAGTCTGAGTTCAAATTTAAATTGAGTTGGTCTATCTTGGTCTCCAGTGCACTACAATAAGCACCGCAGGGCATTAGCAGGGCTCAAGGGTTAAGACAGCAATGGGCATGAGGCACAACCTTGGTAAAGCTAGAGATCAAAATTGATCCTAAGGAAACATTGCCATGTATGCTGAGCTCTGTCCATTAAAAAGCAGAGTTTGTTGGTAAACGTTTACAATGGCAGCACAGAAAATATTTCTGCCTAACCTTAATGTGGATTTCAATCTGGAATTTTATTTGACAGCCTTGTTACCAGAACTCAGTTCAGA
Organism: Atractosteus spatula; assembly: GCF_055471065.1. Lineage (NCBI taxonomy): Eukaryota > Metazoa > Chordata > Actinopteri > Semionotiformes > Lepisosteidae > Atractosteus > Atractosteus spatula. The sequence continues at coordinate 10,979,754 of NC_142723.1, forward strand.
TGGTGTGCCAATGTTTACATCTGCAGCTTCTCATGAACTTTATTTTTACACCTGGAGTTGTAACTTCCTCCTGCTTAAGTCAATGTTCAAACTTAGAATTACTATCAGTAAATTTACCAGTACAGTTTAATGAAGTGAACTTCATTGTTTCCAATAAAGCCTTTGTATGCATTTCAAAGGGAGAAGTAGGGGTTAGTAAAGTACAGAAATGTAGCACCCGGACTGTGCTGGGAACCTAATGGTCATAACCTGTGGTCCTAATGGGTTGGCTGGCTCGGCAAACTCTGGGGCATGAAAACATAAACACCCCTGATTTGCAGAGAGTTGCTTGAGAGATGCTGCCTCTCAACTGGGCTAGGACTTCAAGGGATAGAAAGGAGGAGATATACCCCTTGACTCGCTGAGTTGCATTGAGGGCAGCAGAGGTGGCTGCTTGGTTACAACTAATAAAAACAGAGAATAAGAGAGTTTTCCTGATAGAAACAAAGGAGCAGAGGTGTAAAAGTTTGGATAGTCAAGTACTTGGAAAGGGCAGAATAAAGGTAGAGTGGAGAGGGAAGCTTGTATAGCTGGATGAAATATCCTCGGTGAAGGGGATCAGTTTTAGAAGAATGTAGAAAAAGTGTGAGGTGGGAGTTTGGGATACAAGACAAGTCACAGAGTCAAAAATCAGATTCTGGAAAATGAGATACAGTGGAACTGGTGAATGCTCTTGTTCTTAAGAAACCGAAAAAAACAGTCAGACATATTGCATCCATAAGCGCATCTTAATTGGGGGTAAAAAAACCTAGTCTCAGGATGGAAGATTAAAATAAGGAGGATATCAGAGGAAATAGGCTTCCTGGAAGGGACAAATAGAGGTGCTTTCTTTTGGATTCCACAAAGAGATGGTCGGATTGCTGGAACAGAAAGCAGGTTAGGACAGAGAATAGACTGGAGCCTGAGATGGAACTGAATCTCAGAGAGGTAACATCTTATAGAATTTTGAGATGAAGAGTATCTCTAGCATAAGCAATAAAGGCGAAAAGAATAATGATGTTGAATGAAGTTGAAGGCAGCCAGTGGAATGCACAGAAAAAGCATCAGCTGCAGCATTAGAAAGTCCAGGGAGGTGTTGAGCTCTGATGAAGGTGTTATAAGTAACATAAATCCAGGTGAGACAAAGGAGGCTTGAAATCATGGCAGAAGAGGACAGTCCTGTATTGATAATGAAAATGGTGAAAGTTTTATCACAATGAAATAGAACTGATTTTCCCTTCCACTGGTGTGCCCATAGGTGGGCAGCAACAGTTGGGTAGAGTTCCAGAAGGGCACAGGATCGTACATGGGGAGAGGGCCAGGAACTACAAAACCATTGTCTATTAAAAATACCTGCAACACTGGCAGCGGAAGCATCAGTGAAGAGAGACAGATCATGCTGAGCAGAACACTAACTGATGTAAAACAAGGGGAGGCCATTACTGTGGCAGAGTAAAAGACTCCATATCCTGACATCCTTCTGAGCATCAGCTGATATAGCAATGTGGGTGTTGAGATACCTGACAGTTGTAGAAAGAGTGAGAAGTTGAGAGATAAAAGATTTGCCTTGAGGTATAAGGCAGATAGCATAATTTAAATGTCCTGGCAAGGAAAGCAAGTTGCGTTTAGTGATAGAATTTGAATTCTGAAAGTAAGAGATGAGGAAACAAATATGAGACAGTTTGGAAGGAGGAAGGAGGGCTTTAAGTGTATTAGACTTTAGAATTTAATTGTACCCAAGTTGATGCCAAAAAAATCCAGAGTGGTGAGAGAACCTACAGTATAGTTTTCTGGGGACACAAAGGAACACCAAGTGAAGATAACAAAGTGGTGAGATTAGTTAGAGTGAGTGCAGGAGATGGCAGAAAGATGAAAAGAAAGTCATCAAGGACGTAAGGGAGAAATGGTACTTGGGCAATCCAGCAGAGAGCTTCCAGTACTATGTTAAAGATCTAAGGGGTACTGCAACCACCAAAGGTGAGCTCAGAAGCAAAATAATATTTATTGTCCCTGTGTATACCAAAGAGATGATGAAGAAATGGGTGGATAGGCTGGAGCTTGAAAGTATCTGAAATATCCGCCTTAGCTAGCCAGGTGCCACTGCATGCTAATTTGATGCAATGGATGGCTTCCTGGACAGTAATGAAGTGGAGAGAGAACTGATTGTGTGGGATGAGAGAGTTAATACTAATACTACTACTACTACTACTACTACTACTACTAATAATAATAATAATAATTCCTTACACTTATCTAGGACTTTTCTAAACACTCCACTCAAGGAGCTTTACAGGTAATGGGGACTCCCCTCCACCACCACTAATGTGTAGCCCCCACCTGGATGATGTAAGGGTAGCCATAGTGCGCCAGTACTCTCACCACACATCAGTTATCAGTGGGAGAATGAGAAAAGGAGACTGAGGTGAAGTGGGCTGTAGAAATACTGATCCTGCAGGTGTGGGCTCTGAGCTCACTAAAATTCAGTGGAAATGTATTGTGAGAGGACCAGTCAACAATATGATTATTTGCAGTTAAAGCTGAAAGGGCTTTGTGGTATTCATAAAATAAAGAACCACCATACGAACAAAAAGATCAATACATGAATTGGTCCAGTTCTCAGCACCTGAGAGGGTAGAAAGGTAGACAGAACAGATGATACTTCTGAAAATAGAGAAAGCCAAAATAAATTTGCCAAGGGTTAAAATCTTGAGAAGATGAGGATTTCAGGATTGCCTCTGTCTATCACACTGTGGAGAGAGAGGGTATGATGTTGGACTTTAGATAAAGCCTGGAGAGCCTGAGACAGTAGCTGTGTTAAAGGTGAAATCTAACATGGGGGCAGGTTGAGGGAGACTGGAGACAGGCGAGGCAGAAGTGGGACACGGAGCTGAATGGAGGGAGCTTTCAAGCTTGAGCAGATGGGAATCAAAAGTTGGCTACAGAACGAGAAAGGGGTTCGAGAATCGAAGAAACTTGCTGAAAAATCTGATGAGAAATGTTATTAAGTAGAAAGCACAGTGGTAGCAAGAGGAGAAGGCAGAATCGGAGAGCTGGGAGAAGGAGGGGGAGCTGTCCGTTTTGCAGAAAGCTGAGATGAAGAAACTGTAGTGGAGAGAGAAGGAGGGAGAAGTAATTCAGCTGAGATGGAATTGCATAAAAGTAGAAAAAGATCTAACAGCAGAGAAGTAACACTGAGGAGAATCTTCAAGGTCCTGAGGAAGCCAAAGGCCAACCGGATGATGGGAGAGCTAAGCATGTGAGCCAGTAGAGGTCTGTCCCTTAGAGCTCAAGAGACTTGAACATAAAACTTTAAACTTGAGCGTCTAAACTGGGAATCACTGCACTAGGATTTAGTATAATCTTTTCTGTAATGTTGTGAAGATTCTTCAATTGTTACCATAGGTCCTGTGCATGTTTGCCCTAAGAAATCTTCTCACTGTGCTGTAATCCTGGGTACAATCCAGAGTTTATTCATTTATACCTACATCTACCAAAAATATGTAAAAATATAACAAACATAATACATACTCCAGAGGATTTCCTCTTGTCCATGCGTTCCGTAATATTAGTGCAAAAAAACCTATTGGATCGTCTGCAAAGGAATAGTGGAATCCTAAAACCTACTTTTACCACTAAAATGCACCAAGGTACAGTAGCTTCTTTCACTTTTCTGTTTCTTATTTCTTATCACACATGACACACTGGCTGTAACTGGAACTCTCACCTGTCAACTATTAGAAACTCACTCATCCAAGCAATTTGTGTGAAATAATGTTGATAAAGTTTAAAATTACTCATTAGAAGCAAAACTCCTTGGTTTTAGCACCCAGTCAGCTAGATTAGTTAATACAAATTAATTGGACACCTTCCTGTGCCATGCAGTATAGAATAGCCAAGCTAGAGTACGTACACACTCTAGCAGAACCTGTGAAGCTGGAAGCACAATACAAGTGGTAAGTTCCCATTAAATATTAAGCAAAAATTATTTTACAAATATGCATGCCCCTATTACCATAAAGCTTAAAAGTACAAACAATACATTCTCAAGTAGAAAGAGAAGCTTTAAATGATTCTGTGTGGAGCTAGTATAACAATGTGATTGGAAACAAGCAATTTTCTCAAATGCAACACTTTTTTCCTCTATTACATTAATATTTACAATGGTGAAATGGAAAACAAATTAAACACTTTACACTCTAGCACCTGGCCTTACAAAATAAAAAAAACAAATACAACCTGATTTTATTTGGGACCATCTGGCTGCTACAAAATAGGCTGCTAAGAATGTTATAATCATGCTCAGGAGGCATAAGCTGGTCCATTAAAGGACTAAGCTGAGCTAGCTGTAGAACCCACACTAATCCTGTAGGACTTTATCAGCACACATTGAGCACTTTATCCTGCAGCACTTGAAGAACACTGACATACTATAATGCACCTGTCTCTCACATCTTCACAAATTCGGACTCATTAATTTAACTTTTTTTCTAGAAGAGGGGGTGCAGTCTGGTTTGTGAGTGTCATTTAGTGAAAACATAAATTGCTGCTCTGTAGGACGTGAAATAAAACTGCCCTGTTTCTGAAGAATAAACTTTAGAAGTCAACCAATGGTTGCTAAAATTGCATGAGGTATAAAGCAGTCCTTGCAGAACCCAGTGTTCCCTTTTAAATTAAGAAAATCTATGTAGCAGAGACAAAGTAGCAGAAAGTTGCTGCTCTTTTCCATTTATGTAAATAATTAAAAACAATCTTTCTTTAGCTCCTTTTTAGAAATTAATGTATTTCCTGCACTGACATATTTACTGGGTAAATTAAATTTTCACTTGGCATTTTATGAGTTAAGGATCTCTGTAGTTTCGTTTTTGGTGTTATCATTGTGCTGTTCTTTAATTTTAGAAAAACAATGTTTCTCTTAAAGGTCCTTGTCTTCATGTCACACAAAGCCAGATCTACAGTAGTCCACCTGGTTAGGACCACAGCAATGAAGTAGCATGGGAAAGTTTGGAGAAGTGGCTTGTGTTTCTTGGAAAAAGGTCCGAGAGGTTAACTGTTCTGTCAAAGCACAACCCTGGAGAAAAATGGGCTCCAGTGGCAGCTTTGCGAGACAGAACTGGATGTCACTTCATTAAATGTCTCTCTTCATCATGGTTTGGGTTCGCTGAACAGAAACTTTTTTTTCAATTTTCATTTATATTTGTTGATCCTTAAGATCACAGCACAGAATGTGACAACTCAATTTCTTTGAACTGAAAAGTACAAATCTTGAGTGTGCTAAAAATGAGAAGTAAAAATGAGAAATGGTGAAACGTTTTGAAGAAACTCATTGCAGACAGCAGTGTAGGCACCCCCTCTACTCACTACCCACATAAAACAGCTCATATCTTCAAGCAGAAAACTGCAGAATCTCTATAATGAATTTCTCACAATTGAGAGTGGCATAACAACAGAAAAATGAACCTTAGAACATGCGTTAATCTGGCCACCAAGAGCATTTTATTTACTTTATGAGCTAAAGGCCAAATTTTATCATACTTAAATTCACACAATCCTAGAATTGTAGAATGCAGAAATGGAGACATGAATAGTTAATCTTCCTTTTTTTGCAATTTTTCACTTATAAGGGCTGAGCCAAAAGAGATCAATCTAACAATTAATGCTAATTAATCAAATACATTCATTCACTTTTGGTTTTCTACATTCAAAATTAATTATTTAATAAAAGGGAAATCAGTATTTGTTAACATATCTAAACAAATGGATGTGTTCCAATGATTACAGAAAAAAAATGATTAGAGTGCCTTCCAATTCTGTTTTCAAGATGTGTTTTGCCTTAGCGCTGCTGTGCAAAGTCTTAGTAATCTATTGGAAATTTTGTCTTCCTCCATCTGCCACTTTGCATCTCCAGAAGGTAGTCCTTCACTATGACCAAATGTAGTATAAACACATTTAGCAAATGCTGGATAATGTATTACAGATCTACAGATTAACCAAAATAATCCTCACTGCTAAAGAGTAGGTTGTGAGAAAGTGTCAACATTGGGCTAAAAAACAGTAAGTGTTTAACTCTCTACCTCTTTTAGGATTATTAAATCTAGAGTTTTTCCCGTTCAGCACACTGATCCTAAATGTATGACCTGTGTAGAACTGACCCTTGAAACAACCACAACCAGCCATACTCTGACACTTCCTTAATGTCATGGTGCACTTTGTGGCCTCATGCTCATTCGTTATTGATGTCCTGAGTTTGCATCGTTATATAAGCAAAATAAATAAACCTAAAAATACTGGCTTTGGCTCATTTAAAGCTGTTATATTTTCAAAAATTGACACCATAATTAGTAACTGAAGAATGACGATTAAGCTTGATGGAGTCCAGTGTGGGAAAAACACTTTACATGTGATCTGTAGCAAATGATTCACTTCATGACATGAACTCTCCTTCTGCTTCTTGGTCCACAGAGGTTAAGCTAACATTATGGTCTCAACAAACGTAAGACACTCAGACACTTTGTTTTTAACCATGCACATTGCATCACATAAATCATTAAACACAATTTCAATCTAAGATTAAACATGAGGCTTCGTGGGTAGATTTTATTCCTGTAAATTCTATTATATTCCTAATATATCTACTAGATTAAGTAAGATGAAGTCAAATAAAATAATGTACATGTGAAAATGGTGGATTTTTAGTTTTCCAAAAGTTCATAGACATGAAGTTAAAGTATTGTATAGACATAAAATATTGTATAAACTCTCACACAGCCACAAATTATAATAAAATGTATATTTCTGTCTTTGGTGAGCAATTCATGCTCTTATTCCCCTGATACACATGAGTGCATGACTGAAAGCCCTTTCAATGCCATCACTCAGCACAAGGGCTATATTTTTAAAGTTAAAACACCTATGTAGGATGCTTCATGTAGTTTTCAGTCTGAACTAAAACGACCCTTTTAATTCCAGATTTCACCAAGGCTGGGAAAATGCAGAAGAAAAAGCTTTAGTTAATCTGTCCTAATTCACTGGAGATGCTTTTAAAATCCAGCCTGTGTTTTCTTTTCATGGAAGCTTCCACATTGGCTGAAAGTTTCATGGCAAGAAAGAATATCAACCAAGAGCAGCTTGTTTTTTTCCAAAAGTGGGGTTTCAGCCTCCTTGCCTTTCTTAAAAATAGCTTTTGTAGCAAATCCACAGCACTGACTCTTGTGTCTAGAGCTGCCCTGGTTCAACCTAATGTGTGCATTTCATGTGTTACCTCCCCAGCCAGCCTGAATCTGGCTGCGTCAGCTGAGAGAAGCTCTGGAGCGAGATTTTGCAGAATGAAAGAGCTGTGCTATCATGAAGCATTTCCTGGCTGGAAATGAGATATATTTACAAGCACTGATGGATGATCCTGTCCTTCTTCAGTCCCATGCTGCACATCCAACCTTGAGAAAGCTTAATTTAGTCGGCAGACGAAGGGAATGAAAAATTATATTCTTAAGCAATGTTGCCACAAGCACCTTGCACATGTAAACAAACCTCAGAAGTCATTTTGGGGACTGAAAAGACTTTGCAGTAGACAACCTTTTTCAAGAATCTGGGCTTACATCAATTGTATATTATCTTACTTTCAGTATGTATTTGCTATGAGATGAAGCCTTTCTTTCTGAGGGACAGGATGTTTTTTCCTTCACAGGTGCAACATGATGTCCAGCTGAAGACTGTGCCAAAGAGATTCATAAGTGTCAGACTTTAAACACAGAGATATTATTCTCTATTCTCTAGCAGACAAAGCCATTCCTTTCACCTTACTATGCAGATTTATGATACGATTATTAGGGCTCCTGAACAACTGTTTGGTATTTCAGTAGATACTGAGAGACAAATATAAATTCAGTTGCTTGGTCAAATTCAAAGAAAGATGAAATGAGATGTCGAATGCATCTTGCTTATTGAATTTTCTTCTGGTCTAAACCTTTTCTGCCTCTCTAACTGGTTCAATTTCTTTCACAGTCCCTTATATTTTTTTTGTTCGTGTGCTACTAGTACATTCTTTTCAATTTGTCCCTGCACTGGAAGCTTCTCAAATGACAAATATTCACTCAAAAGTTCTATTTCCTCAATTTCCACAAGAGACAAAGAAAGAAAGTGACAACTGCATGGTAGAAACTACTCACATCAGACTGAATACACAAACTAAAAAGATGTAAAATCAGGCTTTGTTTCACAACAACATGAAAGGTGGTTGGTATTCTACTTGAAAAAAAAGGTCTCCTTGTTCCTAATTACATGGTGTGACTAGCTTGCCACAGATCTTCAGTTTCAGTATTTTGGGGCAGTACCAGCATTAGTCTTAACATGAAACATGTTCCCTGCATTCACAAGATTCACCACTGCACTGCTGTTTTCTCCAGCAAAGAAAATAACATGTTTCATCAGACAAATACCGTGGGGATTTAACTTAAGAGCTCTGAAGTTGCTCTTAAGTTCCTTCTGAGCAGTGGTAAAAGTAAGAAGTCTCCAAAATTATAAATGAACTTTTTTTCTACAAATACACCATAAATAAACCAGATTTAATGATAAAAATGAACATATTTTTCATAATACATGACAATGAAATAATTGATGTTGGCATCCTGTAACTTAGGTATGAAACTTGTATTTTTAAGTGACTTATGAATTCAATTTAATTTTAGTTTATCTATATTTATATTTGGCCCATTACACCCCCCCAGACAACCATCTCATGACCCACTTTTGGTATCTTTTAATGTTAAAAAGGCAGCACTCTATTAATGTAAAATCCTACACTACACTTATTTCTGTATTTCAATGTTTTGAGTGGTGTCCATGTAATTGATACAAAATAATGGACTTTGAATTCAGCTTTTTTAGAAAAAGGCCACCGCTTTTAGTGTATTTAAGTTGAGAATGTGGTTATAATATCTTATGTTGTCTCTAGGAATGTATTAAGCAGACTACATTAATTCAAAAGCTATGTGTAGTCTGCATAATATTACCACAATTGTGTAGTACAGGTGCAGGGAAAATAGAAAGCTATTTTATAGGCCTTTTCATACGCCAGTCTAATTTTTTTCTTCCCCACTATCATACCCAAGATTGTTAATGAAACACAGAATGGAATCTTTATAACATAAGATGGCTAGTTGCCTGGCTTGAAACACATTTGAAGAAGGCTTCACGGCAGAAACATTGTGTTTTCTTTCTTCTCTATTCAGCATGGAATAAACATATTACTTGTTCCTTTGCAGCCTACGCATGCTGACGCAGCTACCCACATGAACTACTACTACTAACTACTGACAGAGAAGGACAATGTTATAAGAATGTCTAGGCAAGCAGTTTGAACATTTATATTTTTTGCTTTATAGAAAATACCCAAGTAAGTAAACTTTTTATTCATTTATACCTGAATAACACATCAAAACATTATTATTTCTACCTTATGTCAGTCTTGATTCACTTAGACATGAAAAATATTGTTACAGCTTTAGGTAACTGAGAAGTGTCTCTTACATTTTAGATAAAGTTTGTGACACTTGGAAGAGTAAACACTTCTAGCTTCAAAGGAGAGAGGATGTTTGCTGAGGTCTGGGGATCCCTTGAGCAGAAACAATTGTAAAGTTAACTTTAGTATATCTATTGTAGGTGGTGTAAGTTGTGGATTAATGATTGTCGAGGAGCAGTACAGACACACACTGCTAATGTATAAGATCACATTAAAAGCACAGAGAAAGGAGGAGAGGCAGGACAAGAAGCAGGGAACAAGGAGAAGAGACGAGGAGTCCAGAGAAGTTGAGACTTGAAGCTTGCGCCTGGCGAGAGCTGCTACTTCATTATCATCCAAACCAATCCTGACTGGAGCTAAGTATTTGAACTTGTTAGAGAAAGTCTGATATTCTGGGTTTTTACGGAACCTGGGTTTCCTGGATAAAAGACACCTCAGGTAGACATGTCTTTCCTGCTTTCCTGCTTCTATGGATAGGACTATAGGCTCCCATTTATTTTGTGGCATCCGGGGTGCAGAGAGAGAATTTACTGTAACTCCAGGGTGCATTGTATTTAGTTTGAAGGCAGCTAATCTGTTATGTGGTCTCTGTAGGCATTAAGTTTAATGCTTATTAGCAGTCTGGAGTTTTCTGGGTGACCAGAATGTTAGGCCTCTGAAACGACTTGTTTGTGAATATTGTACGTAGAGTACTTGTACTCTTGTGTGTGTTTTGTTCTGTGTAGTGTAGTTTGTGTCTTGTGTCATTGTAATAAATATTTGTGTAACGAAGTGTTCCCGGATTATTACTCCTCTCAACAAAGTTGTGCCAGAGAACAAATAATTCATGTGCCTCTAATTATACCAGCCACTCTGGTGTATTGCTAGAAATCACTTACAAGTTGGGGGTTATGAAAAATGATTTCGCTTATCGACTAAATTGCTCTGTCAATTCCTGATTTTCACAATTTTCATAACCCCCATTTGTAACAATATATACATGCATATATGCTCAGAAAATTGAGACTTTTTGATCTCATTTTTTCTTCTTCCCTACTGTATTAAAAAGCTCTTCCATTTTAATTTTAACTTGATAAGTTATTACATTGAATGGATAAGACACCACCTTCTGCCCAGATAGATGAAATAATCAATTTTGACAAGATTTGCCCTCTGTCTACTGTTACCTCACCTGACTCTTACTAATCAACCCACACAATCTTTTCCCATTTTTAGTCATTTGAAATTATATCATTACTACTCTTGGCCTCCCCCAGAACCCAAGCGCTCACTTGTCCCCCTTCTGGGGAAGACTGAGCAGACCCATTCTTCTGTCTTCCCTTCTTGCTCTTCTTTCTTCACATGGCATTCGAGTTTTGAATCTTCTTACTCTGTAGCACCCAACTTGCTTAAAGTTTCTTAAAATCTTAACTAACACCAACTTCATTAGTACTTTTAACTCTACTACTTCTTTCAACAGCTTTCAAAATTCTCTTTATCTCTGATTTACTGAGCTCTACCACTCTCTCCCTCCCAACTGATCCTGTTTGGTTAAGTTTAATGTTTCATATGCCATGTGAACAGCTGGTTTGATATTCCTACCCTCTGGAATCAGAATACAGACTAAGCCTCTTTCCTCAGACTGCTCTGTTATAAGCCTCCTAATTTACACCTGGTCTTCCATAAAGACCCTATCCTGACCTTTCCTTTTTTGCCTCTTGTTGAAATACATTCAGTCTGAGTACTTATTCTCATTAAGGTCTGGTGGGTCTAATTCTGCAGCTTTTATGCACAACTGACCAGTATTCTTGTCTCAAGAATCCCTCAATGACCAAAATGATGGCTTCACAAGGATCATTTTTCAGCCCAACATGCAGGTGCTTGACAGCATGATTAACTTTAATAGCTTTTGTGCGTAACAAAAATATAAACAAAAGCAATGACCAAGCATGTATATATAATTTTAAGACTTGGGTGAAAGGTAAAAAGCTTCAGCTGCTGAAGGTGGAGGTGTGGAAAACACAATAATATGCATATTGTCATCCAATTATTTCCATTTACTCATGATTATTTTAATTAACCAATTTCTGAAAATGTTTAGTATGATTGATGGTAATAAGTAACATTTAATTTTTAAACAAAAGTAATGATCTATATGTGTAATTTACTTTATAAACCCTTATTTTCATTTGTTTCCAGAAGCATATTCCAGAAGCAGATTATTTCAAGAAATGTAGGGAAAATGAATTATTTTTTACAATATTTAAATAAAAAATAAAGCCATCATTGCCTTTGAGATGCTACTAAAAAGATGTTTGAGTGACTTAACTTTTATAAAATAATGCAAAAAAATGAACCACTCAGAGAAATCTACAGTAAGACATGTTGATGAACAGAACAGCTGATAAAGGCACTGATTGGTTCCCCTGTGGGTCTTTCTTTACAAGACACCAGGGGAGCTTAAATCACACCTGTAAGGTCAAAAACTAGCAACTAACAAAAATACATTTCAGGGTAATTAAAAGTTGTATATAATTTGGGTTGTCTCTTAATCTTTACTGAAGTGAATTTTCACTGAGGAAAGAACAATGAAATAAAAATTATTCAGCATGTTTAGCACATCAATTATGAGGTTTTGGCAGATGCTTACTCTATAAATGTAAAAAGCATTGTACAAAATGCAGGATAGAGTAAACAGGTGGAGCAGGAAAGGGAAAAGGTGTCAGAGATTTTTCTAAGGCACCTTACTGTGAAATTGTATTCACATCTACTTTAAATTGGTGATGTGTGGTGAGGTTGTCAACAGGAAGCAATCAACACTGCCTGGTGTTAAGTCAACATTGAATTAGAGCTGCTGATGACTAGACACAGTAAGCTGTGGTCTGAAATTCCAGGTGTCTCCTCTGCAGGGAGGGATTTAAACAGATACTGTATATCAAAGAAGAGATTTTTACATGAAAATGCACATGTGGCCATGCAGGTATTTATCATAATCAATATAGGGAATAGTGAAAAATTTCAATTGAGTCCGAGAGAGTTTGGAATAGAAAATAAGTTAAGAGTCCATGGAAAGGTTCATATAAATATAACAATACAAATGTGTGTGTAGGGGATATCTTATCCCACTGGCCATCTGCTCGTGATATCGAAAGCACACTGTAGCAAAGGGCTGCTAACTCTCAAAATGGTGTTGTGAAGCCTTGTCCCTTCCCTACAGACACTAAATGAACATTTGATCTGGTATCATGGCACTTATGATTGAAAAGACATCATGGCAAGAGATATCTTGTTATTCTGCCTATAAAATATGGGAACAGAATCATCTAAGCTCATGTAATATATGTGGCCTTACAAATGTGGCCTTGATAATAAAGCATATGGAAAAACTTCTTTGAGGCCATCATGTGCTTCAAAATGTTTCTGGACAAAATTATTTATTTTATGAAATGACATAAAATAAGGAAAATGTACAATTTGTCCTGAGCCTTCCTTCAGCCAGGAACAATACTAAAAATGTTTTTGTAACATATCTTTAAGAACCGTATGACTGTCAAGGAACAAAACCAAATAGGAATGCACAGAATTCTATTTGTCTCTGTGCCTGGTTTAGTTCTTTTCCCATTGTCAGATACTGATATTCTGTTAAAAGCGCTGAGTTTTTCACCCAGAGCATGTCTGTCGAGTTCCAGAGATGATTTGTTTTAGGTTTTAAAGCAGTGCTTGTCTCACCGTCAGCTGTATTTCCTGAACAATGGCCCTCCAGGTTTCACCAGTCCTGAAATCTAGCTCCATCAGTAGTGGAGAATAACTCACTGTGTGCAAAAGAAAACACTTCATACTGTCTATGACAAGCCCACACTTGTCATCTCACAAATCTCACAAACTGCAAATTTAAAAATTTTATTTTTGTTAGGAAAAGAAAAATGCTTGTTCAAAGTTTGTTCCCACTAAGAAAAAAGAAATACATTTGTATGTGTCCATCCACAAATGTTATTGTATTTATTATGATTTCAATGTTAATCCTCTCTCTGCTGTTTTACCGGCTCATGGTGTGCCTGAGGCAACTGACTTGTAATTGCCATTGAAAACAAATGTCTCTGGAGACACTTGATATTATTAGATTACATGTACAGGGTTATTTGTGGTCAGTTTAATAATGGTGCAGCCTAGTTAAAAGCCTGTAGAAAAAGTGTTCCCATATACAGTAGCTCATTCACAGCCTGTGTTGGGTTGCCAGGACATTATAGTAAATTAAAACAAAGGACTTTCCAATAGCATGAGGACATAATTCAGGTTTTCCTATCTATACATAAATGACAAAAGATTTATGTACAGACATTACGAGTAAATGAGCATTTTATTCAATCACAGAGTCTCCCAAATACTTTCCAACTTGTCTCAATGACTATGCATGTGGTTTAGAATGGGATTGTAACCTAAACTGTTTTTATTAATTCAACAGGAGTTTTGTACCACTTGGAGGCAATTATCCACCTTTCCCAGCTCATGTAGTTCAAGACTACTTTAGCCATGATTTGACAGTACTCGGATACTCTGTGATAGAGTTTGCCATGTTTCAAACTTTACCCCAAGTTCCTGAGTTCTTGCTGTGTTTGCTTCCTGGTTTCTCAACCCTGCTGATGTGTCACTGCTGGAGATAAGTAAGTAATTCATTGGATCAATTAGCTACTGTCAATAATTTAATGAATCTGCTTTTTGTAAAACAATATACCAATGTAAAGAAATGCAGGTATACCTTAAAAATTGTGTAAAAACAGTATGGTAGAGTAGACAATCCCATTCTTGATTTTAAATAATTATATATGTTGTATAAATAATGTATACAACATACTTATTTTTAAATCTGTGTGTGTGTGTGTGTGGGGGGGGGGTTGTCGCGAAATATTTTTAACACCAAAAAAGGATTGCACTCTCAAAGGTTAAGAACCCCTTCTCTAAAGTATTAGTTGCTTATACTTCCCCTTTTTTCCCCAGGTGAGCAATGTTTTAATTTTCTAAAACAAACATTTCCCACCAGAAGATTACAAACCTCAAGGAAACTTAAATTAAACCCCCCAACCCGCTCTTACTGGCACAAGATAAGTTATTCATAAACATACAGGTAAGAGTAGGTTTATTTTGAGTATTTGTCTACGAATCACCTTCAGCTGAGGAAAAAAAAATTCTGGCAATTCCCTTCCTTAAACAGATGTGTCTGACTCTTCATGTTTCTGTAAATCCAATTTCCAAAAAATATATAATATACAATACATAGGTATGTAGGAAATGAGGAATGAACATTGATGGAAAACATCTCACAAGAGTTATGGCTGCTGGTGCATGTCTGTTGTATTACTGAAGGCAGCAGCAGACCTGGCTAATATACATTATCATTTCAAATAGCCTCAAGAATTTACAGGAAAACATTGGCAGGTGAAATAAAGAAACCTAAATTAAACATGACTCAAGATGCCATTGAACAAAAAAGTAATTGAGAAAAGACCTCAGTGTGGTTCACAGTCATCTCCAAATGTCCATCTATGAACATTTTACAAAATCACAGCCATAATACAGCTAATAAGTCATAATACAGCTGTAATCACCACTGGCTTGATGTTTCTAATACAGACAATAATGACGTATATATTTATGTATAAACCTGAAGATGCTGTGTATGAACCATAAAAAATGAAAATGAAGTGAAACAACAAAAGAAAAAAAAATATTATGAAAAAAATACTAAAGGTAGTATGCCAATACTGCTTAAAGAGTGTATTTGGATAACAGTTGCTAATATAGCAAACCCTTGTCTCTCCCTGCTCCTGATATGATTAATGTTCCCATAGCTTAACAGTGAGGTTTAATCTAGCCATATGTCAATAAATTCAGTGCTTAATTTTCCTTATTGCGTACTGATGCATTCTTGAAAGTGGAGTTGCTCTTATAAATTACCATCTATATTAATAGCTGTGTAAATAAATAAATTCCCACCACCAAGTACATTGTATCTCTGAAATGATGAAATTGACTGTGCACCCTCAGCAATCATAAGCAGTTAATTAAAGATCCTTCCAGGAACATTTATATTTCAATGTTTTCTCATTATTAAAGGTGGTAATACAATTTCATAGAACCAGAGCTAAAATCTGTAGAAAACAGATCTGCAAAATCTGTAGACATGCTAAGAAATAATGCTCACACAAGGAAAGACAATAATAATTAAACCAATATCAAAGACACTTTTATTTTGTCCTGCTTACCTACAGGTGTAACTGTTGTATAGAGCCTGTAGGTAATTTTTTACAGTTTTCAAATGCTTTGATTTGTATTTATTATTAATTTGATGGTAAAACATTTACCAAACAGAAAGACTATGGCTACAAGTGCTAGTGGTTTATAATTATTCAGATCTAAATCATTTGTTAATTATGTAAATTAATTATATCCAAACTGAAAGAGATGAACAGAACAATGTTTGTAACACATTGATCAACATCATTTTGTTTCTTTGTTTAAAGAGATGCCTTCATTCCGGTACAATGGATTATCAGACAATTTCAAGGAAATTATCCTGTTTCTGGAAGTAATCCGTGTTTTAAGAATGTGGCACTTTCATTTAAAGTCTGAATCTCTGCATGATTTTATTACACTAAACATTACCAAAGGGTCCAAATAACATAATCTTTGCCAACTTTGAAATTAAATTGGAATATCTGTTCTACTTATATCCCTTATTTGAGATGATCTGAACCATTTGCTTCCCTGTAGAAAAAACACTTCAAGTCAATAAAATAAAATCCATAGTTTTTTGATGCTATCAGAAACATTATGACCAGTAAGCACAGTAAGATGTAAGCACAGCAGGGAGCCTGAATATTTCTTTTATCATAAAAGTAACACAAACAGTCAGAGACTAAGAAACCATATGAACAATTCAAGATGTGCATGGGCTACTAAGAGCCATCTACTGTACTAACTTACTTAATGCTCTGTAAAACCTTAACATACTGGAACTGCTCGTATCAAACGCTTGTGAAATGCACTAATAACTAAAGATGCCTGGTTTACTTATTCTTCCAGCACTAATGCATATACTGTACAGAAAGAGACAAATATCAGAAAAACAGAAAAATGTATAAATAAAAGATATAGGTTTTTCATAATGGTGAAAAAATGTTGAGGGTCATTTTCAATTAACTGGAGATGGTCTCCAGTTAATTGAAAATGACCCTCAACAGCACCGGAATGTGAGAGGAGAACTAATGCATTCTGGTAGAAAACATTTAGGCTTTTGTGAGCAAATGCATAGGAAACAGTTTTTTTTAACATTGATTCTATAATCAATGAATGCTTTTTTATTAATCTTTTTTTTTAAATGCATTACATGTTTTACACCTGAAGTATACAAAACATTGTAACGTCTCCTTAACCCAAAACACCCACCAGCTTTAGCTTTGCTTTAACAAAAAAAATGTTTCAAATGAAACACAGGGTGTTATTCTATTACAATCACCATCAGAAGAATTAACTATATTAGGGAAGGGTGTTTGAAAAATCTTCTGGTTTTAGTTACACCTTTATATTGACCTAACATGACCTTTCCATCTGGTAAGAAGGTGATTGATTGCCTGAATGAAATGATAAAGTCAAACCACCAGCTGAGTTGAATTTTGTGATGTGATTTAATCTCTGGCAAGACTCAGATGGTGGGGGTTTGAAGCATGGGGGGTAACATACAGGTGAAATGAAAAACAATTTTCCCAGAGTATCTTGGCCGGGTCTTGAACCCAGGGGTCTGAGCTGAAAACAACTGAAAAGACCCCCTTTGAGATTTATTCTCCACCACCATCTGCTTAAAAATTAAAGAGGGCCTTATCACTAAAGTGGGAGCTACACTCTGTCCTGAAGTAGTCTATAAATGGTTCATGAATTCGATGAACTGTCAGTTCCCATTTTCCTGTAAGCAATATATCAGGGCTCTTCAGCTCACAGCCCTTCCAGTCCACTTCATTGCAGAGCACTGGTGCAACCAGGTCCTCAGTTCTTTAATTGAGAATTAGCAAAATCAATACAACAATTGAAGTGCCAACTGATCTGAAGAACTGCAACTAGCGTGGAAGGGTCAGTGTTTGAGGACTTCTGTATTACAGCCTGAAAACAGGCTCATGGTAGCAGATTTTGCACAGTTCTCTTCAATTGTTTGTGTTAGAAAAAACAAATGGTACTGTCACTCTTAATTTCACGTTCCCCATCCGCATGACTTGTAGGACATGTGGAATGAGTTGTAATGCAAAGAACAGAGAGCCTTAGAGCCCCTCATGTCCAGGCATGCATACATCTTCTGTATCACAGATTACAGTATTACAGTATTGCTAGTGTGTGAGTGATAAAATGTCCACCAAAGTCTCCCTTAATATATCTCTATGTTAAACAATCAAGCCTCATCTTTGGTTTAATTCAGGTGAAGTAGGACTATTGCTGCATGCATGAGCACAGCAATTCACCAGACGTAGTGGGAAATGTACATCAATTCCATGAAACTAAGAACAGAAACATATTTTTATAGGTTAACAGGATGTTTAGAATATCTTGGGAGATGCCATAGATAGATAACTGACAATACAATGGAAATGTAAATTCTAAACCATTACTTGCCATTACTAAGCCAAACATTACTTATGTTGCATATACTGTATATTGCTTCAGTAAAGGCTATATAGCATCAGAATTGCCACTTGGTACAAGGGGAACTTCATTGATTTGCTTTTATCATTGTAACCTTGGTGCCATGGTTTTTTTTGCCTAATGTCAGTCACAAATGACTGCGGCACGCTCCAAAGCACAGGCATTTCTGGTGATCATAAAATACACCATTATTCATAGAAGCTGTGTTTTGATGGTTTTGTTTGTTTTTCCAGGGCAGATGTAAAAACATATTGCACAAGAAAGCAAATGAGTGCAAATGCAGGGCCACAAAATGTCAACAAAAATAAGAGACTGGAAAGAAGACCCAAAATAGAGTGGAAAAACCAATCTTTCCAAATTAAAGTGAAATTCAGCCTTTACTGACATGAGAAGGTTTAGTAGAGAAGCACATCTGCCTGTCTGGGATGTGTGGTATCAGATGGATTGACGATTAATAATTAGAACTGACTAATGATAACAGTCAGTTATACAGAATTGTCATAGTCTCCAGGTTAGACTGATGAAAACAAATTTTTAAATGCATTTTAATTACTATGTGTCCTAGTAGCATCATGTGTTTAGTATAATTTAAAAGTCTTAAAAAGTCATTATAATATTTTTTTCAGATGACATGGAGTGGTTTCACTCAGCCTTTTGTATGTCTGCTTTTGGCTATCTTTTTGTCAATTTTTTTTCCTACTACTTTTTTGGGGCATTTTTCATTTTATATCCACCCAATTCTGAATCATTATTATGCCGGTGTCAATAACATGACTCAACATGACTTCTAGTCGGAAAGCATGTCAAATTTAATGACTGTGGTTGCTGAATATCGTTGCCTTTTCTGTCTTAGAGGGTGTCAAATTATTCGACTAGGAATTGCAGGGGGTTACTAATTACACGATTCCTTCATGACTTTTCATCATGGTTCCAAATCTTGTATTGCGCCACAAAAGTACCGTGAGATCATCTCATTTTGGCAGCCAATCAACGTGGAGCACACCGGAATATGAAAAAGAGCACCACAGGAAAGTAAACAAACAACATGGAGAACAAGCAGATAGTTGTTGCCTTCGCTGTAGCCTGTGCTCTCCTTTGTCACGAGGAAAAAAAAGAAGAGGATACGCCCAAAAACTTGGAGTAGACCACATTTGTTTTGTCATGAACAATATGATTTGACTGCCATTGTTCTTCACTGTTTTTGGGCATTGTATGCATTGCACTTCCAGTTGAGCACTCATTGGCTGTTGACTGTCGCAGATAACAGAGTCCACCCCTACAACTTGTGACACTAAGATATATCTTTGGCTGTGTGAAGAGCAGTACAATGAAAAATAATGTCAGGATAACAGAGTCTGATCAATTGGAAAAAACAAACAGATTTCACTACGACAATGTACTCAGCTCTGTAACAATCTAATGCAACACTGGACCACCAAGGATCACACAAAAAACAAAGAACATCAAATATTGATGATTTTCTTTTCTTCTCAAAGAAAGCACTTATGCAAGTAAAAAAAATGAAATGATGATAGCATATTTCTGCATTTCTGAATTACAGTGTTTCATCCAAATTCTTTCCAGGTTATCATCTACATTTCCTTCAAAATGAAACAGATCAATCTTTCAACAATGTTTCGCAATTGAAAATTAAAAAACTATATATCAACTTTTGGCTATGCTTACGTCACTATATGGCATTTGCTGCGTCATTCAGCCAAAAGTGTCTTTATTTTCTCTGAGGGCACATTGTGGGCAAGCTTCCTACTCTATAGTGAACAAGTTAGACAATTTGCCCAAAATTTGCCTGCAGGGAAACCTGAGATCAGCGCATTTCCTAACAATGTGAAAATGAGGCATTTTAGCAAAATAAAATTATCTATTTATAGGGATGAAGCTGAAACTGTTCGGTAATGTGTTTTTACATCTGTAAAAAAGCATCAGCTCACACAAGTCAGATGAAAGGAAGCAGGTCCTGGATAACGTAACTTTGATATGAGAATTCTTTCTTCATTTTTGGGAAATTGAGACAGTCAATGTGACAAGAATGCAAAATAGTTTTACAGCCAAGGGGGTAAATTTGGAATGCAAAAAATCCTTTTTTAATAGCTCCTAATTTCCATCTGCTTCTGGGAGTATGTGAAACAGCCATACTTTACATCACCCAACCTTTCTCGCAAAGCACTTCACAAGTAAAGACTATAAAAGATTTCAATTTTAAACCGTAAATAACCACAGTCTGGGCAGCAT
Organism: Atractosteus spatula; assembly: GCF_055471065.1. NCBI lineage: Eukaryota > Metazoa > Chordata > Actinopteri > Semionotiformes > Lepisosteidae > Atractosteus > Atractosteus spatula. The sequence goes on from NC_142723.1 coordinate 11,000,200, forward strand.
GTCAAGATGCATATAGAACAGTGGTTTTTGCAAGTGTATGGGACTTACAGTAGAAAGTCATTATTTTCCATGTCTATAAAATTGTTGGATTACTTTAACATTATTAACCTTCAGCTGCACTGTTGATGGATCTGCTGTGGACAGACATTTTTTTCTCTTCTAAACACTTCAGCCTTTCTGATGATTTTCTGTATGAAGGCCTTGGCATTTATTAAAGTTGCCAACCTTTATTGTCATCACCTTTCCACCATTTTACCAATGTGTTTTGAAACATTCAGTTTCATAAATAAGACTTAATATGGACAATGACACCAAACTACATCTATTTTGAACTATGCAAAGGATCAAAAGACAGCAACCCACTTCTCTTTTCCTCAGATAAAACAAGGTCAGCAAGCATAAGCACAATTCAGTTCTGCCTTCTTTGTTTTGTCTCACGATATTTTGTACATAATGTTTAAGGTAAGGTGAGCAACACATTCTAAGATTGTTTTAGGAAGAGTAAGAATGATAGAATTCCTTTTTTAACAATCTACAGAAGACTCTGTTGCACTTTGCATTTGTTTTGTTAAAAGGCATCGTGGGAGATGGCAGTAGTGTTCAGGAGTAAAACAAGCCAAAGAAGGAGAGCTGAGCAGACCTGGCTCATGACCTACAACCTTTGAAAAGAGCTCCACACTTGAAGCAAATTCCTTAACCCTTTCCCGTGCAATGGAGCCTTATCCCAGTGATCTAAAGACTTGCCTATACATCAGACACATTGGGGATGGAGACCACACCTTTCCATAACACTAAAGAGAACAAGATCTATGGCTTAGAATGTATTATTCAAATACACTCATCAGAAGGCTTCAAGGTGATTACTTTCTGTGCCAATACATGTGAATTGCAAATGAAGGCATAGCAGAATGGATATCTAATAAGCCACTACTCCATTGTAAAGCATTAGATCTTTTAACAAGCTTATCAAAAGGTTTTGCTGTCCTCTGTCTACTGTTATTGTTTCAGTACTATGACTTTATCAAATTCCCTTCAGTATCACTGAGAACATCAGAAACAGATTTCAATCTCAGTTCCTGGCAGGCACAAATACTCCACATTTTGGAGTTTAATAAGGAGCTATAAGACTTTTGTAAAATTAATACAGTTAAGTCCATTTAGTCCTGGTTATAATCAAAACCCACACACCCAGAATGATAAATAAATTTACCAGTACTTGATAATGGCTCTGTGACACAGAGAAATATTCCTAATGGTAACCCACTATTAATTTCTAGCTTTGACTTACTGTATATGGTGGATGATGCAATGGTTTAGTTTATTGCAAACCTTAGATAAGCAACAGTAGAAGAGTGAGTACTATATTAGACTCCTCTTTCAGGAAACCTACCTGTATGACCACAAGTGTCTAGGGGTAAAGGGGTGAAACATTTAGGATAATTCTTGGATGCAGGTGGGTTCTGGTGAGGGAGTTAGGAAGCATGATAACAAGGGTCTGTGCAAAAGTGATGATTTTAAGGTGAATAAGTGACTGGTACGAAATAGGACACAATAACACACAGGGTAAGGGAACTAGAGTGGTGCCAAAGAAAAGAAAATAACAAACAAAATGGCACAAAAGAACACAAAAGTTGAACATCTAACACATTAGGGCAAGGTAAAGGCAAAACAAGGATAAACACACAAACAAACGAAAGAACAAGGAGACGAACAGAAACCAACAAAAGCCGAAGCTATACGAAAATACACACACACAAAGCAAAACAAAAAACTGCCGAAGTCAAACAAAAGCCTCTTCCTTCTGAAAAACCTCCATGTTATATACTAAATAAGATGAGCTCTGATTGGTCGAGAAACTGATTAAAGATGATGTCACAGAAACAATGATATAATGATGGGCCAATGGGGGAGGGAGAACAATCAAGATCAGGAAGTGTGGAACAGCAACAAAACACACATGGACTACACACTGAGACGTAACACTACCCATTTTCAGAAAATGAAAAAAAATAAATGTTTGTTAGAAAACTTTGTGGGATTTACAATCCCAGGAATAGGAATTGAGTTTCACTACCTGAGACAATGAGCCGTAAAATATTCTAGTTGACAAAGCACGCATCTGCAGCCAGTCTTTACTGAGACAATTAAGTGGAACATCTTGCAAATCACTTGCAAAGAGCCTAGACAAAACTTATCTACCACTTCACAATTCTCAGCAAAGCTGGATAAGTATACAGTCAATTCCACTATGAAATCTTACAGAAGAGAAAAACATTTTTATTTGCTGTTTTCCCTGTGAATGGTTAAAGCCATTGATCAAAATGGACCTACTGCAAATAAAATTGTGATCCCTTTAGAGATCACAAGGGGATGAAGAATATTTTTAAATAACTGTATATCTACTATACAGTATGTATATTTTTTTTCAGTTTGTGCTCCCAGTGGGCATTTGCAGTTTTATACTAAATTTAATTTCTTTGTAAACTTTAGGGAGCGAGGTTCCAAAAAATTGAAACAGTAGAGAGTGGAGTTACTTATAATTCATGTTGTGCTACAGAGACATTGGAATTGTCTGTGGACAATACAGCTATGCGAATAAGTCAGCGTTTGTCTCCAGCTCCCCGAGTTTTTGATGTGCATATATCAAGTGCATTTATGCACATCTATAAAAAACATGTAGACTGACACATCTGGTTATAAATATTAGGTAGAGGCACTGCAGTGACACCACATATTAGGCAGCTCAACAGCCATGTCTGGTGGTGATTAAACCATGAGAGGATGCAAGCACAGCAAGCTGAACTGTAACAAGATACCAAATTATTTTTCTACACACACAACTTCACATCCATGACTGCTCAATCATTCTTCACCCTAACAAACAAGCTGGTTGCTTTTACCTAGAGACACGAAAATTAAAATTGGCTGAAGGTGTAAAATACTTCTGAGAGATTTTACATAAATTGGGTATGTGGTTAAGTGAACAGAAGATCTTTCCCTGCAGTTCACAGGCAAAATTAATACATGTATTCATAAATACAATTAGCAAACCAGGCCCTGGAAGATAGAATTTTTACAATTTATTTCTCACCTTACAAATATTGATATTTTATTTATAGTTTAATTTTAGGGAAGTAGTGCATTTGAAGGAATATTAATATATTAAGCAAAACATGATATGCAGTATCCCATGACAAAGGAGAGAAATAAACCCATACTCTAAACCATGTAGAAATGGAAACAGCTACTGATGGATGTCATACCTTTTAGGCACCTGAAAACAATAACAAGACACTCCATAAAGGAATACATTCAAAATATCTCACAGTGGAAGGTTACTGGCTAATGCTTGGAACCATTCAATCTTGTTTTTGTTTCTTTTTTTAAGGAAATGACACTGTGTTCAATGTCTCAAAATACCACCTTCATTACCCTGTCTTATTTTCTTCAAATTATTGTGACTAATTTTTGAAGCCAGCAAAAGGCTCTAAGCAGAACAAAGACTATCCTTTGAAACAGCACTAACAAGTTAAAATGCATCAGCTTCAAAGGCAACACTGAGTCAACTCACTGCATCTTTTTAACAGTTCTACTGCTGCAGTGACAGGAGCCTGTGACAGTGGTTTCATGTGCAGGATGAATGACATGCATTTCTTCTATCTGGAAACTGGTACAGCAAAGCACATAATGTTTATACATCAGGCCTAAAGTACCAAAAATAGGCTTGGTATCACATCAAGAAATGAGATTAAGGAAAGAAAACTGCTAAATGAATTTAGTAAACAGGTATTAAACAATATGGTATCTAATAGGTACACACGTAACAGTGGTTTGTAATATGTAACTGTGAAAAATGTAATGAATATTTTTAGATTAGAGTCAGAGCTGTCCTTTCATGAAAAAAAGGTTCAGACTATATTTGCCATTCTCAAAACTGGTTCAATGTATTTTATTCTTAATTGCAAAACAACAGAATATCCTTTGTTATATATTTTGAGTCTCATCGTTTCTTTCATGTTGGGCGGCAATCGTGTGACCTAAGAAAATACAGTAAATGGGAGGAGACCAAGGCTGCTCATTTCTAGTTGTTCAGCAATCCATCCATTCGGTTCTTAAAGGATTTCACAGAGTCGACTTCAACCATGTGACAAGGGTGCTGGTTTCAGACTCCCACTATGCTTTGATGTGTCTCCTTCTTTCTGGCTGTCACGGAAGCCAGGGGCTAGCCATAGAGAGAGACTGGCGAGACGGAAGGACCCTATGCGGAATGGAACAAACGAGAGGGTTTGGTCCGGGCTGAAGGTATCGGGTGGAGTCGGAGTGAGACATAAGCCCTCAGGTAGCAGACTTGGGGCAACCTGTTGAGGCGAGCCTCTCAACAACCGATCCCAATGCCGAGCGAGGATGATAGGGATACCCGGAAATATAAAGCCCCAGACAATAAGACAAACCGGAAGAACAAGTAAAGCACAGGGAAACTAGGAACAGGACAGAGCAGGAGCACCCTCTGGATGTGGAGAGCATGACAGTGTCTAAACCTTGCCTGGATTCTTGTACTGCTGCAGATCTTGAAGAAGTCCCCAGTTCTCTCTAGGTGCTGTAAATTGCATTTGGTCCTACATACCTAATTATAACTTGTCGTTTAGTAGAAAGATTCATGATATCCCATAGGACATGGCATTTCAAAATTCATCATAAATTCCTTATAGGTAATTTCACTTTTTTTTTCCGGAGAAGCGAAGTGATACACATTCTATGAGATATTTATATTGAGGATGCTCTTTGTCCATTTTAGAACATGCATTCTCAATACAATTTCAAGAAATGGGGTAGATTGAACTGCCAGTGATTGTAATATATTATTTATTATTTTCATCATCATCATGTTTTTAGGGTGTCCTCTTTCTCTTCTCAAGTTTCAATCTATCTTTTGTATTCTGTTCCTTATGTAGTTGATAGTTCTTCAAGCCAAAGGTTCAATCCAATGTATACCTTATCATCGAACCTGCTAATCTGTTGGACATTTCAAAGAGCACTCAATAACAACTGCATAACTAAAATATTCATTATTAATTTGGATTGAGCAAAAAACAGATAGTTTTTAAAACAAAAAGGACAGTAACATGGAAACAGGAGTTTTTAAAAATATACAGTAAATGGACATACAAAGTAAAAGCTATTGGTTTAGCAAAAAGAATGCAAAGTATGTGTGTCCTTAGAGATGGTAGATAACTATAAAACAATGCTGTATATACATAACATCTTTTCCTAATATGTCTTATCAACCTGGCAGACAGAGTAGAAGATTTTCTTTCAGAACTTTCATCTCTTCTACGTGGTAACCTAGGTAACAATGCAGGAGATTGACATCAGAGCAGATGCTGCATAGAAAATAGCAAAGAAACAGCAAGAAATTGGTGCAACTCAATAAAGGAGGCTCACATCCCACATGTAATTGCAGAACCATAAAAAGAGGTCCACTGTTTATTTTGGTATATCAATCATTCATTCTCAATCAAATTGTTTTTCTGTGGCACCTCGTGCATGTGTGATAGTGAAATTATCTACTCTAGGTTTACAAAGCAAAACAACATCTCTGATTTACGGTAATTTCTAATGTGACTCCAACAGTCTATTCAGAAAATAATCTCTGTCTTTCTAAATATATTTTTCTAAAATTTAGTTTTTCTCAGAACTTGCGTCAGACAATGTTAACCTTCGTTTTTGCCGAGCCACAACACTTTGAATAACATTTTAGAGAAAATAAATTCATAACAAAATGGTGCATGCGTAAAAACAATTCTGTATCTGTTGACAGAGTACATTTGAAGGATTACCTTGATTGATTATATAATTCTTTGACTTGCAAAGGACTTCAGCCAGGAGATCTTTACAGATACACAGCTAACCTGAGAAATCTTGCATTTTTGGAAGAACAATACTCAGATTGTGAGTTTGTAAAACTGATAAATAAGATACAGAATAACTATGAAACTGAAACAAAGTGATGTTGCCAAAGTCAGTGATGTACAACACTAACTAATAAATACCGGTTAAAAACACAGCATCTTTCTTGACAAACAGTTATTATGGACTTATGCAGCAGAACACATCACTCAGTTTTTGCAGACAATGTTTACTTTATTAAAATACAATCACCAAAGCTCAAAATGGCCTCAATGTTCTGTGTTTCCTCATTAGTGCAGAAATGCAAACCACAGGCCAATTAATGCACTGTAAGTCTACTTATCTGTTGTCAGTTGTGCTGAGCCAATGCCTGGCACTAAATACACACATTGATTTTGCCATTAAATAAAGAAAACTCCAAAACAGAACTCATTACAATATTGAACTAACTGGTCACAGCAGAGCTAGAACTATATTTAAGTAGCTGTGCCTTTTTAATTGGATAAACAAGCAGTCTCTTGACATTGCTACAACATAGGGACATTGGCATTGCATTTGTCATCTCAGTACTAATTGCAGTGGGCATCTGAAATTATTGACTTACTGTGTTCTGGCACTATTCTGACACTCATCTCTACAACTGTAATTGATTTGTTGTTAGATTAAACAAAGCTTAAAAAGCAAGTATTTCAAAATATATTTTCAAATAACCTCCTGTTTGGTTCATTGCTATTTTATCTAAGTTACTAAATTCCCAAACAAAAAATGTATATTCACAAATGAATACAAATAATGATAATTATATTAAAACTGTCTCAACAAAGAAGTTCAAATTATTACATTTTTTGGTACCTCCACTCTAGATCTATAGGGTATGAAAAAAAGGGTAAAAAAGGTTACCAGGCCTCGGGTTATCTTCAATCTAATATTCATTTATGTTGCATTTAAAATATGATGTGCTTGAATCTAGAACTTCTAGTACAAGAACGATACTGATGTAATTCTGATGTAAAACTGATGTATAGTCATATCTCTTAAGCATATCTGACAGATTAGTGACTATTTAGTTATGGTTTTTCTAGTGAAAATGTTAGTTTAACCATTGCTAAAAATGTTGATTAGAGGATTTGAAGTGCAGCCAATGGGTTATTCCTTTAGAACACTGACATTTGGGCAGGAGATACTTGAAAAATATTGAAAATTGGGAAAAAACAATTTTCCCAGTGGAAAGAAAATCTTCACTACTGATTTTGGACATCGTCATTATTGTCGGGGTTTCAATTTTGATTTTAAATGGACAGCAAATGCAATGAGCCACAAAGCTAGAGTGGTTTATTTTTTTAAATTTAAAAAAATATCTAATCTAAATTCCCTTACGCCTGCATCAGTGTTTGCACTACTTTTTCTGTACCATTTCCAGTTTTAACAAGTTTGGTAACTACACTGGAATCTCAAACATTAATATACTGTAGATCGGGAGCAACAGACTATTTATTAAACATGAGTAGGCATGTGTAACAGGGCTCATTTGATAGAATAAACGTGTTACAGTGTTGTAAACCTCTGTATCTTGACAAAAACTCAATGACTGGTCTTTTAGCTCAGCAGATTTGTTCAATTGCCTTTGCAAGCATGCAGCTTTGGAGGCAGGGAGATGTCTGAGAGATGGTGGATCGAATGCTGACTGTGGATAATTTAGAGGAAGAGTGTGTAGGACACCTCATGGCAATATAAGGCTCTTACAGTGACATAATCCCTTTGTTCTCCAAATGGAGTTCTGAATGAATTCTCTTGTGTTAAAAAGCCACCCTTTTGCCATAGCAATTAAATAGCCCCATTAGAGGGCACTGCATAGCTTGGTGCCAGAAGCACACCTCAAAGATGATGAGTCCCAGCACAGCCACATGTGCAAGTTCCTAAAATGTGCAAACAGATGATTCAGTCAGTCTTAGTTGGAACACAATACAAAAAAAAGGAATATGACACAAAAAGTCTTGAGCCAAACTGTTCTTCTCAGCAATCACTGCTCATTAATGAGCAAAATGACACTAACGTCAGTTTAATTTATCAATTCCCGAGCATCCAGGGAATGCACAGAAAGAAGAGCAATGTGTTTTATTTCTTTTTTCCTTTGGAGGAGATGGGGAGGTAGGGAGTTAGATGTTTATTTAATAACAATACACCTGTCTTTAAAACTATATGACAGCTCATTAATCTGCATTAGACAGCAATCTAGTCCACTTAGTGTTCAGAATTTTACTTCAGCTCAGAACAGCTATTTTTCAGGAGAAAAAAAGCAACAGAAACTAAATACTTCCATTTAACACAGTAATTGTCTATAAAAAGATTGTCTTAGTTACCATATGTTTGTGATACGATTGTTTTCTGATTACTTTACTGTAGGGAGCAAATGCAATGGTATACTGTATGTAAGAAAATGGTGAAAGCTTTGAGCCACAATACAATATTTACAGTTTTAAAAGACTTAATCCTAAAAAGTTCATGAGACACAGTTTGCAAAATGTGCTTCACCCAGGGAACCATCATCAGAAACTACAGGTTGTAGTATGGAAATATTAAAGTAGTTATGCAGTAGGCTGTATGGTAATGAGATTTTAATGGATCCTTTTGAAGTCCCAATGGCTACCTGTACTCATCAAATGAGAAATGTAAGTACTAATTATTTTTTTTGAAAAATCTGAATAAATACAAAACAGGCTCCCCACAAAAAAATAAAAACATAAGTCATAAATCATTAGTATAACAATCAAAATAATGCAATTTTGCTGCTATGCTGTTGTTGGTTCAGAGGCAAATGAGAGCCTAATTTTTTTCTCCTTTAAATATTACTATTTTTCAGTATTTGCTGAAATATGAAAGAAGCAGTCTGAATGTGGTGTAGTCCTCATAAGATACAGAGACTGCAGTAGTGAAGTAATAAAATAAATACAAGAGGTCTGTCAGAAGCATGGAGACATATTGTGGTGAAAATGCCACAGTAGGATATTATGTCATTTCTCTTGGTGATCATAAACTAAGATAAGTTAACTCAGGAGGACTAGAGGAATCATTGAATTATTTTTTGTCTTTGATATTCTTATGCTTCTCTTGTACAAACTATTTGAATTGGCCAATATAGCCAACATGCACTCTTTTATGTTTGATAAGAATCTTCTTATTCATTTTCTCTTGTTCCTTTCATCCTTGGCCCACAGTAGAAGGATATTACCAACAGTGTATTGATTTTACAACAGGAAAGGAGGAGGGCTTATTCTCTTCAGCACCCAAATTAAATTGTTTTGGCCTTCTGGATTATTTTTTAGAAAGGAGCTACTTTAAAATGAAGCCTGTGCTTAACTGAAAAGGCTAATTTACTGATTTGCGGGTAAACAACATGGAACGATTGTGAATGAGAATAACATAAAAAAAGCTTAACAAATCTTAATGCCAAATGAAGTATGACATCATTAATTAATCATTATTCATACTGGTTGGAATAACAGAATGATACTATTTAAGTGGTGTGGAATAGTGGTTAGGGCTCCAGAAGAGGGAGTTGCAAATCCTAGATAGGACACTGATGCTGTACCCTTGAGCAAAGTTAAAGGGTAAACTCACACCAGATCTCCAGCAACCCATTGAGCCAGATCTCATCATGGTTTCTGTAATGTTAAGCATTATAGAGAGCATGTGACTCCTCCTCTGGATGGGACACCAGTCCTTTGCAGAGAATACCTGGGTTTTTTGGGTTGTGGGAAAGTGGAACAAGCTATCCAGTTTTATTTTAAAAAATGGCTCGGGTTAGATCCTTGGAGCAATTAACTACTAATTACCAAAGGGGCTACAGTATATGAGTCAAATGGACTCGTTTGTAAACACACTGATACAGAGACTTAAAAAAACGGTTATATATGAATGAGAATGAAATGTGGATTTTTATTTGGTTGATGGAAACAACATTTGGGGGTGTACACCACTTTGTGTCCATATAACAAACAGAAGAAGCTATAGCTGAGAGCACAAAGTAGCACAGGTACTATTTTTTTCAGTGGGAAATATTTTTGCTGAAAGCACACAGTTATTTTCTCTCCCGTTTCTACGGGACAATTAATTAAATTTTACGTTTCTTTTTGGATCTGGTCCTTTGTTTCATTTTTCCCATCTACAAAGGTTACCACACATCAGTCCCTCGTTGACATCACAACATTCAGTCTTTTAACATGACATGGTGTCAGAAGTTCTGAAACCGTGCGTGACCTTCTACTTAGAAAGTAAAAAAAAATCTATGGCAAAATTTTACCCACCTCTGAAGTTTTCTTTTGACAAACCAACAGAATGGTTGAATTGAAGCAGCGTTTTGTGAAATTCAGGACTACTACCTAACTCAACAAGGATGAGGATCTAAGTGAAGGAGTGAAGCAAAGAATATTTTCAGACCTTTCATATTCACTGAGGAGAGTGGGAAAGGGGACTACTGTAGGGGAATACTGAAATTTGACAAGTACTTTTGTCCAAAATAAAATACAATCCATGAAATCACCTGCTTTCATTAGAGTGCAATGGCCTGGCGAGAAGGTAGTTTTATTAGAGCCCTTTATGAATTGTTGGAGCACTGTGACTTTGGGGATGAGAATATCCATGATCGCATTGTAGCGGGAATTTTGGATAAAGAGCTTTCTTGCAGATTACAATTAATGGCAGGTATGATATTGACACAAATGTTACAGACTGTTTGGCAGTCAGAGGAGGTTGCATATTAAGTTAGTCTGCAAGATGAGGTTTTGGGTGCCATGCATGAACTTGCACAGTGACATGAAAGAACAGTAAAATGGCCTACAAGGCGAAAGGATAACAAAATTACGACAGGAACCGAATGAAACTAAAGGAAATGTGGCAAATGTAGAAAAATACAACACAGAAAGGAGGAAAGGCTCTCGGCAATAAGGTGTACCTGCAACAAGTGTCATGAAATTGGGCATTGGGCTAGAGTGTGTCACAGCTAAACAGTGAGTGAAGTCACAGATCATGTAGAATAGATTACAGACTTTCTGGGGTCAGTGTGCAATTCAAACTGGAGAGAAGAGAGATGGACAGTGCAGCTTCTCATTGGTGCCACTCCAGTAAGATTTAAGATTAACACAGGTGCTGATGCTAGCATAATGAATGAAGAGACTTTCAACAACCCATTCCAGAGAGAACTCGGCAGCAGTCTGGCATCTCACTGTGCAAGCCCTAAAGATTGCTTAAGGACGTTGCAGGGCAGCATGCAGTTCAAAGATAATCATTACTCCTTCCTAGGTTATGATATTCGGTGACACAGTGTAAACAACTTACTCAGCTCATCTGCAGCAGCTGAAATGGGCCTTGTGAAAAGGATAATAATAATAATAATGATGATACTTTATTAGCTCTATACAATTTCTTGCATTAGGAATTCATCTTTTCACATACCCCAGCTTGCTCTTCATGAGACACAGACACAGAGAGAAGCTTGGGGTCAGCTATTGTACAGCACCCCTGGAGCAGTTGGTGTTAAGGGCCTTGCTCAGGGGCCCAACAGAGTAGGACTCCTCTGCCAGCTGCTGGATTTGAACCAACAACCTTCCAGTTACAGGCACAGATCCTTAGGCACAGAGCCATTGCTCCGCTCCAAGGATTATAGACATCCACAATGGATCTGGAGTACATGGCACACTCAAAACAGGGCCATTGAAAATTAGTTTAAAAGAGTAGCCACAACTCTATGCAGTACACACAGTGCAAAGATTTCCTTACCCATGATGCAAAAGGTTAAGTAGGAACTCTGCAGAATGGAACTCAATGGCATTATTGGATAAGTACCACAGCCAATGGATTAGTTTGCATCTATAGTGCCCATTCTATAGAAAACTGGGAATGTGCAACTATGCATAGACTTTAAAAAATAAAAAGAAACTGTAAAAGAGGGAAAGATTAATTCTTCCCACCGCAGAGGAGATTATTCCAAAGCTGAGTGGAGCTATTATACTCTCTTCATTGGATGCTGCAAGTGGTTACTGGAAAATATCCCTGCAACCTGAGAGTGGTAAGCTGACCACATTTATTACTCCATTTTCCGAGTACTGTTTCCAGAGGTTGCCATTTGGAATAATAAGTGCCTCAGAAATCTTTCAAAGAAAAATGACTGAGACACTGCAAGGTGTGGATGGAGCTGCAGTGTTCATGTACGACATTCTGATGTACGGGAGAACCATGGAGGAGCACAAAATACGTCTGAAAAGGTTCCTGCAAAAGACTGACTCAACTGGCTTAAAGCTAAAGTAGGAAAAAGTGCTTTCTCCAACAGAGACAACTATGCTTCCTGGGGCACATGACTGACCAGTCATGGGTGAGACCAGATCCAGACAAAGTGGTCGTGATAAAGCAACTATTCCCCACCTGAGAACCTCCAAGAGCTGAAGAGAGTTTAAGGTATGGTGAATTATCAGGGAAGTATATCCCTAACCTCCCCACAGTGGGCCAACCACTGTCCCAGCTCTTGAAGGCATGGACATGGACATGGATACAGAAGGCAGCATTCAAGCACCTCAAAGAGCTGTTGATGGTGGCACCAGTTCTTGCCTATTATGATATCAACAGGGTCACAGTAGTTTCAGCAGACACCAGCAGCTATGGGACTGGGAGTGTTACTTCAACTCCATGGAGGAGAATGGAAACAGGTGGCATACTGCTCCAGGTGCCTCACAGAGGTAATAACCCAATATGCACAGATAGAAAAGGAATGTCTGACAATTAAGAAATTTGAGAAATACCTCTGTGGCCTGGAATGTTTCAAGCTGGTGACAGACCATAAACCATTAGTCTTATCAATGGCACAGACCTAGATAACTTCCCGCTGTGCTGCCAGAGATGTGGCTCATGAGATTTAAGCCATCAGCAGAGTATGAAACTGGAAAAACACTCTTAGCACACACATGTCACAGAGCCCTCAGAGTAGCACTGCCAAAGATGCCGACACACACAGATGTGGAGTGCTATGTTGCAATGGTCGTGTAGAGCATGCCTACAACTCCACAGAAGATGGGTGGTGGTATCAGAGCAGCCACAGCAGCAGATGACAAGCTACAGGCTGTGATTAAGTTAATCAGGTCTGGATGGCCAGAGCACATGAGTAAAACACCACTTGCAGTCAGAGAGCTTCCCGATGACAGCTGAGTTGGCAGAGAACAAACGCATAGTCACCAAGGGAAACAGAATAGTTGTACCACAAACCTTGAGCAGATATTTTAGAAAGGATTCATGATGGGCACCAAAACCTAAGTGCAGAGAAAGGGCCAATGCCTCAGTATGGTGGCTGGGGATCTTATCAGAGATCAAGTACAAGTGATGTCATGTCAGTCATGTTGTGAGTTAAAAAAGGCACAACAAAATGAGCCTTTAATCTTCACTCAACTCCCTGACAAACTCTGGAGGAGAATTGCACTGGATTTCTGTGGACATAATAAACAGAACTACCTAGTTAATTCAAATTATTACTCAGTGTTCATTAAGATATTACACCTACCCTCAACCTTAAGCACACAAGTTGCCTTTAAGCTGAAACCAACTTTTGCAGGGTTTGAAATTCCAGAAGAAGTTGCAAGCAAAAATGGACCCTAGTTCTACAGCACTGAATTTAAGTAACTGGTGAGACAGTGGGACTTCAAGCATATTACATCCAGCCCTCACAATCCTCAAGGTAATGGTCAAGAAAAGAGGGCAGTGTAGACAGCAAAGAGGATCCTTAAACAGGAAGACCCTCTACTTGCCTTCATGTGTTATAGGTCAACAACATGTCACACTACACCGAGCTGAGCTCCTCATGGGGAGAAATCACACGAAGAATGCAACAGAAAAAGAAAACAAGCCTATTACTATAACTGGCATCAGAGTGAGGAACCTGCCTAAGCTGTGTCTGGGAGACACTCACCTCCTCACTAAGCTGGACCATGGAAAGGTCTGGGCTACTCCAGCAGTGGTCATATGTGAAAGTGTTACACTGAAGTCTTACCTCATTGAAACACAGCAAGGAGCATCACTGTGATGCAAACAGTGACACCTTCAGGCAGTCTCTCCCTCTCAGATTCTCAAGGAACCATTAACTATTTCCTCCAAAAGCACGCAAAATAATGCACTCTGAGTCAGTAAACTGGTTGCAAGACTGAATCTGTAAATTTGGAAGGAAAAGGAGGGGTGGGGGGACTTAGCGAAGGAAATAAGTACTGCTTAAAAGTGACAGATTTGTACTGTATGTTACATTATATATGTTGTATAGATATGTTTGATTATTAAATTGAATCTTATTCAATCCTGGGAAAGGAAAAGCAATAGTGAAGTTACAATGAAAGTTAAAAAAGTGACTACAGTTACTACATATGAGATGTCATATAATGATACAACAGTATTATTGTTCTATGGGTGCACCATGGTTTACAGTAACAACCAACCAAATAGTAACCAAGGGTACCTAACAGTTATTATAGTAACAGATGCTTGAGGCCAACATTCTTTTATTCCCTTCGTATGGTTCAATAAAATTAACTTTAAGTTTTCTTGATCCCACCAGACATTCAGTTTTTTAACATTACAATACCCACTCATACAGCTGGGTAGCCTGGAGCAGTAGGGGTAAAGTACCTCACTCAATGGACTACAATACTGTCTGCAGGTGGTATTTGAACCTACAACCTGTCAGTTATGAACCTATTGCCCTATCTGCTATGCTATGCTGCGCCTCTAAGCACACTTTTGAATTCAAATTGCTGCAGCAGATTTTCTGCTCTAAATGGATCTCCAGGTTGTCATTGTAATGGAGATTGTGGTCTCAATTGACTTACCTTTTAAAATAAAGGAATAAATAGATATTCCAAACAGTTGTTTACAATATCAATACATGTGAAACATATAATTACAACTGGAAGGCAGATAAGCTTTAGAGCCTGTCTATACACAAAACAGTAGCTGCTTCAGACATAAGAATTTAGACTATATGCTATACATTTCTGTAACAGAAAAGTCTGATCATTGTAAATGTTTTATTACAGGACTGACAGCCATGATCATGAACAGAAAAACTATTCCAGCCTAGCAACAAAGAAATTACCAATATCCAACATATTACCACCTTCAGCATTAACACGGCAGCAAGAACTATCCATTTGGTAACGGCAAATGAGTTGTTGGACCAGTTTCTTATTGTTTTAAAGTGCAAGTAGCAGCACTCTCAAAAACATAACATAATTATTCGTAATTTGTTTCTGCAATGGTTTGCCACATACATGTAATTTGTCCTTTTCTAGTTCTGGAAACTTTTTTCTTGCATATGATCAATGCAAATAGTACGCTCTTTGATTATTCTTGCTCACATCCATGTTGGCAATCATGACCCACAATGTCTAGGGAAAAAGGCTATCCAGAACACGTTTTCTGTAAAGGGTCAAAGCACACATCAGAGGTGGTCAAAAATATAGATTTACACTATAAGCCCCACACTGAACACAGAGACAAGGAATCTTTAAAGCAAAATGACATACACTTTACTTTTTTATGGTTAAAAATTGGCAAAACAGTTACAACTACAAAAGGAAAGAGGATTTTTTTCAGGACTTTTTACCCATATGTACTAATGAAATGTAGGGAATTTTAATTAATAAGAATCTTAGATTTTCTGAGTGCAGAACAATTCTCCAGTACATAGTGATCAGTTGGCTGAGATGGCACTTCATTGGCCTACAGTTATCAGTACACTCCTCAAACATTTATCAGTAGGAGGCACCAATAAATTTGCAAGAATGAGAATACCAAGTAGGCTCCATCTGTATATTCTTTCACAGCAGCCTTACAGCCTTGTAGTTTGATCTTGTCAGATTTAACAATCTAAACAAAGCTGGGCCTCAACAATACTAGCACTAGAGACCTCTCAGGAAAACCAGTTTTTGCTGTAAGTGGGCGATAAATAGGTCCTATTCATCACCCACTAGGTGACAAATAGGAATTTCTCTCTAGATATTCTAGATCTAGAATAGATCCTTAACTCTGGATCATGCTGAAGTGGCCAGGCTTATTAAAGGAATGAAGTTTTCTGCTCCCTTGCAAGTCCCTCTCTCCTTCATCTCAGTGTTGCTTGATACAGAGAGGCCATTCCATTTGGTTCACAATTAAGGTGTTTTTCTAGCTGATAGAGTGTCCTGATAAGGAACAACTTCCAAGGCTGAGACACATCAACCACCCTAACAAATGGTCATCTCTGGCACCTTAAAGTCTGGGATTCCAAGGGAAAGTCTTATTCAAAGTTGTTTACAACTCTAAGGTCAGAGTGCATTGTTACTCATCATCAGCCAATCAGAAACTGGAAGGTTAGGTTAACCCCACGTGGGTCTTGAATGCCCATGAAACTTTCAACCAATGAACGACCGGTAGGTCCTCCAGGTAAAACAGGCAACACAGAGCCCCTCGGGCACCTCCTGGACATTTCTCAGACTCAGAGCTCCTCCTGAACATCCTCAGACTCAGCGATTGGACAGCAAAAAGCCTGCCACTGCTTCTTTGTGTCTGGAGGAGATCTGAATCCACACAGATTGGATGAGTATTCAACATTCTGCATTACAGCTCGAGAATTCAATTATTACCTCAACACCAGTTGATATCAATTTAATTCCTATGAGTGATGTACTTGCTTTTGAGTATCTAGTGTAGAAGTTGTATTCCAAGTTCATTTACGAAATGGTCTAAATGAATGACATACTGAACGTATGTCCCTCTTGGTATAACTCTCCGTGATTGAATATATACCTTTTGTATTCTGCTAACCCTCACAATAAGATCTGTTATATTTATATGCACATTTTATGTATTAATAAATTTATTTTTGTGTATTAGTACCTGTGTGTGTGCGTTGTTTGAGTATCCCGCAAGGTTGATTCTAATAGCCATCAGAAGAATCATTTTGTGACTTGCTGCTACAATTAATAATTGTCCCAGTTAAGCACAAAACCCCTACATTTACTGGTGCCTTGTGAGAGGATGCCTACAATGCTGTCTTTCAAATGGAACTGAGATCTGAGGTCAAGACTACGTGATCAAAAAAGATACTCTTTGTAAGAGAGTAGGTGCTAACCCCAGTGTCCTGGCTAAATTCAACTTTAGGCCGGAGTGATACACTTCAGTGGTGAATGAAGATAGTCCTCTCTGATACAGTATGTAAAACGCTTAAGGATAGAAAGTGTTATATAATTTCAAGCTATTATTAATTTTATGTGTATCTTGTTCTTGTGAAAATCATCTTCAACTCTTTTGAGCTTCTTCACCATCACAATTCAACATGCAGGCTGTCTTGAGTTAATAGTTAAGTCTCATGTATATAAAGAAAATTGATAGGAACTACAGCTCGTCCTTAATGCAAATTCAATCTCTCTGAGGCAGTCAACACCTTCCTTCCAAATGATGCATTTTATTCATTAAAAAGCCTTACCACTTGGCTACTGCTGAGAATCAAATCTGTTTTATTTATTTCCATAAATTATAGAAGATAGCCCTCTGAGACACTGCATTTTGTACAGAGATGAGCTCCACTGGCAAATAACACCAGAAAGTGACTGAGGTTAAACAACCATTCCTTTGCAGTCCTCAAGAAATAAAATGCAATGCATTTTTTGGAAATGGGATGAGGGTGATTAACAGAATTTAGTGTTCTGTATCTGCTTTACTGCATTCTTTTTACCTTTCAGGATATTATGTAATTACTCTAAACAAAGCAAATGACACCTCAGAAACTAAGCTCTGTGTTTTTCTAAAACACGTATACTGTAGGTCTCTGTGATCTCTGAGATATTGGGATGGTGAAATGCTGTCAATTGAAGTGTCATGCCTACCCTAATCATTGGTTCTGACCTCGCAGGGAGAAGGAAATTACTCAGGGCAAAGCATACCGACTGAATACATCTATGAAGCACTGACCCGAGCAAGCAATAAAAAAAACACATGAACATAAACATCTCCAGAATCTAAATTACTTTAGACAGTAATATAACACTTTGTTATGTTGGATGGACCTTTTTTAATTAACTTTTTCTCTCTTTTAAGAACTTGCACACTTAGTGGCACTAAAATGCATTCTCTTTGGAAACGCACAAGTTGTCAGCTGAGAAGATTAAAGCCTTTGAAAGCAGAGCTTGCCTTTCCCCCCTTATACATTTTGACAGCTGAAACTACTCACTTGCTACGGGTTTATTTCTGCCAGAGGGAGTGAAGGCCATTTTCTATTATTCCTCCTTAAAAGTATGTTTATATATATAGAATTTAGGAGAAATAAGGCCTGTAATTTGAGCCAATTCAATTTAATTAGAGGAATCTTTGCTGTAAGCTTTTCACAGTATCATTATTGCTGACTTTTACAAACAGAAAGGTCCTGACGTTGCCAGCTCTAGCACTTTTGATAAAAATCTGCAATCAGATGTTACTTCCAACAGAGAAATTTTCTTCTCTGCCATAAAAAGTGCATAAGAATTCCAACTGCTGCACTGATGAAAACCAGCTATGGAGCTGACACCAAAGAGG
The DNA here is from genome assembly GCF_055471065.1 of Atractosteus spatula. Lineage (NCBI taxonomy): Eukaryota > Metazoa > Chordata > Actinopteri > Semionotiformes > Lepisosteidae > Atractosteus > Atractosteus spatula. Next base: position 11,018,680 of record NC_142723.1, read on the forward strand.
ATGAAAAGGTTACTCCTTGCATTCATGGGTTTCAAAAACTGTATCTATTTCACACAGATGTTCCCTGGTGGTTCAGCTGCTAATGACTTTGGCACAGAGCATGGTTGGTTCACATTTGGCTTATGTCATTTGCTTACATGACCAGGATAACCCAGGTGGTGGCTCAAAACTAGTTGGACAACACAAAGCACTTTCAGTCAGTTAGATCAGCTCTCATTCTGACATTTAGAGAGCAGGGTGACTTCTTGGTCTGAACCAAGATGATGAAACTGCACTTCTGAAAGAAATAAGGAACGTGCACAACTATGCCTACATTTGATTTTATCAAAGACTCAGATTGTAAGTGTAGTTTCAAGTGTTGTTAATCCTCTGTGTGACTTCTCTTGGGGAGAGGAAAACTATTTTATCCCTTTGTTCTGGAAAAGAGAGATTGTTTTTTGATGTCTCAGTGTTCTGCTTCATGAACAGCACTGGCCCCTTGCTACCCTGAGGTATTCGGGCACAGTCAACGGTTCCTTAATGTCAACAGCCCCAGGTTTAGAGAACCAACATTCGAGGGACCTTTTAGCCAGTTACAGGCCTCAGTGATTAAGGAAATCAACAAATCCGACATATTTAATTGTACCACCCTTTCCACTCTTGGGACTTCACAATAAAAAACTGTGTGTATTTCTTTCTTTCCATGCTCTTGGTGGGCATTCCTTTTTGTAAATGTTTAACAAAGCAAGCAGTACATATAATTTAGCCTTTACTCTGAAACTGCTAAAAGCAGTGAAATTAAATTAATAAAACAATATAGCTTGTTACAACCAGTGAGAGCATTTATTCACTTTTTAATGTGCTGTATTTATCATAGTCTGACTATATACTTTGATATTTCTTTAGATATTTTAACCTTTCCTTTTGTCCAGTACCTGCACAACTGACCTGAATAAATGACCATCTGAATTTGCACACCTCTATGATTTATACAGTGCAGAGAGTGGGATGTCCAGACTGGAAGATTAAGAAATCCAATGGAAATTAAGCAGGAAGTTAATTCGGGACAGGGAAAATGGTTAAGAAGTGTTGTGAGTGTCTGGAATAAAGTGTTGAAGTTGATCCTTCAAGATATAGTTGGATGAGATCTTCAAATGATCACGCTACCAGCCACCAAATGAGCCACTTATGTTTGTACTATAACCTTCCTTCAGATGAGGAGAGGCTAATGTTGTTCTAAAATCAAATATACTTTCTATGGTATGATTTCAGTGTGAGATCAAAAGTGAGTGCATTTATACTGTACTGTTTATGAAATGTGCACCTCCCAATTTAAAATTAATACATGACACTCAGTTTTTTTCCTTCTCCATTAGACATATTGGCATTACTCTCTATATGTCTGTGCCCATCTGTGAATTTCTTAAAGCTTTAAGTGTTTTAGTTGTGTTAAGCTCCTCTAAGATTTATTGCAGTAACAATGTCTAGTTAGTATCTACGTTTATAGTTTTGTATAACGTTTCTTTGGGTAGCATCTAATGGTGTATTTGAAGAAAACTGTGGCACTAAAGTTTTACTTTATTTTATATGCTACTACTTTTATATTTACTATCCAGAATTACAAAATAACCTGTAAATCAATGCGAAATTCCTTTTTTAGCATTGTGACATAAAAACATTACCTTTTTATCAGTTTATTGAAACTTCCTCATGTTTCAGATGTTACATAGTGAAACACTCTGTCATGTTATGCCAAATTGGCATCAGAAAAATACATTTTTTGTCACTTCCAAAGCAATGTGTTTTCTTCCCATCGTAAGCAGCTTTTCCTTCTTTAACACTGTGCCCCCCATCACTGTGCGGTAAATTAGATTAAACTAGTCCTGTTGAGAACTGGCTCGCTGACCCTGCTGGATTTGTTGTGTTGACCTTGAAGTGAGGAAACTTTCCAAAGAATAGAACAATACATCGTCAAATACAACTGAAACAAAAATAATGGAAGAAGCTGACCTTGCAGTTTTATAAAAGTGAAGCACAAATTATAAACATTTAAGTGTTACCGCTAATGAAAGCCCAGTGGACATTTGGAATGTTTTCAATATCTCTGGATGTCTATCATTTTCTTCTTTTAATTATCTCTATAAGTAGCAGACCCAACATTTCTTTAATATCCTTACTGAAGAATTTGAAAAGAAATAACCTTTTTAAGAAATAAAGGTTACACCTGCTGATGTATAGCACTTTGAAAAATTGCTTGTAGCAAATGGATTTCTCTATAATCGGAGTGGGACAGGAATGCCTAATAGAAAAAATAAGTTGTGGACTGAAACAAACTAAAGCTTACATTTGCATTCTGCATGAATCTTCCCAAATTGCTGCAATCAGTGCAGTGAATGCAGGGCTATCTCTGACTGCAAGGTGTTGTGCTATCCAGCTCCGAATTGCTTTCATCTTGGCTTAGATATTGTGTCACCTCTCTTAACACCTTCCTGGAGCAATAATCTATTTGGCATCATTTTAGCACATCCAAAGCCCCACATTGACTTTTCTACCCAGCCTGTCAGTAGCAGTCCAGTTTAACCTAAGCTTTAAGAAGTCTCATTCTCCTCTCTTGAGATCCTCTGTTGTGTCTTCAGGGCTCTCTTATTTTTCTACCCTTATGACTAAAATTGACACGGCCTTCATCTCCTAGAATTACTCTACTTCTGAAAACTTCAATATTAAATAACACCTCTTTGTGCATCGGTGTGGACATTACGAACTGGTGATGACTCCCGAGTATGCCAAGATGCCTGGAGGGAATAAAAAGACCTTTATCCTGCTACTCCTTTTTAACTGAAAATAAAAACTTATTTTTTTTAGAATCTAAAGATCACAAAGTGGTGCTTCAAAGAGCACATGAAATAGAACCTGGCACCACTGGTCACACTGAAGCATTCTTACATTCGTGCTTGTTCCAATCATGTAAGCAATGTGCCTTAGGTAAGGACAAGCTCAAAGCTAGGATAGTGTCTTAACTCAAGAAACCACCTAATGAAATTTAAAAAACCCTACAGGGAATAATGTGTTATAGTTATATATTTGTTTAAGGTTTCTTTTGTGGAAAATTAAGGATTTGATCAGATATTTAAAACTGCTTACGGATGTCCAAAGACAGAAGGGGGGAATGAAACCAAGGAGAGAAAGAGCTGACCATATCTGTCAGACAAGCTGCTAAATGCAAATGCAGCTACTGAATGAGAATTAAAAAGAAAGAAGAAGAGCAAGCAGATGGAGACTAACCATTTTAAAACTTGCCTTTTGGTTGGGAAGCCTCCCTCTGCTCTACAAGCATGTATTCTGGAGCCAAGAGGCAGAGAGTCAGCTGAATTCCAACACAGGTATCATAACATGAAATACAGAAGTAATTCTTCTTTTCTTTTTATTCTTCACAGTTTTGGAATTCAAATTATTTTATGAAACAGTAAACATTCCATTATATTTATTTTATATAAAACAGTTAAATGTTTATCCGCAAAGCATTATGGCTACAAATATCTATTGCACATTGAGATCCTGTTGAGTCCTCAGTCACAGTGTCTTTGTCAAGGTTAGGTTAGCACGATTTTCAACATGCTCTGTAGTGTCTAAGGACAGGTAGCACTGAGGGCCATACTTCTCAATGACATCATTATGAGCTCACAAGTGCTTAATAGATCACAGGAGTCACTCTTTCTGTGAAAGCAAATGGGTCCCTGACTGATTAAAGCTCACCAAATGTCCACTGCACTAGACCAATTGCACACTGTTGGCTAGACCAATGACAGTTGACAAATGACATTGAATAGGCATGAACCAGCAACATCTGGACTGTTGGGATCCACCTGCACTTTGAACCAATGCTTCTACAGTTTTAACCACAGAGTAGCCTTCAGTTCCTAAGCATGTCAGCCATCTCCTATAGTTCTTGTAATTTCACAGTGGAGGAAGATCATACTGTACATATCCTCCAAAACATCATCCTAGTCATATTGTGAGCTCCACAGCACCACAAAATTAGACAGAGAAAGAGTACCTAAGGTACTGTAGGTAGATGCAGCTTTCACAGACAACAATGCAAGCTCACAAGCCCCTGTCTGAATTTGCCGCTGTACAGCAATCTAATGAGATCCTGGCCAACTCTAGCTGACTTAGCTGCAGCAGGGGGATCCCAATCACATACAGGTAGGCCAGGATGGAACTAGCGGTGTGTGGACTGTAAGCCCAAATTTGAGTATCGACACTCAGGGGGCCATACAATATCATTTTTTGTAAATATTTTTATAACAATTTGAACACATGTGTGGTTCAAATGGACAACACATTGTTCACTTAATTTGACAAATAGATTTAAAAGGAAAACAGACCAATAAACAAAAAAATACCTAGCGCTTCAGTTAGTTTTTCAGACAATTTTGGTCTCTGCATTTTGCACAGATTTTCCTGTAAACATTAAACACCAGAAGGGGGATGCTTCACATTTGCTCACTACTTCACAGGTGTCCAAAACAATTCTGACACCTGGGAGAAACCTGAGGGGTAATTACTAGCTGCAGGCTTTGAAACAACATTGACTTTACTTTGATCAACCTAAGGCCATGGTAAGGGAAGACATAGTGCTAATGATAATAAAATACAGGGGAATGGCTAGTGACAGCACTTCAGAAAGAAATAATATGAGAGAAACTAGGTGCAGTATTAAAGAAATACTGTAAATCAACAATAACATACATGACTTAAATGTGTGATTTTTCAAGTGTTAAAATAAACTATTTTAAGATCTTGCTCGGCTCTGCTGGCACTAAAAGGACTTTTGTCTGATATCTGGGTAAGAGATTACACATGGATTTTTTCTTAAAATCAAAGATCTGAACAGATAAGTATGATAAAAGATGTTCTCCCACAACACCTTTATTTATCTGATGCAAGGGAATATATTAGATGCCTATTGTACACCAGTTTGATCCCATCCAAGTTTTTTTCAGTAGCAGACACGTTTGCATAATATAATTTAACTTTTTGTATGTGCTTGAACAAATTTACTCAATTAAAGGTCCCTGGAATGTCTCCTGCGATGTTTTTTGTTTTGCAGTTAAAAAAGCATTACAGAGATCAATACTGATATGTATTGGAAGTCTGACCTGTATTTGTACAACACCTAGTGCTTTCTTTTCCTAGAACTAAGGTTTAATAGGGAAGTGAAAAACTATCATTTAAAGGAGAATAAACTGTTAGGACAGTCCATTGTAATACAGAATTTTGTGCTAGTGGAATGAAACACAATTTGATAGAAATAAGGAATTTTCAACATTTCTCCTTATTTATTGTCAGATCCATTTCATTGCCTAATGTTAATAATTCACTCATGGGATTTCTGCAGAACTCTAATCTGCACAGCAAACACACACGTTACACACTCCCGCTTCTTATATGAATTTCAATTTTTGCAGATAGTAATGATAAATACGAAAAAATTACCAAAAACTATTTGTTCTTCAAAGCAGACAATTTTCTTGTGAAGTGCTGGTAAAAAATGTGCTGGTCATAAATGCTTTATGAAAAGCAAATAATGATTACAGTCATTTAGATACTGCTATCACAAAGTTTAAATTCAAAGGTTTTTTTGTCAGACTTCATGACTTCAGTGCTTAAGTACTATAATAATTGGAGTATCTATTGCACATGCATGCATGTAAATCTAGCTATTATGTGAATGTGAACATGAATTAACTCTCACTCTCACAACACTGAAATGTCTTACTTTTAAAATAGACTTTTAATTATAAATGCGATTCACACCAAAACTCAGCAAGGCTGTGACACACAACCACATATAAACTGTAGTAACATATGCATACATATTATACTGAAAACAGCATCTATAATATAGAAGGTGCTGGGCCTCTGTGAGCTGCAAAAACAGCTGAACGGGATATGGCGTGCATTGCACAAGGTCCTGAAACATTGCAGCCCCAATGCCCACCCTGATCACATTATTTTAGCTAGATCACCTTCAGTTGACGTTATGGGAGTTTGGGATTGAACTACACATTCCAACTGTTCCACCAATGCTCAACAGGATTGAGATTTGAAGATCATTCTGGCCAGGGAAGGTGATGGGGGGTGTATCTTGTGCTCCTCAAGCCAGCCATGCAGTTCCTGCCAATAAAAGAATCTGTTTATTTCATTGGGCCATCCCAATATTTTGACCAGTGCAACAAATAAGCAAGTAACCCACACCCTTTCAAAATACAGTTCATACCGTAACATGTACTGTATACGGTGTATATACTGTATCTATATAAACATACAGTGGTGTGAAAAAGTGTTTGCCCCCTTCCTGATTTCTTATTTTTTTGCATGTTTGTCACACTGAAATGTTTCAGATCATCAAACAAATTGAAATATTAGACAAAGATAACACAAGTAAACACAAAATGCAGTTTTTAAATGAAGGTTTTTATTATTAAGGGAAAAAAAATCTACATGGCCCTGTGTGAAAAAGTGATTGCCCCCCCCTGTTAAAACATTAATCAACTGTGGTTTATCACATCTTTGGAAAGCTGAGTCCAATTTCTGTAGCCACACCCAGGCCTGATTACTGCCACACCTGTTCTCAATCAAGAAATCACTTAAATAGGACCTGCCTGACAAAGTGAAGTAGACCAAAAGATCTTCAAAAGTTAGACATCATGCTGCGATGCAAACAAATTCAGGAACAAATGAGAAACAGAGTAATTGAGATTTATCAGTCTGGAAAAGGTTATAAAGCCATTTCTAAAGCTTTGGGACTCCAGCGAACCACAGTGAGAGCCATTATCCACAAATGGCGAAAACATGGAACAGTGGTGAACCTTCCCAGGAGTGGCCGGCCGACCAAAATTACCCCAAGAGTGCAGCGACGACTCATCCAAGAGGTCAGAAAAAACCCCACAACAACATCCAAAGAACTGCAGGCTTCACTTGCCTCAGTTAAGGTCAGTGTTCATGACTCCACCATAAGAAAGAGACTGGGCAAAAATGGCCCGCATGGCAGAGTTCCAAGACGAAAACCACTGCTGAGCAAAAAGAACATAAAGGTTCGTCTCAGTTTTGCCAGAAAACATCTTGATGATCCCCAAGACTTTTGGGAAAATACTCTGTGGACTGACGAGACAAAAGTTGAACTTTTTGGAAGGTGTGTGTCCCATTACATCTGGCGTAAAAGTAACACAGCATTTCAGAAAAGGAACATCATACCAACAGTAAAATATGGTGGTGGTAGTGTGATGGTCTGGGGCTTTTTTGCTGCTTCAGGACCTGGAAGACTTGCTGTGGTAAATGGAACCATGAATTCTGCTGTCTACCAAAAAATCCTGAAGGAGAATGTCCGGCCATCTGTTCGTGACCTCAAGCTGAAGCGCACTTGGGTTCTGCAGCAGGACAATGATCCAAAACACACCAGCACGTCCACCTCTGAATGGCTTAAGAAAAACAAAATGAAGACTTTGGAGTGGCCTAGTCAAAGTCCTGACCTGAATCCGATTGAGATGTTGTGGCATGACCTTACAAAAGCGGTTAAGGCTCGAAAACCCTCCAATGTGGCTGAATTACAACAATTCTGCAAAGATGAGTGGGCCAAAATTCCTCCACAGTGCTGTAAAAGACTCATTGCCAGTTATCGCAAATGCTTGATTGCAGTTGTTGCTGCTAAGGGTGGCCCAACCAGTTATTAGGTTTAGGGGGCATTCACTTTTTCACACAGGGCCATGTAGGTTTGGATTTTTTTTTCCCTTAATAATAAAAACCTTCATTTAAAAACTGCATTTTGTGTTTACTCGTGTTATCTTTGTCTAATATTTCAATTTGTTTGATGATCTGAAATATTTCAGTGTGACAAACATGCAAAAAAATAAGAAATCAGGAAGGGGGCAAACACTTTTTCACACCACTGTATATATATACTTTACATGCATGTACTGTACATAGAGACATTCCACAATGATCTTTACTTTCAAATTAATCACTACAGATCATTGAATTTGTTTTTTTTTTTAAGTAGGGCTTTTTTGTGGGAGTACAGTATGCCACAAACATCACACTTGCTAAACTGTGACAGTAATTGTCTGTCAAAGCATGTTTTGAAACAGTCAATTAGCGTACAGTGTTCAGACACAGTCTAAATAGGTAGATAGGATCCTGTATGTTTTAATTTCACTGTAGTCCCCACATTTAAAGGTTTAAAGGTCACTTTACCTTTAAGTAGACCATCTCTAGCAATCAAATCAATAACATATTCTTTTAAGGAACCTGAAATGGGAGCACTACTGCACCACTGATTTTACACCACCACTGCACCACCTTTTCTACTGTAAAAAGGTCAGTCAGGATCAAGGAACAAGGTGTGCTCCAATAGCAGCTGGGACTTGGTTGAGGTACCTCATATTGGACAGTTTATATGCAGCGTTGGACAGTTTATATGCAGAATGTGTTTTCATTTCAAAAACAGCAAATCTGTTTGCTAAGGCAAAGAAAAATACATACATAAAAAATAAAAAGCTAGCCATGCATTTTATGAGCAGAGTAAATAGTTTCAGCACATTGAGAACACTCCTGTCGTGCTCCCAGCATAGCGTGCATGGAAGAGTGTAGCTTGAATGAGGTACACGACCGGGTCTGTTTTTATTTAAGTTGAGTCAGAGGCTGAATCGATGCAGCCTGACAGGTGATGCACTCCAACTATACCTGCTCAGAATGGCCCCAGGGCACTGCCGAATATTTGAAGTGCTCCTGTGAAGTGAATACAAAGGCTTCTGAACCTGCCAGTTCTCTTGGGAATCTTCTTCTACGTGAGAAAACCTGCTTTTTTGTGTGCACTGGGCCTTTTTGTGCAAAGAGAAATTACTGAAATGTCAACAATTGGATACAATATGAAATCTGCCAGCTGGATATCAAAAGGAGAAAGGAGAAAAAAAACTACCAACAGGCAGGTCTCAGTTCAAGATTTTTGCACTGTACTCTGTTTTTTTTTAATATGTTGCTCTGACGTGACAAAGGATACAAAGACTGACTCATTTACGGGCTCTGTGATAATGAAGGCAGTTCACAGGTTTCAGTATACAGCACACTACTGTAGATCATTTAGGAACCCAGGTAGAACAGTCATTAGTCTAATTATTCCTTGCAGAAACTACCTTACCAAGCAATTTACCATATTTCCACCCTAATTTAACTAAAAGAAGGACCGATAAAGATTGTTCAAGGAAGCTGTTGAGTTACTGTGCTTGGCACTGAGGTGCAATTAAGCACATTCCCCAGTCTTCAAAATCACCACTCTAAACTGGGTCAGTTCCATTATTAGAAGATATTGTATTTTTCTGAAGTTTTCAGTGTTTTCAAATACATTTATTGAACAGGGATAAAACAGCCTTCTTTAAAGAACCTTTTGGGGTCGTGTCAGCAATTTTCTTGTTAATTTGTTTTTTAAAGTGGGCATATTGACAGAAAATGCAGTAAATGTCAACCTTTTAGTCCAACTGGAAAGTGATAAAGCAGGAAGAGGAACTCCCATGACCCCTGGAGTAGTATTTGCTTATGAGAGCTCTTGTCACATAGCTTGTTAGTCTAAATGTTAATAGGAAAGGACAATTTACCTATCCATGATAAAATACCACCTGGTGTTGTCTAAAATCTGCTGTCTGAGAGCAGGTTGGGGAACAGACTTAAAATTCATTTGAGGAGCTTTGTGGTTATGCATGGATCTTTTTGCTACCTGTAGCAAACCAAAAGCAATCACAATTGCTTTTTTGCTTTCAGTTCACTTTGTAAAAATAACAACTATTGTAAGGAATGTGTCTGTGCTTCACTGTGTATCAAAAGCTGACCTTTAGGCCAGATGGCATTCAAAATCCCAAACCTATAACCTCCAAATAAAGGTAAATCTGGTAGCAGCTATAATTAGCAAAGCTTTGTGCTTTACACATCAGACCAGCAACCTTATAATGGTTTCCCTGAGCACTACACATTTTTGAGAACTTAGTGCATTAGTAATGGACAACTAATCTGCTTTCAACAGATAACAGAACAAGAATGGTTTTACTTTAATTATATCAGAAAACTAATGAAAGCTGTCTATTTTTTTTTAATTAACTAGAACATTTAATTATCTTGGTTTGGGGCGTAATTTGAATCTGTCCTTGTTTTTAAAGAATTGGTAGTATCAGATTCTCATCTTGTATATCCATTGGTCTAGACAGCATAATTCAAGAAAAAGGGAATTCAGGTGAGATTGTGATACAGCTGGGTACATGTAAATATCTATTGCATTACTTTAATACAAATTACATGACAGTATGCTGTATGAATCTTATAATAAAATAATGTCAGCAAATTCTATAACTGCTACCTAATCAATTATACTGTATGTTTACTTAAATGTTGCATTGCAGAAAGGAAAAAGCTGAGTGTCATGGAAGCAGTGATGCTGGTAGCTGTGACTTTCGATGCCACTTTTTTACAGGAGAGAAGTCTTTACAAGCAGCTCCACATGCCCCAGTTACACATCAGCTAAGAAGGCAACTACAAAGGTGTTTTCCGTTTTCTTTTCTAGTGAGTGAAGTGAGGTGCAAAGCAGGGCTAATAGATTTGAAGCTCAGACACTGTCTACATGCAGATATAATTGCCTTGTTAATATTCACAAACACTAATTACCGCACCAAAGAAAATAATATGTTTAGCTAGGTAGATGCTTTTCTAAATATAAACTTTTTCCCAGTCTACTTAGTTCCATTTTTCTGCACCAGAAGCCTTCAGCTGGAACAAAATAAAGGTGTTTAAGAAAAACAAACCCAAACGTTTCTTATCTTTCTCTTCCTCTATTATTACTGCTTTATTAACACTCTAGTGCAGTTGTGTACTGTATATCCCAGTCCTGTGGAGCCAGTGTCTCTGCAGGTTAACAGTCCTGTTAAACTCTAAATGACCTAAACTGAACCATTACTGAGACAAGCTATGCAACAGCATGGAGTAGGAGTTTGGGCTTAAGATTGGTAGGTGATTGTGCGTGGGATGTTGCTTTTATTATTGAAATAAAGCAATAAAAAGATAACTTAAAATGCTTAATGTGGCCTTGAAAACCTACACAACTCACCAGCTCTCCAAGTTGAGGACTGAACACCACTAGCCTAATGGGTGAAGTGTAGGAAAAAAAAGCTGGAGTTATTTTCCCCATCAAGAAAACTCATAAGGAAATGTACAAAGCAGTGCTACTTTAGTAAAGAAACACAATACTCGAACAATATTTGAAAGTAAAACAAGCTGTTGTAATATGCAATACTGCACTCATTGTAGTTAACCACCTGCAAATACAATTAGTGCTGAACATTTCTTTTTTTTTCAAATGAGAAATTATTTCTTTTGAATGTATGATAGTAAGCTCACTGGTCACTGTTTAGTCCTCATTAGAAGGCGGTTTTTGAAAAGCTGTGTTTCCTTTTCTGTTAACAGAACATCTTCAGTTGTGATTGTGATGAGGGCAATGGTAGGTGTGATATGCAAGATTCACACTGCATGTGTTGCTAGTTCCACCAGTTTTCAATGGGACTGTGTTGTGGGGTTTGTTTTGTCCAGCGAATATAATAAAAGTATCATTATTGCTCCTTAAGTGTTAAGGCTAAACGCCCTAATTAAAGCAGGAACCTATTCAGAGCGTGCCAATGTCCAGGTAGCAAACAAATCCAAAAAGGGCAATCCAAAGAGAGAAATCCAAAAGTCAAAGAATAAAGTAAAAAAAAGCCAGAAGAGTAGTACAGGGAAAAACGTGCAGTGAGAGTAACTGAGATAGCAGCAAACTATCAAGCTAGAGACTCCAATACCAAGCAAGGTGTTGTTGGAACTGAGGGTTTAAATGGTGATGGGAACAGGTGAGTAGAATTAATGAGGTAATGAAGTGCAATTAGCGACAGGTGCAGTGCGTAGTCTTAACATTAAGCTAGCAATGCATTGCATGTTACATTACTGTGACTTAAACATCCAAACATTTTGGCCCATCAGTATGTTTGCTATGGGGTTACAAATAATTTGGGTATTTTCTACCAAATTTATTTTTTCAGAAGCTATCAGTTTATCATTAATAAAGACTATGGTAAGCTTTTCTTGTATTCCAGCAGGTCTGTTTTGGAAAGTTGAGACTATGTTATAAATCCAGCCTTAGGCTTCTCTTCACAAATCCTGTACATGTGCCTGTTTGTGTTCAACAGGGAGAAAACCTGCATGTTTGGAAAAAATTGTGCTGATGAGAAATCTGGACTTTAAATATTATTGCTTGCAAAACCCAAGATTTGGAAAGGCTTCTACCTATCTGTCTGACAAGTTTATATAATTTGGATGTCGTTAAACTGTTAAAAATGTCTCCTTTTGGGGAAAATCATGATAGGAACATGTCCATAAAGGCAGGCTTAGGCCCTTATTTCATGTGATGTCTAAAATTAAATACTAAAAATGCAACTGTCTTCTTCTACAGATATAATAAAACTAACATTTAAACAGCAGATCACTGTGTTTGCAAGTCTACCAGTTTCCCCTGACATGTGGGTCAATACAAAGTCCGGTACAGGATTCTAGCCCCTGGATGCTGCCTTCTTTCCTGGCACTGAATTGGAGTTTCAGGGAAGGCTAGATTGATTGCACTTCCTGCCAATCTTCCTGAGAGCTGCCAATACTGCTACTAAGAGCCAGACAGGGAAAGTACTGCCAGAATAAAGCACCGTATTTGTGTGCAGAATGAGAAACCAGACCCCCTCTTCTGCACGGCCCTCTGGGCTCCTATGAAAAGAGCAGAGGAAGCCAGTGAAGGAGACATGAGCAGAGGAGTTGAGCGAGGTAGCTGAATGACAGTAGATAAGTGACGTCTTTCTGAACCTCAGGTCTTCAGTGTTCCACTGATATGTTAAATATATAATTAAGTTCAGGCGATTAGCATCATCAACAACTTAGTAGCGCCTTCTGCTAGCTAAAAGGAGAGGCGAGATAAGCAAGAAAAGTGACTGACTGATAAAGCATTCTCCATAAAATATGCTGAAGGAAACTCTGTTCATGCTGGAAAAGGAATTTGAAAATGACAGAAAACAGACAATTGTCCGGATCTCTGTGATGCACATGGAGAGAAATGTAATGCTTTAACAGAATCTAAACCAAAAAAGGAACTTAAAATATACAAGTACATGATTTATAATATACTTAGAAATGCAATGGAAAAATTATCCACCCATTATAAACATTTATTGAGATGTATTTGCATAGTTGTTTTATTTCAGAAATACCTTGGCTGGAATGTGTATATATCATAATTCTGCTTTGCTTTTCCAAACTTCAGCATGGGACTAAACTGCAAATTACTGCATTTTATACTGCTTTTACCACAGGGTAAGTAGCAGCACTTACTGCAGCAATGGTTTGGCTTCTGAGAATTTTTCTGAAAAGTGGTAGGTCCAGCTCTGCACAGCATATCCCTGAGCAAAGTACCCTGCCTACTCCAGTCTAGCCAGCTATGCAGTTCGAATACAGCTTCAATTCAAATAAAAGAACAGCTTTTACAGATGCATTGGTTTGCACATATGATGCTGTTTTAGGCATGTCTCTGTATAAAACAGAGGTCCACAGAAATAATTTATTGAAAGAGAAAAAACATTTTCATATACTTTCTTAAAAGTACATTTGTCCAATTCAGATGTAAATTTCACAGAGAAAAATCCTGTGTCATGTTTTGTGGCAAAGGATTTGGAGAAACACTGTTATTCTCGAGTAACAAATCTCAAAGAGATTATTTTAGAACTTTGTTTCCTGGATTTCTAACTAAATTAAAAAGACTGTCATTTGTATACATTTTCTCTTATTTGCATACAAAAGATCTAGAAATCTGTGAGAACTTCTCATTAAAGCTGGTTCATCTGTACTGCAACAAGCATTTTTTGTTTCAAGTTCCATCACCAAATTTTCCCTGTTATACTCTAACTGCAGAAATTGTAAAATATAAATTGCATTTAACTATTTAACCCATGTAACTCATCTACATTCTGGTAAGAACCACAAAATGAAAGGATGTTTACTTGCATGACTGAATTTGTTTCTTTATTGAAGTGACTGTGTCTTGTTTTTATGGAAGTAAAAGAATCAGAAAATGAAAAAGTAGAATGTACTGTATGAAGATGAGAGTGCGATATGAAATAATGATGAAATGGTCACCAGTTGCAAGACACTACAATGCAAATAATCATGAGGTTTACTGTCTTTGATTTCAAGGTTTTAAAATTGTAATTGTTTTGTAGAAAAGGAGAAGATTGATCTAAATTGTTAATATAAAGGGAAAGTAAAATGTATATAGTAGATTAAGAATTTATCAGTGCTTTGGGAAATCAGTTTCTCTTTAAAGAACACTATTATAGATATTTATTTGAATCCAAAACCAGAAAATTTAAAATACTAAGTTGCTAGTTGATAAGATCTTTAAGTCACTGTGTTGTAAAGTTTGTGCATTGTTTGATATTTATGAAATTCATTTTGTGTAAAAACTAAAATGGGACAACAGCTAAATACTGTATCGTTTAGTTTTAATTGATCTAGATCCCTCTTTTTTTCAAATGAATATCTATAATATTTAAATTAAATTTTATTAGATTCTTGAGTTCTAAACTCAAGGTAATATCCTGCTACATTACTGTAACTAACTTTAAAATAACTGATCAAGGCATGGTGGCCACATTGCATCTGATTTTCCTTTATCATGGTTCACTGTACCTTTGCAAATTTATAAGAGATTGCATGAGTTGCCTACCATAGATTTCAAGAGTAAACATTGTGAATCATGTGCAACCCATTACATTAATTAGTGTTTTGCTGAGATTCTGAGACAGTTCCTCCACATTAAAAAGTAATTAAGTTGCATGTAATGAATCCAAATTTGTAATGCAGTATGCTATTCCCCTATGAAAACACAGTGGAAAATTGCAAATTGCACATATAATATTTAATGAACCAGCAACTGATGGGGTATGATATCTAAACTATGTGTGATACACAAACATGTACTAGAGGTACATCTATCAGTGGCATTACTACTAATTCTGAGGTGCTTGGCATCACAAATTACCTTTCAAGAAAGAATTTCTGGAAGATTTTCTACGAAAAATGTGAATATTTCCTTTACTCTGGTAAAGCATATTTAAAATTATATAATAACAAAACCTGCACACATTTACAATAAGCACAGTAGATGGTACACATAGGTTACTTTCTTTTGTTGCCTTTTTGATTGACATTGTATTTAATTTATAAAACCCATAAATCTACAAGAAAATCACAATCCTGCAAAAGAAAGGGTTTTGAATTAAAATATGCATGGAGAGGACTTCCCTTTTTCATATTTTAATACAATTACATTGGAAGCGTTTAAGATCACAGTGAATAAATTGCTATATAATTACATGGTAAAAGTTAGGCAATTATGGACGTCCCCTCTACTTGTGTAGTGACTGCTGTGTAATTGCATGTAAATGAGTTAGGAAACAGTAATCTTCTACCTATTGGAATGGCATTGTACAATCACAGTAAAAGCCATTTGAATCTTATCCCATTCTTATTTCATTGCTACTTACCATGAAAGACCAGACAGAAATGGTAAGCCATAAACTTAACATGGTACTCTATTCATGCCTGGTAATACGAAGTGGTTCCCTAGAGGCAAACCGTTAGCAAATTGTCAGGCTCAGAATCCTGTCTTTCATGCTGATACATACAAATGAATACATATTCTTCATAATATTCCTGCTTGTAATAACAAAGAAATGCATTTGGTCTTATTACATATATTACATATCACAAGCATCTTGTAGCAGCTTCTGTAATTTCCTGCCTGGCACAATGTTCCCTTTAGAGAACTTGTAATATTAAAAAAACAATATATATGTAGCTCTACAGCACCCATTCCATGCGTGAATGCAGAGGCACAGACCAGCACTCCTGTGAAGCTGGATTTACATTCCACCATCAAAGGGTTATATCTGAGAGTGCAAGAAAACAAAGTCATCAGAAGGCCACAGAAGTCGATGTGTTGGAAAAAAGAGGAAGCGTATTCCATATGCTTCATAGATCAGCAGTGTTAATAGGGTCAAAGAAAGCATGGTGACATGATAAAAAATGTAGGCTCACAATGCCCTCGCTGCAAGACAGAGGCAGGTCATTGCTGGAGAGAGAGCACATTCTCCCACTCTGTAAGCTGGAAGCTAGCAGTGAATGCCTCTCATTAGGCAAATCAGTTTAGTCATTGACTTTCTGTGCCTTTTGTGCTCATTAGGTTTAGTTCTGACAATGATGGAAGATCAGGTCTGTGCTAAATACTGGCATCAAGGTTACAGCTGGTGTATGCCAAGGGGCTTGAGCCTCCCATGCATCAGATGAGACTAGAGAAAATAACCAAAACAGAGAAAGCAACTGTTGCACTTATTATTCTGCAATGCAGCAATCCATGCAAGAGCTGGTGGAATCAGAAGGTATGTGACAGTCCAATGATCTACAAAAAATAGAAGGACAGAAAATGAAGCAACAAGAAATCCACTTCAAAATCCCCACATCTCCTGTACAGATAAGAAAAGTAGCCTGGAAGACAAGAAAGCACAGAATCCTTTCAAAAGGAAAATAGGCAGATTTAAAACAGATTCTGGAGTCTTTTAATGTATAAGGTTATTAGGTCATTATTTGTTTTTTAAAATATATTCTAGTGCATATGAGAGCTATAAAAATAGGATTTGCATAGTTTCATAACCAGGGAAGACCAAATTCTAGATTACTTACAGTTATAGGAATATACTACATTATTAAAAAATTATAAAAAAGAGCTGCAGGTCAGCCTACGCTGCATACAGAAACTAATTTGAAAAATGTGCTTCTCTTTCACAGGTGCATTTGGATTTTGAAGCATATGCAATTAGATACAAACACCACTTACTTCCTAGGACGAGACTTTGTTTCTACAGCTGAAGCACTTCACTGACTCACTCACACTGGGCTGCCAAGTGAACATGGTGGGCATGTACTCCTCTGGTGAGTGGTTACCAGGAAGAGCCCAGTCCAAATTCTGGCTGTCACTGACATGCTGTGTGCTACACTGAGCAAGTTACTTCATTTTCTCATGCAGTTTGTTTTGAAACAGATGAAAAGCCAAGGCATTATTTGTAGCACTTGCTGAAGCACAGTTCACCCTGTAGTCTCTGTAAGCTGCTGTGAACATACTGTAGGTATATGTTGAATGTCTTATGTGACTGTATGATTCCACAAACACTGTTCAATCAGCATGCTGTGGAAGTGACTAATTTCATACAGTTAGTCCAAAGCAAAGTACTGTGGAAAATCAGAAATCAAAATACAAATGTGTCACAAATTAATTTACTCATCCAACATAAATCTGGGCAAAAATCTATAATCATGATGTACTTCTACAGTTATTAATTGATTAGGCTTTTCAACAATTTGTCAATTATTACTTATGTAGACAAAGAGCAGCATTCATACCAGTGGTCAGCTCCTTAATAAATCTTGGGTCTTTGTTCATGTGTGATTAAAGGAGGAACTCTAAATCTGATTAGTGAATCTTCTGTCTTCATTAAGATGAGGAATGAAACTGCATAAGAATAGACTTTATCCAGAATAGCCAATTCCTGCTATACAGCATACTTTTTCTCTAAGAAAACTGCTAACCCTGTGGTGCTTTTCGAAAGGAATAAAGAATCAACTGTTTTCTTGGTTCACTTGGTATCAAAAAGGATAACTAAGATAAATGACAATCTATTGGCCATCTGTTAATCAATTCTATGAAACATGTACACGTATGTGCATACACCTGCTTAATCTGTCCACACAAAGAAGGCAGTTTAGTCTGCACTGGAATTTTTACAGGTTTGCAGCTGTTTCTACCATTTATCCATTGCAATTGTTTGATTGTGACTCAGCATTCAGGATAGCTTTTCTGGAAGTGATTTACTAAACCATGAATTGAAAAACATGCAGATGTTGTCTATCTTATGATGCCAAGTGGCACATTTTAAAACAACAGTGTTTTTAATAAGTTGCTTCCATTTTTTGTCCTCCCATTTGTCATTCTCTATCCGATCGTCAACTTGTATGTGCACTTAAGGATAGGCGACATGCCTAGATATACTGTACTAGTAGAGAAAAAAAATACCATCTCTGTTGTAAGGCTCATCACACATACTATATATCATTGGTAAATGTATAGTCAGAACAGTTTGTTATAAACTAATATGAGATTCACTTATTAAAGTAAAGATCACATGTGATCATTATTTATATTGCATTCATTATTTAAAGTTATTTTGGTTCTCTTTCATGAAAAAACAGTATAATGAAAACTAAAAAAAAATGTATTACTAAGCAGTATCTACAATGTTTATGTAATAGAAAATCCATGACTCTAAAAAAATGAATTTTACAAATCTACCTTGTATCCTTGGGATTATTACAATTTAACTTCAGTTTATAAGCCGTAACTTTTTTTTTATTTCTTTTGAATGTTACAGAAAGCCGGGGATTGGTTAACATGTGCATCTCAAAGGTGTATAAAAGCTACAGAAAGAAAATTCATTTTCCAGCAACTGGAGCCAGTCCTTTTGGATTCTGTAATTTTATCTATAGTTTTATGCAGGTTCTACTCAGCATGATAGTGATCATGACGTGCCTTGTTACAGATGCAAATACAGTACATACAGTATGCAGCTTACTCTTCTAGTATTCCACATGAATTTCATCAGTACTCACTTGTAAGACACTTTAAACCAGATACTACAATTCTTTCTCTGTATGGAACTCATTTTCAGTCACTGCCATATAATAATAAACTAAACCTTGAAAAGAATATCTAAATGCTGTCCCATCTTTACTTACAATTTTTAGATAGCAGGCTGCTCATACCCACTGTGCTTAGTCTTATGTATTGGAAGGTCTTCCAAGATCACCTCTGTGATGAATCAGTTCAAAGCACTTTGGGATTGAACTACTTCCTGCTACTCAGGAGCAGAGACCTTACTAATAAAAGCTTGGAAATAAATGGGAGACTGTGAAGGTTAACATAACTCCATAGGCCTGGTGCAATAATCACCATCTCTCTTCTGCTGAACTTCCAATGAACTTGTAGTGTTCATACTTGATTAACTAGCAAGATCAAATGCACCTACAGTATATATACTTACTGTAGAACTACTACATATCAGTATATACATGTACTGATGCTCAAAAGAAATAACACTCAGGACTAATTGATGTAATCACATCTTAAAACACTGATAAAAAATAAGAAAGTGAACAAAAATAACAATCAAATAGGTTTTTAACTTTAAACATGAACCTGAACATATTACAAAGATAGTGTGGGGTACAAGCATTATAACAATCCTGGCAGAGTATACCTGTTCAGTTGGTAGATTAACCATTGTGCAACATTCTTCCACTCCTCCTTTGCAGATGCAGCCAGTAGGAAAAGGCTGACTGATCATAGTTTTCTCCTTTTGATGAAAGCTGGATTTAAACCAGGAGAAAATCTGTCCACCATAAGACTTTGACATGAAGTTGTGCTACTGTACAGTAATCCTAGTGCTGTGAGGTCTTGCAATATCCCTATGGAAACTAAATACTTTCAGATTGGTTTGTAGCAGTGTTTAAACTTGCAGGAGCAGAAAGGTCTTAGTCTGCACCAAGGGCATGTTTGTATTAAATGAGCTTCCTCCACACATCGTCACACTTCCACTACCCAGTGGTTGGCTTGAACTGTGCAAATGCTAGTGTGACCAATAATGTACATACTCACAAATGTTGCATTCCATCCCATCTGTCAAGAGGAAAACAGCATTCACCAATAAATAAAACACTTCCCCATCCTCTCTGCGAGATGTTTTCAGAACATGGCAATTTTATCTCTTAACTGTCAACATTACCCATGAATGCATACAGGTTTCATGTAAACAACAAGCTACAATTATTTCTTCCTGGAATTTCTTGTGCTGTAATCACTGCGGTCAGAAAATGATAAGGTTGATGCATCACCTGTAACTCACAGACTTGGCTTCCTGGTCTACCTGAGAGGGAATAGATTCTGGTTTTAACTCAGGACTTACTCCTCCGTATATATCAGAACCTGAACCAGCATGTTGAGAAATTGATTAATCCAATCCAAATCAAATGCAAGTATTTTTCAATGTACAAGAGAATGCATAGCAAATGTAAGACTGAATCAGTAACAGAGCTCCAAACTTAACAGAGCTTAAACTGAGAAACTTCCGGCAAAAGGTCCTTTATCTTTATCAGTGGACCACTTAGCTCAAAGGCAACTACCGTAAATGTATGATATACAGTAAACATCTTTCTAGCCGAGAAGCCTGTATTGTTTGTATACAGTTGTATACAGTTGCAGCTGCATGTTTAAAAAAAAAATTGCCTTGCAATGCCACCACAAAAACACTCTGCAATACAGTAGGTTCCAAAGTGTGAGGGAAAAAAGTCAAAGAGAGCAGAGAAAGTGAAGGCAGTGTTGGGGGGAGAGATAATGCTCTAATTCAAGCTTGTTATTCCTTTCATATGTGGGTAGTGCAACTAATTTCTTATTTTAAACAAGGAAGTGTGAATTCTGTAGAACAGTTTGATTCACCCACACAGGATGCTAAAAAATATGACTGGACAAGAGGAGGAGGGGAGCCTTAAGGGACTGTCATTGCAGGAGAGCCTGTGGATTCTCATTCAGTTAATTTTTGCGGTTCACTATTAAAACTGGAAAGAGGAACTCTAAAAATCCTCTGCTTTTGTGGCACTGGAAACAATGGTGAACAAATGGAAAGTTCTTCTGGACTTAGTCAATGTAGGAGACTTCAAGGCTAATTTGTCTTCTTCAATCTCATTGGTGAGAGAATTTAGTACCTCTGATGTGGCTCAGGAATTTTACTGTCCCTTTAATGTCCCAGACATAAGGCCTTAAAGTCTGACTTCCCATCAGAGAGACCTTCTGAAAACTCATGAAAAACAATTGCTTTCTAGTCCACCGAGATTAGGACCAGTTAAAATAGCCTCTATTGAAGGACTGCCGAAGACCATCCTAAATTAGCTTCCTTTGTCACAAAAATATTTTTGTCTATAAGACATATGACATCAGAACATTTCCCCACATTACCACAGTTCTCACATGATCAGACATTCTTGTTTATCAACTTTTTGATACCTTAATTTGAGAACAGCAGATAAGCAGTAGCCTAAGGAGTCTTGAATCCAAATGTCTTCCCCAAGTGTCATGGAAAATGACATAATATCAACATTTCCATATTAACTGAGCCATCCCCCCATTTTCAAACTGCTTAATCCAATACAGGGTCATAGGGGAGCCTGAGCCTATCTCAGCAAGCAACAGATACATGGCAGGATACACTGTGGATGGAACACCATTCCATAGCATGCACACACAGACAGGCACACACTCACTCCTACGGCCAGTTTTCACAGAAGCCAATTAACCCATCAGTATGTCTTTAGACTGTAGGGGGAAATCAGAGCACCAGGAGAAAATCCACGCAAACAAGGGAAATACATACTGTACAAACTCCATGCAGACAACACTGCAGGTCTGGAATTGATCCCAGGAACCCAGTGCTATGAGGTAGCAATGCTAACCACTACTCCACTGTGCCACCCAGTCTGTAAATATTAGTATTTAACAAAATATTAACAAAAGTCCAGGCAAAAT
The DNA here is from genome assembly GCF_055471065.1 of Atractosteus spatula. Taxonomy (NCBI): domain Eukaryota; kingdom Metazoa; phylum Chordata; class Actinopteri; order Semionotiformes; family Lepisosteidae; genus Atractosteus; species Atractosteus spatula. Next base: position 11,040,446 of record NC_142723.1, read on the forward strand.
GACAGCAAACAAGTTCTCCTTCACTTCGACTACTCAAATTTACAATTCTCCATGACATCACTTCCCGAGAAACTATTAATACTCTAGTCAGCCCTTCTCCTCCTTGCATTTGTCTTTCTGTATCCCTTCACTACCCTATTTCCACTGTTGCAGCTACTGTTGCACAGAGACTCCTCTCTGTGTAAGGGAGTCCTAACTGCCTCATCCTACGGTCAGGTGGTAAACCTTCTGTCACGTAGCAGCAGGCAATGGAAGGTAGGACCCTGTGCGTGGCTATACTGGTAATCCCTTGTGGTTCGGTGCCAAATCGAGGGACGAAGTCATGGTCTTGGTCTTGGTCAAAAGCCAGGAAGGTTCCGAGGGGGCGAAATACTAAAACGGGAGGCAAAGTTGTAGTCGAGGATGAGAGCTAAGTGTCGAATGCCGGGAGAGTAGTAATCTAGAGGAAAAAAAGCTGGGAAAGTACAAGTACTGAGCTAATGGAGGAAACCTCAATAATAAGCGAGGAAAAAGAGATGTGTGAGGGTTTAAGTAGTGAGGAGTTAATTGGTGCGTGGGCGTTTAGGGAGAGTAGAGCTCGTGGAAATGCGGGAGCCCTTGCATGCCTGCGTGCGGTTCGTGACACTTTCAAGTGGGTTAAGTTAAAGCTTCCTATGCCTAACATTAATAAACATTCCTAAATGTATATGTTATTGTGTGTCATCATTGCTGAAAGGCACCAGGAAATTAAGGAGTTCTCCACTCTGGTACAATGGATGCAGAACCCAGGTTGCAGGCTTTTAGGTGTCTTTAAATTATCTGTATCTTGAAACTTTGGGTAAAGGATAGATATTTGCCAAACAACCTCAGTTCAATCTAACCCTTCCTTGCACAAGGAAACTCAGATTATGACCAATATTTTGTAAACTGCATTCTTGAACCATTAAAAATCATATCTCCACAAAAGTAAACTTATTCAGAAGAACAAAAGGTTTTGCTTCTGGCTCTGTACAGCAGGTCATGCATATGTATGTTCCAGTTTAAAAATAAACTCATAGCCCGCTGCCAGGTCATGAAAGACATATGACCATCATTGTGTGCCCATCTGGAACTAAACTGTCTCCACCTCATACCAACCATCGCACTTTTCTGCTCTACCACAGCTGCTAGCTCAACACTTGAAAATCTGGTGTGGTCTGGTGGGATTCACATTGCAAAATCCGTATCACAAAACATTTTATAAAGCTGTTGTATTGTTGCTGCCAGCATTTAAAATAGAATAGCAGGTATAGCTTTCAGTTTAGAGAGGCTCTGACGTGTGCTGCTGTGAGATTAAAATTCAAATTGCAAAAATTACAACAAACTCAAGATATTCAAACTTTATACATTCACTTCCCCAAACAGAATGAATAGAAGTTATAAGGTCCAGTGTGCTTGTTTGGCACAAATGGAGGCAAAGCTGGTAATTGATTATCATATAATTAATGCTTTGATTATTCAATGCCTAGTTTTTAGAACATCATCTCCATATATGAAGTTGCAGCTCACTGTCAGTAGTCTTTTCCCTTGTTAACAGAATATGAGTATTAGTCAATTTCACTTCTGTCTTCGATTGTCTCCTATAAACAAGAAAAAATATAAACCATATACTGTCTACTGTCACATACAATACCCTAAACAGATCAAATATGCACATTAAACACAGATGTTATTCAAAAGGTAAACTGTACATTCCTCTCCATAAGAATCCACATTTAATTGTGAGAAAGAGTATCTGAAAATTCTGCGTTCCATAAGGAAGTGTAAGCAGAAAAAAAATCTACTGTATATGTAATAGAAACATAATATTTGTTTAGAATATTTGTTAACCACATTGCCTTGCATAGGGGCCTGACTACCAAACAAATGCAATTACAAAATACTAGACAGGCAATTGAATATTAGTACTATGGAAAAAGGCCTTTAATGCATAAGTTATGGTTTGGCTTTACTTTGTCAAAAGGTTAAAAGTAAACAATTATATGAACTAGACAGATGAAAACATATGAAAACAAGCTTTGCAAAAAACAATCTTTCATTTGAAAGTTTATGTAGTAAGTCTGTGCTGTAGCACATTCAAAATGTATGTATCACGAAGGAATCGGTACACAGGTCATTGTTCATTAAGGAAGGCCATACAGCCTGGAGCTAACCTGTCAAATACGTATCTGTCCTTTTCTAACACTGAGGATCAGGAGAGGGATGGACATGAAAAGGATCCCCAAACTGACTCCTGCATCAAAAGTGAGAGGCCACCCACTTTAATCCTGATTTCCTGCTGAGGATCCGTAATGCCACACAAAGCATGGTGGACTAAAGTTGGCTGTTTTGATAACTTTGATCCCTGTAAAAACTTTAAGAGGGACAATGTGGAATTTTGATATTTCAGATCTTTTTTGTTATAAATCTTCACAAACATTTTCAGACTTTGAATACCAATAACAAAACTGCAAAGCATAAAATGGGTATTTTCCCTTCCTAATTTACTCTTCCATGACCTTCATCAGTAATTATAACTTGATGAAAACAGACGTAGGGATGGATTTTACCTTTTACATCAATGAATAGAAACAACAGATTTCAAGGAACCTCAGATCCCATTATATTAGAGGGCAGGACAGAGCAATGGACACAGTAGTAACTCATGTTTACTCTACCTTGAAATCCCCTATGTGTCCTTCATGGTTATTTGGCAAAAACCCAGTCCTTGTTAATGGTTTAATATTTCTTATTTCCAATACACTGTATGTTGGTAAAGAATAAACAGAAACATAATTTTGGAATAAGTTCGGCTTATGTTTTCTGTTGTACATCAATATCAATAGATAGAAAACATTTAAATTAACAAAAGTTTCTTTTACATGTAAAAATATGAATTTGAAAAACAATGCATATGTTATAGTCCTGAAAAGAGTAGTGTAGGCTAAGATATGATGGAAATGTATCATTTGTACATTAGATTAAATGAGCTTCTGCTTATTTTAATGATCCAATAAGACTTCTTATTAAAATAGTTTGAAAAGCTGAACAAAAAAAAATAAAACAACACAAGCCAGAGGCTTCTGTACAGTTGAAGACAAACTCTTGACTTTCCATCGCTGTCTTCTTCTGTTTTGTTTTGCAGGCAATGTGAGACAGATTATGGATTTACTATAAGAGCTGAATGTATCCCTAAAATGCATATTCCATTCTTACAAACTGTGCAGGATCTCTAAATAATGATGTGGATATATGCTGTACTGCAATAGGATATACAGTATACAGTATGTTGTACATAAAGGAACAAAGAATCTCTTAGGCCCTACATGTAGGCTGTGTACAAACCATCACTCCATATTAAGGGCACCTGATGTTAAGACTCACCTATGGAAGTATGAGCAAATGGAGATGAGTGGGCAGATTAGCTTCCTCAGCCACAATGCCTTGTTAATGGTAGTTGCACCTGCACCTGATTACATGCATCTATAGCACTGAGTTTTGAGTGTGTTAAAAAGGAAGGGGTGTAAAAACCTGGGAAATATGTTGAACCATAAACTAAAATACATCCCACCTTAATCTCACCTGCAGAAGGCTCCACAGTCAAAATGTTGTCTCTTTTCTTATCTTTTCTTTTCAGCATGGAATTAACCATTACCTGTTAATTTGCAACTAAAATACACTTCTTGTTTCCCTTAGTAAAAGGAGTACCCTTATTTGAAGAATTTGTTCTTCAAATAACCCTACAAATGTGGTCAAATTAAAATAAGAGTCAGAATTATTATTTTTTTTATTCTCAAAAAATCAAAGTGACACATTGAAACAATAGAAAACAAAAATGTCAATTAAGATGCATGCTGAGAAATTGTCATGTTTACTTTTTATTGCTATATCCTGAACAGTAGCAGTGGAAGGATATTAAGCCATGTAAGCATCTGTCAATAAATTTATCATTTTTCTTCACCATATGTTTCCTTTCTCAAATACTTTAAACACCTACATTAAAAAAGCAACTATTTTAACAATAAGGACTCCAGGTGCATATACAGTAGCACATCTTTAACTGCTTTAAAAAGTGAGGTAGCCCTTGAATAATTAAGAAGGCCATTTAAAAATATTGAGTAAGAATAGACAAATTCATTTTAAACTTGTTCTTAAGGCAAGAGTAATTATGTGTAAAAACAGCTTGACAAATAGCTTGGGAAACTCCAAAATGATAACTTTGTGCAGCATTTTACGCAAATCACAACCCAATTAAAACTACAGAGCATCAGCCAATTATGATAAAATGACTGAATGACAGAGCATGCTTCCTATAAATGAAAACACTAAATTGAAAGTACTGTTTGTGATGTACAATACATACTTTAAAACAAAAGACTGAAACATTCCAATTTTTTTCCACTAATTCTCCTAGTACTTTTACAAACTGATAAGCAACTGAAACCAAGCAGAGCTTGTTTCAAATTAAAATGAATGACAACCCTTCCAAAGTTACTTTATCTACCAGTTAGCCTCGAAGCAACATTGCAGTCTTAAAAGTGTTTTGTTCAGGTAAATATCTTTAGGATTCATGGATTAAAGCATTAAAGCCCTGGTTGGCCTATACTTTAACTTCATCAAGAGCCTGAGCTTCTTTTGCATTCACAAAACTTACACAGCAATCAATAGACTTCAAAACATCCTGAGGAGCTCCTGCCACACTCCCTGATCACATTTGAGGCCCTGTGGCCTGATTCAAGTCTTGATAAATTTCCAAGTCGGTTTGGAGCTTCCATAGAGCTCATTACTTGTGTGCACCAGCTCTGTGTCTCTGTTCATCAAGGTCTTGTGGGATGTTATATTGCCTGGATTCAACCAGGACTGGGTTGAACTACAAAACCCCAAATTTACTCCCTTACCTAAATCCATATAAAAAAGACAAATAGAAATCTCAGGACCACAGTCTATAAGGAGTGCAGCAAATGCTCACAGGAATGATTTTTTGAAAGCTTCCCAGATTTCCCTTCCTTGTTTTACTGCTGCATACGATTCAGTAAGAAGCTTCCTTCTAAGAAAATGTGTGATTTGTGTCTCCAGTGCTGAGCCAAAAAGATGCTACGGGTGCTCTGAAAGGCCAATATGCACTATGCTTACTGCACCTGCACTTGCGGTTTTACTGTGTTGCCCCCCTGGTTGATCTCCATTACCCAAGAAGAGAGTGCCATAGTATCTGGCAGCAATTTTGCTGTGCTGCAATAAACATAATGGTGAGCTGACAGTTGTACAACCTAGCAAGTCAGCCCCTGTATGATTTGGCATAAAGCTCAGTGTAGGGGAGTGATGATGCACTTCCCAAGAGATAATGATTACACTTCTTTTTAGGGAATCTGGATTATGATAAATAACCTAATTTTTCTCTTGCAATACATACAATTTTGCTCAATTAGGCAGATGAAGGTCTGCTCTATGGCAGAGACATACACTTCAAACAAGTAAGGATTTCACTTCCATTCCCTAGCAGTGGACAAGTTGTCAAAACAAGCTGTCAGTTTGAGGAATCGTTCTTCATTGCTATGCCAATGCACAAGATGAATTGATTAGCACAGCTGGAGTTATGTAAAGAGTAAAGGGAAGTGACAGAAATGCTAATCAAGCATCAAAATTGACACTGTTTTCGCTGATGTACATCAGGCCTTCAGTGATTTATTAGGCAAAGCAAAAAAATGAGTCAGGTTTCTGAACACCTTGCGGGTAAACACAGCTTTCCCCAGGGCATTGCATTTAACTGTTTTCACCTTCCATTCAATTGCTGTGTACACATTATTTTGAAGGCACAAGTAAAAGGTGCTCACTGTGTTTTCTTTCCAGTGACAGTTCAGCACTTCCCTCAATGAACTGATGGATCCCAATACTCCAAACATAGAGAGAATAAAGTCTTGACAAGTAATTTTGATCAGAAGAGATAGAATAAAACCTTTCAGCATCATTATTTTTTTGCTACTGTATACAATTTCACTGAATAAAAGAACTCCAATTCTGTCACCAGAAAAAGATATATTTTCAGTCACACAAAAAATGGAAAATAATTTTCCATGCTAGAGTCTGAAGTGTTTGTTGGCATTCTCTCATCCATATGTATCTTTTTGATCACATCAATTATTTATCTTTAACATATTTAATATAACATTAAATAACATTTGAAACTTTAAAGTGATGTTCCATTGAGAGGTAGAGGTAAATGGACACATTAATTCAATTATTGGCTTCAGAAACAAATGCAGAAAATATTCTGAGAAGATAAATATGTAAGACTATTGTGATTAAAACACAGCTTTTATTCACTAAATCAGACTGCAGGTGAACATCTTTCTAGATTCAGCAAAAACTTGGCTACAGTTAGACTTATCAGCATCCTTTCTGTGCATGTGCCACGACCCAGCATCAAAAGAGCCTCTTGTGCTGAATCAGCCCTAAAATCTCTCCATTCTGCAGTTTCAGTCCTCCTGATCTCAAAGCTGAGACTGTGAAATATGGGTGCTAATTAACAGAATGTGTTGGAGTACCTGAGTGAGAAACCTTCAAAACCTCGACAATCAGGAAGAATCCGACAGGAACTAACAGCCCAACCACCAAACCAAGGCTCGAAAAGTGTTAGAACCCAGCACACTCAATTTTGCTTTAATCAGGGCAGCACCGAGTGCTGGGAAGCTGGTGTTCAAAGGTTAAATACTATGTAAGTCAATGGAATTTTTACAAATCCACATGAAGGGAAAAACAGAAGTCTCTACTGTATTTTAAACTGAATATACAGTACTGAGTGAAACTCATCATACCTTCAGAATACACATACTGTATATATTACATTAATTTTATTTTCATTGTGTTTAATTTCTATTCTAATTGCCTACACATTTCTCAGTAGTGTATGAAATCACACTAAAATGAACTTTTGGTGAAAATGAAGTTTCAGTTTAAAGTTACAAGTAACAGCTCTGACTCCTTGCAATAGGATCAATTTTGTGTTTGGGTCTAATTCAAGGCCAACATCCAGTACTGGATTATTCAGAATCCTACATAAAGAAATGCTTAATTAATCTAATACATGGTATTGGTGTTTTTGTTCCAATAACCGCTTTGTTGTACAGAAACTCAAATTTCCAGGAAATCATTAAAATGGATCAAACTGCAAGGAAAGATGGGACTTAATTCCCAACATTTGGGATTAAAGTTGTCATGGCTAAAGCAAGAATGAGCCAAAGTGAAGAAGTTTTGAGATTCAGCAGAGAGGCTCACCCAGCTGGCCAGTGACCCCGTTTTTAGGTCCCAAAATTCCCGCAACCCCATCAATTAGAGCACGGCTATTCAATTAAACTAACAAGTGGGCCAAATGGGAAAATCTCTGGGGTTCGCGGGCCGAGCCAGAATACTTTGTCAACAAAAGGCTACTATAGATAACAGTTCTATATTATACCATAACAGACTTGTTATTACATGTATAAAAGCATGTTTATCTCTTTCCTTTTATTTTAATTGTGTCCTTCCACATAAGTAGCCACACCACACACAAAACACAGGTAAGGTAGAGCTCACAAACCATGACATATATTTACCAAACCAACCAAACACAGTGCTTTTAAACCTTATCCATAAATGTGTAATAGAGAGAAAATAAAACATTTTTACTATAGCATTATGCAGGTATACATTAATCAGGTTATTTAGCTCTATATCTTTCAAACATCTGCTGTCAATATGCAAATACCATGTCAATTGCTGCTGGCAGAATCAGAGTCTCAGCAATGGTACAGTATGTGACTTCATAGCTTTAGCAATGTGGTAGATAACTACAAAAGATGCTCTCAAAACCCTCTAATTAACTGTCATGGTTATTCTAAACTGCCTATTCAACTCATCATATTTTCTTTCAAAAAAGATTTTGGCTTGCCCAAGTATTCCTTGTGAGTGGTCTCGAAGTGTCTTTTGAGTTTGGTTTCATACATTCTGTGGAGAGTATATTACTGCACAGCAAACATTTAGGTCTTTCCTCGTTGTTTTCCCAGAAACTCGTAAATCCGTACTGAAGAAACGATTAGTCATTTTTGCTCGTTTACACTTCAGGATCTCAGGTTCAACATCGGTTTCACTGGCCGATGTCGGTGTCGAGGTGGAGGCGACCGGATGAAGAAATGAAATTTCTTCATTTTGCTGGCTTATTAACTAAAACGCATAACGCTAGCTACCATAGGACATGGAACAGTGGGTGACGTTGGTTTGACAGGTTGCATTTGGGTTACAAGCAGTCGTGCAAGTTGTCATGGTTACTTTCAGAGTATAGGGCACACACTTTCTATTTTCATAAGCATTAGGGGAGCTCCAAATTGAATATATTGAAATTATGGTATGTTTCAAAACCAATTAGAACTTTTTTTTTAATGTACTGTACTTCAAATTTTCCTGCCTAGAACTTCGGTGGGATCCATAATAACGGTTCATAGAAGTCTCCCGCGACCCCATCTGCATATCAGGCGACCCCACGTGGGGCTGCAACCCCAAGTTTGAGAAACACTGGGCTAACCCCTTCCCTTACTTTGTGTGTCCTAACACCTGTTGATTGTATTTTACATTTTTGATTTGGTACAACTATTGTTTACTAGAGTGTTTTGGTACAGCCCAAGGCCTTTCTTATTTCTTTTTCCAGGGAACTAACAGTTACAGTTACATGTTTCCACTTTTATACATACAACAAGCACACAGTAGCTCGGTGAGAATTAAAGAATAATATGTAAGAAATATTAGTAGCCTCTTTTCCTGACATGTTTTAAAAATATTCATAAAGTCTGAAGATAGATCTGAAGTTATATTATATAATAAATATTAGAATAGACAGGTTTGCATAATTCACATTGCTTATAGCTAAAAAACTACCCCCCCCCAACGCATGCACACACCTCCCCCACAATCTGTGGTTTCATAAGCCACCACAAATCAGCTTTCATCTGGAGTCTCCAGTGATGTGCTGCAGACTTAGCAGCAGAGTTAAATTTTAATTGTAAGGGAAGATAAACAGAATCCATAATGAGGCTCTTCCGATCGGGATAGACCAGCCATCCATTCTCCACCCAGGGGGAAAGCTGCAAGTCTCAGGAGACCTGCAGGCTTCCCTTTCTCCTCAAAATGACTTCTGCTTACTCCACACAAAACAATCCCTTATTCTCCAAGGATATTGCTGAGATCTGCCCTCTCTTTCATGTTGATTATCAGCAGAAATCATTACTTAATCCACCATTAAGTCTTGTTCTCACCTTCTTTCTGTTTTTTTTTCAGTTTAATACAAAAAAATATCAGCTTCTGCAGATACACCAAAGTAAAACTTTAAATAATCTCTATTAAATTTAAACCAATGCATACAGCTATTCCTCTTAAAGAAATAGTGAAGAAATACAGGACCCCTGTACAGGTTTGGCTTCACCAGTTCTATAGTTCTTCACTGACGCAATGATTCAACCAATCACCAGCAGCTATTTTTTATACCTTTCTTCCCAGAATGAAAGAAAAAATAGGTGCCACAGTTTCTAGGAATTCCTTTACCATCTCTCTAGTGGCTTATTCTCCTTACGAGAGGGACTAAATGTTAAAATTCCTGTTGTATCACAGGGTGGTATAAATTTGAATTTCTTTCAGCGGTAAGGAATGTGTGGTTTACTTGAAGAATGCAACAAAGACTTTCTACAATTTTTACAAACCCCCCCCACCAAGTTATTTGGTAAGAGTTCCTCATTTTAATGTTTCTACTTCATATTCTTAAGTGTATGTTCTACATTTTTAGGTAAATTCTTTGTAATACTCCATAATCGTATTCATTCAAGTTTTTTCTAAAAAGATTACTTCAGCTTAGTATTCCCTTTGAAAAATGAAGTTTGTTTTCTGGTAGATATTGTACCTCTCTGGTCCAATGTGGCACTCAGGATTCAACACACTTAGCTGGTGCTTAATTCATGCTATGTTAAACAGCAGGTGGGCTTGAACTGCAAAGCACAATCATGCATTCAGCTGTATCACTGCTGTGATGAAAGACTTTTCTTCACAACGTTTTTTTTCCATTTATTCATTTGCCTATAAATTTTGACAAATGATGCAGTTACTTTCCTTCTTCCTCAGAGGGGACTACAGAAAATACAAGAAGACCTTGCACTTTCACAATAATTGTCATACAGTAGCAATTTTGATGATCTATGTGGGTCCTATGTAATCATTTTGACTTCTAGGGCTCAACTAGATTTAATGAACACAACTAACCCAACATGTTAGTAAAATGTAAGGGACAGCTTCCCCATTCAACATTTGAGAGGCAACCTGTGATATTTAGTAAAAATTGTTATATATAGTTGATAAAACTTCCAGGCTTTCCATTATTACTCCCTAAAAAACAAAAGCAATGAAACTGATTTACAATATTGAACATTACAGTCTGATTTCTTCACTGTAGCTAAAAACACACATTCTGTGAAAACCCACTAAGCAAAGCCCATTCAGTGCTGCATTTACTTATTTAAATGCTTATTTTAACTAGATGGTTTAGGAGCTCCAATAACAAAGTCAAAGTATTAATTCCGATTGTTGAATGTGAATTGAGAACTAATAAAAAGTAAATTAAAACATAGAAACCACTTGACAAAGATATCTAATGTACCAATTAAATATACAGCACTGTATGTGATAATCACAAGTAAACAGTAACTAGGCAGTATAATATTTGATTTCTTTTACATTGCTCATTTAAAAAATATATTCATTAGGGAATATTAAAAATTGAAAAATAAGGCCATTAGTGCATTAGTGCATGCCAGCAGCCGTATCACCCTGCAACTCACAACTGGCAACCCACTGAAGCTAAGCAGGTGTGAGCTTGGTCAGTACCTGGATGGGAGACCTCCTGGGAAAAACTAAGGAAGAGGTGTTAGTGGGGCCAGCAGGGGGCACTCCCCCTGTGGTCCATGTGGGTCCTAATGCCCCAGTATAGTGATGGGGACACTATACTGTAAACAGGTGCTGTCCTTCGGATGAGACGTAAAACTGAGGTCCTGACTCTCTGTGGTCATTTAAAAATCCCAGGGTGTTTCTCGAAAAGAGTAGGGGTGTAACCCTGGTGTCCTGGCTAAATTTCCCATTGGCCCTTACCAATTATGACCTCCTAATAATCCCCATCTATGAATTGGCTTCATTACTCTCTGCTCTCCTCCCCACTAATAGCTGATGTGTGGTGAGCGTTCTGGCGCACTATGGCTGCCGTCGCATCATCCAGGTGGATGCTGCACATTGGTGGTGGTGGAGGGGAGTCCCCATTACCTGTAAAGTGCTTTGAGTGGAGTGTCCAGAAAAGCGCTATATAAGTGTAAGCAATTATTATTATTATTAAACAGCCTTCATATGATACTATGTGAACAGTTTAAATGAACCCTTATTATAAGTTTTTATTAACAGTGTGTCTTCCATTGTATTAATGTAGAATTTTCTCTCATCTTTGAGCTAAAAGCTAAAAGCCTTCAGCCCCAGAAATCTGATAAAATATCTTTGTTGCCCTTCTATTTTGCTTTCACACAAAAAGAGTAAATATTTTTTAGAACTTGTGTGTACAGTACGTAGAACTTCCAAAAATATGAATGTGTTAACTTTTTTACAAAGAAAAAAATACTCATATTACTAATACAACTCCTACCCCTGGATGAATTCCAAGAGAGAATGGATTTAAAAATCCGTAGTAGGTCAAGATGGGATGGAAATAGATGGCAACAGAACCATCTCAATAGTGTGCTGTGTAAGATATAGTAGTTCTAAACTAGTATAGAGGCTAACAAATTCTCGCTAAAATCTCAAACACCACTATACATCCAACCATCTCAACTGTGATTCTGAAACAGACTAAAAAATATCAGTCTTCTTTTTAGACTGATTCAGAAAGACATAATACTGAAAGAAAGAGATACTGTATTTAGCACATCTGATTCCTTTCATGCAAAGAATTGGGTAAACTCCTCCTGTGTTTCCATTATGTCATATTAATCTATTGTTGTTTTCTGTTTTTGTGTTTAATTGATAGTAACCGCCGAAAATAAGCAATCCTGTCTTTTAAAATTGAAAACAATTTCAAATATCGCTATTTCAAAGGATAAAAAGACTAGGTTCTACTTACAAGAAAAGAAAAAGGGAGATAAAATGTTTAGGGGCTGTCTAGAAAATCAAAGGAACTAATTACTGATGTATAAAGCAAACTGCATTTTCACATATCTTATAGCACATTCCAGTAGTTTACTGTCAAGCAGGGGAAGGAAGCCCTTTATAAAAATAATGACATGAGCCACATGCTTATAAGACGTTAAGAATGTGACTTCTATCACTGTGAGTGCAATATCTCTTCTTTCTTATAAAACTGTCTACATTTCACACCAGGATAGCTCTAATATCCTGCTGTGAGAATTTACAGCTCATCACAGATTTATTTGCTATTATTTATGGGACAGTGAGGGAGGAAACATGTTTGGTGCCTGCCTGCACAATATCTGACCTCTGAGAGAACTTAATTCTTTGCTTGATCTTAAATCAGAGTATTATGGCACAGCTAATATAGAGAACTGGCATAGTGCCATTCCAGTATGTTCTTGATAATAACAAACAGGATAAATCCCATACTGTATGTTCATTACCCATTGTTAATTTATCTTTGCGTATCTGAACCTCTCCAATTTCTGTCACCCTGTATCATCACTCCACTTTTAATTAGATTAATTTTTAGGTAAGTTATAAACCTTCACTTTCAACATGACAAACTTTTTGTATTTGACTCTAACATACAGTTTGGTACATAACCTCAGGTATATGCCCCTAAAAAGTTATGTTATTGTAACATTATGACATTGTGAATCACCACATGTAGTTAATGTGTTCTAACTAATTTTTTTACCTCCAAAATGCTTCATGTCCATTGTGTTCACTGAGCCTAATAAGGATGGATATCACACCATTATAACTCCATATCGCTTTTCCAAATGACAGATTTCAAGAGAAAAAAAAGTCTAGTTCTACACTCATTCTTTCGAAGCACAGGTTTCAGGGAAAGAAGAAATGTCAAAGCATGAAAAGATTCCCAACAAGAATTTCTACAAAGCCAGTCTGTATGTGTAAAAAAACCAATGGAACATTAATACTTTTTTTCATAGGAGAAATTGCATATCTGAGAACAGGTCACAGTGGGTAGTCATTCATTCACAGGCTCTCATTGACCTTAATAAACCAGGAGAATGATGCCTTCTGATGGCAATGCAGCTCCCTTCAGTGAGTTCCTTTGTTACAGTTCTCTCACAGGTATCCATTATTCCGTTTGTAACTTCCACAGCTGTCCAACACAGCTCAGAAACCAGTAGGAGAAGCAGCAGCCAAGCTGTTGCCTCATTTTCAAATGATCGGCTTGATACAGAGTCAGAACTCATTTGCATTTTCATTTTCAAACTCTATGTTCAATAGAATTTCCCGCATGTGCATAATGTATTATGAAGAACAATTAATGAGAACAAAGAAAAACAATAAGCAGTATGGCTGCTATTATTTACTCCTGGGCAAAAAAATACATAAATGCATTTCAAAATCTGCTAAATAGAACCTGTGCAAAAATCATGAACTAAAACCAGTTCTGTTCTGTTTTCTGTTCCATGTACCAAAAAAAAGATACATTATAAAAACCCTAGCTACACATCTGCTTGATATTCCTTTATTTTAAACCTGTAAAAGCTGAATGGTGATCTCCTCAGCGGTCATAGCAGCAAAGCCAGTTGGAATCATGGATGAATCCCATAATCCAGACAGAACCTGTTTAAATCTGGGCTATACTATTAGAACACTGGGATTAACCAAGCAGTGATGTGCAGTAACCAGTTGTCTCTGTGGTTGTGCTGGCCAGGATATCCCCTACTTGCAACACAATGGCAGCCTCTGTCTCCTGTTAAGGGCTTGTGAGATTGCAGTACTGTCCATACAAGCTGCATCACTCCTAACTAACACTAACATTCCTGCAGGGCACGTAGGACATGGAGTGTGTAAAAGTGCACATTTCAAAGGAAGGCAGGCATTGCCTTCATGCCTGCTGTGCTTGTACGAGGCTTCTGGCTGTTAGCTGAGCTGATAGGCAGGCAACAGAATTTGGGAGAGGATAAAGAGAAAAATAATTGGCAATTCAAAATTGAAAAACACACCATATAGGCAGGAATGTTTGAATTGGGTGTTCATTTATCCTGGTATAGTTGCTGTCGACTGATTTTTCTTCTTTTAACCATGTCAAAAAAGTAAACAAAAGATTACGAAGACAGAAATGCTCAAAGAAGACGCTTTCTTTCTGTAAAAGCTGCAACTTTGTTTTAATGACCTTTTCATGAGCTGTGCTTATTAAAAATGCATCACCCCCAGAGAAAACAGAGCTGCCACACTGTCTCTCTGATATCTGTGTATCAGAAAATATGAACGTTGCTCCTTTTCTCTCCTGACTTTATAGAGATTTAAAAAAAATCCCTAAATTTTTTATGTCTAAAAAACATAATTAAAGCAGCAGTTTAAGAATAACTTGTATCTGACATTTCAGTATAATCATATATTAAATGTCAGGTGATAATTGTAAATTATTGCTTTTGAAGATGAGACATCTGTTTTGACTGATTCAGACAGAGTGTTCTTACAAAATAATTGCTGAAAGAAAACGCCACCTGCACTAGAAGCACCATTATCAAAGACATAAATTCCAGGATTTTTTTGTCACTAGGTCCTCATGATAACCAACAGACCCTAGTACCATCTAAAGAGAGTCAGAAAAAAAATCAAAGAAGTCTGTTTTATTTTGGCCCAGCTCCAAGGCTATCACCAACAAATCTTTTTTTTTATCTAATACTGCAACAGTGTAAAACTAAATCACAACAAAAGAAAGCATCTACTTGAAATGAAAGCCTGATTGTTTCTGGGGATCAATCTGTGATAGTGGAAGGCTGTTGATGGGCAGGTGAGATCTGTACTGTTGAAACAAGTCAGCTGCTCTTCAAAGAACAGCAGCCAATGGTAAAACAAACAGCAGTACAAGAAAATCAAAGAACTAAGAACCTGATTGTGCAGGTGAAAATGTGTTTGGACAGAAAAGAGGCACCAGCAATTGATGGAAAGGACCAGGCTGACAGTTTACAGAACTGTTTCAAACCAGGATAATCTAAAACTGAATACTACTGTACATGTTTCAAAATATAGAAGCAGTGCTCATTGTAGTAGCAAACAAAAGCTTTCATATCAATGGCATATCAACCTTTTCTAAAAAAAAAGGGTCATTTGTCCTTTATACATTTCACTGAAGTGGCTGAAGAGATCGGAGTTAAGACATGCTTCTAAATTCATATACAGTATGTGTCCTAACCGACATTAAACCACACAAAATCATTCTTCAGTTATTTGTTTTCTGTGTTGGTAGAACATAAAAAGGTTTGATTGAGGGAGAACATGCACATTGATCTTACTTTGTATTATTTGCCATTTCAAATCTAACTGATTACGAGGTTGAAATTTTGTCTGGACTAGAAATGTTCCTGGTTTTGAGGTAAATCATGTGCTTATACTGTATATTTCAGGCCGATAGATCAGTGATGGGTTACACACATAGAGACAATGAGTACAAAGAGGAGCAAATGTAACACATTCCATGCCATGAAAATAATAGAGAAAATTCCCTGGCACACAGCTTTATGAGCAAACAAAGAACCATGCTTCTCTAACACTTCTGGACAGAGGTTAGCAGATCCTATTTGGTGTTTCAGAACTTGCAATAGTTTTGTGGCAATGACAAATTCAGTTTAAATGTTATGCTTGAGATATCTGGCCTTTTTGCATTAGTCAGTAATGCCCAAGAAATGTTTTGAACTAGTCAGCCCATAACTTATGTCAATGACTGAAAATATATCATCCAGGGAATGGCCATCCAGAACCAACTGGCCAGCAGCCATATCACCCTGCAACTCACAACTGGCAACCCACTGAAGCCATTCCCATTGGCCCTTAGCAGTCATGGTCTCATAATAATCCCCCTCTATGAATTGGCTTTATTACTCTGCTCTCCTCCCCACTGATAGCCGGTGTGTGGTGAATGTTCTGGCGCACTATGGCTGCCGTCGCATCATCCAGGTGGGGCTGCACATTGGTGGTGGTGGAGGGAATCCCCATTACCTGTAAAGCGCTTTGAGTGGAGTGTCCAGAAAAGCGCTCTATAAGTGTAAGGAATTATTATTATTATTATTATCATCATCATCATCATCAGACCTTTGCTCTTCAGAGCCCCCTAGCAGATACTATCTCTCAGCTGTGAATTCCTCAATTCCTCTGCCAAAGTAGATATGAGTCCAAAGATGCGACCTAATCTCTTTATATTTTTGTGAGAGTGAAAAGGCTTCTGAGCACTGCATTTCATTGAGCCAAGTGTAATAACAATGATTATTGCATTTTTATATATTGCATATTCTTTCACCAATGATGCATGGAAGTGAAAAATAGAGATTTAATTAAAAACATGTTTCATGGCTCATTAGGCCCAGCAGATAAGACTTGAAATCATGAATATATGCAAGAAAAACACATTCTCCTCCCTGGCCAGACATAACAGTGATAAATACAATCTCTAACAGCAGTTCTCAAATTTTAAAATTTAAATGATCTCAGTCAATTTCATTCAAACTAATACAAATAAATTAATTAAAAATATTCTAGCTTATTGTTCTTAGGCATCTCCATTCAAAACACTCTGTAGATGGTTCATGCAGCTGTAACTTGAATTGAAAAGCATTTAATAGGTCAGCTGATGGGAGAAGTATCTCTGCACACTATTGATGCTACTTAATATCAAAGACAATTGTTAAAAACTACCACGGTAAAGTGGTTTAATACAGCATATTTTGTGGTTATACTGTATCATTATCCCACCCTTTTATTCCGTCATTCTTTCATTGTGATTTTACTGCGGTGTACTATATTTTTGGTTGTTTGTATTATTTTGTATGTATATACAATACACCACTGCATAGGTTCAAGTAGGTAGCTGCATGAGCATGAATAGGCTGCAAAGGAGTAAGTAGAGGTTTATTTCACACTGAAAGGAAAAGGAAAGAGATGCAACGTTTCAGCTGTGGAGCCTTCTTCAGGCTCCTGAAGACTTGACACCTGGCACCTGAAGAAGGCTCCACAGTTGCATCTCTTTTCTTTTCCTTTGAAATAAACCTTTACTGTATATTATGTAAATTAATTACATACTGTATATAAGAGATTTAATATGTCAAGGGTAAAAGGACCAATTAAAGTAATATCTAATGTAAGTTGCAGACTACTATTTGTAAGGTCAAGGTCAGGTATTGGGTAAGTCTTGGTGCAATGGAACACTTGCACTACGGGTAAGGGTTACTCTACATTTCCTCCACTGGACATAGTTAAGTGCTGTTGATTATAGCTAATTGCTAAACATCTAAATCAGTTCTTAACCTGGGGTGCACATACCTGGGGTGTGAGATAACTTTTCTGGGGGTGCAATAAATGCCAGATGTTTTTAGAAGGTAAATTACTGAAAACACAAATTAAGCACTTGTGTATACATATTTTTTTACATCAGAACTAGGTGTTTAAATGTTAAAAAAGTATGTTTTTCATGTATTCTTATTTTACAACAAAATTAAATTAAATATACAATGCTATCTCTTTCATTCTATAGTTTTGATACTGTTTAAAGAACTGACCTACTTCAATGATTTTTGATAAGAGGTGTGATAACATATTTTGAGAACCAAAGGGTTGCTGGCTGCAGTAACCACTGATCTAAATCATCCTGTGTTGCTTATGTTATAACTTGTTTTAAAGAGTTAAACCACCTTAAAGTGATTAAATATTCTGTAAAACGTTTTACCACATATCAAACTAACAATAATCACTTAAAATTTGAAGGAACCTTGTAAAATCCCTGCTTTGTCCTTCATTGTTGTTCTATACATTAATTTCAGTACAACACCAGTCACTGGAAGAGGAAAATCATTAGAGCATTAAGAAAAACTCTTTACAATTACTTATTTTTTTATTTTAATTTCATTATTACATTTTGCAATGAGCAAGACTGTGAAAATGAGAGCAATAAAATGAAGGTATAATTAGCACATTTCAAATAAGATGGTTAAAAGCAAGCAGTAAGAGTAGGTTTTCCTTGCGTGTACAGTAAAGTGACTACAGAATTACCATGATAATAAAATTGCCATCAAATTAAAAACACAAGCTAACAGACTGCCAGAGAACAGTTCAGCAGTAAGGGCTAATAAAAAAACCTTTATATCTCTCTTTCTCATTCATATTTTATTTGCTTCTCAGCCATCATTGTGACTCATTACTTTTCATGTGATGTCCCTTTGTTCTCTGGTATGTTCTCCATCCAGCATCTCACCTGTGTTAATTTGGGAGTGAGCACTCCTCTCTGTGGTCATAAGATCCTCCTAAACTGAAATCAATTAACCAACTAGTTTTTTAGCAATCTAAATCCGCATCCATCCATTTTCTAAAGGCTTCTTCCAATACAGGGCTGCAGGGCAGCCAGACCCAATACAGAAAATGACAGGCGTAAGACAAGGATCACCTTGGATGGGACCCCAGTCCATCACAGGGCCGACACAAAGACCAAAAACACACACCAGGGTCAGTTTTCCCAGAAGCCAATTAAAACACCAGTATGTCTCTGGACTGTGGGAGGAAGCCAGAGCACCAGGAGGAAACTCACATGAGCACAGAAAGAACATACAGATAGCAGCCCAGATCCAGATTTGAACCTAGGGCCCTAGTGATGCAATGCTGTTGTGAGGTCAATGCTAACTACTGTGCCACCACCATGCCATAAACAAAAATAAACATAAAATATAAAAATGTACAGTACATGATTCATGTAAATTAAGTAAAACAAATTAGTGAAAAAACACAGGTACAATATACTACATAATGAGCAGCTTCTTTAAGGCTGTATAACCAGGATAAAATATCACATATGATCAGGAAAGAAACAAATCTATAAAAATGTACTTTCACTTAAGGATTCAGACTGTCATATTGATATAAGTCCAGTGATCTGCAATTGCTACTAAAGCAATGATTAGACTGGAAATGAAGGAGAAGACAGGAGACGTCACATTGCAGCTTACAAGGTTTTAGTAGGTTGTCTTAATTTATTAATTCATAGCTGACATATCACAGTACTTAACAAAATGTGAATAACTGAAAACCATGTTGTACCTTGTGAACTGACACTAACTGAGTTATGTATTCTATTTTGAATCTTTCAGAAGACTTGTGGACTTTGCATGTACTACTTTTATTACTTTATCCCTGCTACTAAAATTCAATGCACCTACTGTAAATTTCTGATTCATTAGTAAAACTGATTCATTAGTAAGACAAAAGCACCAGAAAGAACCACAATCACATTTTTATGTGAGGCTAAATTTGTGTGAAAAGTTCGAGCTACTATATACATAATCAATACTCTGCAGTATTACACATATATCCCACACAATATATGTATAGTAGCCAGCTCTAAATTCATGATCACTGTGGTATGTTCTCATCACTGAGTATCTTATATCCAGGATTCAATTGCCTTCTCCCAGGCATACTCCCAGCTCCAAGACAATGCCACCTCAAAAAAGCAACGAGGTCAGGTTTTTAGAAATGTATCCTTCTGATACATCAATCTGTGACAGAAATACTATTTCTGTGTCCTTGTTACTTTAGTTGGTTAATTAATATGCCAATTCCATGCTAAAGCCTTGAGGTTTTCCTTAGTTTATCCCAGGTAAACATTCAGAACAACAGAAAGATAGCTCACTGCCAACTAGATTTAAGAGGAGGCTTAAAGAATGGCTACAGAGACACACAGCCAAGGGCTACAGGTAATACCTAATTTACATTTGGCAAATAGCAGAAGAATATCAAAATAATCTTTCTTGATTTAATTGTGTCTCCTGCAAAACACACAGAAACTGTAAAATGTACAGAGAATCCCTAAGTTTTGAATGCAAAATTTACATTGTATAACTTGTCCCTTTGTGGAATCTATGCATTTTAAACAATATGGACATTCTCAAAGTGAACTACCTTCCCATTCCAAAACTTTCAAAAGTATTCAAAAGCCCTGTGAAACATAACAGAGGAAATACGAAGCACATGACTTATTTCTGTACCCCAAATGTGAATCAGTCATATTTTTTTGTAAACAGAAACAACATAACAGTTCAAATCCTATATCAAACTCAAATGCTAAATGCCTAAGACATCACATAAATCAGTTTTCCTGATTGGTCATCATTTAGCAGAATATTAATGAACTGAAGAGAGCAGATCACAAGTGGTTGCAGCAGAACCTGGAAAAGCTGGAGAGGTTCAGCTTGATGGAGTGGTTGTTTACCCCTCACGAGAGGTTTAAGAGATTTCAAACAGCTTACAGAAAATACATTCTTGAAGAATATCAATGCTAAAGGAGGGTTCATGACATACAGATTGCTGGGGTATGATTGAATTGACATCAAGCACTTTGAATTAAAGATAACTATTTTTGACAATATTTTACATACACAATATTGAAAGTCATTCCTGTCTGTAGTATCCAATTTGTTTGTATTGAGAAATACTGTATTGTCCTAAAAATCCAGGTTTCTTTTCAAATCAGCTTTCAGTTTAAAATCCCCAAGAGCTTGACTACATTTTGAGGTAACTGTATTTCTAATGACTCTAGAGTTATTGTTAAACACATGCCTCATCCAGAGTCTTTCTCCCAGACTAATTAAGTTTTCTATGGACCTGTGCAATGGAAAACCTTACAGATGTCATGGGAGAAAGTGCGAAGTAGGAGCTATCTGCGAAAGTTAAAATAATTCAAAATCAAATTTCACTTGTGGGTACAGTTTACAGCTTTCATCAGTAACACTGCCATATGACAGGCCCTGGACAAGCCACAGATGTCGCTGATACACTGTTACGCTATCGCACAGCAAGTTGGGGACACCATGACTGACTCAAAAACAGCTGGCCTGGAGACAGCAAAACAACTGGCTTTTGCACCTTAGAGATTCATGACAGTTAATGGCTCAAACCACTGATGTCTGTACTACTGGCCCAATTTGCACTGTCTGTAAGTACAGACAGTATTGGTTCTGTTCCACCTTCAATGCATGGTAGGTCCTTCCTTCTCCTTTTTTTAAGGAACACTGCAGTGCTGAGATGCTTAGAAATACTGTAAATCTGTGTTGTGCTGGTTATAAAAAGGATGAATGCATTTTAAGTGTATCTCTCTTCAGTTTAAAGGATGTGTGTAGCCCTTCTCAAAGACAAGAAAGACAGTTTGAGAAAAAAATTCTCAATCATATTTCTCTATCAAATATTCCTCTAACAGTGTAGTAAATGAAATTAAATGAATCTATTATTAACAGTACATAGCAAATTTCACCTTTTCTATGATAAACTTTCAAGGCTCGGTGGTCCCTTTAAGTAAGTGAAGGGCTTCAGCTTGAAATGGCGGTTGCACAGTGACCTTGAATTACCAGAAGCAAGGCCTACCTTCATTATTTATCAGCAAGATCAATTAAAATACTTTGTTTGCAGCACAACGCAACCTAATATGTACTGCCAGTGCTAAGAGCTAAATATATGCTTATTTAAAAATCAATTCATTCTTAAGATTCTCTTTGCTAGTCTGGTGAAATAAAACAGAGCCGAGGTTGATCATCACAGTGGAGGACATCATTATGGGGTTTATCGTGAACATGATTAAAATTCATGCTATGACTGGCCCAGCTGGGATCGCAAATCAGAGGCAAAACAGCCTATAGTGCTTTGTCCACAACTTCAGACATCAGCCTATAAAGCCACAGAATGAAAAAGATACTGAGCAGACTAACTGTCGTTTTGACATTCATTAGGTTCTGTGATATATCATTGTTCTTTCACTCGTCAATTTTCACAGTGATGGGAATTAGATTTGCTTGGACAGGAAGCTACAACTTGTCTCTCCTTTAGTTCATTGTGTTATGGGAAATAGTTATAAAAAATTAAGTTTTAAAGGGCTCTCTCTGCAACTCCTGAATGGCACCTTTAGCTCTGCAGAGTGCCCTCTGAGCTCACCTCCAAGCTACAATTAAAAATAAAACCAACCTCATGTCTTCTCCAGCTAACAAACCCAGTTCAATGGACTACTGCATGGTGAACGTTGCAACAAGGACATAGGGATAGACGTGGGAATCAAGAGCTAGCTCATCTAAGGCCAAGAACTGGAAGCAGTTCTTTACATTAAAGGTGGCTGGTGGCTGTCACAAGCAGTCCACATTATGTTGCCGAAGCAGACTAAATTGGATTTATCACATAACAGTTGGATAAGACACTTGAATCACTTAACTTCTAGAAGCCAAGCAAGCAAGATGGGCCAAAATGTTAACTTCTCATTTGTAACCTTTGTTGCATTCTTAATTCTGCTAATCAAACCCACAAGTCTTTCTGACAGCAATGAAAATACTGGGCAGGTTGGTAAATGTGGATATGCAGTATTAAGTTTCCCAGAAACTCACTTTAAAGTCACAATTTGGCAACAAACAATGAGAAAAAAGAATAAATGGAAATAGAAAAGTTTTCCCACAGCTCTGCCAACACCCCTCCCCCATGTATTATGCATTGCAACAATTTACTCTTCTTCTGTTGCTGATTGCTACTGTATAAATGGTATACTATTTAGAAGCATCAAAACGCAACACATGATAATAGGAAGCAAAAATGTTGTGTTTTAAAGCCTCCTTGTGTTATCAGATGTATTCTATAATAAATTGCAGTACAAGAAATTAAACTATAAGTAAATTGGATGGGCTCCCAATTTAAAGTAAAACAGTACAGCATTTACATTTAGCAGAGAACAAACAGAGAAATAGAGGAGGTAGCAGAGCTCTAGAATCTTGTTGGAGGTAGCTGTGAGATACAAAACGCACCTTCTTATTTGAGAAGTGTGAATAATCCCATCAAAGTGGCAAAGTACATTGATTGTGTCCTAATCCTTTGTTAATGGCACTTATCCAAACTATGCAATAAAATATTATCACCTCCAGCTACATCTATTAGCATAATTCCACAAAGCTTCAGATTGTATCCTACAGATTTAGCCTTGGCCTCTGAGGAGATGAGCTAAAGCTCACGTTTTATCTAACACAGAAGCAGTTTCTTCTGCAATTTCAGAACACTGTACATCAGCGTCAGGTAAAAAAAGGTTGTCCGTTAACCCTGAGGAAACATAGTGCCGTACAGACTCTACTTTATTCTGCCCTGATCTTGTCTCCTTGTTCAAACCCCTTTACAGTTCTGTCTGATCTTCATGTAAACAGCATGTTGACTGCAGCTCACGCATTTAAAGCATTGCTCATTTATTGTTTCACACAGAGCTACAATCATTGAAATGCTGCATCCTGTTGGAACTGGCCTTGAAATGAAAAACCCCATAGTGTTTTTTTTTAGAAAAAATAAAATAAAGCATAGAATAACAATGAAACAAACAGCATAATCGCAACAAACAAGCATCTCCACAACAGCTACCGCATTAAGCATCTAATGATTTTTTTTCTTGTGTCAGGGTGACTCAGTGATGTAAACCAAAGCTTTAATTCACA
This sequence comes from Atractosteus spatula, assembly GCF_055471065.1. Taxonomy (NCBI): domain Eukaryota; kingdom Metazoa; phylum Chordata; class Actinopteri; order Semionotiformes; family Lepisosteidae; genus Atractosteus; species Atractosteus spatula. The sequence goes on from NC_142723.1 coordinate 11,064,151, forward strand.
CCTCTGGAGACATGCAACAGTATAAGTCCAATGTTATAATTGAATTAAACCTGGTGGCTTGTGTTAAGCACATCTAAAATAGAAGACAGACAGAAGCTGATTCCAGAGGCAAGACTGAGCTCATTAATACAGAAGTGTCTCCTAGTGATCAGTGTAAAGAAAATTAAAACATATCAAAAGGCTGTCTAGTCCCTTTTCAATTTAATTCAATTTATTTTTATATAGCGCCTTTCACAACAAGGTTGCCCTAAGGCGCTTAATAATGCAAGTGACCATACATTTTGTCAATATGGAACAGAAGACCAGAAGACAACAGAGGACAGGAACCAAAAACTCCTTAGTAAGGAGAAAAAAAACCTCTAGGGGTCCAAGGTCAACAGGTTGCCCAACCCCTTTGGGCATGCTAACATTATATAATTAAAAAAAGGAAATAAATGAATGAGGGTATTAATCCATCCATCCATCATGTCTTCTGTGGGTTAGTACACCATGCAGATCTCTGTAGACCAGTAAATTCCTCCTAAATTTCACACTCACAGCACTGCATACCATTGCACTAATCTTAGTCATTGCCTTGATATTCATTAAGTAAAGCTGCTTTCAAGTCTACCTAGCCTGGTTTGAAATACAGAAACTTTGCTCCTTGTCCCAGGCAAATTCACAAATTAATGACCTTTGTCTAACCCGGAGGATTCATGATTCACAGATTTTTGAGTCAAATTTTGAAACCTGTTCCTGTTAAGTAATCCTTACATGACATGACTAATTCCTAGTTTGAAGGCTGTGTTCTACTTGGACAGATTAGGGGAACTGAATCTTTTTGGTCTGGAACAGAGAAGAGTACATTATGGGGGCACTCAATCCAAGTACTCGATCCAAGTACTAAAAATCCTCAAAGACACTGCAAAAATCTGAAACGGGATTTCTTTAATGTTGAAAATGGCAACCCAGGGACATAAGAGGGAATTAAGTTCAGGGCTTTTCAGGACAAAGAACAGGAGACAAAGGTAACGTGGGAGCCCAGAACAAGGGTCCTAACATTGTGGATTCCTTAACCCATGATGGGAATGTGACTCAGAATACTATTAAAGAAATGAGAAAGATGGAACAAATGGCCTCCCAGCGTTTGTAACATTGCTTCTATTCTTGATATACTTTCATATTCAGCTAAGTATAGGTAGGGTAGATTTAGTGTCACAGTACTGTATGTTTGTAGAAAAAGATTCAATGACTAGGACCTAATGGTTAAAGGTTTGTGGTGAATTAAGGGAACCGTGCAACTCATGTTTCTAGTATCGAGATATCTGAAAAATCTAGAAACATTCTTTAAAAGGTTGCTCAATAAATGTTTATGTACCATGACTACAATATCTCTTTTCATTGTTCACATCTTCAAAGTGAGTGCAGCGAACTTACAACCAATTAAAAATTTGTCAAGCTGTGAATCACAAACTAAAGAATTACATGTAGTACTTTAGCAGCAGCACATGATGGTGCATTTAGCTCATTCATGTTACTATTTGTCAATGCTGGCAAGAAAATGATACCAATTTTAATTAGGTGACGTACAGTATAAACAACATTTTTTTAGGATGTAAATGACAGTCAAGCTCAGAATAGGGATATAAAGTTTCAGCAACAGACGAGTTCACAGCCTGTGTGTGGAAACATGGGAAATGATTTGGAAAGGATGTAAAAAGTGGGAAGAAACAAGACAACTGTCAAAAACAGTTACTTTTACTTTTTACTTCACCTTACTACCAGACTGGAACAAGAAGAGGGAAAGAGATACTTTCCTCAATCTGTAAAGCATGTACTTCAAAGAAAAACTCAGATTAACCCCAGTTCTTCTCGAGTGGAATAACATCAACATTCAAATCCAAATTAATCCTTCTCTAACTACACACCATACCAAGCTCCACCTCTCTCTTTCAAGTAAAGCAGCCTAGGCAGAAAAGTGTCTAAGTCAATTACATGTCTAAGATATTTTTGCTCAGGTCCTCGAAAAGTCACAAGCCACCGGGTTTCATGCATATTCCAGCTGTCTAGTTAACTGTCCTTTGGTAAATGACATGTTTATTCAACCATGTTCAGCAAGTCTGGCATTCCATGTCTACTCCCAAGCAGATGTCCAGGATTGAGTTTCCATTCACAGCCTTGCAATTAGAGGAAACCCACTGTTTCTCTCTGTTCATCAGTGGTTTTTGCTCAGCACCTTCAGAAACTGGCCATTAGTTGGTGGGTAGCCAGCAGAAGGTGTTGATGATGTATCAACACTTACTCGTTAATTTGTTTTCCTTTCTGTAAAATGACAATCAAGTGGTTTTCTGCTTTTCAGTTTTATCTTTGGGTGCTATGTTTCAATTCTGGTTTATTGCCAAGATAGTGACATGTTAAAACAATGGGAAAAGTCTGAAGTAGCTGCTTTCAATGCTTAGAAAGCCTTTAATTGGCTTTTTGGTGCTTACAAATATAACAATCTGGAAATCTTTCCAGAGGTGTCCTGAGACCAACTATAACTAGCACAGCCCTAAGCACGAGACTCAGTCCTGATTTTTTTTTAAAAAGGCCCAGGAATATTACAGACACAATGCTGATGAAAAGGACCTCGAGGCACATCTACACACGCTGTGATTGTGTCTTATCTAGCATATGAAGATATGTTGTCGACGCTGGAAAGGAGAGGAAAGTGCGACACTGTACTTGATACTGATGATACTGTACTCTCCCCTCCTGCTAGGAAAGCACAGACTGAGGCAAATCCTCTTTGCTCCGATTTTAGGTCATGGAGAGATATGACACTCAAGTCAATCAACAGAGGTACTGTATGAAACACAGTGTTTGTGTTTCTCGCTTTTAATTAACCATTGGATTGAACAGCATACAGGAGATTCATGTACAGTAGGCTGAGCTTATTTTTTCTGTGTATTTAAAACAAACTGTAGGACAGATACTGTACTCAACCACAAACTTGAAATGTACTGTAAAGGTGACTGTGCTTGAGTTGTACTGTATAATGCAAGTTAAATAAGATACACATTCGATATTACTTTCTACAGTGCAAGCAAATAACCCTGCTGGTGGAAAGCAATGCAGTACTGAGCAGATTACCACATTATGTACAGCTTTGTGTGGAATTAATTTTAATTAATTCAAGTTCACAATGTGCATTTCAATGTGACAAGAATGCAGGCTGGGTGTTGGTCAAGAGGCACCAAAGGAACATACAGGCAGAACTAGAAAACAAAGCCTTTGTACTAATTACAGTATGAGCCCTAACAAAAGCTACTGAATAACTGAGTGCAAGAAATAACTGATGGTGACAAGTCCTTCTTTATTTTCCCTTGCTGTGCATGAATACTATTTACAGTTAATTGTTGAGCTGTACCAGCTTCCACTGAGTAGGTGGGGGAAACTGAGTAGGAATCATTTTATCACTCAGAAAGCAGTGTGTTCAAAGTTTCAGTGACATCCTTTAAGAGCTGTCATTGTTCTGGGAGCCAATTAAAATTTGGGGAATGAGTAATCCCAGTTGTGCTTAAGAAATTATTTTTAATTTGTAATTATTTTCCTTTTGTGGAAGGACAACACTAAGCACTATGAAGAAATCTATGTAGGTGTTTGCAAAAAAAAGTTGACATCTCATAAGCCATCTGTAATTTGACACTACTATGTGTTAGCCTATGACGCTGACAGAGTTTTCAAGAAAGATTTATTGCTACAGAGCTAGGTAGTTTGTTGTTTCCAGATAGCGTGAAGAGTCTTGCAAAATACAAGACCTTGCTATCATAAGGGGTTATCTCAAATGGATACACTAAATGATAAAACCATGAACACAAACCATGTAAATACAATATAAATAAACCTATTTATTTTCTAAAGATGTACTGTAAATGTTTAAACCATGAACACAAACCATGTAAATACAATATAAATAGACATATTTATTTTCTAAAGATGTATTATAAATGTTTAAATTCCAAACAAATTAGGTAAATCCATCATTTTTTTCAACACCTGATACTTCCTGCTTTATTTGTTTTACGCTACTTATCAAAGGTGGAGTCTTCATAATACTAATGCAATTTCTCTGACATTCATTAAACCACAATCATCTGTCAACAAAAAATTATAGCTTCCCAACAAAATATATCAGCTTCTGGTGAGGGTAGAAAGGATTTTAAAACAGGCAAGTTGCAAGGCTTTCTACAACACTTTATAATCTGTTGCACTTCCAAAGCAGACAGGAAGAATGATTCATTATGTTACAGAAAGTACAGTACCAAAGAAAGTATAATTACTGTCTACAAAAAGGACATGGTTTTATTTTTAAGGACGTGATTTTAAAATAGGCTGAACAAACAAAGGGCATCCTAGTTTTACAATTATATAGGAAAAAAATATTTAAAATATAGCAATATACTACTAAATATTCTTAACAGCAAATAATGTAAAAAATGGTTTGAAAGGGTTACATAATATGACTATAAAGAGATGCTCTTTCAAAAAATGCATTCCTATAGATAGAACCTTTTCCAGGCTTTCAATTCAGTTCTGATAGCAATCTTGACAATGGTTAAACAAATTGTGCATCGTGTTCCGGCTACAAGAAAAAAAAAAGTGATTGCAAACCCCCAACTGATTCTGTGCATCTGATGAGATTTCTGAGTTAGTGCTGAACGGAACATCAGATGCTATAAAACAAGCTTACCCTGTATCAATCACAAGGCCATAAATTGAATGACATTGCATTACGTAAATAGTTTTCTCCATGTGAATAATAAAATAGCGGAATGCTACAAAACAGACATGCTAGTATAGCAGTTAGTCCCTTAGATGCAGCTGATACTACAGCAAGCCCTTAACCCTTATTTTTATGTAGAATTATTATGCACTTGAGCTTACTGGTAAAACAGATTTATAGGATTTGATATTGTTCCCATATGCTAAGCCATGTGAAACATTTCTGCAGTACATCATCCAGAGGAAGTCATGTAATAGACGATTATGAAAAAAAAAACTGCTTAAAGGATTTTGCTGATTCTAAGGGACTTAAAACACATCAATATTCTGCAGTATTATTATTGTAAGCCAGCCATAATGAATATCCAAATGACTTGCATTAACATCAAGCATAAACTGATATGGTACCTGCGGCCTATGATGTTCTCTGTCTTATCTTATGTATCATAACCCTTCAGAAAATTAGCCATAAGAAACAGTACGTTCTTACATTCTGCAGTGCTTGTGCCATGCATTGTCTTGGCTTTCCATTGATTTCCTACTGCTTATATTAAGATTAAATATATCTTTCTGTACTTTATAATGCTTTCAATATTCAGGTACACTGTACTGTGATTTTAGCACAATTCACCTGTCTAAATGTTCATAAAGACAAAGCACAGATTCCATGAAAACATCAAACAGTACTGTGTCTGATTGTTGGTATTCATGGATTTGATATAACACAATTTTGGAAAACACGTGAAGCTATTAAGTGCTTAAAAGTGCAATTGGCAGAGTAAATTAAAATTTAATCTGGACCAAGGCTGAACAACACTTTTAGTAAAGTTTGAGAAGTTGTGGGTGAATCATACTACAGGCATAATCATTGCATGTTTTTTTTTCCAGAGTACATCTGACCTGGGGAAGTTGGTTAGTGTCTGACTAGTTGCCACTCAGTTTAATTTTCATTTCAAGTGGTTTTCTTCTGCCTCATAATCACGGAGCACTGATCTGTGCAGTTTTTAATTTCCTGTGAAAAACTGCTCATGCTTAAACAGTGTTAAGAGCTGTCAAGATTCTCATTAATTAGCAAGCAAGATAGATTGAATCTGTGAAAAAGACACCTTAACCTTATTCCTTTTATTCACAAAAAGGGTCTGATAAGGTGTGAATAAAATTAAAAATGGTTTAATTTGACCTAGCTATTCTAACAGAATCCTATTTAAAATGTTTTATTTAAACTGCATAATTTTACTGAAACTATGGTTTGAATATTAAATATCTTCCACACTTGCTGCATAACATTTTTGGAACCCCCCACCAAAGAGTATTAAGCTTGTGCAGATAGCAGGAACACTTTGAACAACTGTAAGCACATGCATTAAATAAAAATATAGAATATTATTTGACAGAACAGTTCTTAAAACAGCAGAAAAAAAGACACTACAGTTAAAATGATTTTTACATTTCTATTCATACATTTTAAGCAGGAAAATCAGACTCCCACTGCACAGCATAGCAGATTGAAGCTTTCTAGATTTTATAAACTGCAAGATCATGTATATGAACCAACAACAGATGTTGGATATTTCATGTTTGTTACATAATTGTGTGCAATCCAACATAAGTAAGAAATTAAAAATGTATTTTCTGTCTCATCAGTACATTTTATACAAGCGTCGGCAGATCCTAATACCTCAGTGGAACTGCAAACAAAACCTGTTTCTTTACATACATTGATTTTACTAAAATATAAAATAATCAGGTGAATATTACTACAGCTATAACACAAACCTGCAAGTGAAAGAGGGACGGAGCCACTGATATACAAAATAGACATCTGAATATGTGCACTGGAAAGAGCTTGTCTACTTCCTTGGTTTAATAATACATTCGTAGTGACACTGTTTATAACAGGGGGTAGTTTTTAAGCTTCAGTATAGAAATTACCAGTGAGTTTCATACCCTACCAATGTGCAAAAATCTTTCAGCTACCACGTTCAGTGAACATTGATGGTAATGTTGATGTTTATATTTCATGTTCGTCAATCAGCATCCATAGATATTGTATAACTTGTATAAGCTTCTCTCTCAATCACGCACTATGTGTGTTCATAGATGCTTATGCATACTGTAATTATGATTTGTGTATTATTTAAAATATTACATGTTTTAACTACAAATAAAATTGCATGCAAGATTTGGTCAGCACGTCAACATACTGTACACTATGCTTCTTTGCTGTAATCTATTGGTGACACCGGCAATAGTTTAGTTTTGAAGTTTATCACTAGTTTATTTGGGTGTCATTATTTGCACCTAATTTTACAGCATGGATATTTTACGGAAGCTATTCAGGTGAAGTACTTTGCTCAAGCGTACAACAACAGTGTCTCACATGGGATTACAAGTCCTGAACCCTATCCACCTGCTCTCAGTGCTGTCCTGTGTGTCTCTTTCTTTCAGCCTGGAGGCTGATCTGCAGATCTCTTCAGACAGATCTAAACGCTTTGCAGATATGCTGGGCAGTAATTTTTTCTTCCATATCACACAATGATCAAAGACCACTATCCCCACTGCTCCAGATGTATGCAAAGAAATAGTGGCAGACACCTTATTCCAGGGTGATCCAACTTCAGTCCCTGGGAGGTGGTGTGTCTGCAGGCTTTTATTCTAACTTAGTTCTTAATTACCTACATCAGTTCATTATTGGTTTAACTGGACCAATTTACAATCTTCCTCAAACTTTCTAGCTGCTGTTGCTTTGAAAAGACCTAGATAATGTGAAGACACAACAACCCTACAGGATCACAGCTGGACAGTGCTGCCACAGACTGTGTACAAACAGTAAATATACACATCTACTGTACATATGCCTGAGACATCAATTACATTAGAAATTACTTAATTTACAGATTAATATAGATGAAGTCCAAGACATTTTCAGCTTTGTAAAATCATCGCAAATGCAAATTTCTTATTGAATATTAATTTGCACCTCTCGTATTTTGTGTGCATACTGTCCAAGTTGGAAGGGAAAGAAACTTTTTTTTTCTTAGAAAAAAAATGACAACTACTTTAGATAGACAGATATATAAGCATCTCGACAGATAGATTCTAAATGATTAATTTGCCAATAAAAACAGACATGCCTGTACTTCATTAGCGAAACAGTTTAGAGACCAAGGGACATTAGAGAGCCAGTCTCAACTGTATTTAAATATATCGAGATGGAGAATCACAGAATTATTAATAAACAAATAGCCGAACTGCCAAACCCTGTAAAACCCTGTATAAAGTATGGCAAATAATGTATTCCCAATTACTTTCAAAGCATCCTTCGTTTCCATCGGTATTGTACTGTATGTTCTCAACGGGTTTTAGCTTCTAATCGGAAACCATACATGCAAGCTGAATATATATTGTCATACTTCCCCTTCCATATTAGAAGACACTCCAAACTAAACTCACTTGAGAGAAAATACCTGCGATTATCCCTGTAACAGTGGTGAGGAATGTCCCTCCCAAACCCCTTTAGACTCTAAACAATACAATTTCTGCTACAGAGATGATAAACCAGAAAAGGGATAAATCCTCATGACAACATCTGTAAAAATTAATTCAGGGGAGAATCCCCGCACCACAGCTGAGCGCTGAGAAAAAAAGGTCACATAAAAACATCAACTTTTCTGATGACGGCGCTATACTTACAGTACAACAAGCAATTCGCCAATATTTTCCAACAGTACACAGGCCACTGTCCATGCCTTCTTTTTTAATAAAAGAGGTTATGGATACGGTATTTATTGTTCGGTTGTTACAAACACTTTATAAAAGAAAGTAAAATGTCTTAAAGCATCCTCTGTAATGTTATAATTTTCTGTTTCCTTTGAGTTACAAGCCTTAAAACTTTTCCTCAATCAACCAATCGCAACGGTCAATGCGCAGTTGAACTGCAAATATTTTCTGTCCCTGAAAGGTAAATTGTATTAATTAATCGATTTTTGTAGTTGTGAAGTAATTTCAGGATTTCATGAAACTGATATTTCAGCATTAAATTTGTGGAACTCTTATTTATTGCAAAGTTTCTATTTAAAATATTCAGCATTTTTGATAGTGTGTGTGTACAAGCTGCAGGCATTAACAACATTCCGAACTTTAATTTTCTCCATATAAAGAAGAATTCATATGTACTGTATGTTAAACGAGTTTAAATTAGGCGTCATAAATATTTCAAATTAAGGAAGAGAACAGATGTAAAGAAAGAGTGCAGTCACATATATGGCAGAGAACATGGTTTGATTACTAGCCCTCCAACAGAAGTGTAGTGAGTTTTTACTTCATCAGGACCACAAGTAAATTACTTATAATTAGATAATTGTTTTCTACTGTAAAAGGTGCTATCAAATCCCCTCAAATTGCCGTATTCTAAAATGTAAAATGATTTTAACATGAAAACCATTTACGTTCACCATCAATTTGATTTATGTGTTAGGAATCTAAATTATATTTTTCCTTTATACAGATAGAGGTAATTGAGAAATGCGGCACGCTAGTTACACATGAAATATCTGAAAATAAGAGCAAGGGAAAAAATAATCATTCAGTAGACTGCTGTCTTGATTTTTAGAAGATTCAGAAATAGACTAAAACAAATCTCTGTTTTGATTTCCAAGTTCTTTTTTCTTATTGTTTACAATATAAACTGTTAGAGCAAATCAATTAACTAATATTAATAATAAATCCGACATTATGTTTAACCCTGAAGTTAAATCTTGCCGAGACTTAAATGTACCTGTCGATTTGCAGGTTTTTATTTAATTAATGATTTTCTCACCGTACTCTCTGCCACTGAAAGCTTCGCAATAGCGAAGTTCGTAAGCCTTCCACAGGTGTATCTCAAACTGCGAGGCGTCCTTATTACTGTTCATTCTTTTTCGGTGACACTGACACGTATTGACTGAAAGTTCAGTTCTACACCCTTGAGTCCTCAGTGGTGTCAGGAAAGTACGACATTCACAGATCTATTATCCAGTTAAAAAACAGTGACAAGTCACTTTACACTTACCTGCAAAAAGCAGATACTTAATGGCTTTGTAAGGATGAACCTTACAAAGACCTCTTCTGACAGCACTAATTATCTTGCAGTCACCAATACTGAGCTTTTAAAAGTATAAAAGTATCTCAAAACGGATTCAACGTTTATAACGATTTTATGTAACATTATCTCAACCTCAGCAGCTTTAACTTTAGCAGCAGGAGTACTATAATAAAAATATAAAACCTGTTTAGAAAAAGATTAGTTTTCTTCACTCGTAGTTCTTTTCAGTGGTGTTACAGGGGCTGGGAGGTGTGTGTGTGTGTGTGTGGGGGGGGTTATTTGCGAGAACCTCTTCTGATGAAGACCGGATCATGAAAACAAACACCCTTCCGAATTAACCTTTGCATTGTGCTGTTTTTCACCGCCACCCATCGAAACTCACAACTCAGATATTATTAAACGAGCACATCTTTAATGTGTAAACCTCTGGCTACAAATACACAGGCAGCGTTTCGTGTGTTGGTATTAATAACTGCCAAACTAATACGGAGAAGCACGACCCCGTTAAAGGCAAAAATTGGAAAGCAAAAGGGCGCACCTGTACCAGTCGAGTCCTTTCTCGTAGTTCCTGTCAAAGAAATGAGGCTCAACCCCGACTGCCCTTACGTCAGGATGCACCCTTAAAGCTTCCAAAAGAGCTCTGGTACCTCCTTTCTTCACCCCAATTATGATGGCTTGGGGTAATTTTTTTTCTCCATAATCCGGGGTGCTATTCCCCGATCTGATGAGCTCCTCGTCCGTGGTGCTGGATTCTTGGTGCTCTTTCTCGAAAACGGCATGCTGGCCCCGGGAGCTCATTTCAGTAGGAGCAAGCTGAGTCCTGACCCACTCGGTTGCGCTTTGTTCGATTCCAGCATCACCCGTCCGGTCCGCAGCGTAGAAGGCATCGCCTGCCGGGGTCTGTTCGGTCGCCGTTCTTCCCGTCACATCACCTCCAAGATAGCCCCGTGATGTGGTGGAGTAAAGTTTCTCTCTTAATGCCGTGAAAGTTGTTTCATCAGTCACCAGCCTCGCTTGGTACAAGTAGTTTTCCTGCAAGGGGAACTGCAGCGAGTTGTAGCAGCTCATCAAGCTGTAGAACAGGTAGGTGACAGAGAGGGAGAGAGTGAACATGAACAGTATCTTCCGAGGCACTTTAGAGGTAAAAACTGAAGTACTGGACCAAAATGCCATCTCTGACAGCAGTGATCCTCACAGAGAGATGGCCAGACATGTTTTCACCTCCAGTCTCGCATGGACCCTCAACAATAATAATCTGTCACTATCAGCACTATAACTGCTGAAACTGCAAGTACCTGGACCGCTCACCTAAAAAAACACCAAGACGCACATCGGGCCAGATTGGACAAAAGATCGTTAAGATTCTAAAAGAATATCGCCACTCATTCTTGAATATCGATTTACTTCAATGCTGCCAGCCTTTGTCACAATTTACAGGGCTGGACCTTTAGATCGGAAAGGCTGTGATCTTTCCTTCCTCCAAATGAGCAGCTCGGCGTGCAGCGAGCAGAGCGTGATGGACGAAGTCTTGACATTTTTGAAGAGAAAATACCAGCAATTGCACAAAGTCTTGGAAGTAGTGCGAGAGGGACGTCTTCATTCGCCGCACGTCCCCAGAGCTGCTGTCGGTCTGCCCCTTGTTACGCACAGAAACTGCTCACAAAATGACCAAGCAAGAATCCACAGAGTCTTAATGAAAATTTGATGGTGGAATTTCCATGAATCCAGGTCCGTTCGATAGCCGTAGTTCCTTTGATAATCTGCTAACTTTGTGCAGAGGAAAGTGTGCTGCTTCCATATAAATATTCATTGACCGTCTCCACTAGTTGGGAGTGTTGCCTGCTGTCCTGACGCCCTTAGTTGATTGGTAGACAGGATACGCGCATCAGCAGTGCGAGCTCGTCAGAACACAACCAAATCAGTTCTAACACAGCGTTTTCGCTACGGGTTTCACTAGCTAGCGACGGAGTTCAGTTACCTTTTTCTGTCACATCTACAGATACAAATTTACTTTGATTAACTCCGAAGATGGTAACTTTGATTTTTCCAAACGAGAAATTATTAATTCTTTGCTTTTCGCAAGCTAGCTCGAGTGGGAAGAAATAGGAATAAGGAGCACAGTACCTCATGGCTTGGAATACTGAGCGCACAAGATTTTTATCAACTAGCTCAAATGCTGTGTAGCATTTATTTTCTGGAGTCCTGCAGCGCGTCTGAAGCTGGGCGCCTTTCCAAACGTTTCAACTAATGACGCTGGTCTTCTATACTTACATTTAATAGAGTATACACCTGCCATTTGAAATTCGACATCAAAAGTGGTTTGATGCTGTTCTGAATGTCTGCATACAAGCGAGGAACATTAGGAGCACAGCTACTGTTCCAGTGGTTTGTGCACCTCGTAAAACTTAATTCCTCTTACAGTAGGTCCGTTAACATTGTGGATTGCAGGTGGACACCAACGTTGATCTCTTAGATCAATAATAAAGATGAAGGTTTCAATTTGCATAACAAAGCTGACGAGTTTAACTCCAGGAGCAAAGGTGTTAGAATATGATCATTTTAAAACGTGTAAAATACAGGAGCAGCCAACACACAACCACCACCACAACAACAGCAACAATAATAATAATAATTCGACTTAGGGAGCTGTCTGTATTTTCAAACTTCTGAAAAGTTGAATACGTTGATGAAAGCAGCTCACTGCTGCACTCTGCTGACCATATTTTAACAGGAAAGTGATACCTTTCCATGATGTGGGCAATATTTAAACAAAGGTGTTTTGTCTGCGTTTCAGCAAATGTTGGAGAAAGGACAATGATTTTATTTTTTCCATACACTTTGTATACGAAAAAAAACTCAAATAATTATTTAACAGTGAAACTTTTTTATTTATAATGATGTCAGCCTGAATATCATGTTATGTCAAGGATATCAGGTTTAGTCATTTCTCATCCATTTAATTAGCTCCATGACGAGCAACCTCCACACCTGCTAACATGTTAATGTGATTAGATCATTATAACACATGTTATAATAGAAAATTTCTGTAGTGAACAAGAAATTACACCATTAATTAGAATGCAACGACACATACAACCTGCATTCAAAATTCAAATGCTCACACTGCATAGGAAAATTCTCATGTTTCCCACAGATCCTCTACAGATATCACCCGTCTCCACAAGCATGTGCATCATGCTCCACATGACACTTGAGTCTAAACTATTGATGTCTTTCTGATTCTTTCTTCACTAATTATGTTGCAAAGACTGTATATTTAATCATGCTAGTGTCATACAAAACAGTATTGAAAATATTAGTCTTTGCAGTATAAAAGGAAAGCAGGTTGTGGGAAATTTTAGTGAAAACATACATAAGAACATAAGACGTTACAAACAAGAGGTCATTCAGCCCATCTACTCCACTTCTAACTCATTTTGTGTTTTTAAATGAAGTCATTAAAATGATTTCAGCTTTCACCTACTATTAAAGGGCTTGCTGACATGCAGAAGAACAGAGCAAAGCTCAAAAATGAGGTGGATTGAATTTCACCCACCTTGTTCCTCTGTTTACTAGTATCTTAATTATCTGAGAACACCACTGAGCCATTTTTAAACCTTCATCATGACATCACCTGACAGAAATCATGCTCCAGTAGAAGAATAGGAGATTAATGGATTACAAATACTGTATTTCAGATCCTTGTATAAGGCATAGTATGTCCTCTTTGAGCTGTTCCTGCTGTTCGTAAGGCAGGTATTATTTGGTGGAGGTTCTTAATATTTTGGCCAGTGACAGTATGAATTATTTTCTTTTGCATAATTATTTAATGATCCATTCTGTTGGATAAAGCTTATTCCGCAGCATTAATGACAAGCTCTTACCTTCAGTTCAAAATTTAACTGATTAAAACTGCTTCCTCTTAAAGTTTAATTGCCAAAGCTAAAAAAGACTAATAGTATTCATTTCTCAGATTTGCCTACAGAGAGCCATCTATGGCAAAGCTAGCTAGGGTATTATTCAGCTTTTGGAAAAAAAACTCTTAGCACCACAGGCTTGGATGATGATCTAACTCCTTGATTTAATTTACTTGATTTTTGTGTAAAATAAAAATGTTTTTGTTTAATGTAAAGCAAGTTCAGAGGCATTATAAGTACTAATAATGCAAAAATGAAACCTCATATTGTCCAACCACTAGCAATCTATGAATAAATTAGATTCAATAGCATTACTAGAAGGCATAAAGTTTCTAAGAACTCTTTACAGGGGTTGTAAATAAATGCATTGAAGTTGTTTATTCACTTTGGAGTCATTTATAATCACCTTTTTCATGTCTGCGTTACATGTATCTGTGATAATGAAATACCATGCACGAATGCTTAAGAGCTCATTTTCACTGTTGAGCCTTTAGTCCTAATACCTCCTATTTTTCATTTATTTTTTTGCAAATGGAATAATCATTTAAAGGAAATGAATTGCTCAGGTGAAAATGAAAAATTAGCTGGTTAAAATCAATCCGGGTAGATGAAATAGCCACCTTTACTGATCTTATGAAGAAGTTAGAAAATAGGTTTTTGATGGCTGTACAACATGATCTGAGCAAATGGCTCTTAATACATTCAAATGTGCTGGCGGCACTGAATTTCTGTCTGTTTCATGTTTGATTAAAGCCCTCCTCACTGCATCTATTGTCACTGAAAGCCCCGAAAACTCTCCTTAAGTGATTTTATTTATTAAAATGATATTCCAACATCTTTTGGAGCGATACTAGTAAGAAATCAGGAATCCTTCATTGACAAATCTGACCTTGCTTCACATCTAACTGCTGGCAGACCTGTCTCCTTCTAGTGCACACTCAACACCTTTCCAGGACGTTTGTTTATAACATTCCTGCAAATCAGTTCAACTCTGAAACATATTACTGTGAATGACACTGAAGTTAATATCTGTAGGTGATCAAGCTGTAAAACTGACTAGGCAAAGGAAGCTCTACAGGTGTCATCATTCTGAATTGCCCTGCACCAGAACAACTAGTCACTGAGATCACTGATTTGCCTATGCCCAGGAACAAACCACAGGCACATGTCTTTTACAGATTAACTGTGAATTATATGAAAAGACAAAAATGTCAGGTTTAATGATGACTTACAATTAAAATTAATCCCTTTTATCACATAGTAATTGATTCTCACATTCAACCAGAAATGCATACACATTTCTCTTACTGCACAGGAGAGTTTGTAAAGCATACAAAAACATGGCTAATTTAATTACGGAACACAAACATGGAGAACCTAAGACAAAGACATGAAAGTCAAAGATAGGATGCTGTGTTTTAATCATATTTAATGTCTATTTCTCATCCTGCTGTGGGTATTAGAAATGAAGAAAGTCCTTTCATGGATAAAGCTGCTTTTGTTGAGAGGACAAAAATAATTCTTCTAGAGCAGATCTTCACAAAATCCTGCATAAGCACAGTTATACAGTATTTTCCACACAGGAATATAATACCACTTTGTCTACTATTCTCTTAAATCCCAAAGAGCAATTCTCTGTTTTTTATTAACATAGCTACCTGCTTAGATCATCCAGTTGTCATCATCGTGACTCCACAGTCAGCTGTTCAGTGAGGGGTGATTTGGGAAAATGAACTGAATTAAGCAGAAGCCATGTTCATTCCCCAGCCCTTGGGATAATAAATATACTTTTCTTTCTGCTTTCAGGTAGCTGAAATTGAGCTGGACACATCTTAAATATGTTTCAGTAGATCACCAGATAATGTTTGCAATGGTTTTAAGAAATTGCTGTTTGTTTATCCATGTCAGACTGCTTGCAATGTTCTGGTTTTAAAACATTGCTTTCTAAATGTCACACTGCTATGAAGCTATATTTTCCAAAATAATAAATTGTTTTCAAAATATAAGCATATTTTTTTTTTGGTTTAAAAAACAGTAAAGATACGTGTTAACATAAGGAAATATTCTCCCTTTATTGTCTTAACAGTTCAGTTCAAACTTTAGGTAAACCACATCATGAAACAGAGGCTGCTTACAACAATACCTTGAAAGAAACAATCACAATATTATATATTATTAAATTATTATATTATTGTAAACTGAAACCTTACTTGGTACATTTATATATGCAGCATTGGGGGGGTCTCTCGAAGGGCGCACAATTTGTGTGAGAGACAAATATGCAGGAGCTGAGGCAGATATCCTCTCGGGCCTTTGTTTATGTTGCTGAACTCTGATCCTAGCAGACAAAGCAGGTGAAGTTTCTAATTTTCTGTTCTCTGTCAACCTGGGGGCTTGAGTGAAACAGCTGGCAAAATAAATTTTAAAAAATGTCCAGCTGAAAGTGAATAAAGGGAATCCGACATTTTCAAAACCTTCCTCCTCATTATCTTGTGTTCTTTCCTTGAGGATTTTCAGACTTCATTAGTGGGTTTGGACTCCCATTAGCAGAAAATGGCAAGATGCTAACAGCTGGCTATCCCAGTCTTAGAAGCCTATTTTTCTACTTACTTTAATTCTGACTGAAACTCCCTTGTTAGTGGTACAAAATTCATTCCCTTGCATGCACGAAATAACTTTTTTTCTAAGGAAGATAATGTTACTGCTGTAATTAAGTGGGACAGATAAGCAACACTGGCCTTCAATGAGCACAATACTGGCTTTGCTCCAATAAAAGAAATACACAAACCAGAAGTGACAAAGGCATGCAGTGGGTTCTTCTTTCATAGCACATTAATGCAATCCCCACTTGAATACTTAATAGATCCTCTGGGGTTAATGTGATGGGCCAACAAGATCATCCACTTCAGTGGGTTTGACCGTGAAGCTTGTCTGTAAAGTTTTTGTGTCTCAACAGTTTTGCAACATGACAGAAAGGAGCTGCTATCACAAGGCTAGTTCTCTGTGTTCCTACTGTTAAAATGGATCAGAGCGCTGAGTGCTTTCCAAGGGACTGACCTACCAGAAGTGAGCAAAGACCAGGCTTTGCACTACTTGACATTCAAGCATACCCTGCACTGTATATTTCAGTGCCACTGTGACACCCCAAAGCCACAATACAGACAATATTCCCCTGATGTCAGATGAAGAGAGCTCTATAGCGTTTGTTTCTTTTCTTGGGATTATTGATGATCTGTTTGTAAACAGTCACAAAGGGGGGGAGGGTAGCTTACTTGACATGGATAAATCTCTTGAATCATGACTATAGTAGGTTCAAGTTCCTGCTTTTGCTCCTTGAGTAACTTTACTCCAGGTGCTCCAGTCCATCCCCAAATAGGGTCCAGCATGGGGACACTGACCTCCTATCCAGTGAGAAGAGACACATGTTCTCTGTTTGCTTATGCCATGGAAACCAGGATAAGCGACAGCTTTATGAGTCCTTGTGTGGTTCAAATACAATCTGCAGTATATTCCTAAATAGTCACTGTTACGTCCCCAAGTGTCTAGGGGTAAAGGGGTTTAACATCTAGGATACTTTTTAGGATGCAGGTGGGTTCTGGCGAGGGACTTAGGAAGCGTGACAAACAAGGGTTGGTGCAAAAGTGATTATTTTAAGGTGAATAAGTGACTGGTACATAATAAGACACAATAACACACAGTGAAGAGGAACTATGAATTGGCTTCATTACTCTGCTCTCCTCCCCCCTGATAGCTGATGTGTGGTGAGCGTTCTGGCGCACTATGGCTGCCGTCGCATCATCCAGGTGGATGCTGTACGTTGGTGGTGGTGGTGGAGGGGAGTCCCCATTACCTGTAAAAGCACTTTGAGTGGAGTGTCCAGAAAATCACTATATAAGTGTAAGCAATTATTAATTAATTATTATTATTAGAGTGGTGCCAAAGAAAAGAAAATAAACAAAAATAGAGCTGGCTAAGAAAGTGAGGGAAAGCTGACCTAACTACAAAAGAAAACCCGAAACATACAGTCTTCGGCGTCTTCAAACACCCTAGCTAACCTTCACTGACTACCCAAAATCATACAAGACAAATGGCACTCACCCATACTAAACTAGTGTGACTAATACAAAACTCAACTATGTGTGTAGAATGTACCCCACAACCTAAACTAACCCTATACACAAAAGTTCACACAAATACACAAGTGAACTATGAATACCAAAGGGAAAACAAGAGTGGACACAAGTAACAGGTGTAAGAGGACCAGAGGAAGGGTCATCCAGGACAGGTATTTTAGGAACGATCTGCTCACTATACTTGACTTAGACCTGACCAAGATGGCCGCTAAGAGAAACCAGCTGACCCGCAGATGGAAAGGGCTCAGTGTGAAAGACAACGAGACGCAGGTGGGTCTCATCAGGAAACAAAATACATATGCCCCGGAAACAGTGAACCAGCGCGGAAGCCAGTAGGTGAATGCGTTTTGGAGGAGATAGTGGAGTTTGGTTGGTGTGGATAAAGATTTAAGGACAACGGATTTACGGAAAAAATAAAGGATAACGGTATACCGTTTGTGATTTGGACTCGGCGCGGATTTGTGGGATTTTACGGACTTTTGGAACACGGACTGAATAAGGATAGAGAAAACGGATTGCGGACTGGTTTGGAAGACGGACGAATGAAAGAAAAGGCGAAAACTTCACGAAAATAAAAGAAGAGTGTGTGGTGTGAGTACTTTCGTATTTAGTACATAAACCTATTCCCCCGGAGGCACCACACAGGGTAAAAAAAAAAAACCCAGAGGTTGATACAATACGCCTGGGCAAGGTAACAACAAAACAAGGATAAACACACATACAAACAAAAGTACAAAGGAGATGAACACAAATCAACAAAGCCGAAGCTAAATGAAAACACACATGAAGAAAAGAAAGCCGAAGCAAAAACCAAAAGTGAAACAAAACCAAAGCTAAGCCAAGCAGGACTGAAGTCAAACGAAAGGCCCCTTCACTTGGAAAACCTCCAAGTTATATACTAAATAAGCTGAGTTCTGATTGGCCGAGAAGCTGATTGATGATGATGATGTCACACAGAAACAATGATGTAATGATGGACCAATGGGAGAAGGAGAACAATCAAGGTCAGCAAGTGTGGAACACAGCAACAAAACACACACGGAGCACACACTGGGACGTAACAGTCCCTAAAACCATTAAAAGTGCCAGTGATAAATGGCTTGCAAAAGATATACATGTCACACTCACTACTGCTGAAGTGCTGCAGTGCAAGCTAGCATTACTGTTGCAACTGGCCTTGCCTATTCTCCCTGTCTGTTTTGCCAGTTGCTATGGATTTGTAATCAGACAATGATCTGTATCAACTGGGGCAATTTACAACAACACCTGCCTCAGGTGGTTCAGGTTACTTAAAGACTGCTTGGATTAAGCCCAGTGCTCTGGTATTTGGATTTAACTCAGTGCCTTACTGCTGTGTTTAATTCTAATTATGAACCTTGCTTTGTTCGCCCTTGGTCTGTGTTTGTCTGCCTGTGTACTTTGCTCACAAGATGCCTTGCTTTGGACCCTATGCAGCTTGCTCATGTCAGCTTGCTTAGTTCCTGATGTTTTGCTTCATTTCATGCCTGCTCCTGGGTTTACTACTCAAACTTCATAGCATTTTGTTTCAATTAAAATTTGGACTGCTTTGAATATAACAATTTATTTTAATTTAACATTTATTTTAAATTTAACAACATTTATTTTAAAAGCCCAAACAGTTGTCCATTCAAGAAAATACAAGAGCACGTATTAGCTATTCTATGTCTGACTGGGAAAAACAGGAGCAGAGATGATCAATGTTACAGAGTCAAAGAAACCTGATTAGCATTACAAATATGCTCTGCAAAAGAAAAAAAAATAGGATAAAAAATAACACCAAGATTATTTACCTCTGTACTTCACCGAATCCCATTCCCATGAATGAAGTTAGAATTTGCACATGTCTGTAATTGTCAGTCAATCAGTATTATATTGGTCTTTTCAGGATTCATTTGTTTAAAAAGTGCATTGAAATTCTGATATCATCCAGATAGAGACTTGAACTTGAACTTTATTGCCATATGTAACCGGTACTGGTACAATGGAATTCTTACTTACAGAAAGTCTCTCGATTGTAAAACAAGTGTAAAAAACAAGACAAAGTGCAAACAATGCATCAAGACCATGTACAAACAAACAATAGACAATGTGCAAGTAAACATTTAGACAGTTTGAATGTAAACAATACAGACGTGTAAACAATGACTGGAGATGTGCAATAGATAAGAAATCATAAAGAGGTAGATGGTGATGGTGTAGGTGAGGTCCGAGGGGGATGGCTAAATGTGTTCGCCAGTCTCACTGCTTGTGGATAGAAGCTATTGAAGAATCTAGTGGTAAGTGTCCGTATGCTCTTATATCTCTTGCCTGAGGGCAGTGGGGTGAAGAGCTCATGCCCGGGGTGGTGACTGTCCTCTGTGATGGCCAGAATTCTACCACGGCAGCGGTCCTCATAGAGCTGTTTAATCTCGGTGAGACCGCAGCCGATGATCTTCTGAGCCATATTGACCATTCTCTGCAGTGCCTTTCTTTCTCGCGAAGAGGTGTTGCCATACCACACGGTGATCCCGTTGGTGAGGACGCTCTTGATGGTGCAGCGGTAGAAGTTCACCAACACATGTATTGGCATCCCCCAACGCTTGAGGCACCTCAAGAAATAAAGGCGCTGCTGAGCCTTCTTCATGATAGAGTCAGTGTTCACAGTCCAGGTTAGATCTTTAGAGATGTGAATTCCCAAAAACCTAAAGCTGGTGACTGTTTCCACTTCCATTCCATCAATACTGAGTGGGCTGTGAGTGTATGGCCTGTGTCTCCGAAAGTCCACTATTAGCTCTTTCGTTTTCTTTATGTTCAAGTCCAGGTTATTGCTATGACACCACCTAAGCAGCTGTACAACTTCATCCATGTAAGTGGACTCGTCATCATCACTGATCAGTCCTATTATAGTGGTGTCATCGGCAAACTTAATGATGCGGTTGTTGCTGTGTCTTGCTGTGCAGTCGTGAGTAAATAGGGAGTACAACCTTGGACTCAGACAGCAGCCTTGTGGGGTTCCAGTGCTCAGGGTGAGTGGTGTTGATGTATTATTGCCTATCCGCACCACCTGTGGTCTCTTGATAAGAAAGTCCAGCAGCCAGTTGCAGACAGAGTTGCACAGACCTAATCCCCTGAGCTTTGTCACCAGTTGACTGGGTATGATGGAATTGAATGCTGAACTGTAGTCCACAAACAGCATTCTCACATATGAGTTCTTAGTGTCCAGGTGTTCCAAGGCTGTATGCAGAGCCAGGGAGACAGCATCATCCACTGATCTGTTGTTCTGGTAGGCGAACTGCAAGGGGTCCAGGGACTCTGTGATGGAGGAGTTGATGGTGGTGTAATCTGATGTTGTTGGTTGAAAAATCTAACCCACTGGCAACAGATTCGGAACAAAACTGGTATCAGGACTGATCCTTGAGGAACACATATAGACTGTTTTTTTGAAAATGAACAAAAAGCTCAAATTATTTAAATAGATTTCTTTTAAGCAAATAGAAACAATATCCCGTGACACCTACAACACTTCCATTTGCTTAGCAAACAGAGGATGATCAATAGTGTAGAAGACAGAACTGAGATCTAATAAGTCTAGGAAAGAGACAAAATCAGAATCAGCATTCATCAATAAATTATTGACCACCCTGATGAGTTGTATCTTTACTGTAGATAACTCTGAACCTGAATAAAAAGGGTTGTTAGCAAATAAATTACTTTGTAGCTTAAGTAGAACAGGATGTTCCTGCAACTTTTGCCACAAATTATAGTTTTGAAACATATAATTAAAGGGCAAGATAGGATCTATGTTATGTTTTTTAACAAGGTAGTAGTGGCAGTACATTGAAATGCTGCAGGTACAATACCGGAATAAAGTGACTTGTTAACAATGTGAGTTAATTTTCATGAAGACTGCAGCTACTTTGTTACTTTGGATGCTTTTAAAACTAGAAATCCAGATGGATTTAACAGGCTGTGTCCTTTATATATTCTGTCAAGTTGCTACTTATACAAGCCAACACCAAATTAATTGTACCTCAGAGTGAAATAAAAATCAAACAAAAAATCAAATTAGCAACAAAACTACAACAAATGGAAAATCCAAAAAGGAAGGTACCAGTGAATTTTTTTCATCTTTAAGGCAAAGCATGCTTCAGATTGTTGAAATTTTCTGTATTACACAGTCTGTATCAGTTTTAAATTATTTTTAAAATTTTGCAATGGGACAGGCAAACATTCATTCCATGATAAAAGGTAACAATATTTTTTCCCTTGATTTGGCAATTTTATACAAACTATTTTACTGTTAAAAAGACAGCTCATATGAGACAGATTTTTTCTTTTCAGCATCACCTCAGAGTTCTCTAAGAGGATTATATGTGATCTCCTTCCTACTTCAACGGAAATCTCCAAAGTAAAACCATACACATTTTATCTTCAGTTTTCCTTTCTTATACATTGAGAGAAATAACATTCTATTTTCTTTATATTGCATAGATACACTTGTTCAACAGTATCAGAAAATAGGATTGTCTATTTATTCACCATGGATAATGCTTACAGACAGCAAGGATGACAAAGGTGCCAGTAATACTAGTTTATTTTTTATCCTCATAGAATTTCTCACATTTTGGAGAGTTAGAGATGGAGGAAAGGAGGTCAATGCCAGTCTCTGAGATTTCAGATGTTGCAGTAAGGTTAGCTTGATGGCTTAGACCTTCCAATAGCAAGAATAATCAGATCTGGGATAGTTCATGAACATAGAACAAAAAAAGTGTTCTGTTGCATGCCATCATCAGTGTATCTTTTTTTGTGTTACAGTATATGCAAAACTGAGAATGACACTTGCTCCATCATGTGTAGATACAGTAGTTATCATTTTTACACAAATGCAATTTGTGTAGCTGTAGTGTGAATACTACTAGTATCTATTCCTGAGAACCTATTGAATAAGTAATATGGCCATATTGTGACATACTATTATAAGGGCATTAATACCTGAGAAAAATTAAAGCTTCACCATTACTGTTTTATGTATTTTACTATATGTTGCATTGGAATTTGTTTTTATTTGGATTAGTTAGGATGATATTTTTATTCTATTTTATGTTTGAGCAATCAACTTTTGGCCACCTTGATGAAACTTACAGTATGTGCTATCCTTTTTCTGTGTGCCACCAGCTCTTGCAGTGATGACAGTGCGGAGACAAGCTCCTCCTTCAGGTGGTAGGAACCCTCCTGTGAAGTACTGAGGTCCTGTGATTCCGCAGAATGTCGGATGATAAATGTCTCAGTGGGCAGACAGGTTAACTCTCATTCTCCCACTGCAGAACAGGAGATATTACTGTGAGCAGCAGAAAAGGAACTTGGATATTGTTTTTAAAATGTTCCAAAGTGTGTTATACTGATTTTTCCAGTTAAGTAGAAATAATTTTAAATATACAAGTCATTGTGGTAACATGTCTTTCTTGGACAATGCATTGAAATGAAATGCATCCCTTTTCTTTTCCAATTATTCTCTTCATCAAACAATATTGTTAGAAAAAGAGCATTACACATCACTGTTGCTCAGAGAGGTGGTGGCACCTGTTATTTACTAAATTATATTCTAAAGGTTCACATAGGTCCTTTAAGGAAATAAAAGGCAGAAAAAATACCATTGAATAGGCATTCACTTGCATTACATTATTTAATCCATCACATCTCAAATATAAGAAAAAGTAATATCATTGCAAACCTCTCACATAATATAATTAGGAATGCATTCTTAATTTCTTCTTGTAAAATAATGATGGTTTAAATTTATCAGTAGACAAGAGATGGTCAATTGTATAAAACTATTCAAAGGTATGCAGATGAGGGTAACCCAGTTTATTATAATCAGAGAACACAAAGGTAAGATTCCAATATCTTTGCTTTTTATTATTCTCCATATAATGATCTTAAAACACATTTATGGTGTGTTATTTTCAAGAAGATGGACCATAATTGCAAAGCACTAAAGCGGAAAGTGAGATTTAAAGTTAATGTTAATGTATTTGTCTAATGCATCCTTTCCCTTTCTATTCTTTCTGACAAAAGGAACAAAAATGAAGATTACATTATAAAACAACAAAAAGCAAGAGGGAATTTCTTTCACAAACTTTAAAGTCATTTTATGTTATTATTTTTACTTCACTTTTGAACACACAATACCATTGTTTCATACTTTTTTATCTTAAACCACTGTACTCAATGAATCATTTCTTTATGCTGACCCTTTAAATATCTCAGCACATTTCTATTCAGTGCAAACCATGACTTCATCCCCCACAATATGTAAATAGGCTGCATCATTTTATTGCAATATTGATCACTACACAGAGTATTGGATAGTTGTCTTTAAAATGCAATGTGTAATAACCAACAAATCACAGCTTACTATACATAGAGACAGCTGTTTCTTGAAAATAACTCGGAGGTCTTAGCATGACTCATGGCACCTTTTAATAGTTTTCTACTATGTAATAAAACACTTTACAATCCCATTGATTTAAATGAAGCTCATGTGATATCACTTCATCTCCTCTTTTATCCTGGTTGACTAGTACATGATAACATAAAAAATGTTATAAATGAGAGGAGGCCATTCATCCTATCTAGCAAAGTTTGTTACAAGTAGCTAGTATGAGCCAACAGTTTCTTGAAAGAGGCCAGGTTAGTGGCTTCAGTAATGTGGCTGAGTAGCTTGTTCCAGAACACCATAATGTCTTTTTGAAAAAAATATTCTACCTGTTCTCACTTCCAAGCAGTTTTCACTGCAGTCTGTTTACTCAAATGTTTACTGAGTAAACACCTTAAATGATTCTGATCACTTCATAATTTTCTCTGTTCAAAAGGTTTGACTCCTTTAACCTGGCATGGTAGGATAATCACACAAATGTATCTAGTGCCTTTTCTCTGGACTGATTCCTTTTTTGTAAAGTGGTTACCACAATTTAACTCATTATTGCAAATGAGACCTTATTAGTGTATTGTACTAATTTAACATAATCCTTGATTTAAATTCAGCACTTTAACTACACACCCTACCATCCTTTTTGCCTTTTACTTGTTTCCCTACATTGTCTGGAAAGTGTAAATGATTTCTCAATGTTACGTCCCCAAGTCTCTAGGGGTAAAGGAGTGTAACATTTAGGATAATTTTTGGAAACAGGTGGGATCTGGTGAGGGACTAGGAAGCATGATAACAAGGGTTGGTGCAAAAGTGATGATTTTAAGTTGAATAAGTGACTGGTATGAAATAAGACGATAACACACAGGGTAAGGGAACTAGAGTGGTGCCAAAGAAAAGAAAATAAACAAAATGGAGCTGGCTAAGAAAGTGAGGGAAAGCTAACCTGACTACAAAAGAAAACCCAAAACACAGTCTTCAGCGTCTTCAACAGCCTAGCTAACCTCCACTGACTACCCAAAACCATACAAGACAAACAGCACTCACCCATACTAAACTAGTGTGACTAATACAAGAATCAACTACGTGTGCAAAATGTACCCAACAACCTAAACTACCCCTATTCACAAAAGTTCACACAAATACACAAGTGAACTACGAATACCAATGAGAGTAGACAAGTAACAGGGTACAAAAGAACACAGAGGTTGATACAATAACAAGTTTGGGCAAGGTAATGGCAAAATAAGGATAACACAAACAAACGAAAGTACAAAGAGATGAACAGAAACAAACAAAACAACAAAGCCGAAGCTATACGAAAATGCACACACACAAAGCAAAACAAACCAACAAAGCCAAAGCAAAACAAAAAGAAAAGCGAAAACCAAAAGCAAAATGAAGCAAAGCAAAACCAAGCAGGACCAAAGTCAAACAAAAGGACCTTCCTTCTGAAAACCTCCATGTTATATAGTGAATAAGATGCATTCTGATTGGCAGAGAAGCTGATTGATGATGACATCATACTGAAACAATAGTGTAATGATGGACCAATAGGGGAGGGAGAACAATCAAAGTCAGAAGTGTGGAACATAACAACACAAATACACACAGACCACACAGTGGGATGTAACACGCAATATAAACACATTATTTTCTATACTGTAAGTAGCTTCTTCCAGGAAGAAGGAAGTCTACAACATATGTGAATTTCGTAATAAAATACTATATCCTTCATTTAGAAGGTGACAGTTTCTGTTATTTGTGGTTACAGGATTTACAAATGTCTGTGTTACAATGGAATCTTTAGTAATGTGAGTAATAGATTTGATTATTCCTGGCATTTGTTCTGAGTGCTCTATACAGGGAAAGTTTTCCACAGGTTTGACAGAGTAAAAATGTAACTTTCCAGTCCTTTATGCAAGCTTCCTTCATCGCAATACATTGATTTCATCCAGGCTGTCTAATTTCTTGGAATTGTTAGTGATCTTACAGCTACTGCTGACATACAAGGAAAGACAGGCTAATCCTGCCTATTTGAAAGTATTCTTCCATAGCTCTGACAGGTACTGTAGCTTCACCACACTTCAAAAAATTGTCAGGACACTCAAATAAAAAAAATATCTAATCACTGCTCCTGATATAAAAATATAAGAAAGGACAGTTGCTTGTTCAAGCAGATATAGTAATATACTGTATTTCTGACTACAGACTACAGGTACTCTTCTTGCAACCAATATTGATGATATATAAAATGCTTTTAAGACTGACTTTCAGTCCATGAAATATGTAAACACGATAGAAAAATTGCTTTGTTTTGGGTCATTATATTTTACACCATTGTGGTAGCCATGTATATGCAACTTTTTTGCATTGAGCATGAAATATCAGCTTTTTATATGATCAAAGGGGGGTATCTCAATTACTTACTGCAGTATTTTCTCTTGCAGAATTCTTTTCTAGCACAGGAGAAACTAAGTCACAGCAATTGCACATTCTTTTTCCAGGGCCTTGTAAAAAGCTTGTGGAAACATCCCAAACTCCAATAGTAGGGCTTCTTTTTCTAAAAGAAGGTGATACATAGAAAACAAATAAAGACATATAACATATGTCTTTAACATATATTAGAATGTTGGCTGTCTGTCCCAAGTGAATCAATCCCATTGCAACACTCTTAATCTATGATTAATTGAGTGCATTTCTCAGCTCAGCTCCTCTGGCTGTCTGGATTTATTGCAGCATGACTAGGAAAGAGCTTGAGAACCACAGACATGTCTCTAGTAGAGGCAGCAATTTCCCAACTGTGGAAATGCAAAAACATAAATACGTACCTCACTTTCTGTGTTAAACATTTTTTATTTTCATCTTCTTAACAACAGGGGTAGAGTTAGGCTTTTGACACTTAAAACCAAACAACATTTACGTGCTGCAGAAGCCAGGTTTCTCACTGAGATTTGGGATAATCATTCTCAGAGTAACATGCCTGAATGATTATATTTTTGATACAACATCCATAACATCATAGTTATGCCATGGACAAGGTAGAGTCCATAGATGGAGTCCTAATTAATTAATAATGAATTTTAAGAATTACAAAATGTAAAAAGAAAATATAGGACTTGTATGGAATCTAAGGCACACAAATACTAAAGACAAATTTTAAATATTAACATTTAAATAACTGAATGTACTGATGGTGAAATATACATATATTATAATAGGCTAAAAAATGTAATTTGACCTCTTTGAACATATAATTGTGGGTCATTTCCTTTCCAGTAGCAACTGAAGGTGCAACAAGTCATGGCATGAGTTCCACTAGAGGTTCACAGACATCCTCGTAGAGATGAACTACAGAGTCAGTATCGACTGGCGTACGACTGAATAGAAAGAGGGTTTCAGTTAAACACACGTTTAAATTCCTGTTGGTGTTTCTACTGCTTTTAAACTCTCAAAGCTGACTGAATTGCCACATTAGCCAGGTCTGCTGTGGCTGAGGTACCAGAGGCATATTATACAATCCTGAGGTATGTCGAGAGACATACCTGTACCATGGAGCACAACATTTCCACTGCTTTGAAAAGAATTGTTCACACCTGTAGAGCAAAATGCTCTGACTTTTTGTTTGCATTGAGCATGTATTGCATTGCATTGCATTGGGAATGTCAGTTTTTATCTATAAAGAACATTTATTTCACATAAAGTACATTATTATTTGAATTAAAGCATGCTGTTTGACCTACAACAAATGCATAAACATCTCTGCTATCAGGATCTCCTTGTTTAATTTCATTTCAGTTGAGCTGTAAATGGTCTAGTTTTTGTTTCAAGAAGTGCATACTAACTTAACATACTCAAATACCCTTCTTCATATATGGATCACTTTGCTTGAGATATATAATGAAGAAGTAAGCCACTGCTGAATCATATAAGGCTAGCAAACAGCAGCAATGAATCCCTCTGGATTGAATCACTCTTTTAATTTTAGATGTATTCCCAGCCTTCTATTCTCCAGGGCTTTACCAAGCATTAGTACAATCCACAGCAGGAACAGGCTGATAACTCCATCACTTATCTTCCTCCAGGATGATCATCACAGCAGCCCTTTACTTTAACAGAACATTGCTCAATGAAACATAATTAGCCTTTAATTATAAAATTAAAGACAAATTTTCAGCTAAAAAAAGGTTTTTGTGGTGTGATGTAGAGCATTTCAATGGGAAAATGCAGTACTGTAAGCAGAAGAGTGCATTTAAACTACTTAGGAGTGCAGTTAAAACTAAGAAAATGAGGCATTTCTTCACCTAAAGGGCTTTGGGACTAAGGAATGAGCTACCCAGCCATATTGTTGATGCTGATACTTTGCCTTCTATCAAGAAAATGTTGGATGAGATCCTTGGATCCATTAACCACTAACCACCAAACAGTCAAGATAGGTTGAATAGGGTCATGTCTGTAACCTTTCTTAAAGTCTTATGCACCCTGCAGATGTGGTTCTTGTGAATATGTGTTCGTGCAGAAGGCACAGCCTTGTTATACTGTTTCTTCTCTGTCTCAACACTGCTTTTGCAAGAGCAGCTGCAAAGCTTGCATGTTAGGTGCAAGGAAATATCAGACCCCCAGAGGAATATCAAGGAATCAATTGAGCACTAGCAGTCTGTAGTCTCTGGTTATCTACCATGAGGGCTGGCTGCAGTCATGTCTGCTGGAATGATGGCTGGCACAGACTACACCAGTATGGTAATACACAGGTTAGCATGGCTGCCCTGGGTCCAATTCTTGGCATGCTTTCTGCATAACAATTGTAGGTTCTACCAGTGTTCATGTGGGTTGCCTCTGGGTGCCAAAGACAAGCTAGTAGGTTAATTGGCTTTTGGGAAAAATTGGTTGCGATGTGAGTGTGCACATGTTTGTATCTGCGTGTGCCCTGTGTTTGACTGGCATCCTGTCCAGGGTGTGTCCCTCCTTGCGCCCTTTGCTTGCCAGGATGGGCTTTGGTTCCCCTACAACATTCCCTGTATTGGATAAAGCTGTTAGAAAATGGATGGATGGTTAAATGTTGAAAATTCAGATTATGTAGTTTTTAAAACAGATGTCAGAATTATAGTTTGAAAATAATTCTGGCTATTTTAGAGAGAAAGTGACATCCAAAAAGAACACTTACAAAATTTTACTGGGCTCTGGTGAGAGATCAATAACTACATTTTTTTTATTGCTCATACTGTACACATTATAAATTCTTGGGTGATCAGATTGTTTCCTAAACTTTCCTGGGTCTTTATAGCATTACAACACATTTTCATATCTCTAATATTCAGCTGGGTAATGATATACAAAGAGATGCAAATATTTTTTATGGAAAGATAGCTATTAAGCAGACAGAACTATTAGCTTTAATGACATAAATTAGAATAATAAAACTGTGAATCAGAAATGAACAAAGCCCAGAGACACTGAAAACAATGAAAAGACTTCACTGAGAATTCCCCCTGCATATGCTGTTGCATTCAAATAAATGCAAATGAGATTTTTTGACAAAATTGTTATTTATGACTCAGTGCCTCTTGTTTCTTGTTTAAAATGTTTTTTGCATTCTAAACTTTAGCAAACACTCTAAAATTATACAGCATAAAATTGAGATACTCTAGGGGTGACACATTTAGTGCCTCACAACTCTTTGGATTTTGGGTGGAGTTTGTATGGTTTCCCTGTGTCTTGGGCTTTTGCCAGATCCTCAGATTTCAAGGAGTCTCTAGATTATCTTTATCAAGAACAAGTGATTTTCAAATCATGGATAGAAGAGACAATCTTTTTATTGGAATAATAAAGATAGCATTCCAGATACCACAGGGAAATGACCAATACAATTCTTTGAGTGTACCCATAAATAATACAAGAACATTTTGAAGATGCTAATGTATCATAAGAGCGCAGCATCATTCATTGTGGTCTTGACCCATTCCATAAATAATATATAACTTCCAAAGAGAGGCAAGAAAGGCAATTTCAAATTCTAACTCCAGTTAACATTTCATACTGTGAGTTTACATTCACCTCTTCCTGCCCAGGCTTTGTCTTAAGATGACATGACTGACCCATCAGCTTCAGGGGTATTCTGCATCACTAAATTACTATGATACCACCAGAGCCCAATACCAAAAACCAAATAATGCCATGTGTAGCATTGGGAAAACAAACTTACAAAGGAACACTGCAATTTGCACAATTTTATTCCCATGCATAACTGAACCACATTTAAGAAATTGTGAACAGCAGGAGTCAATCTGATTTAGAGATTTGGCTTTTTAAAACCCGCTGTTATAACACTGAAATGTATCATTTATTGATTTTTCTTTCAGGCATTTTAAGGGTGCTGGCCTGTGCTTTGAGCAGTATCAAAGCCTGCAGTTATTTTATGCCTGAATGTCTAATTCCTCCCTCTGAAGAGGTATAACAGTGTAAAAGATTTGTACTTTTGTGTATCAAATAAAACTATATTCAGTTGAAGAATAGAAAAAAATCCCAAATTGACGATAAACACTTTGAAGTCTGAAAATAATTGCACACATACTGTAGAAACACAAAAAAATGTGTTCTTACACATCAAATCTCTCGCACAATTCTACACCTCTCATTCAAGGCGCAGTCTCTTTGATCCTGAACCAATTCTAATCACCGCAAATGAATCCACGTGAACATATTACGGAGTTTTAAAAAAAGTCTGCAGTCCAACTACTTCAAGAATGCATTACTTCAGATGAGATGCTTTAAAGCTTTAACAACAAATGGCCATGAAATTATTAAAAAAGATTAATTTCTGTAACTACTTACTGTTTATTACATTTTAATCCAGATAACATTCAAATGCATTAAGTTTGGTTTAAATGTTCAGCATCTTTATATATTATGTGCTATATGTGTTCATTAAATATGTATTACATTTACCACTATTAAGAAGAGGTAGTACAGCTCCTTATTATATTTCTCAATCTTATGTTTAAAACTCACAGATATGATAATACTGCACTGCAGTGTGTTGTAAATGAAAATTTGGAATGTGCTCAATTGCTGTATAGTAATAGCTTTGCACCTCTCTAAAAACTCACATAATGAAATGAGACACAGGGGCCTTTTGAGGTAAGTACTACTCAAGTGAAGCTTGTACTGTATACATTAAATTCTGGGACAGCATTTAAAAAATCATACATACTGTATCTGCAATCAATATAAGAAATAAAGTACTATCACATGAATATTATATTGACAGGATAGACAGATCATGTCAGCTGCTAAACATTACAAAACAAGATACAGTAGAGATAGCCTTCATTATTACCTTCACCTTTAATTAAGAGACAGTGGGTTTCTTTTCATGATGTCCTGTGTATCAGAAAGAATAACACCAGTTGGTCCCCATTTAAAAATAACTGTAATTCTTTCCTTTAACATCAATAAGTTGATGTATAGGTAACAAAGTCCAATTCACAACTTCTGCTCATCCAGCTGTTCGTCTTAAAATCCTAAAATAAAATAACTTATTGTAGATGATTTATGTACTGTATGAGAAAAAAGCAGTTTGCTCCCACTACACAGGATTTTATAGCTATTACAGTTTTAATAAAGCCCTCACGAAAATATACAAACACTAATTGCTGCCAATTTAGCTCAGAATATCATTTAATTAATACACATGCTCATGTAGAAGAGAAGTTGGATTTTTTGTCACAAAACGTCCCCTAACATGGCCAAATGAACAACATAAAGAATGTTGACTGAAGCTTGTTTTTTGGTTAACTTTGTATTCAGATAATAATACCATCCATCCATTTTCTAACCACTTTATCCAGTACAGTGTCACAGGGGTGCTGGAGCCTGACAAGGAACATGCACAAGGCAGGATACACCCTGGACATGATGCCAGCCCACTGCAGGGCACACAGACACAAATATGCACACATTGACATCAGGGACAATTGCCCCAGAAGCCAGTCTTCGAACTGTGAGAGGAAACTGTGGCACCTAGAGGAAACCTACGCGAGCTTGGTGTGCCCCAGGAATTTAACCCAGGGCCCCAAAGCTGCAAGGCAGCAATGATAAACACTGCATCAAAATATGTAAAGTTAACAATTTGTTCATGATGTTACAATATACCTTCAGCCTCTAAAAATTTGTTGACAGCATGGGGCTTCTCTTAAAAAAAAAAGATAAAAATAAGCTTAGAGAAATCTATCCGGTTTTAGTAAAGTAGTCAAGATTCTATGCACCATTTTAACAAAATCCTTGTTCACAGAACTTTTAAAAATATAGAAGAAAAAAGTCCTGTATAGATCATGATTTGCAGTAGCCTTAATGAGAGGCCTCTGCTTGAGTCAAGAGGAAATATCAGAATCTGCTCTGTACCTTGATTCCTTCTGCATTATGAAGAAACATGGGCAGCAGCATCACAATCGAATGCATTTCAAGGTTGCATTAACAGTGGCTGCTGTAGTGGCAAAGTCCACCAGCAGGATTTAAAGATGAGCTTGCAGATTTCAAATAATTCACTCATTTACCCAAACAAGAATGGTGTTATTTTCCTTGAGGATGGTGTCTGACAAAGCATTTTTAGTGCATTCTGTCCCATGCCTTTTATTTAAGTGAGCCTTAGGCTGTTTTGCAGAATTGAAACTGAAAAATGCTTATACAGCGAGCCTGCTAAATAGCCTTTTTGTGGATTGGATTTAGTTTTTAAATTTAATAAAACAAAATAAAAATAAAACATTTTGTTCTGTGATGCAAGCCTGACCATTTTGAAAATTGTGCATGTAATCAAATTACCATGTAATTGGTGAAACTGTTGACCTACTTAAAAGCTTGTGTTCTTAGTATTAAACTGGGCAGATTTTAAAGCCCACATTTTAGTCTAAAATTAAACTACAAAAGGATGGGGACAAAAATACAAACAGAAAATGAAATTGTAATATTTTTTGTTCCAATTTATTAATATATCTTCTTTAAATCATATTCTGAATAAATAAAATGTTGTACTTGAAAAATACCATTAGTGTCTTTATTTTATTGGCATTGAAATTAGTTTTAAATTCCTTTTGAGTTGAAGTTCTCTGAGCTAAATAGAGCTAATGTGCTACATTTGTCCTTTGATTTCTTTCAAGTACAAACAATTATCATGCTGTTAAAATACTTAATTATCGTGTTCTATAATGTCTCCTGATTAGTCAGGCAGAATTACCCAAAACAACAAAATTATAAGAAATAAAAGACATCAAAGATGACTGAGTGAGAAATTGAATAAATGCAGCACAGAAAATAAGGACAGATCTTAGTTTCTAAAAATGAGAAGATTTTACAAGACATAACATATAACTTTGACTTATAACTTTTATATTAAATCATATATAACTCACTATATTTTTTAGTAGGTCCTTGCTATTACATCTTTTAAAATATGTACTGTAGTTGTACACACAAATGTGTTACCCATGTTCCTATTTATGTGGTGGTCCATGGTGCAGTTTCATGACATGAGCATGTGAATAGGCAAGCTAATGTAAAAGGCTCCCTTTGTCCCTTTGTATATAATCATGTATAAAGGATATGTGACATGCATCACAACTGGAACTAAAACAAATGAAAAAAAATGATGAGTATACTTATGCTAAATCTCACATAGTAGCATACTGTACTAGGAACCATGTCATGTAGCTTTGGGTGGATTTCTTTAATCCTTTATATAACTGATTGACAATGACAACCTGAATACCCATTTATACAGAAAGGCTTTTACTGAAGCATTTTGAATTAAGTATCTTGCTAAAGGGGAAGGCAGCTGTGTCCCTCCCTGGCTTTGAACACATGGCCCTCTGGTCTAAAGCTCAATACACTACTCCGCATTCTGGCCTGTTGCAAACTATAGTATGTGGTACATAGTGCTGATAAGT
This sequence comes from Atractosteus spatula, assembly GCF_055471065.1. Classification (NCBI taxonomy): domain Eukaryota; kingdom Metazoa; phylum Chordata; class Actinopteri; order Semionotiformes; family Lepisosteidae; genus Atractosteus; species Atractosteus spatula. The sequence goes on from NC_142723.1 coordinate 11,098,392, forward strand.
GAGACGTGTGTTTTAGTTCTGGTGTCAGTGGGCCAGAGTGGGGCCAAGCAAGAAAGGAGAGAGCTTTTATTAATGTTGAAGTTAGGAAACAGATCAGCATCTGTTCTATGCATTTGAAATTGTCTCCTGGAGTTAATGGCTTTATTGTACCTTGTTCACTTCACATACTGTATATAAAGAATACACGAACCTTATTGCATCTTGTGATTCTGTAACTCTGCCATTTCACTAGGGACAACAACATCCAAGGATTGAATGCTTTGTGAATGTTTGGAATGTGAGATACTCAATACTGTCCTTGGAAAGCAAGAGTGAAGACTTTACAATAGACCTCTGCACCCATCACAGTAATAAGCATGCAAAGGCCCAAGGAGCATGTTTGTGTGTACAGAATACATTTTCTTACCCACAGCTTTCTTAATTGCTGAGCATGGCTTTCATCGACCATTGCCCTTTGATAATTAATTTATTGTTTAATGTAAGTTTCCATAATAAATTCTGATTTCATAATAATAGTATACCCAAACCACCTGTGTATTCTCCTAAAGCTTTGCTTTGTACATGAGTATTTTACTTCATAAACACTGGATAACCTTGGAACCACTGTGTTTTAACACAAATTCATTTTGTACCTGGGCTTAGTGATAGCTAAGTTAACTTATTTAATTTTCACCACAGGGAGAATCCATCTTATCTTTTTAAGGTGTGTAGTAAGAATTTATAAACTTCCTTTCCTATTAACAAAAATAAAATGGGAACTCTTTCTTACAGTCTGGCATGCTAATTAGACAAGTGGTGCCAGAACTGTCTGACAGCTGAAGGCAGGTTTCACTTGTGACAGCAGCACAGCAGAGCCGCTAACACTCTCGCTGGTTATCAAACCCATTTGAAAATTCAAGGTCTTGACCTGTTTCCAGTCTGTGAAAACAAGAATTGTCCTCATTGCCTGGGTCACTTCCTGCTGCCCTGAATGCTTATATTCTCTTGCTTGGGCTCATTTCAGTAAACAAACATAGAATTTCTTCCTGGGCATCATTATCGTGCTGATCCTTGAATGTTATTTAATCATGCCCACCCCAAGCATTATGGCACTTCTTGAGTCCAATCCAGAGACAGTGAAGTGCTGCTACACTCCTTTGTTAACATTCAATAGCTCCAAAATATGAAATTTAAATGCAAAAAGTGCTCAGAGTTAGCAGCCATGGACAGACGTTCACCCTTTTTAGGGTTCATCAGCATGCCAAAGCTAACTTTTATCATCTGTCACATTAAATATAAATACAACATAACCAAGTTGTTGGTTTTTATTGTGTGCTCCAGCTGACAATCATTAACTGTCTCCTACCAGTTGTTTTCCCACACTCTTTCTTATTGGTCTGTGTACAATACAAGCACTGAGTGCTAATGCACTTTTACAATATACCACATCTTCTCCACCAACACTAAATTATACCCATTTGTAATAACACAAGCACGTAACTTAGTTTGACACCTCAATAATACTAACAACAAAACAGACACACTGAACAAAACACAATTTTGATATCAACACTCTTCAATCAATCTTTTAGGAACTTTAATAACTCTACCGGACCTTCTTACGGTGGGAATTTGAACATCCTGGTCAGGGCAATTTTGTTCACGATCAACCAGACGTTCATTTGTTTGATTCCGTGTTGCATTGGTGTCGGTCTCTGTACCTGTCTGTGTTTGTTGTTTCCACAGCTTCTGGCTCAGGTACTTGCAATAGATTTTTTCAATTCTTCCTAAGGATCACACCTTCATTGATAATCGCCTCATAGGAATGGGGGGCTACATTTTTCACCACTTTTAATAATAATAATTAATAATTGCTTATATAGCGCTTTTCTGGACACTCCACTCAAAGCGTTTTACAGGTAATGGGGACTCCCCTCCACCACCACCAGTGTGCAGCCCCACCTGGATGATGCGATGGCAGCCGTAGTGCTCACCACACATCAGCTATCAGTGGGGAGGAGAGCAGAGTAATGAAGACAATTCATAGATGGGGATTATTAGGAGGCCATGATTGGTAAGGGCCAATGGGAAATTTGGCCAGGATGCCAGGGTTACACCCCTAACTCTTTTCGAGAAACACCCTGGGATTTTTAATGACCACAGAGAGTCAGGACCTCAGTTTTACATCTCATCCAAAGGACGGCGCCTGTTTACAGTATAGTGTTCCTTGTCACTATACTGGGGCATTAGGACCCACACAGCCTGCAGGGTGAGCTCCTCCTGCTGGCCCCACTAACACCTCTTCCAGCAGCAACCTTAGTTTTTCCCAGGAGGTCTCCAATCCAGGTACTGACCAGGCTCACACCTGCTTAGCTTCAGGGAGTTGCCAGTTATGAGTTGCAGAGTGATATGGCTGCTGGCAACAGTGCATTGAATTTAGGGATTTTGCCAAAAGATATGAATTCAGACATGTTACCTCCAGTCCACGATATCATCAGTCCAATGATCTTGTAGAGAACGGTGTCAGGATTGTGAAGCTGGTGATAAAAAAGGCAATGGATTGCAAGACTGACCCATACATTGCATTTCTAAATTGCAGAGCAGCAGTAATTTGGAGTGTTTGCTAAACCCTTCTCTGCTACTGTCACTAAAGATTTGTGATCAGTCTCAACCCTTACTGGTTTCCCATATTCTTTTTGTACACATGAAACTTTTCACACCCATAGGCAAGGGCCAAAGCCATTTTTTCTATCTGGGCATAGTTGTGTTCAGAGCTGGTTAAAGCCCTAGAGGCATATGCTACAGGTCTCCACCTTGTACCATACTGTTGTAGGAGCACTGCCCATATGCCTGCTTGAGAGGCATCTGCAGAGATCTTGGTGCTCCTATTCTCATCATGAAATTTCAGTACTGGTGCTTGAATGATGAGAGCTTTCAGATCCTCAAATTCTTTTTGATGATTTGCATTCCAGTTCCAGATGAACAGTGCATTCAGTTATTTTGCAAAGCAGACTTCTTAATTGACTGGTGTGTGTTGCTAAATTAGGTACAAATTTGGCTACATAATTCACCATGCCTAGAAATCTCTGTACACCTTCTTTGTCTGTAGGTGCTGGCATGTTCTTTATTGCCGTTACTTTACTCTGATCTATCTGCACACCCTCCTGTGTGAGTTTTTCACCTCTGGCATCATGTTCCTCATTGTTTCTCCCCACACCAGAATGTCATCAATGTACACTTTCGTTCCAGGCAAGCAAATCGAAAACTTGCTGCACCGTCCTGTGAAAGACCTTCGGTGTGGAGCATAATCCAAATGGCAACCTTTTAAAACAGTACCTCCTGAAAGGCGTGTTGAATGTGCACAGCCGTGCACTGACCTTATCAAGAGCGACCTGCCAGAATCCTGCAGATGCTTCTAATTTAGAGAAATACTAGCGCATGCTATGTCCCCTAAGATCTCTCCCCTTGTGGGCAACTGAAAGCGTTCCCTTTTAACATATTTGTTCAGCTTTTAGGATCTATACACAACCTTAATGAGCCGTCTTTTTCCTCCGCTATCACTAGCGAGTGTACCCATTCAGTTGGCTCTTCTACCTTCTCAATTATATCTATGGTTTCTAACCTTTTAAGCTAATCTCTTAGCCTGTCTCTCAATGCAATCGGTACTATTCTTGGTGCATGTATTACTGGCTTGTTTGAGTTTTCTAATTCAATTCTGTTCTGTAGCTTCAGCTTTCCGATGCCATTAAATACATCAACGTATGCATCCTCAACATTCATTACTGTACATTTGTGTCAGTTACGTCATCTACTGTTTTACCAAAACCTAATGTATTACACGTTTTCAAGCTTTGTTACCTTTTACAATCACAAATGGCACCATGTGTGTTTCTCCCTCAATGTTTAGCCTTAACGTACAAGTACCAACAGTGGGAATCACTTCACCACTATACGACCTGTTTCACCTTTTCTTTTGTATTTATGATAGGTTTTACCTATAGTCATGACAGTTCAGTGTCCGGTATGATGCTGACTTGAGCCCCTGTGTCCAGTTTGAATGCGATGTCAATCCTATTGACCTAAATAGCAGTCCAATTTTCATTTTACCCTCCGGTGTCAACTGTTCCTACGAACAAGTCCCCTGCCACGTTGCTGGAGTTGCTTTCTGTGTTGACACTGCATATCTTCCTAGGACTTCTGCAGACTCTTGTGAAGTGATTTTTCCCCCCACAGTTCCTGCAGTCCTTCCCGAAGGCTGGGCACTGGTGTGGCCTGTGTCCCCTGCCACACCTGCGGCATGCCTGCTTCTGCTCGCTGGTCACTCTGTTGTTGAAAACATATCTCTCGAATGTCTCATTATTTTTGGGAGTACAAAAGGACTGAAACTTCTCTAAGACCAGTTCGTAATTATTCTGTTCTTCCTCTGTCAGCTGCAAGCTGTTGAACACATCTATGGCGTCTGACCCTGCAACAGTTAAAAAGAGTGCAACTTTCTGTTCATTGTCTTTTTCATTTGCTCCAACAGCTGTTAAGTAGAGGGTAAAGTGCTGTTTGAAACGCTACCATTGCTCCTCTACATTGCCCGTTAACTTTAATTCAGTTGGCGGTTTTAGCTGCTCCATTTTGTCTGTATCTCGTGCACACGTTTTGTCTTTTTTTTTCTTTTCCAGGATCACAGTACAGTGTACTACCACACAAGTTTCACTTCTGTTACCACGTGTTATATATAATGTCCCACAGCTTTAACAATGCCAGAGGCTCTTGTCACGCCCTCTGCAGCCAGAGGGCACTCCTTCTCTGTTCTGTCTCGCACTTCTGGTTCTTTGCTGTCCTTCCGGTGTTTCTCTCTCCCTGGGACTATATATCTCCAGGTCTTTCACTCTGCCTTGGCTCAGCATTGACGTTCGGATGTCCTGAGACCCGCTTAGTGCCAGGTCGCCCCACGTCTGCTACCTGAGGGCATAGGTTTCTATACGGCATTTTTCTGAACAGCTGAGCCCGGGCTAACCCCCGTCTCGCCACTACGCATAGGGTCTTTTCGCTCTCCTGTCATTCCACGGTTCGTCCTTTCTGACATCCGTGACAGCTCTGACATGGGTTAGTTTGTTCATCACTCTGAAAAATGTTCCATGTGAGATACATACTGTATATAGGCCAAAGCTAATTCCACACAGCTGCCTGTGGATGTTTGTTTTGACTTCACGCATGCAAAGAGGAATAATACGTCTATTTAGATGGTTCTACTTTCCAGTGATCTGAAACATCCAGAGCTAATTAATAGTCACATTTCCTTGATAAAGACAAACATGTCTTTTATGGTACAAGATATTTCCAACATGCATGCTCTGGACTTATGTTCTAACCCAGCATATTTTAGCATTATTGTATCTGTAGATGTGAGGGATTGGATCCTCTTCCATATAACATTGTGTGTAGTATTTTCTGGGACAGTACCTCCTGAGCCCACAATAAATATGCATGACAATGATTCAGTTATTACCCAGTTCACCTTAAGTTTGCTTACTCCCTCAAACATTTTTTGTATATATTTTCCTGGAAATTCATTATTACATAAAAAACAGAAAGATTCCCTTTGAGAAACCCACTATCTTATGTGCAGTACCACCTCTATAATCAGACATAACCACATGGCCAAAAGCCCCAACATTTTGAGCAAAATTAATTCAAGACTGTGCTGCTCCACATCTCCTAAGCTGTAACTCATTGTTGCTAGGCAACACCAAAGAATCTCTGAGTCACTCTAGCACACTGAAAGAACAATTCCCTTGCGTACATACCCATACACACAGCCTGAATGCATCACTGAGCTGCACTCTAGAGGAGGGTTACTCAAACTGTAGCCCCTAAAATACACTCCTTTGCTGAAAACATGTAGCTTATTTGTTGTGTTTACCCTGCTACTAATAATAAATGAAATAATTATAAGGCTGGTTAGAAAAACATGCAACAGAGTGGGTTGCCAGGGACAACAGTTCAGTAACTTTGGAGTCACACAGGCCTATCAGTGTATGTGAATCAAACCAAAACATTATGCTCAATTATTATCTTATTAGACATTGAAACACTGGCATATGCTGTAAATACCCTGTTTTCTCTCTCTGGATAGATTTAATTATTAGGCTATTCGTTATTTAGAACAGTCTTGAAGATATTTCAGTGGTGTGCTCCCCTGAGTAAAAGATAGCTTACCATCCACATAAAAATCTGGTCATGCATACTGGAGGCTGTAGTGTTATGCGTAGAAATGATAATCCAGAGGCATATAGACGTTTAACTGGCTTTAATAAAGTAAATGTATAACATAACACCAATCGCTAAATGAACTAAACAACAAAGAGACGCAGACCGCTCTATACTCTTTCTCTCCTGACCTCTGACCCCAGAACCCAGTCGTAAATAGTAACCCTGCGCACTGTGTTCTAATAAAATAGTGCCATCACAACCCATCTTCCCCTCTTTGAGTCTTTTAAGACATGTGCAGTCAATCACAACAACTCATATGAATTATAATAGACCATTTCCAGACAAAGTTGTTAACCTTTTACCACAGATGCTGTTCACTTTAACATATCCTAGATAACTTGCTTTGTTACACATTAAGATCCAAACAACCCTTTTTAGAAATAACATTGAAACATTAAGGTACTGTATTAACTGTAGAAGAAACATTTCACATTTGTTTTACATTGGTCATTCCAACAGAACAATTCTCACAAGTGGAACAATCTCTATTCCTTGCAAGAGACCATATTTCAACATGAACAGATTATAACTAAGTTGAACTGGGTAGACTGCCAGTCACTGTCATAGCTGCAGTGGATTATTCTGCCACTTATTGCAAGCTATGTCCTATTTCTATATGTACTCTTAATATCTGTCGGGGGTTTTCACAGTTCTGCTGCTGCGTGTCACGTGCGTAGGAGTCTTTCGTGTAGTGACAATTGGTATAACAGGAAGTTGACCTGTGTCTGACACAGGTAAGTGCATCCCTGTGTCACACTTTGTGTTGTACCTATCCACCCTTTTGTGGAGTCTCCAGGGCACTATGAAGAAGTTTAATGTGGTGGCGTCCGTCTGGACCATGTATGACTGTTGTGTATCGCACCTCTGCAGGACTGTAGTTGTCTTTGTCCAGCCTTGCTCATTGTCCAGTTTCACTGCAACTCTGGCCCCTGGTTGGAGTTCCGGTAGGGGTCTGACCTTTAACTTATTATTGTATACCCATTTGTAGTTTTGCTTGGCTTTCTCATCTGACCTTCATACTTGCTGAAGGTCTGGCCATGCAGGCTGTAGGTTGGCTTTTAGGGTGGGAACTGTAGTACGGATCTGTCGACCTAGCATAAGCTGTGATGGACTCACACCTGTGGCTTGCAATGGAGTTGCTCTGTAGGTCATGAGTGCTAAGAAAGGATGAGTTTGTTTTAAGATCTGCTTAGCCGTACGGACAGCTCTCTCAGCCTCACCATTGGCTTGGGGGTAGTGAGGACTGGTTGTGATTGCAATATGTTTGAAATCATAGTTTGGAAAATTGCTTGAATGCTCTTCCCAAGAATCGAGGGCCATTGTCTGTAACTAGCTCATTTGGGCATCCCCATCTAACAAAGATGTTCTTTAGCTTGGCTATTGCAGTGTTACCTGACATGTCATTAAGGTATCCTATTTCAATGTACCTGGAAAAGTAGTCCACAACTACCAAGAAGTTTTCTTTGTTCAGTTCACAGATATCAGCTGCGACCCTCTCCCATGGGCGACTAGGAAGTGGTGTAGTGATCAGGGGCTCTGTTTTCTGGGTAGGCATGGACTCCTGGCACTCTCTGCACATGCTGACTATTTCCTTAATGTTACTGCTAATTCAAGGCTACCACACGCTGCACCTAGCTCTCTCATGGCACTTCACAATACCTTGGTGACCATCGTGTAAGCACTGTAGTATCTCTGCTCTCATGCTCCGTGGCACCACTATCCTGTCATCATATAACTCTAGCTGTTGTGAAGTTGTGAGGTGGTGTCTGGATGAGTAGTAGGCTTTTACCTTGAGTGGCACATCTGCACAGTACTTGGGCCATCCACCGGACATGAAACATTGGCCCATCTGGAGTTCTGCATCCTGCAGTGACTCCTGCTTAACTATGTCAAGCTTGGCGGGTGTGACGCCATGCCTCACGTACTGCTTCCTCGTAGGCATCTACCTCGCTGGTCAGCTCTGCAACTTCCTGCGGTACAGTATTCTGAGGATGACTTGACAGGGTATCTGCAATAACAAGCTGCTTCCCTGGCGTATATTCAGCTGTAGGGTTATAGCACATCATACACAACAACAGACTCTGACATCTCTTTGGCACAGAGTCTAGGTCTTTACTGTTTATTAATGGAATGAGTGGTTTATGGTCACTGTGTAGCAAGAATGAATCCAGACCATATAGGTATCTAGAAAATGTTTCATATGTCCAGACTGCTGCAAGACATTCCTTCTCAATCTGTGCATAGTGCTTTTCTGCATCTGTGAGCACGGTAGAACAATAAGCAAATGGTTTTAGTTGTCCATCATGTTTCTGCAGTAGGACCCCACCTAGTCCATAACTACTGGCATCCGCACTGACAACGGTCACATCATAAAATGCTAGTACAGGTGCCTCGGTGACCTGCTCTTTTACCTTCTTAAAGGCCTTCTCATGTGTTGCACTCCAAGTCCACATTACATCACACTTGAGGAGGTCATTGAGAGGTTTAGTGAACTCAGACAGGTGTGGGAGGTATCTGCCTAGGTAATGGATCATACCCAGCATGCTCCTCAGCTCTGTCACATTGCTCGGTGGCTCTAACTGAGAAATAGCCTGGACTTTAGTCTCATCTGGGCGGATTCCATGCCCATCAATACAATGTCCCAGGTAGTCAAGCCGTCGCTGACGTAGGAGACCCTTGTCATGGTTTAGTTTCAGTCCTGCTTTCCCCAGTGTGTACAGAGTGTTCTGGAGTCTCTCCTCATGCTGTTCAGGGGTGTATGAGTAGACTAGGATATCATCCATGTATATAACTACGCCCTCCTGGTCCTTTAGAAGCTCCGTCAACTCACGCTAGAAGATTTCTGGAGCACTAGTGAATCCAAATGGGAGTCTATTGAGACGTATCTTCCAAATGGCATAATGAATGTTGTGAGTCTGGCACTCTCTGGATCTAATGGTATCTGCCAAAACCCACTAACATCATCTAACAGAGAAAATACTTTTGTTCTAGCAAGCCTGGGTAAAATGTCATCTATAGTGGGCAGTATGTATTTCTCTCTCTTGACTGCCTTGTTCAACCTCTTAAGGTCAACACATATTCTTAGTTGGTCCTTGTTTTTCTTTGGCACTGGGATCATTGGGGCACACCACTCAGTAGGCTATTTGATTTCTTTAATCACACCACTGGCTACCATTCGGTCTAGCTCCTGTTTTACTTTTGGGGGCATGGACACTGACACGCGCCTGGCTGTAGATACGCTATATGTTACTGCATCTTCCTTTAGCGTTATCTTGACTGGTTTTATTTTTAATAGGCCTACCTCTGCTTGATATGAACTTTCAAGCTGCTCTGGGCTTCTGATTTCTTCTATATGCTTGACTAGGCCCATTGCAACAGCTACATTGTGGGCTAGAATCTTGCCCTCGGATCACATTTTACTTTGAATCTAAACTACTGTCTTTTCCAGCCTGTGGTGGTTATGAAGTAGCCCATATGGTTCACATTATCCCCAAGACTGTCTAGCTTAGTTGTAGCCTTCCTCTGATTCTTAAATGCTATCTCTATATTTTGTATAAGCAATTTCACTGTCCATGCATTGTTTGAGTCATCCACCTCTATGGTTTCTCCAAGGAAATTACTGTCATCTCCTCCCTTCGAAGGTGCAGTGACCTCATTCGCTTCGCGGGAATGGCACACCACAGCAAAATGTCCAATTTTCTTACAGTTGCGACATTCAGTATTCCTTGCCGCACATCTATACCCTTTTGTGTGTACTTTGTCGCACCTGAAACATTTGCCACTGTTCCTGATGCAGTGCTGTTCTTGCTTTACATCGCCCCCGTTTCCCTGTCCTTTACTGTGTCCCTGCCTCTCCGTGTGCATTGCGCGCTTAGAAGCTACCTCATTTAGCTGTGCATTAACATAAGCCCCTAGCTCGCTAATGTGCCCTTTTACCTGCTCTGACTGCCTCACAAGCTCTACTGCTTTGTCAAGTGTTAAGTCAGTTAAGTCTATTATCCCAATGACTAACCCGTCACGGATATTTTCATTTTTACATCGGCAAATGTGCACGTATCCCCCAGCTCGTGCAGACTTCTAATATATTCCTCCATGGTCTCCCCAGGCCTTTGAACGCACAGGTGGAAGTGGGCTTTCTCGTGAATGATGTTAACTTTAGGTACAAAGTAGTTGTCCAGTTTACCTAATACAGTCTCATAATCATTCTCATCCCCCTCTCATCAACAAGTTTTGAAAACTTGTTTCTTTCCTCAGAAAATATAGCAGCATACAGACCTGTACCTCTCCTTCTTCATTTGTTCAGCTTCGTGGCTATCCTGCACCATTGAAACCACTGGTGCCATTCTGGCCACAGCTCTGGGCGAGAGAAATCAAAGTTTTCTGGAGGAAGAAACTTGGCCATTGTCCTCGAACTTCTGACACCTAGTGTGTTATGCATAGAAATGATAATCCGGCTTTAATAAGGTAAATGTATAACATAACACCAATCGCTAAATGGACTGAACAACATAGAGACGCGCACTGTGTTCTAATAAAATAGTGCCATCAAAACACAGAGGCCACATTGCTATCCAATATTCAACAAAATGTCCAAATATGGTATCTCACACCAGTTTGCTACAGTACCTAAAAGCTATGAAATCAGGGATGAACTAAGGTTGCAGCTTCAAACAGAAGGATCTTTTCATTTATGCTTGATGAAACACATCCATAAGTGGAGGAACTGCACCTCCATAAAAAGAGTTTTGGCATAACACTGTCTCTTTATATTGACTAGGAACCAGCAACAGTTTGGTTTAGACATTGGTACATTACTACTGCATATGCCTAATAGCCCTAAATGCTTACTGATTATGGCACCTAGGCTTTAGGTCTATTGACAACTCTTTCAAAGCTTATGCATTCTTTGACAAAAGGCAAAGGCTAGATTTTCCAGAAAATCTTAAAAATGCAGAATTCAATTCTCCTCCATGCATCTCTAAACACGGCCAGATGGATTTAGCTGGTATTACCCTCTGATGAAACTCTTTAAAGGCTTCCTATCCTTTTTAAATGCTGGCCTTTGCTGTCTTTAAATAGTACCCGTTTCGTTAACGTACAGAAAGCCGACAGTAATGCAGTATTTAATCGTGACCATGTCAACCACACTGAAAGAAAACAGAGACAGTCAAAGTAATGAAAAGATCTGTGAAAAAGGTTGTTTAGTTTCATGCCAACTTACACAGGGTGTTTTGACTTTAATTACATTAAAGGCTTCTCAGAAGGCTTCTCAGAAAGTAATTGCTTTTTTTTTAGATACCCTGATACACAGAGGTATTTTGGTTATTATTTGGATAGAATGTAACTGAGACAAGCATAGGGACAGCCCAAAAGATAAGCTCAAATATGCAAGATGTGTAAAATGAACACTCATGAAATTTTACCAAGAGCACTTTGAACTGTATTTTTCTGTTGTTACATTGTTTTGCCATTCTGTTACCAAGTATTACCTATCCCTTGACCTCCATTACTAACATTTGTTATACTTTAATTTTACAGATTATGGGATTTCACTGTCATTTACTATATTTTGAGTTTTTGATTTTTTTGTCAGCCTTGACATATCACAGTAAGGTTTATAATGGGAGAGCTGACTGTTTTCTTTCAAAATTAAGTCTACTTCTCAAGAAACATTTTTGTGATGAAGTGACTCATATTGAGTCTTGCGTGTTTTTTCATCAAGCATCAAGCAATGTAGTGAAAATAAAATAAAGTGCAGCCCCACCCATTTCTTTGTTTAATACAGAAGTTGTTGCTAGTGAACTAAATGAAAGTAGTCTCCTGCTTTAATAAAATAAAAGCACTGTCTGTTGTGCTTAATGTGAGTATTAATGCAAGCAATCAAACATAAAGGTTTTTGCAATATGGTTGCTTGGTGAAGACAATTGTAAATCTATGAGTAATTTAATATAAAAAGTCTTCTAAACCCAATCTCATTATTTAGAAAAATCCTTATTTATGCTGTGCAGTACAAAGCAAACACTTTTGAAATACTTTAAATGTCTGATTCTAAACTGCTGTCATAGGTTGTCTTTATCTTTTATTGCTCCTGATGCAGGACATTAATTTATTTTAGTACCGTTTAACATTTTAGACAAGGCACCTTTTTTCCATCATGTCACACAGTCTCAAAATGTAAAGGTATGTTTTCTAAAACAAATCACTGAACATGTTGCTGATTCTATAAACTATAAACTGCAGTGAAAGGGGGCTGTCAATGTATGAGTGAAATGATAGATACCAATTTAATATCTAATCAATACTCCAGCTTCAGCCAGTGTTGATCAGTCTGCCATTCTGCAGACTAATTAGATGATAAAATGTGATGAATGTGTATTAAATTCAGCTTGCCTGTACTCACTCCTTAGGGCATTCTACCATTTTCCTGCTGACCTTTCAGATCACCTCTTTATTGTATGTGAATGCAATTAAACCAATTTGTCAGATATTTGTATCGCAGCAGTTGGCTTAAAATTCAATTAATCCGTGTGGTTTTCACTAAGCCTGTATGGTTTAGATTATGTATCAAACAAAGATTTATGCTTGTTAAATATAATCTACATGTAAATTAAACTTGGTGTGTTCACTGCCTTTTCTGTAGTAAATTGACCTTTTGATTGTTTTCTCTCTTTATATTGCTTAAAGAGAACAAAGCTAGAATTCCATGAAAATAGTCTTTAAATCGTGCACTGTAAACATTCACTCTTTATCAGCTTTTGATTACCTACTATTGCAATGTGTCATACAAAATCAAATTGTGCTGCTTAATGACTAGTGTTCTAAAGAAAAGTGCCATGAGGTAAAAAACGCAGTGTCTGAAGCTTTAAAAACAGAGTAGCCTTCTCAGAGAATGACACCAAAATATGTAAATTGCTAATAAACTTTAACAACTGTCTATATGTTAGAACTGAACAACATTGGCTTGTTAGCCTTTTTAAAATTCTTAGGTAGAGATCAGTGCAAGATCCTGTGACTGTGTGATGCTTCTGTATTTCATGCTTGAAGCTATCCATAGCTTCCAAAATCAAATTGCAGATGCTGAATCTTATATGAACAAAGGGCCAAATAAAGAAAATAGTCTGCAGGGTTTATTAGAAATGAAATTGTGGATTGGTCAAAAAGAGAAAGGTACAAAGCAATGTCTTTTGACAGGAACATCTGTCAATCTGTACAGAACGTTTGTTGGCGATTTCATTTCTAGTTGATGCACAAGGTTTTAAACAAAAGTTTGGGGGAAGATCAAATTCTAATCTTGCACTTCTGCTTACAAACACAGATAAGCTCCCAGATGGATGCAGATGGTGCTGTGTGCATCTTTTCTAGCATTATGTGTTTTGCTTTATTGCATACATTGCACTCGGTGTTGTTTGGACTTCCTCGCGTTCATCTCCTACAAGCAAGGGTTGGAGTCACTTTCTCGCCTATTCAATTTCAACACTTCACCAAAAACGAGCAGTTCTGCTATGACCATACGGTTTGTGCTTTTCTTTCAGTTCGGATGTCATCAACATTTCCAGAAAGTCAAAATAACTGTGGCAGTTTTGACTCTCCTTTTTCCTTTCCTTCCTCTCTCTTCCTGATTCCACTGTCTCTGCTCTCCCTCCTTTCCCATTTTTCTTCCTATTTCTGGTCGAGTGTCAATCCCACCGCATCTACAGCCCCATCCTATAGTACATCTGTTGTTTCGTCTCTCTCCTCTCCCCAGTCCTGCTTTTCTCTGTCCCTACAGGAGCTCGAGGCCATTGGGACACCCCAAAACAAAGTAAATGAAGGACATACTGTAAGCATGGCCAGACTGACAAATTTCATTGAAAAGATTTTTGCCCCCTGAACCTTGCAGCTACATTGATTCAGTTCCATGCCTCAAAGGTGAAAACAGACACAATTCATGAGTGTGGAAGCAACTTGGGTTTATTATCAACTGATTGCAAAAGGTAAAATGTAGTTAAAGATGAAAAAATTTAGTCTAAAAAAATGTAGTCTAAATTTAAAAGAAGTGTTGAGCCGGAAGTGGAAATAAAACTAGTTGTGTATCCTGAAAATAGTTATGTTCCCCTAGATTAAAATAATTAAATGCAAGAAAAAAAGGCAAATGTATTGCAGAATAAATACCATTGTCCCTGAACACAGCAGCTCCAAAGAAAGACAATGACTAGAATGAAAGATGGATGCTATACAGTCAATTCCTTTTCAAGCCTTTATAATTATACATTTGGATGACAAAGCTTTGAAAAATTACCAATGCTGGCTTTACCGTCACATCCAGTGCTTGTGGAATAATTGCTTTTCAAAATTCTAATAAGCACAAGAGCCACAGTATGTGGTTAATTTCGTGAGCAACATTGCTACATTGCTGTGGTAAAAGACCCCTTCCTGGTGGGTCAATGCCAGAAAACTAGAACTAGAAAATATTTCACATTCTAGGCCCTTCTGTGACAGATTCAGAAAACTTCAGACACTGTTTCCTTTACAGTGAAAAGAAAAAGCAATAGACCTTGAAGTACCATTCTGGCAACAGAATGAATAGGCTCCTGTGAGAATCCTGTGAGAAGCAGTTTAATAACATTTACTTCTATTGTTTCAGTTATTTTCTAATCAATTATGACATGCTTTTAATAGCTGCTGTGCATGTTCTTAATATTTAGAATTTTTGTTTTTGACTGGAAAACAACCAGGATTCACATTTCCTTCCCAAGGGTGAGGCTTGAAGATATATGGAACACTGTAGCCTGGCTTCTCCAGTGGAATCCAAGCATTGCCTTTCACAGTGATCCACCAGTGTAGATCGTCATTAAGTTTACTGTGTTTAGGAAATGAAGAGCTCCCTTTTGGGGCCAGCAATTTCTGAACATACAGTAATTGGTACAAATTCTGCCAAGCCGGCTTCACTGAAACCATTTATCCAAAGGTACACTGTAAAGATTAATCTGCTCTCATGGCCACAGTAAAATGGATTGCTGCTACTTCCTGCGATCATTAACAGTGGTCTGTGTGCAACTTTAAAGGGCCCCACTGAGATTCGAAGCTTTGCATACTAAGTGCACAGTTAAGCATCACATAATTAAGAATTATTTAAGGCACTTATGAGGTGCCCCAGATACAGGAGAGAGCAGTGGCTTGGATGGGGTACTTTGGAGGGCTCAGTAGGTACAGTATGTCCCACACACTGTAATCCCAACAGCAGCAATGACTGCTAATTGTACTTACTGTATATGCAGTAGTGGCTCCCATGGAAATGTGAGCAGCTAGTAGCTTGTAAGTTGCAGAGGCTTTCATACTTTGTTTTTAATCTTTGGGCCCATGTGGATTTTAACTAGAGTAATATAAGACTATGTAGGCCCATATTTCACAGAGAAGTTTCATTCACCTAAGGCTATGGCAGCTTTCTCCCCCTGCTTCCATTAAACCAGATTTATCTCATCAATACAATCACCATGAAACAAAATGTGCTTTATTCAGACCAATTTATATCTTCTGATAAAAAAACAAGCTCAATATGTGAATTACTTGGATTCAGTTTCAAGTAATTGCATAATGGAAAAATAATGTTTTACCTCTGGAATTCTCTTGGTTATTTAATCTGAAATTAGAGAACACACTTTACTGATTTAAAAATTAAGTTAATCATTTAATCCATTGTTCTGCAGGCACCATAGGGTGCATTAATTTCTTTCATTTCCAATATCAATTATTGTTCTAAGATATATATTATTCTTCCATCTATCCATCATCACAAAGCTGCTTATTAAGAGTTGTGGCAACCCAGAGCCTATCGAGACAGTACAGGTAACAGGGAAGGACTACACCCTGGATGAGATGCCCATCCATCAAAGCACATGCACAGAAGTTCACATCTGCATGCACAAGCAAGGGCTGTAAGGCAGTCAAGCAAACCACCAAAATACACCTTATGTTATGAAGTGTGTTTAAAGAAATAAAATGTAAGCAAATGCATTTCAAAGCCAGTACCCTGATATTTTAAAATGTGACAGGACATGGATGATACTTGGATGATAAGTGACTCTTACACAGTAATTTGAAAACAAAACATTCAAAATAACTAAACTAACAGTGAATGTTTTTTCTGAAGTGCTTTACTCAAAATTTGATGTATTATTTTTTGAGGGACAGACATATTTCTATGATGTATTAGGGAAGTTGAATACAATTTTCCAGGAGAGTATGGGCTCTATAGAAGTGCTTTTGTTGCACTTTGATTAATGAAGGCACCTTTCACAGCAGTGAAGGTAATTCACAGTAAGAAAGGTCATTCCATTGTTTAGCATAAAAGGTAAATCTTGTTCTTCAGCAATTAAGGAAATCAAGGAAATGCCAATGCACCATGCTCTGAAACAAAAATTGTCATTGGCCAAGTCACATGGGTGGGTTTTGTTCTGAGACTTATTAATGCCACAATATGTATTTCTGCAGTACCAGTGTATGTCTTCTTCTGTCTGTCAGGAACCAAGATAGATAATCCCTCCGAAACTTTAGATGAAAGTACAAAAATTTCAAAAGAAAGATTAAAAGATGATCTGCCTGAGGGTATGTGTGAAGTTGAACATGCTGAGAATTGGAGGTGCCAGGGGAAACCAGAGCATCAGCATGCCCTAAACACTCAGGAAAGAATAATATCTTTCAGTCCTCATCCCTACCATACCCACCCCCTGCCTTGGCTTGGATCCCGATAAGAGCACGGAAAGCTCGAGGCCTAGAGACATGAATCCTCCTCCCTCATCAACCCAAAAAAATCTACACACACAGAAACCGCACTTCTGGTGTAACAGATATTACAACGTGTGAAAGGAGCACATTTGCCACTAAATATCCTTTTAAAATAATGTACTGCAGGTATAAATATTTCAAGCTCTATTTATCATCTGTATAGGCTCTTAGAATGTTTTCTGAGAACTTTCTCAAGAATTGCTTTACAAAGTTTCTTTTTTGTTGATCCTGTTTCTTTCATGTTATAATGAGAATGGCAGGGAATGATTGTTAACTGACACTCATTGCTTTCCACTCTAATTTGATTCAAAAGAGATTGTATGTCAGGACTTTGCTCCTCTTGTTTGTAGCTATTATCTGTTTAATAGCTGTTTAATAAGTTACGTTATTAAGTTATTATCTGTAGGAATTACCTGTTGTACACCCCCATCCGGAACATAAGGAAATATGGAAGCATATTAACCAGGTATTATTCCAGGTATCACATTTAAATCCTGGAATACATGCTCAAATCTTTTGGAAACTACCGAAAGACAAATTAGAAACAGTACCACCTACCTATCAATACCTTTACCTGGAAGGGCTTGAAGGAAATTGAACAAGTAAATTCCTCAGGGTGGAACCCAGACAGGTACGAAATGGCAGGTTTGAGTCTGCACTATATCCTTTATTGAGTTTACAAACTCTCCAGGTGGCAGCACACAGTTGGCGCTGCATCACTGTTGAGTGGTTTCAAACCTGATAACTAACTAGTTTCGTATATCGGTGTACACCATATTTTACAGTAGTATGTGGTGTGGTGTCTCCGGGGGGGAATAGGTAAATGTAATAAGTACGAAAGTACTCACACCACACACTCTTCTTTTATTTTCGTGGAGTTTCCGCCTTTTCTTTCGTTCGCCCGTCTTCCAAACCAGTCCGCAATCCGTTTTCTCTGTCCTTGTTCAGTCCGTGTTCCAAAAGTCCGTAAAATCCCACTAACCCACACCTTGAGTCCAAATCACAAGCCGTATACCATTATCCTTTATTTTTTCCGTAAATCCATTGTCCTTAAATCTTTATCCACTCCAACCAAACTCCACTATTTCCTCCAAAATGCATTCACCTATTGGCTTCCCGCCGGTTCACTGTTTCCGGGGCATATATATTTTGTTTCCTGATGAGACCCACCTGCATCTCGTTGTCTTTCAGACTGAGCCCTTTCCATCTGCGGGTCAGCTGGTTTCTCTTAGAGGCCATCTTGGTCAGGTCTAAGTCAAGTATAGTGAGCAGATCGTTCCTAAAATACCGGTCCTGGATGACCCTTCCTCTGGTCCTCTTACATACCCTCCCCCTGAGATCAGCCCCGTCCTCGGGTTGTCTGGAAAAGAAACAATGCATTCGCGAGAGGGCATCGACATTACCTTGTTTTCTTCCCGGTCTATAAACCGTTTGGAAATGAAACCTCTGGAGACTAAGGCCCCATCGTGTAATCCGATCATTTTTGTCCATGTTCCTTAACAACCAGGTTAGTGGCACATGGTCAGTATACAAGATAAATCGTCTTCCCAATAAATAATATCTTAAATAATCCAGGGCCCATTTTATCGCAAGACATTCTTTTTCGATTGTGGAATAATGTTTTCCGCAGGGCTTAATTTACGGCTAATATACAAAATGGGGTGCTCCAATCCTTCAATTTCTTGCGACAGTATGGCTCTAATCCCAGTGTCAGATGCATCAATTTGTACCATGAATGTTTTGTTAAAATTAGGTACCTGTAAGACCAGTTGAGATGATAAAGTCCTTTTTAGTTCTTGAAAGGCCCTCTCTTCCCTTTCTGTTCATTTTATTTTTTCAGGGCAACTCGTCTTTGTTAAGTCGTGCAATGGGGCGGCAATGGAGGCAAATCCTGAAATGACCCGACGATAGTAATTTGCTAATCCCAAAAACATTCTTATTTGCTTCTTTGTAAAAGGTTTAGGCCAGTTTCTAATTAACTGCACCTTCTGTTCTTGTGGCATGATCATTCCCCTCCCAATCGTATAACCGAGATAATTGGCTTCCTGGGTCCCTAGACAACATTTGCTTGGATTAGCGGTTAATCCTGTTTCTTGCAAAGCTCTGGTTACTGCTCCCAAGTGTAGTAGGTGTTGTTCCCAAGTCTTGCTATGAATTACGACGTCCTCTAGGTAGGCAGCTTCAAAATCTCAATGAGGGCTGAGTATTCGGTCCATTAATCGCTGAAACGTAGCAGGAGCGCCGTGTAAACCAAACGGAAGGACCCGATACTGGTATAGCCCCTCCGGGGTGGCAAATGAGGTCTTGGCTTTAGCTTCTTCGGCTAGGGGTACTTGCCAATATCCCCTCGTAAGGTCTAGAGTACTGATATATTGGGCGTTACCTAATCGCTCAATTAGCTCATCTATACGAGGCATAGGGTATGCGTCAAACAGCGAGATCTCATTTAATCTTTTGAAGTTATTACAGAACCTAATAGTTCCGTCTGGCTTGGGTATCAGTACTATGGGACTAGCCCACTCGCTATGGGATTCTTCTATTATCCCCATTCTTAACATTTTTTCTGCCTCTTCCTTAATTAGTTTCCTTTTTGCTTCAGGTACTCAATAAGGGGCCAGCCTTACCCTTTTTCCTGGTTCCGTGATAATCTTATGTTGAATGAGGTGGGTTCGACCAGGACTTTGGGAAAAAACATCCTTGTTTTGCGACAGGAACTCTTGTAATTCTTGCTTCTGCGCCGGAGCCAGGTCCCCCACGGCGATGGCACCCGTTTCTTCTTCCAAAGGGTCAGGGGAGAAGTGGGTGAGCAGAACTTCTGCACCATGCCATCTCTTTAGTAAATTTACATGGTAGATTTGATGCTGTCGTCGATTGTCAGGTTGCTTAACTTTATAAGTGACCGGACCCATTTTTTCCGCCACCTCATAAGGCCCCTGCCAGGAGGCCAGGAATTTACATTCCGGGGTTGGGACCAATAGCAATACTTTGTCCCCTGGCTGAAATTCTCGCACTATAGCTCCCCTATCATAAATCTGCTGTTGCTGCGCCTGGGCCTTCTCCAGATTTTCCTTCACAATGGGAACAACAATGTTTATTCTTTCCCTCATTTGTTCCACATGTTCAATGATCAGTCTGTAATGGTGAAGGTTGATGCTCCCAGGACTCTTTGACCAGGTCTAATAATCCCCGTGGTCTCCGAGCGTATAATAACTCAAAAGGAGAGAACCCAGTCGAGGCCTGCGGTACTTCTCGGATAGCAAACATTAGATAAGGGAGCAATTGATCCCCATTTTTGCCATCCTTTTGCATGGGCTTCCTCAGCATGCTTTTCAGGGTTTTATTAAAGCGCTCCACTGGTCCGTCTGTTTGCGGGTGATAAACTGAGGTTCTGATTTGATGAATACCCAAAAGCTTACTTAGGTCTTGCATGACCTTTGACATAAAAGGAGTCCCTTGATCGGTTAAGATCTCCTTAGGGATTCCCACTCTAGAGAAAATGTGCACTAGCTCTCTAGCTATGTTTTTGGCCGTAGCTGCCCTCAGAGGAATGGCTTCGGGGTACCTCGTGGCATAGTCCACTATCACCAGTGTAGTGTTTCATAGCCGTTCAGGGACGCCAAATATGTAATCATAGTGGCTCTCTGAAGGCACCAGTTCTGTAGGGTTTGGGCATTTACTGAGACAATTATTAATTGTAGCAGTAAATCACAAAATTGATTCTTTTGATGGCTTTAGAATCCAACCACGCGACATAACTCAAACAACGCACACACACAGGTACTAATACACGAGGATACATTTATTAATACATAGAATATGCATATAAACCTAACAGATCTTATCGAGAGGGTTATCAGAATACAAAAGATGTATATTCAATCAGTTACGAAGTGTTACATATATCAAGAGGACATACGTTCAGTATATCATTCATTAAGACCGTTTCGTAAATGAACTTGGTTACAACTTCTACATTAGATACTCAAAACAAGTACATAACTCTTAGGAATTAAATTGATATCAACTGGTTGGGATAACAATTGAATTCTCGAGCTGTAATGCATTGAAGTTGAATACTCATCCAATTTCTGGGGATTCAGATCTCCTGCGGGCACAAAGAAACAGTTGCAGGCTGTTGCTGTCCAATCCGCGCTCTCTGGCTTGGTGCCAGGCTGTGCTGTGCGGCTTGCGACGGTGCGCTGCAGATGCTCACTGGCCGGCTAGTTAGTGTTGGTTTTAACTAGCAAAGTTTGTGCACAGGAGAAAAGATGACTGTGGGTCCCAGCAAGTCAGGAAGAGGACCGGTTCGTTCCTGATGAAGCGCTAGTTCTGAATAATGATTCAGCTGTCCACAGTTCCGACCTGTTCACGAGGCCTGCTGCTGGTTACTCTCTGGCAACATCCACTCTAGACTCTTAGAACAAAGGAAAGTTCTGGCACTCGGACACACTGGCCGTTCCGTGGTTGTCCGGGCTGAGTCTCAGGATGGTCAGGAGGCGCGCTGCGAGAATGTCCTGCCCTTGGGAGCCTTCTGCTCCTGGGCCGTCCTGCCCTGGAATTCTCCTTTGAATTCCCTTTAGAACAGTCCACAGAATCCTCTCCAGAATCTTACTGAATCTCCCGAATCTGAATCTTGTTGAATCTCTGTGTTGCCTGTTTTTTTTTGGAGGAACTTCAGCTCATTCATTGGCTGAAAGTTCCATGGGCATCAGAGTCCCACGTGGGTTACTCAGCCCTACCAGTCCCTGATTGGTTGATCAAGGTGAGATATGAGTCACTTAGTCCTGACACTTAGTAATGCAGTCCAGATGTCCATCCGGCACTCCCTAGACTGATAGGCGCCAGTGGATGACCATTGATCATGATAGCCAGACTTAGCTAAGTGCATCCCCCTTTGGGAGCTGTCCTAGGAAACCTTAAATCACCCTGCACTAATGGTCTCTCTGTGGCTGCTCCACAGAGATGAACAGAGAAATGGGGCCTCATTTGGGAAGCTCAGAAACACTTAATTCTGCCTTATTATTAAGCCTCGCCGCTACATATCCCCCCTTTTTGAAGGTCACGAGGTCCTGAGGCGTTGTTGCCTTCAAAACAAAACAGAGTTAAGTGATGTCCCTTGCCATTAGAACATTAATCTTAAATGTCCACATTACTCCTCGAGAATTCATACCAGAACCAGCATTGGATACAAACAGGATGAATAACATCTGGAGTATGTATAAACACTGTAGGAGACATTATCTAAGTCTAGGAATTACACATCAGGAAGCTCACTGTCAATATCTGATACCTCTGTAGTAGATATTTGGGGAGAAGTCACTTCCTTTCTTTTGACATGCTACCTTTGACTCATCTTGATGTGAGAGTACAGCATTCAGAGTACACTGTCAGTCATGATCCAGCTACCCGGCAGTAGTGTTACAATAACACCAGTTCTTGTTCCCAGCCCCCCGATAAACCACAACACCTGTGTTGGGTATCTGCTAGGGTGGTTTGGAGGTTTGTTCCATTAAAGCAAACTCAACTACCTGTACCTCTTCAGGCTTACTGTTTCTTGGATTTCTATCCAATTCCTTAGTGTGGCACCTGAAGGCATCCACGACCTCAAGTTTGGTCTTATATTGTCTGGTTCCAGACCATACAGTATTAAGTTCAAGAGCACTGTGGCCTCCTCGGGAACTTGCAGAAAACTATTTGGTTAGGTAGCTGCATTGTGGTAGCTGTATCATGCCTGTCACAAGTCATGGTGACAGTTAAATGTGGTGTGCTGACCAGCCATTTACTTCCCACCTGCTCTTCATGGGGTTCATTAACCTCCCTCTGCCCATTAGTAGCTTTACACCCTTCATTGGTGAATCGTTTAGACACAGCCAATGGATAGCTTTGGTAGCCATACCCATCTCAAGATTTGGAACCAAATTCAATCTTGGATTGCCTTCTGGGTGAGCTATGAGCGATGGGGTTAATGTCACATACTCCTCTACTGAGAAGAGTGGAATGAGTGGGTTGGGATTTGTGCCGTGGTTAGACTGGCTACAGTGGCACCAAGCTCCCTTAACAGGTCTTGTGTCAACATTCTGGCCTGTTGCACACAAGCATAAACCCACTGTATAACACCAACAATCATGTCCACTGTTTGGGGAATAAGGTTTAACCCTGTTGCATAGGAAGTTGCCTGTAGGGTTTTCCCTAAGCTTTCCAACTTTTGCTGCTGTCGATACAGTCTGTCACTACCCTCTGGCATCTCTGACACCTGCCTTCTTGGGGCAGTCAGGGTGAGAGTGCCAGTAACAAACAAACCTACCAAAAAGAGCAAATGCACAACAGTGGTGGCAGCAATCAGTCCTCCCAAAAGTCTTTTAGGGTGGCTGATCCCAGTCATCTCCTTCTGAGTGACTGTTGCCTTTCTAAGCTGGCACAGCTTGTACATGGTGTCTTTCTCAGTATGCCATGTGGCATCCTGGGCACCAACATCCTGGAAATCTGGGGAGATCTGACGCAGCGGCTGATGCTGCTCCTCCATTTCCAGGGCATCTGCTTTTTCGATTTGTTCATGCCTGTGCTCTAGGAACCCTGCAGGGGGCGGTGCAGCGGTGGAGCATGCCTGACCCTCGGCTGAGTGGTCATCTGGAGCACCTGAGTGATCTGGGATTGTTACCCCATTCTCACTGTTCAGGTCCACCCTGCACACTTCCTGATTGAGGAATCCCTCTATCGGCATGTTTACAATCGTTCGCTGGGCGTGGGTGTAGGACACCTGCTCGCTCCCCCCTTCCCTCGCTAGGGGTTCAGGGAGCTGCCCCAGCACTGGGATAGCTAGTTCACTGTCTTCGAACTCGCTATCACCCACCAGGCCCATGTCAGTGCAGGCGGGGATTCTGATACCCCTCTTTGCGATGTCCTGCACTGGCAGGCGGGTGGCTTGACCATCCAGCTCCAGTCTGGGTGAACCACTGTTGGTCAGACTCAGACTGACAGACTGAGCTGGTGGCTGTAAGAAAACCGGCTCGGCTTTCATTCCCTGTCCCTTCTGGGGGACTGGGTGTGTTGGAAACCCTGCCGTTGAGGCAGGAACAATCAGGTCAGTCTCACTCACTACCTGGTAGTTGTGAGAAATAATGTTACCTGACTGCAGGTTCCCTGGGTCACAGCAGAGGGAATCGGCATCTGGGATCAGGTGTGTCCACAGCGCAGTAGTCTCAGCGTCCAGCTGGACCTCCTGTCTAACCTGTGAATGTTGCACCAGGGGCACCTGGCGGTGGCCCCGTGACAGCTGCTCAAGCAGATCCTCACTAATAGAGGACCTCTCAGGGCTAAGGGTGAGGGCTACATCACCAACCTGCTCTCCTGCCATCTGGATCCCTTCCACCACTGCAGGGTGGTGGTCCTGACCCCTCTTGGGTGCCAGGGTGCACAGGGAAAGCTCCTTTTCATCGCCAGGTGGGGAGATCTGCTCCTCTTTAGGGATGTAAAAGGGGTGTGCTTTACCTGGTGGATCAGGCGGCTGCTTGGAGCACCGCTCCTGTGGCAGGGAGGCTGTTGTGACCTCAGCCGGGACACGACTTCCCTGTATATCCGGGGAACAAGAAAATATTTTTATTTCTTGTCCAGAGGGAACAGAAGGAATCTTCACATAGGCTTCTGTGTTCGGTGGGCACTGTGTGAGCACAGTCTGCCTCTTGGCCCCCCTTTCCTTCTGTACAGAAGGCTTAGGAGCCTTGACCTGTTTCCACACTTTGCCTTTCTGGTGATCCACCAAAGGTTCCACTCTGAGTCGCATGCCCTTTTCTTTTTCAACCCGTTTGAGCTTGCCGTGTGACATCAAACACCTTTCAACCTCAGTGTCAATCAGTGTCTCACTGGGTAAGACATCTCCCATGGCAGCCTTGAGGTAAAAGCTTCCTGCTTTTCCTCTCTGTTTTACTGCCTGCTCTGTGACTTCAGGGGTGGAGTCAGCACTCGCTTGGGAGTGGCCGACCTCATCCAGGCAGGAACCCTTCCGCTCAATCAGATAGACTGAGGGAGGGAGAGGGGGCGGGTCTCCGCCTCCTCCAGTGGAGAGTATCAGCTCATTCACGCTTCCGGCAGCCTTGGGGAGCGGTTGTCCCTGTCCTAATAAAGCTTGTTCAAGCCTGGCCAGGCGGGCGGCTACTGAATCCTTTTGTTCAGCCTTTTCTAGCCCTTTCCCTCCCCCGGTGTTCTCATGGCACTTAGGACGCTGGGTGCGGTCCTGTGTGCCTGCTTTGGAACGGGGCTTAGCCAGCTCAGGAGCCTGTGCTCCTTCGAGCAGGAGGGAATTAACCCTGCTTGCTCTGACGGCGAACACAGTCGCTTTAGCAGCTTTTTGCTCAGAGCGACTTTGGACATCATACTCCCAGGCTTTCTGCACGAATCTCTTAATATCAGTCATTTTCATGGTCTGTGCATCTGTATGCATTAAGATCATCTTTCTGACTGATGGGTGGAGATTCGCAATGAATAAACCCTTGAAATGTATGTTCTCTTCGCAACCCTCATCATTTCGCCCTGCAAAATAAGTTCGTCTAAGTCTCTCGTAATATTCGCGAGGGGACTCTGCTCTCTCGTGCTTAATGTTAAGAGCGGCGGCTATCGCGGCAGTCGGGTCAATAAACGCACTGTATTCTTCGATAAGTGCTTGACATAGCTGCTCAAAGTCATTACAGACTTCTTTCATCTGCCTAGCCATCCACTCATGTACAGCTCTGCTGGTAGTTTTCCTGACCAGAAACACTTTCTCCTGTTCTGTGGCGTTTGGCAGGTACTGCAGGTTATACCTGAGGTCTTGAATATAACTCTCGATATTATTCTCTGACACTGCGGGGTCAAATCTCTCTACGTCCTTCGCTAGCTCTCTCAGAGAATGGAGGTTTATTCTCCTAGCTTCTCCGCTGACGGAGATATGACGGAGATCGTGGTCAGACTTGTCACTGCTAGAGAGAGTGCTTAATAGCGACTCGAATTCAGACCTTTTAGCAACCATCGTTAAACTTAAAGAGTATTACTTTTAAGTACGAAATCACAGTTTTACCACAGAAAACCACAAGATCAAGTATGCAATCAACCCGGTAGATTGCAAAAGATCACAAAACACTCAAGCACTGCTTAAAGAGCAAGGGGAACTTTTTCTTTCGGCTTCCAGCACACTGTATTATCGTGTATGAAACCCGCGGCGTTTTATATGAATTATTCCGCTTGGTTGATTCATTTCAGTCTTGCCACGCCCACCCAGGGACGCCATAAATGTAGTGTTTCATAGCCGTTCAGGGACGCCAAATATGTAATCATAGTGGCTCTCTGAAGGCACCAGTTCTGTAGGGTTTGGGCATTTACTGAGACAATTATTAATTGTAGCAGTAAATCACAAAATTGATTCTTTTGATGGCTTTAGAATCCAACCACGCGACATAACTCAAACAACGCACACACACAGGTACTAATACACGAGGATACATTTATTAATACATAGAATATGCATATAAACCTAACAGATCTTATCGAGAGGGTTATCAGAATACAAAAGATGTATATTCAATCAGTTACGAAGTGTTACATATATCAAGAGGACATACGTTCAGTATATCATTCATTAAGACCGTTTCGTAAATGAACTTGGTTACAACTTCTACATTAGATACTCAAAACAAGTACATAACTCTTAGGAATTAAATTGATATCAACTGGTTGGGATAACAATTGAATTCTCGAGCTGTAATGCATTGAAGTTGAATACTCATCCAATTTCTGGGGATTCAGATCTCCTGCGGGCACAAAGAAACAGTTGCAGGCTGTTGCTGTCCAATCCGCGCTCTCTGGCTCGGTGCCAGGCTGTGCTGTGCGGCTTGCGACGGTGCGCTGCAGATGCTCACTGGCCGGCTAGTTAGTGTTGGTTTTAACTAGCAAAGTTTGTGCACAGGAGAAAAGATGACTGTGGGTCCCAGCAAGTCAGGAAGAGGACCGGTTCGTTCCTGATGAAGCGCTAGTTCTGAATAATGATTCAGCTGTCCACAGTTCCGACCTGTTCACGAGGCCTGCTGCTGGTTACTCTCTGGCAACATCCACTCTAGACTCTTAGAACAAAGGAAAGTTCTGGCACTCGGACACACTGGCCGTTCCGTGGTTGTCCGGGCTGAGTCTCAGGATGGTCAGGAGGCGCGCTGCGAGAATGTCCTGCCCTTGGGAGCCTTCTGCTCCTGGGCCGTCCTGCCCTGGAATTCTCCTTTGAATTCCCTTTAGAACAGTCCACAGAATCCTCTCCAGAATCTTACTGAATCTCCCGAATCTGAATCTTGTTGAATCTCTGTGTTGCCTGTTTTTTTTTGGAGGAACTTCAGCTCATTCATTGGCTGAAAGTTCCATGGGCATCAGAGTCCCACGTGGGTTACTCAGCCCTACCAGTCCCTGATTGGTTGATCAAGGTGAGATATGAGTCACTTAGTCCTGACACTTAGTAATGCAGTCCAGATGTCCATCCGGCACTCCCTAGACTGATAGGCGCCAGTGGATGACCATTGATCATGATAGCCAGACTTAGCTAAGTGCATCCCCCTTTGGGAGCTGTCCTAGGAAACCTTAAATCACCCTGCACTAATGGTCTCTCTGTGGCTGCTCCACAGAGATGAACAGAGAAATGGGGCCTCATTTGGGAAGCTCAGAAACACTTAATTCTGCCTTATTATTAAGCCTCGCCGCTACACCAGTATATACTGATGTCCCTTTGTAGTTTTAATCAGGGGTCCCACTAAGTCCATCCCAATCCGCTCAAAAGGAGTATCTATTATTGGGAGGGGAATCAGAGGGTTTTTATAATAAGGTTGTGGGGCAGTTTTCTGACATGCTGGGCATTCCCGACAATATCTCTCGATGGCCTTGTATATTCCGGGCCAGAAAAATCGAGAAAGTAGTCTTTCAGCCGTTTTCTTCACGCCCAGGTATCCTCCCAAAAGGTGGCTATGGGCCAAGCTGAGGTGTTTCGACTGGTAGGCTCGGGGGATGAGGAGTTGCTCCACTTCTTCTTGTCCTCTCTTCTGCACCTGATAGAGGAGATTGTCTTTTACCATAAAATAAGGGTAATTCAGGGGACTATTATTATTACTACACAACTCCCCCTCAATTTTTCTCACATGTCCCCATGCATGTCTTAAATTCCCATCTTCCAACTGGGCCGTTCCGAACCTACCTTGATGTTCGGGTGGCTCCCAGTCCGGTAAATCCATATTTAAGAACTCATCTCCCAGTTCCGAGCCTTCTCCTGGTTGGTCCGCCTCTCCAGGGGAATCTGTGCTATCGTCCGAATCTCCTGGACAGGGAAGTGGATCTTGCCTAGACAACGGGACAGTATTCAAAATTTGAAGAAAGTGGGGACAGTCACGTCCCAACACCACAGGGTAAGGCAATTGTTCAACCACCTCTACAGTCGAAGTATACATTCCCATTTCTGTAGTAATGGAAACTTTCACAGTTGGATACACCTTAGTTTCCCCATGAATGCACGTAATAGGTATCCCCACCGCTTGCCTGACCTTGGTTCCTGCAGGTAGGGCTGAAGAGGTCACCAGGGTCACCATACTTCCAGAGTCTAACAGGACCTTGACAGGCTTTTCCCTTATCTTGACCCTAGCAATGTGGGGCGCTTCACAGGACGGGACACTCGCCGTGAGGTAGTTGCACTTGGCTTCCTCTCTGGTGTCCACTTGCATAGGTTCACCCCAGTTGGGGCAATTACTGACCAAATGTCCCTCTTCATGGCACTTAAAACATCTACGGGACTCTTTCCATGGTCGGGGCCTTTGAACCGATCTTTCCTGAAAAGATGTTGTAAATTGAGGAGGACCTCGATGGTCCCTGTACTTTAGTGACTGAAACTTTGTTCCATTCCCTGAACTCTCAGGTTTCCTCCTCTCCTCTTTTCGAAATTCCCCTCTCTCTTCCTTAATCAAGGCTTCTGTGACATGCTGTCAGTCCACTAAATCAACCGCCTGGTCTAAGGTCTGGGGATACCCATCACTCACTTTTCTTTTCAAGTGAACAGGCAGACTCCTCACAAAGTGGTCCAATACTACTCTTTCTACCACTTGCCCCGAGTTTAGTTTTTCTGGCTGAAGCCATTTCTTCGCCAGATGTACCAGGTCAAACATCTGAGATCTAGTGGGCTTGTCTATTTGATACTTCCAGTTATGGAACCGGACTGCTCGTATCGCCGTGGTTACCCCTAATCTCTCCAAAATCTCCTTTTTTAGAGTTTCATAGTTCTCCGCATCCTCTTCTTTTAAATCATATAAGCCTTCTGGGCTTCCCCAAATAAATAAGGCGCTACTCTCCCTGCCCATTGCTCTCTGGGCCATGCATTCCTGGCAGCTGTTCTCTCAAAAGTGGTTAAATATGCTTCCACATCATCGAGCTCTGTCATCTTTTGAAGCCCAATTTCTTCCATCTTACTGGGTTCTCTCCCTGTTACTGAGGACCGTCTAATTTCTTCTCCTAATCTTTGCAATTCCTCTCTCACCAAATTCTGCTCTTCTCTAATTTGTTGATTCGTCTCTGTTTGAATCTTATTAGCCTCCTGCTGTGCCTGTATGGCTTCTTGTTGTCCCTTTAAAGCCTGGAACTGGGTTAAGGTGGCTTGGGACAATTGTTGTTTCAATTGTTCCATTGTTCTTAGCGAGAGTTTTCACCCAAACCGTGAGAGAAGAGAAAAAAAATCAACTTTTTATTTCCACAAGTCTTAGTCCCGATCAACAGGCTGCCCGCATCCTCCACCAATTGTGGTGTCTCTGGGGGGGAATAGGTAAATGTAAAAAGTACAAGTCAATAATACAATGCTTTTGATATTTTTCTTTTTTGTCGGACAATAAGATTTGAATAATGAATTAAGCTGTTTTTAAGCATGTTTTCATACTGTTCTGTCTGTATTTATTCAATCATTTCTACTTCACCTTGCATGGTGATTTTGTGAAACTTTTATTTCCCTATTAGTTATATTGTTAATTTTTTTGGAGCTGTGTTGATCTAATCTATATACATGATTAAGTGATTTAATCTGCTGTGCTACATTCTTTTTTTGTGTGTTTTCCTTTCTACTCCTGTTGGAAATATTTAAAAAATATTTGAGAAATATTGTATATCAGAATGTATATTTCAACATAATCTAAAGGCAATGAGTGTCACATTGATTTTTAAATACATTCAGATTATTCTACTGTTGTATGTATTCAGTTCCAGAATTTGGATATTTACCCAAGAAACAAAGTTCGGATTGTATATCGTGATCCTTATGAAAGATTATGCCATGTGAGTTATTGTACTAATACATTTTTTTAATCATTGGGTGTTCTGAATTTTAAATGAATATTCATTTAAAAAATTGTGAATGTTTTTTTAATAGATAATATTGTTTAGACAAAGAACTTTGCCCTTTTCAGAAACATTTCTGCTAGGCATTTTGAAATGCAAAAGTTTTATGAAAACACTTTAATATCTACTTGCACAGTATGGCTTCAAGCTGTTTTTGACTCTAATCTACCTTGAACTCTTCACAAAATCTAAAATAGTTTATTTTCATGTAATCTCTGTCCCCTTCAAGTGGAGAAATGCAAGCCGAGACAGTTTTATGTCACTTCTGTTCAGGACTGAAACAGCTGCTGTCAGTGCCATTTACAGAAGTCTCAACGTACTTCTCTTTAGCCAGGTTTGTTCCAAGACATTTTAAACATGGGGACAATGCTCAAGCCACTTAGAGGCAGAGCAATGGTTACAGCGATAAATAAATGGACAAGCAGACAGACTAACAGAAAGGGCTTACAAGGCAGTCCATTCAGTAAACAAAAAGGCAAACTTGGCTGAAAGACAAAAGGGTAACAAATGATACACAACATGGACTTGAAAAGCTCTTTGGAAAGTTAGCGCACACAGAAGAAGTAACTGATCGATAATGTAGAGTTTATGACTACTCTGTGCTAGGCATTAGTTTGCAGACCAGGTTTGCAGGAGTGACAACACTCATAGAATAAGTGACTGTTACACAGAATATGAGACTCCTACAGTGATGTCCTTTCTCGGGTCTTTCAGGAGTATTTGAACTCTCCATAGCAAAGGATCAATCATTTCGGCATACGATGTTTTGGGCTCGTTTGAGGTTTGAAGATTGGGTGTTAAGTGGTGTGTCTAAAATGGAAGTTACAATGCAAGATGCAAATACACACATCACACAAGTGGAACATTTTCATCTTCTCTAGACCTCCAGATAACTGTCAGCCAACTTCAATATTTCTAATTTATTCACAATTCAACTACACTTTAACTACAACCTACAGTAGATCACCTCTCCTTTGATTCAGAATTGAAAAAGGGAATACAGTACTGTAATGACATTCACTCATACACCTTCACTTACCCCCTAAATAATGTACACTACACATACAATACCCACTTACCATACTGTATGCAACCAAGAAGCTAGACTGCAATTGTTGAGTTCCAGTTCCAGTTGTTTCCTGAAGGCTCTATTCCCAAATACAAGTTACGCAAGAATAACATCTTGCACTTTACTTCCACTTGCTCTTCTACACATAAATATTCTCTGGCTGCCCACGCCTCTGTTCACATCTTTTCTAACTCCCCTCCCTGCACCCTCCTTGCACTTGCCTCTCTAGCTCATTCCTGTGAAAGCCACAGCTGTCATTTCCTCAGCCAGGTGAGTTAACACCAAACTATTTGTCATAATTAGAATTTGACCGAACTACTAAAATACCAGTTTTTTATGAGGCTGACTAAGGATTACTATTGGTGACAGAGGAGGTGTTTTTCCAAAAACATAATTAATCCATCCAGATTGCTTTTTAATCTGGTCCAACCAGTTTTAACTGAGACAAAACACATATAACAGTATTTAAATGTCACTGAAATATCATACAGCGCTACAATATGCTATATTAATGTGTATTTAATCAATAGTACCATGCTAGTGTTAAAATGCAGAACATTTTCAAATGATCTTAAATAAAAATCATTTTGGTTTAGATCTAAAGAGACCCATAGCCAGTGCTGGGAATTAGAAAAAATCACAGTAGAATTCTATAGTTTCTATAGTTTAATTCTATATTTTTTTAAGTCCATTGTCCTTGCTAAATTCCATAGATAAGACAAAACTAAACATTGGACAAGATAAATAATTAAATCACAGTATATGATTGCTCAGGTTAGCTAAATGCACTGAGAACAAATGCAGATATCGTTAAACATCACCTTTTTTAGAAACAATCATATGACCTCCATATTCCATAGAGAGAATTCAAGCTTTGAAATGATGGAGTAACTAAATGAAAAATACAGTTGCTAAAATATAGGTATAGTACTGCATCTTTCATGTCAGGTATTCCGACTGGTTATCATCACACAAAAAAGGATTTTTTCCTATACTGTAGTACTGTATAAACCATGACAGCAATTGGAAACAATGTTCTTTTTTTTATGTCATGAGACTTCTGAGTTTCCTGTGAATGCTAGATTTTAATTAGGCCAGAGAGAATGGTAATCTCTTAATGGGACTCTGATGGACAAATAGTGAACCCTCAGGAATGTTTTAAAACTGTTTCAAATTGAGACTAAGCAATTTTCTCTTCTTTCATTGTTGTATTACAACCAGCTGGTGAAAAATGTTTCCTGTAGGGCAAACTTCATAATCTTGCAGGGCCTAGCGAATTGGCAGCTAAGATTATAGAGTTTATCATTGTCTACAGGTGATAACTTGTTTCTCTGTATTTCATACACCAAAAGATACTAGGAAATGATTGCCCAATCCAGCAATGAAAACATTATCCATTTACCTTCAGTATCACTCCTTCTAGAACTCCTTTATTTTTAAGGGTAACATATTTGCACATTAGCATCTCTTATGGACACCTGAGTTGATAGTTTGTAATCTAAAATGAAAAAAGCAGACCAATACACAAAGTCATCCTGTCATGCTTTGTTTTATTGTTTTATTTATAAAATCCCAATTTTGCATTATTCAAATTAAATTTGATTTGATTTTAAAAGTAAGATAAAACACAGAGTTGTACAGATGTTCAGGTCTCAATATTTTCTAAAAGGAAAAGTCTTGTATCTTCAGAAAAACATAGAAACAATTTTAATCAGATCTTATGAGTACTGCCATGATTCCATTTGCAATAAAATACACTGTAATTAAGGAGAGCTCACAGTTATTGTACCTGAAAAAAATGTATTTTACAAATATCCAAAAACAGCAACATTGACCCTCCACATTAGCTGATATTGGTCTCACAATGCACAATTTTTTAACTGATATTGTTATTATCAGTATTGTTATATTTTAAAACACAATTTATTTCAGTCTTTGTTTAGTGTTATTTTTGTTTAATAAAAAGGTAAAAATATATGTATTAAATTAAAATTTTAAATACAGTACAGTAAACACAAAATAAAATTATAATAAAATATACAATGAATGGAGTTGTAACTAATGTTTGGGAGGGATGAGGGCAGCCACACTTATTAAGCTCAGTCACTGCAACCCACAACTAATCCTGATGTAATTTCACAGATTCCCATATAATGTATAACACACATCACTCTCTTTTTTCTTACTCACTTTATACTGTATAAACACTAAAACATGTAGTTCTACTAAGACTGTTTGCACTTTTCTTTCAATTCTCCTGATGTTGTCAAGCCTTCCAAAAACTCTACACAGCTGCAGCAGTTTTGTTTCTCATTTTCCTTTCCTTCTCTCTCTCCTCCTAAACCCGCTTGCTCTGCTCTCCCTGCTTCCCACTTTTTCTCTCTGTTTCTGTTTGATCCAATCCACTGCATCTATGGCTCCAGCCTATGTATATGTATGTATGTCATTTCACCTCCTCCCTCTCCCCAGTCCTTCTTTTCACTGTACCTGCAGGAGACCCCAGTCACTGGCTCCCACTCTGTCCCTTGTGTGCGAATGCATGGTGTCAGTCCCTGTGCCTTCCTTGTTCATCTTCATGCTGATACTAGTGCCTAGGCTGCACTAGTTTTGCATCTTAGGCTGCAAAAGCAATGGTTTCCCCCTGTCCATTAACCCCTTCCTCTGTTGGTGTCCAACTAATGCAGTATCGGCCCTCAACTCTCTCTCTGTAGCTGATATTTCTTCTTCATTTGGGCGTTATGTCCAGAATATGTTTTCATCTGTTCAGTCTAGTAAACTTCAGCAAGTGGTAGCTCTCTTCCTTCTTCTATCAAGCCACTCTTCTAGGTTGCAACAGCGTCTAGTGCTGCCACATGTTCACTGACTCTCATTCTCTCTGGTCACTCTGTCACCTTATGTGCTTTTCTTTTCCTTCCTTCATCACCTGTGTTCCTCAAAAACATTGCATGTCCAAATCTACGTGATCAAAAAAGTTCAAACCTGCATCATACATACCTCTCATTCATTGTTTAATAAAATCTACTCAATCAATCAAAATCAAGCTTCTGTTATAAATGCTAACTATTAATTCCATGCTACATGCACATTTCTGTGAGACTGCAGCTGAACCGATCTACTCTTGGTTCACTCCTGTAGCTCAGTGTTCGAAACTGCATCAAATACTTTGCAGATTCTTTTGAGGGGATGTGACAGTGTTGATCTCCTACTAGCATTGTCATTTCCTCAGCCAGGCGAGATAAAGCCAAAATCTTAAATCTGCTATCCCTTCATATTTGTTGACTCCTTTTGTCATTAGAATTTGATTGAGCTACCGAAAAATGTTTTTTATACATTTAAAAAGAAGTTTAGGTGGCAGTGAAATTCTAAGCTTGAATTTCCCTACAAATACATGCTTCCTGGATGCAGACAGCTCATCTTTTTGCAAACCTCCTTCCGCCCCAACCTCATCATTGCATTTTCTCCATGGCACATCCTTTAGAAGTGAGGAGGCTGTAACACTGTGGCACTATCATTTTCTCAGCCAGGTGAGTTAATGACGAAGTACAGTATAACTCCCTTCATATTTGTTAGCTTGTTTCATCATTATAATTTGACTAAACTATTGAAAGAATGTGTACCCTAAAAATAAAGGTCCTGATTTTCTAAAGGTTCTTAATTGTTTTCTGAAAAGTCAGATCATTTACGAAACTTCTTGCTATTCAGATTACAAAGACCTGTATTTAACTATAAGTTTTAAAATAATCTATAAATTGTAAGATAATCTATTTGTCTGTAACTACTGATTGTCCTTGCAAATTCTGACTGAAACACATGTACAAAGAAAGAATAAAAAATATCTTATTTTCAGAGGAGCTACTGGTGACAGCAATGAACCTTTTTCAAAACAAGTCTGTCACAGGTTTTTGAAATAGATAATGCACATATTGATAGAAACCTTCCCGCAGAGTGCATTTTCAAGATTTAATTTATAAAATGTCTTTTATTCCAAATATGATAATAAACTCTTTTTTAATGACCATGGGTATCTGAAAGTTTGCATGGTTTCCCCCACTTTTTCCTTGTCAGCAACAAACAAATAATATAACTCAGCTTAGTAAGAAACGTGTTCTTGTTCTAAAGTGTGAGATGAATTATGTGTCCAGGTTAGGGGTTTGAACTCACTGTGTCAGAGGAAGAAAGATAAACCTTTCAAAGTATTCCTTCTAAGATTTTGTAGAGAAAATAAATGGCAAACAAATAATTCAGTTTCTTGTTTCAGATACTTACAAAAGTATAATGCTTTTGTACGACAATTTGATTGCAATGCAACACAGGCATAATATAGAGCTGGAATTCATGTAGTCTAGGTCACTAGTATATACTGACACCAATAAATATTTATACCTGTATACCTGGTGTAAAAAATGCTCACTGAAGAATAGGAAGCCATGAAGTTTAAAAGTGCACACAAAGAATGTCAATATAAACTAAAACCATTCTATAGCTTGAAAAACAACTTTGCACATTTGATATTGTGGTGTTCAAATTTATATGTGAAATGCAGAGATTTCAAGAGTTTATATTTTTTCTATTTTTGACTTCTTCTTTATTGTACGATGTCTGTCAGGTGATAAAAGAAACTGTTTTGTTTTATATAGCATTTGTCTAGGTAATATGGCTAAATAAGTATTTTTAACTCAAAGCTGAAGTTTGACTTTGTGGTTGGATTTTCATTTCTGTACAAGTGTGATTAAAATAATAATTCTTATGATTTTTGCATGTTATATTGTACATTGCAACTAAAAAATAAATGTTTTAAAACCTAGATTTAATGTACTTACAACCATAGCCTGCCTGCCAACATGTACAGTACATAATACCCAGCAACATATATTAGCTAATGAAAAGGAGTGATTGCTTTTATCACATATTTTGCTTTAAACTGTTTGTCAGCATCCACCCACACAAATGCTACATAATTGCAAGGTAGTGATTGTTTACAAATAGGGCAATGAATGCAGGTCATTGGTTCAAGGCTAACAAGTTTTCCATGTACTGTGAAAGGTTGAACTCATAAAAAGTGAAATACCTGTAATTCTATTTTACAAATTCTATTTTATTATTTTACACCAGAATCTAATAAGTCTCTGGGACTCGTGATATTTATCAATGTATTTTGAAGCAAACATTAACATTTTCCCCCTGAAATAAAATGAGAAAATCTATTGCCACACAGTGTTACATTCTTGTATGCATCATACAATCCTTCAAACTGCACTTCCTACAATACCTTCCCCTTTTTGGATAGGTTAGAAAATTGCTTAAAGTGATGGAACTCATGACGCTTGACGTGTGATTACTTTCTGCAATATTAAGAAGTGTTTTATTAATTCCACTCATGTGTAATGCCTTCTCAAGAGATCACTTTGAAGGAATGAAATATTTTATCCTTTGCCACATTTGAACATGACGGGCAGTCAGTATAAGCTACTGAAGAACTTTCTAGTACAGGACATTGGTCTATAAATTAAATGCAATTTGTTTATGTTTAGAGTAGAGTTCTAAATGCAGCATCAAGTTTACTTTTCATTCAGCATTTACAACCTTCTCCATAGTACCTGTGAACAGGATTTCAGAGGGGATTGGATTGTTGTTTAATGGTTTTCACATTTGTAATACATTCTACCAACATGTAGTCCATAACAACCTTACTTTTATATTTGTATTCTGCTTGAAATGAAGCCATTAAAGGGCAGGCCTTCAATAATATCAACAACACTACAAGAACTCTGAGACATAAGTGGAAATGAGCAAGGTTACATTGCGAAAAGCATCTTTTGACAATCATAAACTTAATATCCCCCACACACATATTATTTTTTGCTGCATACATTATGCAGTGATAGATGTGACTTACACTACTATTATTAAAAAGACAGAAGAAGTAATGTTAGGGATTTTCTATGCACCTACTGTATATGCTTGTAGTGTTGTCAGTGAGAGATCCACCACTTCTCCAATCAATTCTTACTCCCTTGCAAAGCAGTGTGAGTCTTGGGGAATGAAAAATGCAAAAGACTGTGATAGGGGATCAATCTGTTGTTCTTCACCCACTATGCTAGGCTCAGCTTTATGCCTGTAATTTCAAACTTGACTAAGGCTTGGCAAACTGGGGGTGTGTTAAAAACAAATGTGTCATAAATAAATAAAATAATTTGTAAATACACGTTCTGGACAATCGGCTTTAATGTACTGATGTCTGCAATTTTCACAAGTTGATTGACTCTCAAGGTAAATCACTCTTACATAAGTCCTCTGCAAAAAGCTCAACCTTTGCAAACTGACAGCCGTCAGCTCTGTGAATTCTGTCAAAGATTCACACTAGTTGGAAAAGACAACCTTAAAAAACAAAACAGGACAAAGAAAGACAAATGATCTGAGTCTGCTAGGAAACTAATGTCACTGAATGTCTCCTGTGGCTTCTTGTCGGTTAATTCAAAGTTCCTCAATTTACCTGAGAATGGCTAGAAGACATTAAGAACATTGGTGCAGATTTAAATTCTTTACTTGGTAAGTCTAAAGCAATTGTAACTTATACTGTATATAGCACCTCTTAAAACAGGTATGGGTTCAAAAGCCCTTCACCGTAAAGATACAATGACACAAAACGTGGTATGGTTATGTCTGTAGTGGAAGCCAATAAAGAGAATTTAAATATCTCTTAAAAGGGTAGATAACATACTGAAGAAATTTTGAGTACCTGGTACAAATGGAAAAAGATTAGTTTCTTGATGTTATGGGTATATTCACAACATGTATGGTCACTTGCTTTGTAAAGCACCTTGGGGCAACCTTGTTGTGAAAGGCGCTTTTATAAAAATAAATTGAATTGAATTGAATTATACGAAGCAGCTGAACACATTAAAATTATTACATTATTAAATTGGAAAATAAGCCATGTCTAATGCATTGTTTACACAATGTAATAATTTGTTTCATCCAAATGACCTCAGATACCTAATAATTTCTAATCTGGGATTTATCCATTTCACTTCATATGGGTGGAGTTGTTGCTGGAAATCAGCCCAGCAATAGCTTCCTGTTTAAATAAACTAGAACAGGTACAAATGGACAAATAAAAAATTTCTTTAATTCATTAATTTGCTACATGCAGTATTTGGCACATTTCACAGTATTTACCATTAAATTTTTTATTGTATAACCTAGTAATAAAAATTACCTTAAATCCTTCAGAATCACTCGGCAGGTGAACTTCACAGTCCTCAATGAGACTACCGTGAATGTATTCAATCAAAGTGTGTGTTGGAATGTGTAGTATAAAATATATAATATTCCTTGCACTTCAGACATAAAAATCAGAGATTGTTCCCATAGAAGTTAGAAATGCTGATTAACAAGCAAAATAACTTAAATGTGTGAATGAATCCAGAAGCATGTTTAGAATATTTTAACTCAATTAAATAAATAGTGAAAATTCATTCACATATACCAAGGCAAGTATGTAATTCATAACATTAATGTAACATAAAGAGGACAGACAAAGCCATAAAATAAAATACACTGTACATCATGAAGTTTGAGAAAGGGAATGACACGTGCTCTCTGAAGCCTGACCTATCAGCCATTCATTCTAATAAGTCTCCATAGCAGAGTATGTGTTGGGAGCACAGATGAATCACCAAGAGGTGGGCTTATCTCATTTAAGCGAATCACATTTCTCAAACTCTCACATGGAAATCACTAAATTGGCTGCACCTGGAGACTGTGGAGGATTAGAGAGAGAGAGAGAAAGAAAGAAAATAGCCTAGTATTTTCCTCCCAGAAAAGGTTTAAAACCAAGGAAATAATAGATTTTGAGTTTGGAGTACAGTTGAATTTAAGCTGAGCTTTTGTTGGTAGTTTGTGTAACGGCCATGGTGGCCAGCAGGGTCAGCATTGCCGTTACCTTTGCTCACGAATGGTCTTGAACGGTGTGGACGGTCCCTTGGGTGATATCTCTCGGCTAGACTTCTCGGCTAGGAAGGTCTTGCAGAATGAGTTAGGTTTAAGGCTTTGGACGTGAATTGTCTGATTACATTACCTAAAGGACTTGAGTTTGACATTAGCTTTAAGTCGGCAAAGTTATTGGAAGAATTCTGGGTTAGAAGTGAAGAAGTAGAAGTGAAAAAGAATGAGAGTTTAATTAGAAAATTCAAATGGCAGAAACTGACATATCTAATAGAGCTGTGGTTATCCGGATGTTTAACAAGATGGTGATGAAGGAAGACATTGTGACTTGGTTGTCTACATTTTGCTTGGTCAAAGGGGATCCTATGAAAGTCCTGGACAATGATGGCATCTGGACTTGTGCATAGAGAATCCCAGTTTTGCTACATGAGGACAGAAATGGGTATGGTGGATTTAAACACACCCCTTCACTCATTGTTTTGGGTGAGAATAAAGGCTTTGTATTCTACCAAGGGCAGCCCAAACTGTGCAGGAGGTGTGGTGAATTAGGTCACTCTGTGGAAGCTTGTACAAAAGTGTAGTAGATGTAGAGAAATCGGCCATATGTACTCTGAATGCACAAACATTAAAAAGTATAACTTATGCAGGAGTGAAGACCACTTGTATAAAGACTGCTCAGATTCCTTTGCTAACAAAACAAAACTGGAGAGGCCATTACACAGACAGGAATTGTTTGAAGAAGCTTGATTGGCCTCTCTTTCTGTCCCCTGCTCCCACCTTTCACTCCTCCTCCCTCCCAACCTTTGTTCTCCCGCTACTTTACCTTTGCCTACTGCCCTGTCTCTCTCACACCTGAAGAAGGCTCCACGGCCGAAACATTGTGTTCTCTTTCTTCTTTTTTTTAGCATGGAATAAACCTATTACTTGTTCCTTTGCAGCCTACGCATGCTGACGCAGCTACCCACCTGAATTATTAGAAGACTTTGTCTTCCTCAATCTTGTTTTAAATATGGCACTTAATATAGTGTCTATAAATGTGAGAAGCATTTGCTCCAAGTTAAGAGCAAGGACCATACTATCAGTCTTGGGTAAATTAGATGCTGACATTGTATTACAAGAATGTGGGTTACTGTCACGACCGTAAGTCCCTCCTCTTAAGGGCGCTCCGGCTCTTTCCTGTTTTGCTTGATTTTCCTGCGCCAGACTCCTATCCAGCCCTTCCCTTTGAAAACCAGACGCTCCTACCAGTCTGGGCTCAGCTTTGAAAGATGGACGCCTGAAAGCCCGTCTACTAGGGGGTCTGGGAGTGGCACGACAGCATAGGCTTCACAATGGCGTCCTGACCATATGGGTCCGGGGCTTGGAGCGCCTTGCCCCGTTACCACTTTTTATTTCCCTGACTCTTCACCAGATCCTGCTCCGGTTTTTAACTTTTGTCTCAACTGTCTTGGATGGAATACCCAGCTCTGGACTTTCTCCCATTCTGGATTTCCCTACGGACTCCCTTAGGACTGTCTCATGGACCACGCCCCCCCCAAAGAACCAGTGCACCTTCGACACGCCCCCCTGTTCTTCTACCAGCCCCGATCCTAGTCTTCTTTCCCCGTGTTTGTTGCACTCCCTTCTGGATTCTGCCGTCTGCGTAGGGTCTTGATAAATGCTGTGTGACAGTTACCCTTTAAAAATAGCTACAAAGACATGGAAGAACTATGGAAATTTGATCCATCAATCTGGAGTGGATCAAACGAAAGCAAATCAGATGATGTGGCTGTTTTAATTAAACACAAAAAGTGGTGATAAATTATTACTTTGTAGTAAGACCCAGAAGAGCATTGGTAGTGTATCTGTCTCTCATGAATGTAACTTTAAAATTTTTTAATGTGTATTGTCCAAACAATAAACATGAGAGATATATTTTAATTCAAGATCTGAGGGAGACCTTATTAGGAAGAGATCCACTGGTTTTAGCTGGGGATTTCAATTGTCCTCTAGGGAAGGAAGAAAGGAAGAATATAGGAAAGAACAAAAAAAAATGATAAGTCATCAACTCTGTTAAAGACCATTTTCAAGGATTTTAAATTAAAAGATGTTTTTAAAGACATAGCAGGTTTCACATGGTATAACTCTAACAGAACACAAGCCTCATGTAGAGATTTTGTGTTTATCTATGACTGCCCTTGCTTGAATGCAAAGCTAAACCATTTTTCTCTCTGATCATTGTGTTTTGTCATGTAAGCTTTCGATCCCAACAGCTGTTACTGTACGGAAAGGCATATGGAAGCTGAATACCTTACTTCTAGAAGATGAAGAAGTAACAGGCAGGTTCAGGGAAAGATACTGTATAGAGGATGGCAATCCTTGTAGGGCTTTTTTAACACAAGAGCACAGTGGTGGGAGGAGGTGAAGGAACACATAGCCTTTTTTATAAAGGTGTGGAGAGAAAAAAGGAAGAAGACACAGAGGATTGAGAAAGGTTGCAAAAAAGACTACAGAGATATTTTAAATTAAGGGTATGAAGGGTGGGATTTAAGTAAGGAAATTAAAGAGGTTAAAAATGAATTGTTTAAAATCTCAATAGAGAACACTAAAAAAATATTATTCCAGAGCAGAGTGAAAGAGTTAGAAGAAGGAGAAAAGTGCACAAGATTCTTTTTTAAGAAAATCGTCAAACAAGAGGGTATAATGGTGGGGTTGAAAGGTCAGGGTGGCATTTTGAAAACGTCATCTGAGGACATGTTAACAATAACTGAGGACTTTTATAGGGAAATGTTTGAAAAGAAACAAATCTTGAATTAATTCTTGTCATCTCAAAAGGCATAAAAGACATTACAATCTTGTTGAAAGACCTTTCGACAGAAGAATTAACAAAAAGTTTGAAGACTGCTAAATCAAGTAAGACACCGGGACTGGACGGTCTACCCTTCGAGTTTTATAAAACTTTCTGGGATATTTTAGCAGGGATCTTTTAACTGTGTTTAAAGAATTTGAGTTTTTAGAGGAACTACTAGAGAGTTTTAAGAAAAGGGTCGTGATTTTATTATTTTTTAAAAAACGACCGGACTGATCTGGCAAATTGGCGACCCATAATCCTCTTGAACTGTGATCTTAAATTGTTTTCCAAATGTCTAACTCTGAGATTAATCAGTTCTAGGAGATATTGTTCTTCCAAATCAGGCCTGTGGGGTAGCAGGGAGAAAGATCACGGACAGCCTGATTCTGATCAGAGACACCATAAGTTATACAAAAGAGCGGAACATCAACCTAGTGGTGCTTAATCCTGATTTCGAGAAAGCCTACGATCGAGTCTTGCACAAATACATGTCCAAAGTACTCCAAAAGATGGGACTCCCATCCGGGTTTCTTACGTGGGCAAAGTTAGTGTATAAAGACATAGAAAGCAGGATAATGGTTAGCGGTTGTATTTCCAAAACTGTAAAAGTAAAATTTGGGGTCTGTCAGGGCTGTCTGTTATCTCCACTCCTTTTTTTGGAGTAAGGTTCGACAACAATGGAATGGGGTAATGGAGAAGGTCCAAAGGAAGTTCAGTTAGTGGAATAGTCGTCAAGAGTATAATTTT
The DNA here is from genome assembly GCF_055471065.1 of Atractosteus spatula. Classification (NCBI taxonomy): domain Eukaryota; kingdom Metazoa; phylum Chordata; class Actinopteri; order Semionotiformes; family Lepisosteidae; genus Atractosteus; species Atractosteus spatula. The sequence continues at coordinate 11,141,363 of NC_142723.1, forward strand.
ACCCCTACTGCTGTTTATTGGTTATACAGATGCAGCCATCCAAAATGCACGATACTACCCTGTACCGCATGCAATTACCCATAGTGCACCGGAGTGTACCGTGGTACGTGATTTGGCTGGCCAAAATGACCTACAGGGGCACTCGTGGTGCATTGGTTGTTAGTGAAACGATTTAATCATTTAATCTCTTTACTGTGCATGTTTTAATCTGCTTAATATTGAATATTTATATGGAATTTTAAAACTAAAGGGAAATTTTAGTAGCTGAGCATAATGCGTCTGAAGGTCATAAACGATATTAATTTAGGAACATAAAATATTATGTAAACTGTATATGGCTGGTATTTGTAGTTTAAAAGACTTTGATGATTAAAATGTTTAGGAAGAAAATGGAATACGTGTGGTATTTTTTATTTAAACTACCAATACCAGCCATATACAGTTTACGTAATATGTTTATGTTCCTAAATTAATATCATTTATGAGCATGTGAAAGGCATGGAGATTCTCAAAACGTACTTTGTATGATTGGAAACAAATACGTGATTGGATCAACGAAATCCTGTGATGTTACTTTTTGTCAATGGAAAAATAAAGTATTTTCGTGTTGCAACAGTTAAACTAATGCAGACGGTTACAAAGAATACGGTAATACTTTGAGCTTACAGCCTGTCCAAGGTCATTCATTATTAATACTGTTAGTAAAATCTTCCGTAGAGACTTTGATGCATAAAATATTTCTGCATAATTAAAATATTTATGATGAAGGTGGGAGGTTGTGTAGATTTGTCCAACTGAGCAATCTTGTTTTTATAAAATATACCAACTTTTTAATGTTTAATGATTAACATGCTGTAATACACAGTTTAAAATTATTAAAAGTCTAAAGAGTATACAACTTAAATTCTTAATCGGAAAAAGATTGTCCCTCAGCAGTGACCGGGATTCAAAACCGGGCATTTTCTGGCGATAGCTCAAATGCTGTACATGAGACGTTAAGCATTATTAGCTCCACCTGGCGGTTTTACAAGGTCTTACAAGGTGCTTCCGGATACTATTATCATAATCTAATTTGGATACGGAAAAAAGCGGTATATTGCACCACGCCCACCGTGTTTTACAGCAGCATACCTCGCTTATTATGAATGGCTGAAATCTGATGTGTATCCAATGCCTCAGATTGATGAGAAAGTAAAATTTTTGTTTTAATAGAGAAAGTAAAATTTTTGTCCACGCTAGATCTGACAAAAGGGTAGTGGCAAATTCCTTTAGCAGACACCTCTAAAGAAAAAAACACCATTATTACTCCCACGGTCCTAATGTATACCATTATACCATTTTGCCTTTTGGGTTACATGGGACTCCACCAATGTTCCAGAGGCTCATGGACAAGATCTTGGACAAGATCTTGAGAGCCCACACTTGCTATGTCTCAATGATGTCATCATTTTCAGTGAAGACTGGGAATCACACCTTAAACATGAATGATGAAAGCAAATGCATTAAATTTGTGAATATTGGGAAATATATTTTTGAAAGTACCCTCTAATTGTGGCTGGACAGTGAACAAATCTATTATTTTTAACTTTTTTAGGTAACTTTACCTTACTTTAGGTGGGTTACTTTACTTAGTATCTAAATATTGTATTTTTTTGCATAGGGCAGTTTTAAACATTCTGAAGTTTTCATGAACTGTTATATTATGAACAGGTATATACTGTACAAATCACATCTATTTCCAATCTAATTAAATTATTAATAATTAATTATATTATGTATACAAAAAATAATTTCCTGCTAACATCACTTGCATAATGAGCAAAGTAGTACAAGTATCTTGCACTTGCACTATGCTTAGAAAATGACAGTTATAAAATTATGATGCGAGTTTTCAAAGAAATCTGTGCAGGATCGATAAAGTTCCATGAGTATGATTTGCTCAGCATGATGTCTCCAAAAATGTGGACAAAATGCAGCCTCTGGATATACCTTGATTTATAACAAAGTGTTTCACTTAGGAATACAAAGGGGAGAAAATCTAAATCAGTTTTCTGGAATTTAATAGCAGTCCAACTCTTGGGTGTAAATGCACCTGATAGAGAAACAGTAAGGCAAAGAATGAACATTCAAAATGTCCAGCTCTGGAAACAAACAAGGCATGTTTGATATCAGTCTCAGAAATGGTGCTTTTGAAGTTACATGTTCACTTACCAAGGAGTCATGTGACTATCATTGGATGCTCCTGAAAGGTGGTAACATTGACCTTTCTCTCAAATAATCACATTTATATTTAATTAGCATATGCTTTTATCCAATGAGACTTCTGAAATTTGAAAATAATTTGAAATCCAAATCACTATCAGTAATAGGAATGGACTTTTTACACACAAAGAAGAGAAATTAAGAATATATTTGGGGTAAGTTCTGTTCTTTTTATATTGGTGGCTTGTTTTACTGTAAATTCAGTGTTAATCTATACAAATGCATGGCATTTCTGCTCAGAACTCAGATCACGATTTGTGTAAATCAATAGTATTGTGGGATGGTACATGATTTGTGTAAATCAATAGTATTGTGGGAGGTTAAGCACTAACCTATCGGTGTACAATGACTCTGTCCTATCATCTTCTTCAATTGTGATGTAGAACTTGGTATTTAAATGGCAAGAAAGAAGAATTAACTGTCTTCTAAAGGATACAGATGGCATCTTGTTTCTGTCATTCTCAGCGTATTCTCTGCTTTCCTCAAAGTAAGAAGACAAAAGATTTATAGTATTCAATGCCTTTCACTAACCTCTTCATGGGACTGACTCATGCATCGCCACTGAAAAACAATCAAGCTGTGAAACTACATCACTTGAAAATGTTGCCTGTTTTTCCCAATATTTTGAACATAACATTTTTCCATTTTAAAATGACCAAATATTTGTGCTTTTGGGTGCAGTCTGTATTTACTCATTCCTTTTAAAACATGCAACCCTTTTGTAATGTGCTCTTTACTTAGTGATATTCATTTCAGTTAGACAATCTCCTGATCCATTAAAATGCATATATGAACTCGTATGCTTTGCCATTTAAGATGACCCCTGAGATAAAAAAAGTAAGGCATTGGCCCGAAATAAGTAAGTCATTACCCCCACAATATTTTATAAGTCATTCTCCCAAGATTATAAGTCGTACACCAAAGTGATTGTAAGTGTAAATCTTTCCCCTGAGTTGGCAAGTCATTTACTTGAGATCAGTGATTTCCAATCCAGGTCCTGGTGAACCACCTGTTGGTTTTTGTTCCAGTCGAACCCTCAGTTACACAATCAAACCCTTCGTTGACTTAATAACAAGATTAATTTGAATGGTTTGTTCCCAGCTCTTAAACATGTTGGAGCTTTAACCATTGTATTTTTGTCAGTGAAATAAAATCCCAATCTTGTAATTAGAAAAAAAAAAGCAAATATTCCAATGAAGCAACTTCAACTTCGATTAAGGCTTCAACTGTCTAAACAAGGTGGGATGGAGAACCAGCAGGTGTGTGAGTCACCAGGGCCAAGATTAGGAACCACTGGTCTAAGTCATGCATCTTGCCAATGTACTAAATATTTACTAGTATGATTAGATTCTAAAAAAGTGATAAGGAGCCTAATATGTATAACACATTACAGTATATACATAGGCAAGTGGAGGTGTGCGAGATTAGAATCTTACCTTCCTCCTGGACCTCTGTTAACTCCATAACTGTAAAATGGTTTTGATAAGAAAAATGCTTTGAAAATTAATACAATTCCTTTTTATGTAATTACCTACTTATGTCTTACCTAACTCAATGTATTTAACATTTTTGTTTTTTTGTACTACGTAATAACTGGTTGCTGCAAACTGTTTGCAAATAACATGTAAAAATGTAACATATTAAAGTACTTTTTTCCTTTTTTAAAGACTTTCAATGTCCTGATAATTGTTTGAGAACATTACTTAGGTAAATTACATCCAGACATACAGAAACATGTTAAATCGTTAAATGCTTCTGAATGCTGCCATATACTGTTCATACAGGAGATCTTTAGCCTGCACCATATTAAATAACATAAAACACATGAATCTGATGTTTCATTTGTATCTGTGTTTTAATATGAAAAATGGTTAAATAAAGTGAAATGGTGTTTAAAGCAAAATTCCAATAAACTTAGCTTATTAATATAATTTATTTATTATCTCATGAATTTCATTGCAAGGATGTTGTGGCTTATTTCTGTAACCTTTTGGGTATAAGTGACAGTTCTGACACCTTTCATGACACTTCCTGTCTGAGTAAACAGCAGAGGTCCTCCTCTGATGAGCCAGTCCGCCCTGAATTCATCAACATGTCACCCTCTTCAGTCTTCCCCTTAAATCTTCAAGGACAGATATGAAACACTCTGGCAAGCACTATGTTAAAGTAAGCACATTCCTTTCTGAATATAAAGGGCTCTAGAGGTAGTCAGTAAATCATGTGCTGTTAGCGCTGTCACCCATGATGAAATTGTCTATAAACACAGCTGATTGGTGGCCTTCGGTTAATCAGCATCCAAGCTCTATTCATGATGAGCCATAAAGATTCTACTCCATGGGTCCTGGGATACAGCACCGCTGTTAATGAATAATTTCACTTAAAGTAGGTATTTGCATAAGTTGTAAAGGTCAGGTCATTGATTTATTTTATACCTGATAACATTTACAAAGCACTTGCTGTAGAAAACAGTCAAAAATTCTTTGTCTTTCTTCTTATTACCCTCTTCAATTAGATAATAAATTTCACAAACAATTGCAATTGGTCTTTCAATACAAAAGCTCACTCTGCACCATGTGAACTCAGTAGATTTGAATGTGTTTAAAGCAAGGTGAAAGCATTTTGTGAAAACACATTGAAGTGTTTAGTCATAATAACGTGTTAAGCATCTTCTTCCAGCTAAGTAGTCAGTACTGCTGCAAGAATTAAGATGCTTCAAAATGGAAGACATTTCAAACGCCTACAGCTTCAGGAGAAGGAAGAAACTCACAAAGGGGAATTCAGGTTACAGCTAGGAAAAGCAACTCTTGTTCACTATTCTATAAGATTCTTACTTGTTATTATTCACCTATTTCTAATCACAGACTCCTGTGAACCCAGCACTTAAACCCCAATCAGTTTCCCTTTGGTAAAATGAACTGGAAAATATGTGTATATAAATAAGCATTGTGCCTCTTGATATTTTTCCACTCCATAATTTAATTCTGTATTTCAGCTACCTTCAGAATTGCTTGTTAAAAGCCGCACACAAGCGTGTATTAGGCAAAACTTTAATACCTTTCCCATAAAAATAAATGAGATGGGGACTCTGTCTACAGCAGTCTCTTTTCCCTGGAGCTACTAGTACAAACTGCTTACGATGAATAATTTGTATTTTTTCTTTGATCCCTTCCCTGGTAGAAATGATTTGTCTCTTCTCTCCACCTTGGGTTAAAAAATTACCTTCTCTTTCCTAAAAAGCAGCAGACCTTTCTTATCCGGCGAATTAACACATTAATTAAATTGCTTTCCATCTCACCATGCTGCTGTCCCATTCCTTTGGCAAAAAAAACAGAAGACGTGAGGCTTTGAGAGCCTGAAGGACGTATCTGAATCGCATTTTCTGTGGGAGGATTATTAACAGAAAAATATTCTTCGTCTTCTGAGTTACACAAGAGAACTGCTTTCGCATAATGACACGCAAGCTGCTCTGGATTTTCCCACTTCCTCTCAGTACTCTAGGGGGAAAAATTCTCCTTCACATAAGTCAAGTAGCTGTATTCTAGGGGCTGGTAATATGAAGTTAAATGACATTTAGAATGAAACACATGCAATGAAACACATGCAATTCTCATAACAGCACGCTCTGCTGTTTTCCAAACTGGAAGGATGTAAAACTATATTGAAATACTCTTTCACCACAGCCAAATCATTTATTTTTGTTTGTTTTATATTTAATATCATAACTATCAAAACACAATTTCAGGTTCTTTTGTAGCTGTTCTTGATCTCTCTTGTACATTATTCTTTAACTCCCATGGCTTCGACTCTAGTCTGTGAGATGATTCAGAACACTGTACCAAGAAAAGGCTACAGCTAAATAAGAATAAATTAAACATACTGTACTAAAGCAAATCAAAGACTAGATTAAATGTAACAGATGATTATTAAAACTTCCTAAATGAATGGGAGTAGGGTTCAATATATTTTTTCAATGTTTTTTATTTGTCAGGGAAGTTCTGTATGACGCTGGCTGCAGTTTTGGTCCTCACATAGCCCATTGCCCCAAGACACTTCAGTTCACGTTAAACATAGTTTCAAGGACATTTCTTCCTTCTCAGTTGTTTTGAACTTTTCACTTTCTACTTAAAAAACAAAGGGCCCGTTTTCTGTTTTTGACCATTAATATTTTCAACTGTAAGCACTTCTGACAGCTAGGAGCCAAACAGCAACACAGAGAATGTTCTCAGCTGCCTTTAACCAGAAAACCAGGGTGTAGTGTGATGAATCAATAATTTATTTTGTTTACATCAACTTTTCACTGGGAGAGCAGTTCCACAGTGTTTTACAATAAGGTACATTATAGCAGGGAAAATTAAGCTCTATTCACAATCATTTTTGGGAGAAAAAAACAGCTAATGTTTGAAAGAGATAATTATAGGTCTGTTTATACTGAGGTCTCTTCTGTTTGTCTTTGTTTAAGTATAATCATCTGCCTTCCATTTAAGCAGATATTGAGAGTCCCTCAGCCAAGGTAAACGGAAACCGCAGGCTTTGCAAAAATGATTATTGACACTCCATTACACAGCTAATTGAGGATAATGATTACAATGTAGCCCCCGGCTTCCTGTATGGCTGTCTTTGGCATGTCCTCAGAATAATCACAGCACATTAGAGACAGGCACTGACAACAGGCCACAGACTGACCAGGCTTCTGCCTACCGGCTGGCAAACAGATGGCAGAGGAGGACAGCATCACATGCTCCCACAGCCAGCTTTGTGCTTGTGATCTTTATATCTTTCAAAGTTGACTTCTGCTGACACAAGCATAATGGAGGTGAATAAACCTTTATGTCCAAATAGAATAGTGGGATTACTGCTCAAACAAGGGCAAGGTTCGATTCCTAGAACCCTCTGTTATATTAACCATCTTTGTATTAATTGAAGCCCTAAGCCTGTTTCCATTCCGGCTGTGCTTCTGCTTGGGCTGGTTCTTCCTTGAGCAAGATATAAAGGGACAAGGAGTCAATCCGGTCAAGTGACTGCTCTCACAGCAGTGAGTCACAGTCTGATGTTTTTCAGCACAAAGCCCAACACTCAATTCACCAGTTTACCAGGATCCTGTGACTTGATGATCTCCACATTCTTTACTTAAACACAAACATCACCAGTTATATAAGTTATTTGAGAACATGTCTGGGTATAAGGCAAAGTAAGGTAAGAGCAGATCACAACTTGAAGGAGACAGAAGGGGAAAAATCCTTCCTAGAAGATTCAGCTTTTATGTCTTTTATATTAATTTTAAATTTAGTTTTTTACACTCTCCTAATGGAATCAAATAACAGGGGATGAGATCGGGGCTCACTTTGTTTTGTCATGTGTGTTTATCACAGTCTTCCTTCTCCCTGCAAGTCTACAGCACACTGCAGTCCATAGGAGAGCAAGTACCAGTTCTGAAGTGACAAGTCTCACTAACTGAACTGTAAGATTGCTGGTAACTCACATGGGTCACTGTGACATTTCATGGAACTGCTGCTAGATAATGGCAAAAAGTTTCCATTAATGCAGAGCAGACCTCCATATTCAAAATCTGATAGAGGCACACAAAATTAAACCTGGGGCTAAACAGACTGAAAGGCATTGAGACAATTTTTTTGCCTCAATGTCTCATTTTGCAATACAATTTTGGAATTTACATTTGGAATAAAGAATATTCTGAACATGTTTCACATTAATACCCCTGTAATAAGTGCTGAAAGAAAAAGATACAGTTCTGTATGGCATAGTGAAATTGTCATCATAAGGCATAAATTGCCATGATGTGGATGTAGCTAATTCTACATCTACTAGCTATAAATGCAAACACATCACACAGCTTTACTGAGAGATGACCCCCATGAGATTTGGATTTAATCCTAAATTTGTGTCATTTATGTTCACAGCAAGCTGGCTGATTTGAGCCCCCTTTTACAAGGGGATTTCTGTACCCCAATTAGTGAAGATGGCATCGCTTAAACAGCATGAGTGACAGTACCCTTTAATTGGTGTGGCTTCTAGGGCTTTCATATTGGAACGGTTTCCAAATTATACATTAAAACACACATTGTAAACTGAGTTTTAAGATGTGCTGCATGATCTCCAATCCACTTGCTCACAGCCCTCCAGATGGCAGTGTGTTGTTAAATGTCAAGACAATAAAGAGGCTGTGGGTAATTTTTTATTAAAGCTAAATACGTCAGCAAGCACTGAGGACAAAGCTTTTATTTAGAAGAAGATCAGATTAAATGTTTTTAAAGAATCATAAATTAGGAATTCATTTTGTCATAAGATTGATACTATGCCCTCCAATTTACTGGCATCCCACCCAGGGTGTATCCTGCCTTGTGCCCGCTGCTTGCCAGGATAGGCTCTGGCTCCCCTGTGACCCTGTATTTATCCACTGTATTGGATAAAGTGGTTAGAAAATAGATGAATAGATGCTCGACTTGCGGGGGAGTATTGTCCTAGAAAGCACAGGGAGCATCCACCTCTTTCTTTAAATGTGAAAAGTTTTTTTTATGGTCTTATCTTCTGAGGAATAAAGAACAACTCCAAACGAGGATGAGAATACCATTTCTAGGGCTTAAATGAAAACAAAGCTGCTTTAGAACATGAAGGGAGTGGACAGAAGTCAGAGATCAGAGCAATTTCTGAGGATCATTAAACAACAGCTGGAATGCATTATGGTGCTATTTATTAAATCTCTTGTAAGACAAAAGCACAAGGTTCAAACATTTTGTCCTTTCTCTTTTCACAGTTATCTATTATTCCCCTTGGCAGAGCAGATTGCAATCTGGGAACATTTTTTATGACTGCTTCATCTAAAAAAACTATGAATATGCATACAGTATTTGGATCACATAATTGGCTCTGTGTCTCAGGGGCACAGGTTATAAGCTACTCTGAACCTGTACCTTTTAAAGGGATATATTATAATTAGAAAAATGTTTAAAAATGGCAGATCAGCATTCTCTTTATTTACATGCTTGGGGAAAACTCATCATGAAAGAAGGAGCAGATGCCTCTGAATAATTAGATAAATTTAACAGGTTCATCTATTGGTTTACATTAACCACAGCTCAACCAATAAAAAAGAAGCAACACATCAGTGATACGCTGTGTGTTTGATGATCTCGTATTGTCTATTGTGGAATTTTGCCAGCCTGCAGCACAGTTTAATATTGCATTAACAGAGCAATACTGGGATACATGCTCCTGCTCCTTCATTTCAAACATTTTATTCCAGTAGCATCTCCAGATTAGCCTTCCTGACACAGTCAAAATAAGCACATACATTCATGAACCTAACTATAGGCCCTCCATCTCTGATAATGAAATTCACTCTGTATCTTGCCTTGTGTCTATTTTCTCCCTGATTAGGGTCAAGTTCAGCTTGTCTAACCCTCTATTGAATTGCATTACATTAGTTATTGAACATTGATGGATAAAGTATAAATATACTTTTTAAACGTGATTTGGAGAATGTGAATATATATTTCTGCAGTTATACAGGAATGTAAAATAGCATTGCAGGGGATGGTGGGTGACAATGATTATATCGGCAAAATGTATGTTGTAGACATTTTTGCTGCAAACATAGTGAAGGCAAAATGCTATAACATAAATGATCCATCATAATCGCTTAAAGTAGGATTTCAGGACTCATGTGGACCAGATAATGGAATGTTCTACCAACTGAATAAGAATTTCCTTGCAAACCTTTTCCCTGTGTCACTGTCATTTCTAATACACTGTGTTTTGTGCAAAATACATTGAAATGACAAATAAAAAGTGTTAAGGAGCAGGCATGACTGCTCTTTAAACAATACTTCTTCAATTTTTGGAGTTCCAGTAAACTGGACTTGTCAGCTCAGAAGCTTCTCCCAAATGCCTAATTTCAAGTTTTTGAATTAAGAAATGCTCTTGCTGAACTGCTTCCACTTGTAAGACTACATCTATTAAAAGCAGTCAGTGCATAATGACTAATTGTATGCAATGTTATACAATGATGTTTACAAACCACAGTACAGGTTTATAACCAATGATGATAAATTATCACTATAAATAGTGATTAGATTAGTTTTTAATTTCTACAGTTTACACAAACTTTTAAGGTCTTACAACTATTACCGTACTGTCATATTACTGATTGTGTTTCCTTAAAGATCTATTTTGCCTAAAATATTATATCTACCATTTTAGTTGTATGGGCACCTAAGCATCCTCCCAGCATGAAAAAAAAACATTCTACAGTGGAAATATTAATACACAAAGCTCACACCACATACTGTACAGTAATAGCACCATATTGCAGAATGCTTAAATTGTATGATGTGGCTACAAGCTTATATAATCTGTTTTGGGAAGAATAGTGTGATCTTCATTAATTTCCAGTAGTAAAAACCTACACTCAGAATCAATGACCCCATGCTGTCTCAGGCTGTCTGCTTTTGTGGTATCAAGAACTGAGCAAGACACAGACCATTACAGCTAAATGTCAACATGTAAGAATATATCTTAATTGGAGCTCTTTGCCAACTAAAGCATTCTCCCATTGACTTCTGAGGCTCTTTAAGCAAAGATGTTACTAGCATATCAAGATGTAAGCTTTTGCACTGATCCCACATTTAAGAGAAAGGCAAAAACAGCAAAGAACAATCTCCCCACTCAATCAGAAAGAATTTAAACAAATACAGTTTAATAGCTATTTTAAGTATTTTTTAAGTATGCCAAATTGCAGTCAGTGGGACAAACTCCTTGAAGAAGACATACATTTGCTCTTTACATGAAATAGAAAGAAGCACTTATTCTGTCTGCATTTACTTTTTATAACTGAAGATAAATGTTATCATGACAGGCCAACCAGCATTTCAGCTAGTCCTTCCATTCCAGTTTCCTTTTCTGATAAAATGCTTTATTAGTCAGGATGGCATGCAGGTATTTAAAGAGGTTTTCAGTCATTCAATGCATTTTCATACTTTAAATACTATGCAAAAGCTTTAAAAAACTTTTTTAAAAGCAAATTACAATTGTCTTCATTTTGCCTTTGTTTAGTATTTTTACACTAGACTAAATGTAGAGTCAAAAAGAACTTATTTTTGGAAATTTCACAATATCATAATGTTACGACCCAAGTGTCTAGGGATAAAGGGGTGTAACATTTAGGATAATTTTTGGAAGCAGGTGGGTTCTGATGAGGGGCTAGGAAGTGTGATAACAAGGGTCGGTGCAAAAGTGATGATGTTAAGTTGAATAAGTGCCTGGTTTGTAATTGGACATAATAACACACAGGGTAAGGGAACTAGAGTGGTGCCAAAGAAAAGAAAATAAACAAAATGGAGCTGGCTAAGAAAGTGAGGGAAAGCTAACCTGGCTACAAAAGAAAACCTGAAACACACAGTCTTCGACGTCTTCAACACCCTAGCTAACCTCCACTGACTACCCCAAACCATACAAGACAAACGGCACTCACCCGTACTAAACTAGTGTGACTAATACAAGAATCAACTACATGTGTGCAAAATGTACCCAACAACCTGAACTAACTCTATACACAAAAGTTCACACAAATACACAAGTGAACTACGAATACAAACAAGAGTAGACAAGTAACAGGGTACAAACGAACCCAGAGATACAATAACAAGTTTGGGCAAGGAAATGGCAAAATAAGGATAACACTGTAGCGGCAAGGCTTATTAAAATACAGGAATTAAGTTTTCTGTTCCCTTGCCAGTCCCTCTCTCCTTCATCTCAGTGGTGCTTGATACCGAGAGAGGCCATTCCATTTGTTTCACATTGAGGTGTTTTTCTAGCTGATAGAGTGTCCTGATAAGGAGCAACTCCCAAATGTTGGTACACATCAACCACCCTAACAAATGGAATTTCTGGCACCTAAAAGTCTGAGATTCCAAGGGAAAGTCTTATTCAAAACTGGTTTACAACCCTAAGATCAGAGTGCATGGTTACTCATCATCAGCCAATCAGGAACTGGTAGGGCAGGTTAACCCCACGTGGGTCTCGGAAGCCCATGAAACTTTCAACCAATGAACGACCTGCAGCTCCTCCAGGTAAAAACAGGCAACACAGAGCACCTGCAGAACAGTTCCCGAGCGCAGAACAGTTCCGAAGGGTAGAACAGTTCCCAAGGGAACACAGTTCCCAAGTGCAGGACATTCTCGCAGCGCGCCTGCTGGACATTCAGCCTCATGGCTCCTCTTGAACATCCTCAGACTCAGCCTGGACCACCCCGTAACGGCCAGGGTGTCCGAGTGCAGGACTTAACTTTTGTTCTAAGAGTTGAGAACGGAGGCTGCCAGCGTGTAACCAAAGGATCCACCCGAGGTTAGCCCAAGCCTCGTTAACAGGTCGGAACTGTGGACAGCTGAATCAGTATTCAAGACTAGCAATTCATCAGGAACAAACTGGTCTTCTTCCTGACCTGCTTGGACCCGCAGTCACTTTTCTCCTGTGCACAAACTTTGCTAGTAAGCCAGAACTAACTAGCCGGTCTTCAGAGAGCCCACTGCTAGAGCATCGTAGTAGAAATCTCTCTCACCACATTGCAAGCAGCACCACTGCCTGGCACCAAGCCAGAGAGCACCGATTGGACAGCAACAAGCTTGCCACTGCTTCTTTGTGTCTGCAGGAGATCTGAATCCCCAGAGATTGGATGAGTATTCAACATTATGCATTATCGCTCGAGAATTCAATTGTTACCTCAACCCCAGTTGATATCAATTTAATTCCTAAGAGTGATGTACTTGTTTTGAGTATTTAGTGTAGAAGTTGTAACCAAGTCATTTACAAAACAGTCTAAATGAATGATATACTGAGCGTATGTCCCTCTTGGTATTTGTAACTCTTCATGATTGAATATATGCCTTTGGTATTCTGCTTACCCTCACGATAAGATCTGTTATGTTTATATGCACATTTTATGTATTCATAAATGTATAGTCGTGTATTAGTACCTGTATGTGTGCGTTGTTTGAGTTATCCCGCAAGGTTGGATTCTAATACCATCAAAAGAATAATTTTGTGACTTACTGCCACAATTAATAATTAATTATAATATATAGTTATAATATATAATATATAATTATAACTGCCACAATTAATAAAGCACAAACCCCTCCATTTACTGGTGTCTCGTGAGAGGATACTACAACACAAACAAACAAAAGTACAAAGAGACGAACAGAAACAACAAAGCCGAAGCTATACGGAAACACACACACACACACACACACACACATACAAACACAAAACAACGAAGCGAAAACCAAAGCCAAGTGGGACCGAAGTCAAACGAAAGGCCCCTTCCTTCTGAAAGCCTCCATATTTTGTACTGAATAAGATGAGTTGTGATTGGTCGAGAAGCTAACTGAAGATGATGTCATGTGGAAACAGTGGTGTAATGATGGACCAATGGGGGAGGGAGAATAATCAAAATCAGAAGTGTGGAACATAACAACAAAAACACACATAGACCACACACTGGGATGTAACAGTAATATCATGCAATGGATAATAATTTAATAACACAACATTTAATAACACAACATTCAAATGCTTCAAAAACAAAGGCCCCCCAGTACAATGGCCTTAACCATAAACGCGATGAGTTTCAATTGGAAAAAAAAAACATATTTATGTTTTAGCCCTTGGCCTCAGACTTGTCTTTGATTACATGCAACTTCAGCACTCCCTTTAAACTAAATTGCCTCACAAAATGACAAATCACATGAAAATAGGGTTGGTAACCAGCAATAATGAAAGAAATCATTCACCCTGATATCAGCTGACATTTTATATTAATGTAACTCTTCACTCTGAATAGCTGTGAGAGCCCACTGCAATTTTCATGTACTTAGCTGCACAAAACATGCAACCACAGAAGCCAATGGGCCTGTCAGTTTGTGCATTTAATATCATCTCCACATTGGCTATCAAACAAAAAAAAAACCTATATAACAGATATCATTCAGATGGGGCTTGGTGACTCAGAATGATGCTGAATTTGATTTAACTTAAAAAAGGGTGAATGGTAGCAATTATTGTGCCTGTACTCTATTAACAAAAGAAGTGACATCACATTACATACAGTATTGCTCATGTTAATAAAAATCCTACAGTACTGTATATCAGCAATAAAAGATACAGCCACAGACGCAGACTTTAATGGTATAAATTTATTTTACTGATTCTGGTTCAACAGCCTTTCACAGTTACATGTCTGAAATACGTTACAAGAACTATTAAGCAGCACATAATTAATATTTAATAATGTAGTTTAATTTTGATCAAATAATTCACTAAACAAAATGTATGAGGCTTCATCTATGCTGCAACCAAACATGGCATAATATGCTTTTTCTTGTTCACACATGGCATATGCAAAAAATAGTCTAATATTTTTCATAAGCATTTGTTAGATTTAGCAAATTATATATTTTTTAATCCTTTAATTTCCCAGTATATTCTTGCCTATTAAAATACCATTAGATTTTTATTTATCTGGAGTTTGCACGGGGAGTTAAGTAGTCATGTTCAATTAGAATTTTTTTCTCTTAGCACCATTTCACTTGACTAATTAACTTGTAGGCTGCATACAAAATAGCTGATAATCTGCCTTAAAAAGTATCGTGCTTACTCTAATAAAAGCTGCTTTCCCCCCAGATATAACATTTTGAATGGTATGAACAGAGTTTTAAAAATCTGTTGTAATCAAAATGACAGTCTGTGTTTTCATTTATTTAAAGATTAAACATTTAACTGCATTTAAACAGGCTACTCGGTGATAGTAATAAATGTTATACTTCAGCAGAATTGCAGAAGCAAATCAATGACAAAGTCTTTCATTGGTTTTAAGAAATATACAGAATACAATCAAAATGCATTCACATAATGACTACTGTTTAATTTGTTTCAATTAAATGAACAAACAATATATTATTTATTTGCCAGACTACTGTAGATACCCATTAAAGAATATGTTCGAATAATGTCATGATCACTTTGACTCCCAATTAAGTTAAATGGATAATGTCTGCTCTATCCTCCAAGCCAAGGGCTGAAGTCAAAGTTGAGACAATGTGGCAATAAGCCAGCACCATGAAGGTCACCGTCTACATTTATTTTAAAGCCAGAAACTCGTCACCATTTTAATTCCCAATTAACCCAGAATTTCCTCAGACTCAGAACACATTGTCTTCCATTTCATAAACAAAGAGCAATACAAAATACCTTATAAGGAAAGCATTGTAAAACATTCAATTACCTTTCAAATATCACTGTTCCACAGGCTGGCTTTTTCCAATATTGTAGATACAACACATATAACAATAGAAGCAGAGATATTAAAATATGAAACGGGTTCAACGCAATTCAACAAAAGTGCAACACCACTATGTCACTGTAATTTATATCTGAAATAAGACATCCAAGCAGTGCTTTTATTTCCTTTTCTCCACTTCAGAAACTTCATATACATATGGACAATAAAGCCTGACAGAAACACATGGTCAAATGGTTTCTTTGTTAGGAAATTAAATTTTTAATGAGAAGTAAGAAAAATTCCCATTCACTCTCTACAGTGCCAATACTGAGCATCTCTCCAGGAGAGTTATTGCTAGACCTGTGCCCTCATCATGCGAAAGGAAAAGATAAGCACTATATCATCTCTACATAACAGACAGTGCCTGTTACTGTTAACACAGATTGTAAAAGGACCCCAATTAAGACATCCCACTTATTAATTTGTTCAGCAAATACTTAAGAAAACAAGTGCAGAAGGATGGTTACATAGGTGGATGGTTCATTTGGCTGCTTTGATAGTGCTGCTGAAGCAATTCTGGAAAAGCTGGAAAGAAAAGAAAATGAAGGAAATTATTACCACAGACATACCCGTAGCATGCACAAAATAAAAGTAATCTCCTGAATAGAGAAAAAAGTGAGTATGAAGCTTCTCTAAATGTGCCTGTGCAGGAAAACCCGCTACCTATCCCTGACAAGAATTAAGTGTACAGGAAGAATTTTGGAGTGTTTAGTCAAAGTTGGCTTAACTGCTTGATTCAGGGCTAACCTCCTGGCCATAAGAAGAGGAAGCTAGGATGCCCAAGCAGAGCAAGGTGTAAGCAAGGGGCAGCTGCAAAGGTAGAGGTAGAGTGCAAGAGGGATGAAAAAAAACCTAAAATGACTATTTCACCACCCCAGTTCCACTAATGCATATTTGTTTACCTACAGTGTATTTTATACATGGAGATTAGTATTTAATAGTATAAAGCTTTGAGTTATTGCCAAGTTTTACCTTATTTAGTTTACTTTGCCTGCTTTTAATCAATCCTGTTTAATTTGAACACGTTATGCTCCTCGTCCTGTTCTTTTTGTACTGGGACAGACGAGATGAAAGGTATTAAATAGGACAAAGCTTTGAATAAACAGAGAGCGGTATTGCCAAGTTTTCCTTAGGTTACTTCACCCCTTTTTGAGCCGATCCTGCTCAACAAGAACAAACACAATATCTATCTATATTTTCAATAAACTGTCAGCAGAGAATGAAAAATTCCTAAAAAAAAATCTCTGCCGACATGCATATAAGGCACTGAAAAAGAAGCAGTGTGAAAGCAGGAACAACAGAAAGCATTTTGATAGCCTTAACCAGCCAGAAATAAGCAGCTTTTTCCCCCCACTTTCCTACATGTTATTCGGAGCACAGTCCAATGAATGTGAGAACAGAGGCTCAGCAGGTCAGCAAGCATTTGTAGCTCAGGCCTTCGCACCGGACTGAAGTGTAGCGTTGCCGATGGCATCATCGGGAGATGCGGAAGTTTTCTGGGAGTCCAGGACTTGTTTATTGTATACCTTTGATAGTTAAAAGAAAGCAATTCTCGTAGATGTACAGTATATTATTAACAGAACTTAGTGTTAATGGAAAGTTTGATGACATTTTGCTACAATCCAGTTGATAATGGGGGGAAAGGTTTCTGAATGGACGAGACATGAATTGCGACAATCACGGTGAATTTGCGTTTGTCCAGAGCGACTTGGTTTTACAAATAACAGGATGTTCGTTATGCTGGCTGTTTCGAAAATGATGGGATGACAATGTCAGTTACTTTTAACTTCTGCAGAGAATGATTTTAAAGTTTATTTCATTCTTCACTCTCAGTCTGATGAAATTGAACGTCATCTCGTCTGTCCCTGCACACAAGTAGTAACCTATCTTTTTCATTCACATTGAGCAGGCTTGACTCAAAATGGGCTAAGTAAACTAAGGAGAATTTAGCAATACCGGTCAGTGTTTATTCAAAGATTTGTTTTTTTAAGTTGTCAAAGTAAACTTGGCAAAATACCTCAAAGCTTTGTACTATTAAATACCTCATCTTTCTGTGTACAAATTACACTGTAGGTAAATAAATATTCAACAGTCGAAATGCGGTGACAAAATAAGAGCTTTATGTCAATACTTTATATCTAGAATACATCTGATGTACTGTATAAGACCGTAACTTATTAATCTCCGTAAAGGGAAGTGTGCAGCTGCTGTTGCTGTGGCAACTGTGACATTATACCCTCTCGGCTTCTCAGGGGGAACTGGATGTTATCGCAAGGAAAATAGTAGTTCAAGTTGTTGTGTTGTGATGGTGGAGCAATAAAAGTTCATGGCTGTTTGGCACACCAGTCTTCTCACTGTTTTCTCCCTGTTCTAGTCCCCAGTGGATATCATTGCTTCAAGTCGCTCATACAGTACACTCTTACACTAGAATTCATCTGAATTTAAAGTAACCCAATGAAATTTTGTTTTCACATAAAATAATGTAAGTTTTAAAAACTGTAAAGTTAATTTTACCAACACTTGAATATTTGAGACAACTTCACTCCGCTTTGATAGGTTAGAAAATGAAATGTCACCATTCCGCAAGGTGACGTAATCAAAGGGGGGTAATTCCCTTTGGTGAACTCTGTTCAATTGTGGACCTCAGACAAGGGCGCATTGAGAGCACCCTTGAGAAACACAAATTGACAAATGGGACACCCTGAGCCCTTGCAGACCCGAGCGGGAGCGCGCATTTGAAAGTGAAAAAAGGTAGGGAAAACCAGGGTCATAGGATGGTCCATGCAAAAAGACATATGTGAGGGAGAGAATGGGATAACGTACAGCATAATATTCATAATGTTTTAGGTGGGGAAATGACCTCAGGAGTGATTGCGAATTACTGACAGCTGAGTCTGATTGAACTTGGCTGTTGTCTTCCTTCCCAAATTTTTGTTATAAACTCCATTAAGTAACAATCAATACATCCATTCTACAAATCTAATTAACACTGTCATACTGTATAAACAGTCTACCGTAAACATTTATTTTGTCCATAAATCAAGAAAATGTAAATTATTAAAATGAATTTAAATAAATTAAGCTTGTTACTCAGCCTGTAGTGGTGATACTAAGTGTGACTCAGGAGAGATGAAGTATTGTTAGATATAAAGGCAAAATGGAAACCATTACTCAGTTTATGGCACTCCAAAATGTTGAATGAGTGAAATTATTGCTCCAGGTTAGGTAAGTTGTCTGTGACTGTGATTTTGACAAATTGCAGTCCACAGTACATCACGACAGAAAAGCATATCTTTTTTGTTGTGATAGTAAGTTGTGTCACCAGAAGCAATTTAACATGTTTTTTCCTCTTCATCACCAGGTTTTTCACTGAAAAGCAGATTCTTCTTTAGGTTAATGGGCTTCCTTTTCTTTTTGTGTGTCTTACAGCACTAATCCTCAGCATTTTAACATCATTTTCCAGTTAAAGCAAAATCGTTTGCTGTAGCATTGTCATATTTTAAATGTAAGAGACATTTAAAATTTCTGGAATCTCTGTTCCATCAGAGAGGCCATCAATGACTGAATTAATAAAAATTGGAACGTATGCTTCAAAACTAAAATGTTACTTGAATTTGCATTATTCAGACCAATGAAAAAAAACTATTTTTCTTCAATTTGCCAATATAGAGCAAATGCTCTGTTACAGTATAGTAAAACCAATTTAATTTTTCATTAAATCCATAGGAATACAGGATCAAAGGGATTTCCCTTAAATCCCAGTGTGACCTTTCCAGATAGTCAAGTTAAGTACATTAAAATGAAATGATCTAGGTTCTTCCATTCTCAGAAATGTCACTTAATAGATTCTACAATTATAAAACTGTCTTTCTACAGTCATTAAATATTTTTTTGCAGTTTTTATAAAATCATCACTATATTTCTGTAGTACACGAAATTTTCTGTTTTAGGATATACCTGAGTAGCTCTTTAGGGTGACTGTTTGGAAATGTTAGAATTTAATTTTGACCTCTTGATTCTTGGTCCTGTGCTGGAAGAGACTTAAACACAGAAATTCTACACATTAATTTGACTCATCTACCAATTCAAAATACTTAAAACATTTCTCTCAAATACCACATGGAATCTGAAATGGATTTATTAATCATATAGATGGTACAAAGTGTCAAAAGTTTAATTAAAATATTTTCATGAAGCAAGGAAAACTGGAAAACCTACAGGCACCATATACTTTAAGTGGTGTCATTATTGCAGTATTAAATTGAAAAAATTCATGAATTACTGTAAGGAGAAATAAGAATTTGATGATTTAGTGTAATGTGATTTCGCTCATTGTATAAGATCAGATTCTTATTTGTAGAAAAAAGTCCAACCTTAAGTAAAAATTTGAATCACATTCTTTTGTATATGATCCACTGAAAGCTCAGATCTTACCTGTATTTCCAGGGATATGTAGCTTTATTTATCATAATTACTGGATAGCAGAGGGAAAAGGTTCCTTAGAAAATGCAGGTGATAGTTTTTCTGATGTCTTTGAAAATTCTAATTATATGAGGGTTTGGGGTTCTTTGATCCTATACATGCTATCCTGTTTTTTTCAGTTTCATTGGTAATCTTTCCTTCAAGGGTTCAGGCACTTTTATCATTCTATTAGTTCAATATGTCCACTGAATAATTGATAACCACAGGTGTGTTCAAAGAAAGCCAACATGATTGCACCTACTATAGATAACAATTAAACGTTTTAAGTCATTAAGGGATTATGCCATTATTCTCACTTTTAAATGTAAAAGCAAGGAGTTGTTACGAAATCGTTAACTGCAAGATTATATTCCAGGCAAAGTTTGATTTTCAGTCTAGATGTTGCATCAGAATCTGTCATGGTTGAAGGGCAAAGTCACTGCTGATAATCAGCACCAAAGAACATAAAAGCAAATATTTGTGAATTTATATATTTATTGATCTTTTACATGTGATATAGTATTCAATGACAAATCAGGAATTTGATTTATAAGAGAGTGGTACAACAGGATTAAGGATGAGTTACAGATGATGTTTCTGGGGTTTAGTGTATGGTTCTGGGGGTTGTCAGGAGAAACAATAATGAATCATTGTGATTGGTACTGTACTGAGAACAATGCAATCAGGACAGAAAAAAATGTTGCAATTGGTAAGTCATATTATAGTATCCAAACTTTTATGTGCTATCTAGTTATGTGTTTATTTTTCTTGTTAGAAAATGTCAAAAATAGGCAAATAATTTGCTTCAGCTCTGTCCTTGTACTGGCTGTGCTCCTTTTGGGCTCAAATCTGTTCTATGTTTAGTGAGAGACATGCAGGAAAAAGTATGAGAGGCAGCACTTCAAGACTGAAGTGTGGCAAGGAGAAAGGGAGGATAAATTGCAGGCAAACATGGGTCTGCATTTGGCTGAATTGTTATTAAAGGTCTTGTACCCCAGAATATAACCCATGAGATTTTCTCCTGCATGCATGAGGCTCCTATGGGACAGCAGGTCCTGTTCACACAATCAAATTACAAGTTACAGCATGCAAATCAATGCATACTCAAATCACACTGTAATTTATCAGGAACTTAAAGATCCATCATATTCAGGATGATTAAAGGTTCAGTGAAACTGCTGTGTGATTTATCAAAAGCCAATTTACATACAACTACTGTACCTTGTACTGAGGCTGACAACAACCTGATGTTGTAAAAGGGAAAAAAAAAGACACTAAAAACATTTGAAGCTGTGCTGGGTGTTCCTTATACAATAAATTAATAATCTCTTTGCTTAATATCTGGTTTGTTTCACAGCTCAAGGGCTTATTAAGTGCTCATCATTGCTAAGAAGCCTTCCGTCCAGAAATGATATGCAGAGTACAAGTCCTCCACACTAGCCTGGTCATACCAAATGTGACCAGAATTCCCCAAGCTGAGTGCTCCCTCAGATGGGTGCGTCTCGTGTGAGCCAAAGAAACCACAGTTCACCACATAACCACACTGTATATCTTGATAGATAGCTAGGAGCTGGCAGTGTTGTCAGTGAGAGCAGCATTGACAAGTCAGATGGGAGTGAATTGGAAAGCTACCAGTGAGTCAGACCAACCTAAAGAGATGAAAGAGGAAACATACACACTGGTGGAGAGGTAAGTGAAGTGAAAACTGGAAATAACAAAATAAAAACAAAAGCACAGCAATTTTATATAGCATATCATTTTTATTCCTCCTCCATGAGGCGTGGCTTTAAATTTCCCTACAACTCCCCAGCATTTGTCTGAGAACAGAATAAAATATTTGCTTCCTATGATATACATCTGAGTATGGGGTGGTTTACTATCCTGGGTGGAGACAGTAGTGATGGGGACTAGGGTCTGGAGTCCTCCACGTGTTGTACTAGGGTTAGATATTTGTGTTGTGTGCTATTTGTGTATGAAATGTTGAAATATACAGTGGATTAGTAAAGTGAAATGCACCTACTTGTAATAGCATTAGATCTCTAAACCGAACATTATACACTAGTAAGGAAAAAACAAAAGTCTAAATGTAAAGTCTTTGGAATCTTGAAAACATGTTCAGAGTGAAGATAATAATTGAACCTTTGAGTTTATTCATCATAAAACATTTAACTTAAATTGTAATAATATTCACAGATATCATAGGCGAGGGTGTGATCTTATATAAATGCTCTTGGTCACCTTGTAGGAGTTTTTGCTTATGTACTAGAAGCAGTTACTATACTTCAACAAACATATCAAACAGAAAAGATAGGTGAAGGTTCAATGAAAAGACTGGCTGAACAACTTTAATTTGACTAACAGTTTTGTTTTGTTTGTTTTCCATTTCATTGGATGATGGGATTTTCTTCATATGAATGTCAAATATCTTTTACAGGTCAGTGATTTTCTAATTCAATTATTGTCAATTACTGTACTAATTCATTCTAATATGATGTGGATCATTGGAGATAAGGGCATAATGTCATTATGCAGAACACCAATGGAAACATCATCTTATGCCTGTCAATATGCTCATTAATGCTAATCAGCATGATTGCATATGTAAATGATTAGCTGTTCCTTTCAGTTCTGTTGATGCGAAGATTAACAAGCATTTTAATAATGCAGGAACAATACTATATTGCTATCACTGTCATTCAATCTATAAGATTGTCCGCTTTAGGGTGTTCAGTGCTGAGGATAATATTTTTATAATGGAATTTCTTTTCTTATAAACTTGGTTGGGAAGACAAGAGCAGTTTATATCCTAAGAGGCTTATCTGTACTGTAGTGGGTCAATATTTTCTGTCAGTTTCTGATGGATAGGGTCTTTTTGATTCTTGGACACATGCATCAATCCCTCCCAAATAAAGACCTTTAGACACTGGTTGCTGCCGAAGTATGATTTCATTCTGAATCTGCTGCCTATTTCTCTAAACCATCACATGCTGGGATGTCAGGAGGAGCTACCACTTTCTGACCCTATGCCCCAAGTTAACTCCCAGAGCCTTATCTTGACGTCAGAAAGAGCTTTCACCTCTTTCACAGCACAAGGCATTTTCAGCTTTTCTTTTACTCATTACAATTTAATTCTGTTATTTGAAGGCATCTCATGACATCCACATAAATGTCCATGGCCTTTTAGCTTTTTAGGTAATTTTGTTTTCCTGTTTAGTTTACTGGTAATGTTTGAGCTTAAGAGAGATTTTGACAAGGAACACTGAAAGCTCCTGTGGGTAAATGTGACACTGCTGTTTTCAACATCAAATATGATTCTGGGAAATTCAGCGACATGGTTTTTAATAAACAAAAAGCTGAAGGTGCTGTAAGCTCACATGACACGGCCTCCGGCACATTTGAAGTGCAAATCAATTTTTCCTTTTATTTTGTATGCCTCTCCCAATTATTGAGCAAAACCTGCCCAGATGTAACTGGCTGCAGCCTGCACTCTCAAGCTCTGACTGGCCCAGGACTGCTCACTGGCAAGACATGTTGAAAGTAATGTGCGCTCACCTGCATGTGTAACTCAATGAAGTCTTACCTAAATGATTCTGGGTTTACAGCCTGGGCTTGTTTCTGATTGTTTGCTGAAGGAAGTGAGGGTGTTTGAAATATCACTTATATCACAAATATCACTTCACTTGAGTTATTACTGGTTGGGCTTTGGTAGATGAGCCAGTAATATTCAGGTGCTTAGAGGCCTGCTTTAGACAACAGCTCAAATAGTAATACAAATTACATACAGTATTTTACACAGCTGCAGGTACTGTAACTGTCTACTCTGGGATCCATTCTGGTTCATACCAGATATGAAACCTGATATCTATGTCTCTGAAATGAAAGCACACATATGTAACCATAGTAAATACTGTATGTGTTATGTAACAAGGTAATGTAGTGTACTATTTCAAAATAGATCCTCATTTCAGAAATCCCAAACATTATGGCTTGATAATGCTAGATGACAAGTTTAAAATGTAGCATTCACCTTCTCTGTGATCATTCCACCAACCTTAGCACAAAAACTAAACAATAATCTGGTTTGTATTTGCCCTATCATATTACCAATACTGAGCTAGACTGTGGGATCACTAAAGAGAGAATGTGTGCATCAAATCTAATAATAAAAGTAACAATAATAAATGCCGGGAACATAGGCATCAGTAGAGCACATGTTTTATATGAAAAATACTGAGAAAGCTGATCACACTATAATATAATGTAGAGATTTATTCAACATCTGTCATGCCCTCTGCAGCCAGAGGGCGCTCCTTCTCTGTCCTGTCTCTCATTTCCGGTTCTCTGCTGTCCTTCCGGTGTTTCTCTCTTTCTGGGGCTATATATTTCCGGGTTTTTCAGTCTGCCTGGGCTCAGCATTGACGTTCGGATGTCCTGAAACCCGCCTAGCACCAGGTCGCCCCACGTCCGCTACCTGAGGGCATTGGTTTCTATACGGCATTCCCTGAACAGCTGAGCCCGGGCTAACCCCCGTCTCGCCGCTACGCATAGGGTCTTTTTGCTCTCCTGTCATTCCACGGTTCGTCCTTTCCGATATCTATGACAACATCCTTGTCAAAAGGACACACCTTATTGTGCTCTGGCCTGTGTAATGTTCACCCCAGAGATTCTACAATGCAGTAATTCCACACCATAGTGATGGATGGTGCTATATGATATGATGTAGCTCTGTCCTGCAACATGCATCACAAAATGGGCATCTTAAAGTCTTGAGACACTGATTTAATTATTTGTTTTGGTTTTGTTTGAACATAACTGCTAGGTGTATGGATGTGTTTTTAATTGGAATGTTCAATTATTTTATTTCTGTATCCCCCCAGTATCAAACTGTTCATGGTTAAACAGCTTGTCTCAGCCTAAAACTGTGATGGGCAATAGCTCAGAGAAGGGTGAAGATGGTTTTTGAAATCTGCTCCTGCTGCTCCTTTGACATAACTGCAAGTCACTTGGCCCCTACAACAGGGTTGGGAACTAGGACTGAAAGGAGCAGTGATGGAGCAAGTTCACAGCTGTCTGTAAGCTATAAGCTGACAGTACTTTGGCCAACGTGGCCCTATCCACCACAGGCGGTGTTTTGCTTGTTGTGTGCCACTTTTTGGGATTTTCACTCACAGGCAGATGGTGATAAAGTGCAGCCCAGGCTCCAACCAGCAATGTCTGGGCAACAGTGCAAACACATGAACAAACAAGCACCTTAATCGGTTGAGCTACTACTAACTGGAGTAACTAGTTCCTCTAAACAATATGTGTGCTTTAAATCTGCTGAGCTGCTTTATCTACAGTATACCAAGATGTTTTTAATCTTTTGAGCCCATTAGCAAAATCCTCTGACTCCTAACATTATTAATTTAATAAAAGAATAATTGTTTTTTTGTAATGTATTTCTTCTTGTAACTACAAGCAAGAGATGGTAATCACATGGTGTTAAATTCTACAGTGCAATTCTTAAGCCACCAGGCCCACACTACTGTTTTGTTTGTTTTTTTTAAAACTGCAGGGATTATTTGTGTGAGAGAAGTGCTCAGGGTGATTTAGGAAAAAAAAAAAACTGTACTGTAATAATAGTAGACTTGACAGGTTGATAGTGCTAATAGCTAATGTAAAACAAATTTAGGATTAGCAAATACAGTACATAGTGTTAGTTTGCTAATTAATATGGATTCTGGATAGCCACTTTGTCAGCTTTACATAACTACAATGCTGTCCTCTAGTGGTAAAAAAAGTCATTTTCTTGGACCGAATGACTACAAGAAAGTGCATGACTCTTTATGATGGACTGTAAAAGTAAGGGAATCTGGTGATTTTACAAACGAACATGTATATATTTGTTTCGCTCATCAGTGACAGATAACTATTATCAGGTGGGTAGCTGCATCAGCATGCATAGGCTGCAAAGGAACAAGTAAAAGGTTTATTCCATGCTGAAAAGAGAATAATGCCACACCCAAAGAAGGCTCCACAGCCGAAACGTTGTGTTTTCATTCTTCTCTTTTCAGCATGGGATAGCTATTATCTGCTATCTCTTGGCGTTTCAGACTTGCCAGAGCAGTTTATCATTTCATTAATCATTTCATTGTGCTTTTCTCTGCCGGTGCATTCAAATTATTGTTGCTTTAATTTGTGCTTTTTTCCTTATTATTATCAATACTGCCTTTTGATCTTTTACATTGCATTTTTATATTTTC
The DNA here is from genome assembly GCF_055471065.1 of Atractosteus spatula. Lineage (NCBI taxonomy): Eukaryota > Metazoa > Chordata > Actinopteri > Semionotiformes > Lepisosteidae > Atractosteus > Atractosteus spatula. The sequence continues at coordinate 11,167,682 of NC_142723.1, forward strand.
TACACAGCACAAATTAATTTGAGCTATAAAATGCATCTTGATTCACTCTAGAGCGTTCTGGCGCACTATGGCTGCCGTCGCATCATCCAAGTGGATGCTGCACATTGGTGGTGGTGGAGGGGAGTCCCCATTACCTGTAATGCGCTTTGAGTGGAGTGACCGGAAAAGCGCTATATAAGTGTAAGCAATTATTATTATTATTAAAATATCTTTACTGTCCAGTGTAAAAACAAAAACAACAAATCAGCATGAGTATAACATATTAATTTGAAATTCCATTTCCACAAAATGGTTGCACATGCAAACACACTCATACGCATCAGTAATATGGGCTTAATAAATACCACAAACATCAGTAATAAGATTTTTGCATATATTCAGTGCTTTTATATTGTCTATATCTAATGTATAGAAGTAACACAATCTTATTAATTCTTTGAATTTCTCAAATAGGGCAAATGCTGTCTCTCTCATTTATGAAAGCTCTGTATTGGGCATTTTCAATATTCCAGAGTCAGTAGAATCCACCTTTACTTGTTCAAACACTGCCATCTCGTGTTCAAGACTGAACAACATATGTTCTTTTTTGCAGTGCACACAACATATAATTGGGAAATAATTTTTTGTACAAATGTAAAAAAACAGGAAAGATTTATCTTTAAAATTCAGCCAACAATATTTTAAAACACATAAACTATATATTTACAGGCTGCCCTAATTTTGAATACAACAGCTTTTTACACTACTGCATACTGTATTATTAATATTAAGTGTCACATTGTTTCCCTGATATTAAGATTCAGGTGAAATTTATACAAATGATATTCTGAATGTGTTTATTTCAATAACATCTAAGTGTTTCTCATTACAAATGCCCCAACACTGTGAACCTCTAACCTTTTAGCTTTATTAACACACGTTTCACATCTGAAAGACACTGGTGCTGTATATATAACCATTATAAACTGTTATTTAATAATGACAATTATACTCTTCTGAGGGAGAAAAAGGATCCATGTGTGTTATTTGTTTTGTGAACACATAATCTGATGTTCATCATGACACGTAAATATATGTATATGTATTGCTTGTATTTATATGTATACATAATATATAAATTATTACACCTGTGCATGCATATTAGGGAATGATAACCTTGCAAAATAAATATTGACCCCATTTGACTGAAGAATTACTAATGGTATATTTACCCATAAATAGAGTCAATTAACCAAACCAAATAATTGTAGACCGATCATTTTTGCCTGTGGCAATGATAATTAAAACAACTGTATACTAGAGGATAATCAATGTGAAAATGGCTTTCTAGTCCATAAGCCACATGATTTAGAACAGGTAAATCTTGTTGGGGTTCTTTGTCAAGTAACAACATTAATAGACAAGAGTCTACAATAAGGTTTATTTTTAAAATATTACAACAATTCAGAAATTACAGAGAGATCCACACACCAGTTAGCTACTAGCAACCAAACAGGCTACATGAGCAGAATTAAACGTTTTTGAAACCTTTTTGATGCTCTCTGCTCTTCATTACTGCTGCCATCAATCAGCAGAAGTGAAAAACACATCAGGAAAGGGGAAATGTATTGCATATTTGCTTTATAAACGTTATTATTGATGGAAAATAATTAGTCATTATTAGTACCTTAGTAAGTGCAAATAAAGTAAAAAATTCATTCATATATGCAAGTAAAATATACATTATGAATATTCTTTATTAATGATAATTATGTGTGAGTTAATTAAACAACTACTCTCAATTAAGTGGAAGTTATTAACTGAAGTTTGGGAGGAATAACAAAGGCAAGTCAATCTCACACAGCTGCACCTACTGTAATCACCACTGAACTAACTACAGTATACTGTAAATAATGAACTCAAATGCCTCCCTTCTTATTTGTCTAAAGCATCCCTCCTTTATCCCTTGATCCACTCAGTCTGAATGGGGTTCAAGCCTCCTCTCCTATGGCCTTAAGCCAGTGATTTCTCATCAAGTATCCCAAGCTTTCACAAACCATTGCTTTGTCCTTGGTTATTGTTGTCCCCAGTGAAATGCATAATACTTTAATTTAATTTTGTTTAAAAATAATATTAAACAGTAGGCAAAGAGGAGCTGTCCAGCTACAAACTCTAGCCGGTGGTGCTGAAATGCTGAGTGAACTACTGACTCCTTTGCTCAGATATTCACACGAGCAGTTCACATGGCTTTCCTTAGCAGAGTGCTGGCCAGTTTCAGCTACTACAACAGTGTTAAACCAGTACTGTACCTCCAACCACTCACCAATTACACTTTCAAAACTCACTGTTTTGAGTGACGGCAGATTTCCACTAGATGGAAGCAAGAGGTAAGTAGGAAGCAAGTACTTTGTTTGAATTTGCGTTTGGTGGATGCATCAATGTGTTATTTAATCTAGGTTTAATTTAAGGATTACAAACTTGGCACACCACTGCTTAATCCTAGCAATCGTGTCAGACGTGTCACGATGCTGGAGAAAGGTTTAAGACATTTTGGCCACTGTAATTTTAAAATCAGGCTATATAAGTCAGTATTTATTAGTCGAAGTAGGGGGCAGTTAGAAAAGATGCTTGGTTTGTTTTGGGGTGTTATAATTTAGTCTGATTTAGACATACTAAATCTAGGTATATAAAAAAGTTTGGGGCTAAATTGGAGAACAAAGGCTCCAAAGGTTTAGAGAAACCATATTGGACTGAGGTTCACTATGGTGTCTACATGGCTTAATAAAAAAACTAAAGACTGACCAGAATGGAGAAAGATCAGTCCAGAAATTACTGTCTTGTGAGTAAATATATTCTGATGTGTTCTTTCAGATGAAGCAAACTTATTCTTACGATTGACTGTGAGATGGAAAGTAACGGGTAGTAGAGTTGTGCGGTAGGCACCGGGAGCTGAATCCACCAGTCACAGAATTCACCAATCTGCATGCGTCTTGCTTCTTCCTTCGCAGGTGTCAAGCCAGCATTTTCAGGACTTACTGTTGTCCTTCAATATTCTCTTCCCTTCACATGCCTCTCCACTTAAAGTAAGTATTTGGAGAGTGACATAATTTTTGCTGTTCTGTATTCCAGCACATTTGATTTGAAATAAAACTAAAATGACTATGAGGTTAAAGTGCAGAATGTCAGCTTTAATTCGAGGGTACCTACGTCTATAGTGGGTGAACCATATAGGAATCACAGCCCTTTTTATACATAGTCCCCCCATTTCATGGGACCAAAAGTAATTGGACACATTAACATGATCTTAAATAAAATTTGGTATGTTTACAAAACCTTTGCAATTGATGACTGCCTGAAGTCTGGGACCCATAGACATTACCATTACATCCTGGTGATGCTCTCCCAGGCCTGTAATGCAGCCATTTTCAGTTCCTGCTTGTTTCGGAGGCTTTTTGCTTTCAGTCTTGTTTTCAGTAAGTAAAATGCATGCTCAATGGGATTCAGGTCGGGTGATTAACTTGGACAGTCAAAAACATTCCATGTTTTGGCCCTGAAAAACTCCATAGTTGCTTTAGCAATATGTTTGGGGTCATTGTCCCGGGCAGAGCGGTGGCTCTGTGGCCAAGGATCTGTGCCTGTGACTGCAAGGTTGCCGGTTCAAATTCTGGATCGAGGAATCCAACTCCGTTGGGCCGCAGAGCAAGGCCCTTAACCCCAGCTGCTCCAGGGGTACCGTATGACCCTGTGCTCTGACCAGAAGGTTCTCTCTCCATGTCTGTGTGCCTGTGTGTCTCATGGAGAGCAAGCTGGGGTATGTGAAAAGACAAATTCCTAATGCAAGAAGTTGTTATGGCTAATAAAGTGATCTTACCATCCTGTGGCACAGTGAAGTGCTGTCTAAAGAGTTTTGAAGGATTTGGTTGGATCTGAGCAGATAAGATAGTTCAGAATTTATCCTGCTGCTGCCGTATGCAAGTCGTGACTCATAGACATCACCTGGTAATGCTCTGCCAGGCCTGTAATTCAGTTGTTTCGGGGGCTTTTTGCTTTCAGTCTTCTCTTCAGTAAGTGAAATGCATGCTCAGTGGGATTCAGGTTGGTTGATTGACTTGGCCAGTCAAGAACATTCCACTTTTCGGCCCTGTTTGGGGTCATTGTCCTGTTGCAAGGTGAAACGCCGTCCAGTGAGTTTTGAGGCATTTTGTGGTGAACCCTATGAGGTTATGCTGGTGTATTCTTCTCTTTATGGTAGTCTTTGACACATCTATGCCTACATCCTGGAGAGTGTTCTTGATCTGTTCAACAGTAGAAAAGGGCTTTTTCTTCATGATCTTCACTATTTTTCGGTCATCCATTACTGTGGTCTTCTGTGGTCTACCAGGTCGTTTGAATGCATTGCTAAGCTCACCAGTGCGTTCAACACACACAGCTGGCCAAGAAATAACTAAGCAGTCAATTGTCCAATTACTTTTTGGTCCCATTATATGGGAGGACTACTGTACAGTATGTATAAAAATGGCTGTGATTCCTATATGGTTCACCCAATATAGACTTAAATACCCTCAAAATAAAGCTGACATTCTGCACTTTAACCACATAGTCAGTTTCATTTCAAATCCAATGTGCTGGAGTACAGAGCCAAAACAACAATTGTGTCACTGTCCAAATATTTACTGACTGCACTATATATGTTTTCCCATGCTAGAAGCACTGCTGCACGCAAAAGGCACTCTACTTCATCTTGAATGTAGCACAGCCTTAGCTGCTGGTGTCCAAACAAGATTCAAAGTCACTCATATCATAAGTCTTGCCCTTTTTGTTCAGTCCTAAATTTACAGTCCTCTTTTCTTATCCACGAAAAAGCAAATATTTATTACAGTTTATTTAAACAAGTTTTTTACAGACACAAAAAAAATCACTCTTTAGTTTCCCTGCTGTGATACTTTTACCAAATTAATAAACAAAACAAAAATCCACAATTTGGAGGATTTACACAAGTGATCGAATCCTTAACACATTAATATAGGGCGCAGTTTCCTTGAGTGATCACTAGAGGGGACATGCGTCCAGTTTTGAGATGCAAATATGGGGTAGCAAATGAGCACCTGCCTAACTACGAAATGTTAAATACCTGCATTATAAGCTGGCAGTATGAATCAGAGTCAGTGCAACACAGCTCAGAGAAGAGACAAGTTTCTCTTTATTAGAAGCAGTTTTGGGACTTTCTAACAGATTGTTTTTTTCTTTTGCTTGTGAAAAGTGGTGGCAGTTCTAATGTTTGCTTTTCTTAGCAGAGGTTTGTGAAATTGTTTGGTAGGAGAAGTGCTGTATAAGAATTTTTCAGGGTACGAATATAAAACTCTAAGCACAGCGAGGTGTCTGTTTAAAGATTGATAAAAGCTCAGAAGCATGAGTATTTTGTTAGCTGGGAGGAGGGCTTAACTGAAAGGAATTAAATCTCTTGTATTTGGTGCTCAAGAGACAAAGAGTGGTTCCTCTTTCTTACCTGAAAACTAGCTGTGGATGCTTCCCTTCGCCTTGCTGCCAGGTCTGCAGGAACCTATCTAAAGCAGAATTAAAAATGTCATCATCTCAAGCAGCAAATGCACACTCTCAGAGTGAAGGATAATCTGTGTGGCCCTATGTTAAAGTTTCATTAATGCGATGAGTTGATTATGACCAGGCATACTTAGGCAGAGGTATGCAATTATCTCAGTGTCACCAATATTAATATATTTTGAGGGTAAAATAGCTTTATGAAAACAGAACATAAGGATGTTTTCATTTTTCCCCTAATCAACACAGCTTTATAAATAAATCATTTTCTAACAGAACATAGTCTGCTTTTGTCTTGTGTGAAACTTTAATTGACACTAAAATTTACATTTAACAAATCTGTATGGGCTTACATGACATTGCAGTGATCTGAAAATTGCAACATTTCTTCTATAATAAAGATAATTTCTTATTTCATTCAGGTGATCTTAACATTTAAGAAACCTCTATATTTTATATTTTCATTCATATCAAACCACTAGGTGGAGAAAATGCTTTCTAAATTTGTCACTGGTGGCAACAATATGAAATGAAAACTACAGATGGTACAAGGCAAGTACTGTATTCATTCACATATATAAATCATTTCGTAATATGAATCCCTAAAAGCATCATTCACATAAAATCCCATTTACCAATAAACGGAATTTAAGAGATAACTACCCCCCCAGACACACTCTACATAAAAAGCCAATACATTTTAAAAACACATAATACAATCAAGGATGTTTCACAATCAAAACTTTAAAGATAATGCAGCATAATCTACCTTAAAATGGTCATTGGAGAACTGGCATTTGTGAATTACAATGACATTTCATTTACTTAAGGCCAGTCATTAAAATGCTTTTTAAATTTCACAGGAAAAAGCTAAGTTTAAATGGATAAATGAAGCATGTGTCTACAGCACCTGTCTAGAAAGAGATCTAGAGATCTAGAGAACAAAACTTCAGATGATTTGGAATAACTTTGTTTTAATTATGTAGTTTTTGGTCATTACTTGACTTGACAACTACTTGACAACAACTTTTAACTATTCTATTCGGGGTTCAAGGAAAGAGGACACCTAGAAGATATGAAAGACTGCTGCAGATGTCTAAACTCTGCCACTGCCTCTGACTCATATGTGTCAGTTTCCGCACCTTGGGGTCAGTATAATAAAGTGAGTATGTACTATTCTGATTCGTGCTTGTTCTCACCTCAGAGTCTCTATGTGAAATAGTTAAAGCATGAAAAGTTGCAGATGTATCTGGGGCAAATGAGGGTTACTGTATTGGATTTATTTTAATCAGGGTCTCCAAAAGGAGTGAGGAGAGATACATATTCTAATTTCTTATTAGCAATAAGAATTACTTTGGAACTGTACTCCAGCATGTAAGTATTGTGTTTTTTTATTGTTGGTAAATATTTTTTGATGTTGTATCAGTGTCCTTTAGTGTCAAAAACATGTCTGCTTGGTACTATCCAGGAAATCTGAGGTACAAAAAGAAACTAATAAACATCTCTGGAAAAAGCCAGTTACATCAGAACACTGTAAAGAATTGTGCCACTGGATATTTCTGCACATTCCAGCAATCATTTCTGAAATGCAGTTCTTCACCTGTTGGCTAGGCTAATAAATAATACCCTTATTTAGCTGCAAAACACTTTTCAGCTGCTAAAAGGCCATTTCTTGGATGGTCTGTATCTACAGTAAATACGATGTTATTCTCTGATCTCACAGGAGACAACCTGTGATCATTTCAATTGTCCAGTTAATCTATCTTAATCCACATTTAATCTTATTTTCTTTGGAGGGATTAAGTTATCCATTTGCTTTCTAATTCTGCTCTGCAGTGATGAAATTACAGCACTCAAGTGCTGTACTCAAACAATTCAGGAGCATTTTTTATAAATTGGAGTCTCTTTAGTTTTTGTTTTAGTTACCAATTCATCATCATAACTAAATGTACAGTATTATTACAGTACAGCTTACAGCCTTTGTCTGAGACATCTTACTGAGACCATACAGTGAGAATATCCTAGATCACAACCAAAATTCAGCATGGACAAATATTCAAAACCTCTGTCCTTTCTGTGTTTTCTAGAGAAGCGAGAGACAGCTTTAAGATTACTGCTCAACTATTCGTTATTGATAATTGGTCCAGACACTCTCACAAACACTTGAGGTATAGGTTACAAAAAGCTAAGTGATACAAGCTAAGTGAGTATGGTTCCAATAGAACTTTTCAAAAAGTGGCCATGGATGAATAAGCTCTTAGAAAATGTAGTCCACTATATTAGCCAGTTTAGGACTGCTAGGACCATTTAAGACAGGATCCAGATTGCTTTAAAGGAGTCAATACTGTACTATCCCTACATCCATTTTCTAACTGCTTCTTCCAATTCATGGGGAGCTGGAGCCTATCCCACCAAACAATGAGCACAAGGCAGGATACACCCTGGATGGGATACTAGTCCGTCGAAGGGACAGACAAAAACACAGACATGCACACCCTCACACCTAGCACCAATTTTCCCAGAAGCCAGCTAACCTACAGTTAGTTATTGGTACAAGTACCAGTAAGTTATTGGACTGTGGGAGAAAACCACAGCACCTGGAGAAAACCTACACGATCACAGGGAGATCATACAAACTCCATGCAAAAAGCACCCAGGTCTGGAATTGAACCCAGCATTGTGAGGCAGCAATGCTAACCACTGAGCCACTGTGCTCCCCTATACTGTGCTACAAATACAAATTTACCAGCTTCGGTTGGGGGCTGAAATGTCTTGTTCCCCGTCCTTTATTCTTCATCAGTGTTAAATAAGAATTATTTAAGTGTTAAATAAGAGTCAAATCCTGTAATGGTCTGTGAAAGACTCATTAGAGACTAGCTAGCTACAGGACAGTGACACATTAACACCACTCCACATACTTTCCTGATCCTCCTAGAATGATTGAAGGCCAAGGATAAGGTGTGTCATTCTCCTAAAGAGAACACATCAGGAGGTAATAATAGCTTGTGGAGCAACAGCTCATCAGTTTACTTTAAACAGACCTTGACAAACTGTGCTTTGTGCTAATGGGGCTTTGAAAGGGATGGCAAGTTTCTATACAAGTGCTGTCAAACTAGGAAGGAGGCAAAAGAAACTACAGTAGCAATACAAGGTAACCCCTTATAGGCTTTGGACTTGGCTCGCAATGGTCTACATTCATCTTTGCATTTAATACATATACAGCATACTACATGGACTAAATATAAGGAACCATCAGATGAAATGTTCTGCCTATGCAAGGTTCCAGAATGCCTTAACACATTTTTTTTCTACTGGAATGATTCTTCCTCTTTTTATAGTAAAACACGAGGGAACATTTTTGCTGCTGATCGGTAGCTTTCATACTGTCAGCCTCAAAAGCTAGTCAGTCCAAAGTGAAGCCTCAGATTTAATACTGGTTAAAGCTTAGATGCTTACATCTAAGCATGACAAAAGCCTTTTAGGTTCAATAGGAAATTCACGCTTTGGAATTCTGACCTCTATGGACACGAGATATGATCACTCTCAGATGTTAACTAGAACCATGTCAGTTTTGTAGACATTAAAGATGTTATAGCACCACCTCACAGAGTAACAGGGCTTTTAAATCCCATTTCCTGGCTCAATGCCAATGGCAGGATATACCATAAACCTTTGATTTCCAAAATTCTGTCCAATGGCCAGTTCTTTACAACTGGTAGACAGAAACATTACAACTGATAGACGGAAACATTCCCTGTAACAAATGATCAGCCTGCTTGCTGAAATCATTATTCTCCATGAATTTCCACACACTATTTCAGTCACTCCCTTCAATTTATTTGATTTACCTGTTAATATAAGTTTTACATATTGGAATTCCTTAGGCTGGAACTTGAAATAAATAATGCAGAGTAAAATGCTGTTATGATGTCCACTTTGCTCAAATTAACATTAAAAAATGGAAAAATTAAGTAAAAGATATCAGGTAAAAACACTTCACAGGCAGGCAGCATTTTAAAATTGTATGATGTAAGCAGAGAATCTGATAGCATCACAATTGTTTGTGATTTGTTTTGGATCTTTTTCCTTTAAAGAACAGAGTTATTGTATTTTTAAAAATAAAATGTGCTTGTCACAAATTATAATCAATGTTGATCTCAGTTTATTTGTGTGTAAAAACCTCATCACATTATCAAAATATGTATCTCAAAATCATCACTTGTCTTTCTTGTTCATATATTGCAAATGTTAAAGATGTGCTAAAATCAGTGCCCTTAGCAACATAGTAAAATAAGTGAAGAAACACTGTTTTCTGACAACGTAGTGATAGCTATTCAGAGATACAGCTTTTGACATGGATGCATTTTTCATTACCATCATCTCTATTCCCATTAAAATATGTTTAAATGTTTATTGATGTGGCTGATTTACACAGTACACACACTGGTAACATCAATGTTCATTAGGAATTTGCTTCTATGCCAGTATGTACAGCTCTGCCTCTTGGTCTTTAATTTCCCCTAACTCAGATTTCCATTAAAAAATTCTTGTTTTTTTCAGCTGAGTTCCTAGATATCTCATTGACAACTAAATTTAAGTAATAATATGGTCTAGACTACAGTTTTCAAATTGTTTTCAGGTGAAGAGTAATTATAACTTGCTCTGTTTGAACCAATTAAAGTGTCACTTAAACAACTGGGAACTGCATTAGAACAACAGCCAGAAGACACAGGACTCCTAAAAGGTACAGAGATATTATTCACGACACTGAGAAAAGGGTCAATTTTTGAAACTCCATGCAGAGAAACGCAACATGGTGCTGGAATTTCTCCCAGGCCAGTTGCAGCAGTAAAATGATTGCCATTCAAAAAAAATGACAACTAATCAGAGTATAGCCTAAATTCACACAGCAGCATGCAGCTTACAGACATTTGTAGACAAGAATGGATTCTACATCACACCATAGTCTTTCAAGTGCAGGAACAATGGGCCTATTTCTATACAGCCGATTCCACAGGCTGTTTACTGACATGGCTTGCCTCGCCTTCTGCTGCTCTACAATTTACTGTAATTGCTAAGTGAGAGCCAGGCCATGGTCTGAATAACAGCAGTCTCTTCTGGTGTGCAGGTTAATTATGATGACTTTACTCTGACAATAGAAATTCGGTAATTGTATGTTGCACCCTTGTCTTGGCAAGTTTTTGCAGATTTAATCTAATTACCCAGTGGCTGCCAATTTTGTGTAGACTGAGCAAAGCAACCTCACCCCGACCAGCCTAGAAAAGAAATATTCCTGCCATCTGGTGCCAGGCTGCAGATTAAATAAAGCTGTCTAACCAATGCCAGTTGCCTGCTTACCTTATCCAACTACTGCCATGTCACAATCACTTCATAAGATGTCTGTTTCACATACAGTATATTACCACATTGCTGTTGGTATTGTAGATACTAGGTTTTCATATAATGAGTGTTAAAAATTGAACAAAAAGTTAAGCCAACAACTTAAAATACAAATCACAAATAGGTGTACTCAAAGTTTTTTTAAAATAAACCTTTCTAATTACATAGTGATGAGACCAGGATTTGCAGCCTTGCAAAACTCCAGAACAGGGATGAACAGTGACAAAGGACACCCCACAACAAGCCAGTGCTGGGATATCTGTACATTTGTACACCTACTGGTTAGTCAGCGAATGATGACATGAGTTGTTTTTCTGGTGGGAGCTAGATCCAAAATTCCTGCAACCCAAGACAAAGATTTTAGTTCCTTAATGAATGCCTCCCACACTTCCAACTGCTATTTGTTATGACTAAAAAACCACAATTTTTTACAAGTTTCTTTTATGTTAACTTGATCATTCAATGTGCATTTGAGAAACAGAGAAGCTGTTCAAGAAGCACATCTGTACTTGTTTACTCTAATACTGAAACTTTTTTCTTGTCCCCCTTTCCTTGTCCTGTTTTTAGTGTGCCAGAATGTTATTTGTATTATTGCCAGGTGCTGTTTCTCCATGACCAGTCAATGGTTATTTCAGCAGCAGTCTCTCTCAAACAGCCTCACACTGAGCTTCAGTGTGTCAGTCTAAAGGCCACTGAACATTGTTTCAAGCCATGCTTTAACTGTATACAAATACTGTTTTCCTGTAAACCCCTCCTTTACATGCCAGGCAATGAATACAATATCTCACATCTGCAGCAAACATCTCCACCCCCAGCTGCAGAGTCTGACGATAGGAATGTTCATAAATATATTGTTATGGCCTGGCTAAAACCAGGTCATTCCCTTCTTGCAGAAACCCATAATCCTACAAGTGCTACCTAGGGAAATCTCCTTTGCAGTTGTCATTTTATCTCATACAGAACCAATTTTCTGAGGAACTGCCAGCTGTAAACCACTAGATCACCACAGTGTGATACGTACATATATGCTTGAAAAAAAGAGGCTTACTGTTTTAAACATAAAGGCTTATGAGGTTGATTTTGTTTCTGATGATATTCTGCAATTATGTCCTACAAAAAAGGTTAATGAATATTCTGAAAACAGATAAAGAAATAATACACAAATTGGGTTACACCAGTAATTTCAGATTAATTATGTGGTTTATACTGGATTATAATTAAGGCATACAATTTGATCATGTCTGTGGCTTAGAACAGTCATAAATTAGAGTAGACCAATTGGTCTACCTTGCCCATCTTGTAGTTAGTAGTTAATTGATCCAAGAGAATCCTTGATTGTCTGTAAAGGAAGCCATTGTATTGGCTTCAATAACATGGCTGGGCAGTTTGTTCCAGACTGTCACATACTTTTGTGTAAAGAAATGTCGGTTTTAAATGCACTTCAACATAGTGCAACATAGTGCATCATCACTCATTTCACACAATGCTGTTTTACATTTTTGTAGGAATTCTTGTTAAGTTCTTTAAGCTAATACAGTATCTGCTGTGATTTCAATCTGTTTTACAGAAATCTTGACATTGGCCTATTCTATCACACTAAGAAAAGAAGGCTTTCAGGTCTTGCAGTTATTTGGAATACATTAACTGTGGACTGTTCAAATTGTTTCCTCAAGATAACACAACACAACTAACATTAAATAAGTTAGCCTTTATAACTCCATAAAAGTTTAATAGGAGTGATGTTTAGATTTAAATGTCTTTAATTAATTCTGAACAAAAGGCCTTGTTCTACTGGTGGCTAAGGAATCATACTTGCCCGATATCTCTCCCATTTCAATAAGGAACACTTAAAATATAAAACTAAGGATATAAAAGTCATTTATAGGAAATAATTCACTGTAGACTGTATTTATCAATCAAGGCTTGTATCCATGGCTTAAAAAAGAGTAACTTCACCACATGATTGAAATGATTAGGAAACATGAATCAATTGATTAAGCTAAATTTTTATCATTCATTGTATTACACACATTTGAATTTATGTGACAACATTGTAGTTCAATGCTTTTTAAAGCCTGTTACGTAGACAAATGTATGTTTGATGGTTCGTTGATGGAAACTTACAGATCATTTTGGTTTTGTTCTGGGGAGCTTTGTAATAAGTGCAATGAAATTCTGAAAGAAGTACTGTTGTGTGAAACTGTACTGTTTTGCAGATAACAATCATATTGCCTGAAGTTTTTTTTATCCAAGAGCTAATAGAAAAATATCACACTCAAATGTGCTTATATACCATTAAATCTGGATCAATATTCAAAATATTATAAGTGGAAAGAAGAAAGTCCTTACAGTCAATTACAATAGAAACATATACCTACAGTAATTTTAAATTGATATTAATAAATCCTAACAGACATTTAAAATGTAAAATTGCCATAAAAGATACAAATAGCTTATTGAAAATTAATTTGGTCTTTTCTGTCTCTAGTCTAAATTTGTGTATATACTGTCCAAGTTGGAAAAAAAATATTGAAAAATAGACATTTTCAACCATTTTAAATAATTATTTCATATTTAAATAGGTATGCAGAAAGAATTTAGTGAGTAAAAAAGAATGCTAGCATCAAGTGGAAAAGCAGGCATACTATAGGAGTAGAAATCATCCACTACTGCTCCTTGTCAAAGACAGACAAGATTGCATCTTAGTGCCTGTAGAACTTTAAAATGTACTTGGTATTCATAAACTCAAGTCCTTGCACTATTAAGAATGTAAATCATTGTTCAGCAGTAGAGCCATGTGCTATCAATTCCATTCCCTTGAGACACTTTGGCCCATTATGGAACAGTTAGATCAATGAGTATTCAATACAAGGTCATTAAGCAGTCTCTGTAGTATGTATTCTCTGCCGCCACATAAGAAAGGCCAACTAAATGCTGCTGAATATAAGATTAATTATTATCAAGGGAATCTAATGCATGCCAATAAAGAACTGTGACCAAAGCTCTGATATGTATTAATGTATGTTCTATCAGGGTCTGCCACTGGCATTGGACATTGTGAAGTCTCATTTATTTAAACTTCATTAATGTTGTCAATACTTGAAAGTCCACTGGCATTTGGCTCTGCTGACCTGTAGACTTTTTTGGAATGAGACTGAGTCAGTTGAAAACAAGTAAAGCTTAGCAGCTTTTGGGAGTTGGTTAATTTATTTCTGGAACATGGTCTACCCCAGAGGTACCAAATCTTCGTCCTAGAGGAACTTCGCACCATGGCTTTAACTACTCGCACGTCGAATGCAGGTAGTTTGGGTAGTTTAGAGTATGAAGGAAGGTTTCATGGATTTAATCTGACATTTCAGGAAAAGGGTCAAAAAGGGCAGCATTCTCCTTGCCTAGTGCTTTTACTCAGTAGAACCAACATGTATTTGAATCCAGACACATCAGCACAATAATTGTTTTTTTCCCAAGGCTTTAGTAATGAAGATTTTTTAAATAACCTAACAAATTCAAACCTGGTTTTCTTATTTTAGCATTGTCCTTGATTGATTGTTTCAATAACATTTTCTACACTTTTTAATTGATTGCATAGACAGTCCCTTTATTTGACCAGCTCAATCAATTGAGATTTAATGTATAATGACAACCTGCCCAAGGTTTGCATTCTTGTAAGATGCACTGATCTTATTACTTTAATTTTAGTTTTGAAATTTTAGCGTGGAGCACTCTGATCCGTGACTTAATGAGGTGATTATCATTTACCAGATTTCTTAATTGCCAACCTGAGGTTGTTCTTTAGGTCTTCACTACATTATACTGTACTTCACACTCCTGCTGGCATTCTGTGTGTTTTTGCAGCCCTATTCCAGACAGATGAGCCTGGTGTTTGAAGTTGCTGTTAAATCTGTAAATAATCAGCAGTGATAATATGAGTGCAAAGGTAGTATCTTTCTTTTAATGATACATCTTAGAGTACCACTGCTGTGAAATGCCATAGCTTTTGTGTTTCCACTTATTGAACACCCGTGACTAGACTTCTTTACTTACAAGTTCATATTCACTGTCCTTTTTAATTAAACAGCATCCCACTGTTTGTTCAAACTTTTTTTTCACTCCTTTGAATAATGGAACATTAAAAATATGTATTTTTGTAGAGATCTCATGGTTTTGGTACT
Source organism: Atractosteus spatula (assembly GCF_055471065.1). Taxonomy (NCBI): domain Eukaryota; kingdom Metazoa; phylum Chordata; class Actinopteri; order Semionotiformes; family Lepisosteidae; genus Atractosteus; species Atractosteus spatula. Next base: position 11,182,789 of record NC_142723.1, read on the forward strand.
TTAGTTATTAGGCATGTCAATGAAGTAATCAAAATGATTGTTATTGCCTATTCTCAATTTTAGGCTTGATATTGGAGCAACTTCAAGACTTGTGTCTTCTCCATGCAGGAACTGGATTGAAGACAGTGAGAAGAATTACGATGGGAATGCATACTGTACTGTGTGTTTACCAAAGAGAATAATAAATGATGGAACAAATTAACAAAAAAGCTAATAGAAACACTTCATACTATCAGCTACTGTACACTGTGATTACATATATACTGTAACACTTATGGCCACCATTAAGTGTGAAAGCTGTCTTACCAGAGTGGTGACGTCACCGCCCTTCCCTGTAATAGCAGGCCCACAGCCGCTGGGCTGAGGGGAGATCTCTCTTTAGCTCAACAGGCTGGGTCCCTGTTGAGTGATGCCAGAGGCCTAGGTTTGTGTCCCCGACAGTGGGGGGCAGACCTGTGCAGGCAGCAGGCGAGGGCGCCCACCTGAAACCCCGTAGTGTTACAATACTATAACAAGAATGTTACATGTACTTCTAATTACTTTTGAAAACAAGTGCTATAATGTACTGTATGTACACTTTATAATACACGTGTGTTATGAAGTATTTCTAATATACAGTACTCATAGACTTTTCCTTCACATCTATTAGTCTGTTTATGAATCACGTTTTTACTCCTCGGATCTAAAAGTTTTGATGGTCAACAGTGAACATAAATGCAATAAAATAAATGGAATAAAATGTAACCATGTAGTCATTGTTAATTGCACTACATAATTTACTGTAAAGCAGTACATTCTACACACAGGACAAAACCAGCTACTGCAGAACACTATTCCTTGTCACAGTTAGAGGTATCAGACTTTCTTATTGAAGACTTTCATAGGTTGAGGTATGAAATTATTATATTTTTGCTTTTTGACATGTTGATGGAATTTGAAATGGATGTAACTTAAACGTAGCTGAAGCTGGTTGTGCTGAATGTGATTCTCAGATCAATTAGTTGTAAGAAACCATATGCGCAATATTGTCTAAACAGAAAAGTGTCATCTGTACCATTTTGTATGCTTTATTTTAAACAATGTTCCTATGAAATACTGAGTGAAAAAAGGGACTTCTCTTTTGGTTAAGGATTACCATTGTACCTATTTGAATGCTTGATGGGAGGTGTAAAGAGGAATATCTGTCGTCTCCCTCTTGGGCTCTTTGATCCAACAACTGTGAAAATGCTATTTCTCCTTTTTAATGCTCACATACTTCAAACATTTTTTAATGTGACTTGTCAAAAGCAAAGGGAAGTTAGACTTGATTTTTTCATTCCTATTGGTTTGGTATATTCCCCTTAGCCTGGATGATCTTTGATTGAATAAAAAATGTCTTCCAGACTTTAAAGTTTTACTCTGTTTCTCAGATATTGCTTCAGATCAAGATCAAGCTGTCAACGTCTCCACACAAGACTCTTGGAGGGGTGCTACTTTAACCTATGGAAAAGAAAGAAAAAATAAATTAGAAAACCAAACAGAATGATAAAATATTTGGCAAAATATAGATGTGTGTATGCATGAGCAACTTTTGAGGTGTCGGTTTTAAGATTCATTTTCCTTAGTTCCAGGCTTTAAAAGCAGCTTTTAAACAGTCATATTAATCAATTTAATATAAACTACTTTTACAGATACAGTATAACCCTCACATTGTTAGAACCAATAAGGAAAAACAAATTACCCTCCTTTAAAGACTTACCTTTTAGATCAAAATGGTTTTGCATTGCCTAATATTCTTGACTCAATTCATTTTTTAACTTTGATTCTATCGTGTTCTACACTTTCTAAATTTACCACTTCATAGGCTGTTTTGTTGATCAACATCAAAATATGAATACACAAGTACTACATGGGTGATTTAAAACAAAAAGCTTTCATAAAATGTCAGTGGCTGTCAATAGCTAGACACTAGCAAAACAAATGACTCTAAAATCAATATTGGTCTTGGAGGTTAATGCACAAAGAAATGGGGGATAATTAACAGATTGTAGAAGTCTTCTATATCTTATGGACTGGAACAAAGCAGCAATGATCAGACTTCTCCTGTCTCAGCAAGAACCTAAACAGGTAACGAGGTGGTTGTATGATCAAACAAACATCTGTTGACACCAGGTCCACATACAGTATATGTGTTTGAACAGGTCTACATTTCACAGAAAATAATCTACTCAGTACAGAATGGTGTTTAGGGCGGCAGCTGCAAATACTGTAAAGGGATAAAGTATATGTTAAGTATAAAGAAAAGAAAAAAATAGTAAAGAGGTAACCAATCTAGACACTTCCATTCAATTACAGAGCTTTGGAAGTTCCAATAAATGAATTACTGAATTGATCTTTAATTAGGTAAATAAATCAGATGCTGAAAATGTATTTAAAAATAAAGTATTAACTGAACCTGTTATAGACATACAGCACCAACGCTGGCTACTCCTGTTCTAGAATTGAACACAGAGAGAAGCCTGCTATACCAAGAACTATTTTCAATAACTCTTTTTATGAACAAAAGATGTGTCGTGTTCTGCGCATCAATTCAAAAGTATTATTGAACAAGTAAATGCAACATTTCAAAAACCATTCTCAATTGAAATTTTGTAGGTTTAGTAGTAAATCCTGGAGAAAAACAAAAGGCTTTACAGACTGTGGATACATTAATGGAAACTGAAACCATAATGCAAAGAAATTCAGTGCCTCTGGCATTTATTTTTCAGGAGTAAAATAAATGAAAAAAGTCACTCACATACAAAATTTGTTATCCTGACAGTTGTCTATGAAAGCCATGTTGTTTGGGGGCTTTGTTTGTAACCGGATATGCCTGAGATGCTGAAACCTCAGCAGCACCCAGCAGTGTAATTTATCATTTATTTATAGGTAACTATATTAATGCTATATTGTTATTGCCAGAGGCTGTATAAAATTATGAGGTCATATTATTTTCATAAGGTTTATTGTATTGGTCGATTCATCACCAAACTATTGCAGTGGCCCTTTGTGTTAAATTACATTGGGACTAGTTCTCCATTCTAATTAAAACCATTTTAAATTGGTCTATTTCAGAGATGAATGAGTCTAATATTTTAAATCTAATAAAGGAAAGATCAGCTCTGGTCTGTAACAAAACATGAAATAAAATGTTTTACTCAGCAGGACCTAGAAAATTGGGTTAGTTAGGCTACTACATTCCTCTGTTTTTTTATTTTAAAAACATTATCATTTCTGCTATTTTCAGTTGAAGTTATAAACTTGAACAATCACTAACCAAGTGAGATAAAAATAGTTTTAAGCGCAAGCATGGCATTAGGAAAACAGCATTTAAATCATATACTGTACAGTATACTGAAAGTCCAATTTATTCACTTTCCATTTCTGATGGATTTCTGATTAAGCAGGTAAAAAAATGCCACTATATTTATCTTAAGCTGTTTAAGAAGTAACTTACTTTAAAGCGTATGTGTATCAGATACTGTAAATACAGAGAATATTCCAGTCAAAGATAATGGTAAGAGAAGCAGAAAAAAAGCTTTAAGATAAAATTAGTAAAAGGTGAAATATAACAGAAATGTAATAACAGCCATCCTATTACAATAACAACATGCATTAATGCAATGCAAGTAGTGTCTTGAGGTCAAAATGACATTTTGAGTGAGAAATTCAGATTAAAAATAAGTCTACCTCTATACAGTAGGTACTTGGAAGTAAATGGTTCAGAGTAGCCCGAATAAGTGTCAATTTAAATTATAAGAATGATAACTATATATAATTCTAACTACACTAATTATATACTACTAAAAGTATGCTATATATTGAAGATAATTTTGTTCCAAGCCTGCTGTCTGTACCAGGCATGACAAAACATCCCAAACACAATAGAAAGTTATTGAAAGTTAACACAATTGAAGGGAGGGCAGTGGAGGCCATACACATTAAAAGCAAATAACAAAAAAGTAGCCCTTACACTATTAAATGTACCTGTTAAGCCCAGTCTTGAGGACTTTGTTGTGAAATGTGTACAACATGTGGAGCATCTTGGAAAACCACCTGCAGCTAAATTACATTTTCCAAATGCTAGATATTCCAGGGTTGCACAGCTAATAACAATAATAATAATAATAATAATAATAATAATAATAATAATAATAATAATACAGTGTTGATATAAAAAGGTTAATCTTCTGGATTTCTTCAGAACAGGAAGTATTTTGATATAAAAGGTGGTGAGAGCCTGGAACAAGTTACCCAGCTATGTTGTGGAAGCCAATGCCTTGTTTTCTTTCAAGAAAAAAAACTGGATCCTCCGATCAATCTGCTTCTAACAAGCAAACAAGCTGGAACTGCCTCCTTTTGTGAAAATGTCAACAAATGTCTAAAGCTCTGCAAAAACAGGAAAGTAAATTGAGAGTATGTCTATAAGACATTGGACAATATTGCACATTTAACAGGATGTTTCCTGTGATTTTCAATTAAAATGTTAAAAAACAACCTAATTCAATTTTTTTATCATGTCTCAAAAAGTTCACTGCAGTCAGCTTTATTTTATGATTAAATCTTGGAAATGTTCTTTCTTTATAATAAAAACAAAATTCCTACTTCTGTTGAAGTTTTGTTTTTATATGAATAGAGAATTAATTGCATAGAACCACATCAAGAAAGCCACAGAAGCTGTTACCTGCACAAGAGAAATGATAAAAAATCATTTTGGAAAAACCCAGATGTCTTGTGAAATCAAAAATTGAAATCATAGATTGTTATATAACACAGCAGAGATTCAGCAACATTTCAGTGGAGCTTTCATTCTTTGGGGAAATGTTTTAAATGATTCAAGGACAGAGACTTATTTTATAATCAATACCTGTTAAGGATCCTGTTAGGGACATAATTCATGTCGAATACTCTATCAATCAATAGCTACAAAATAGTGTTGACAATTGACTGGAAGACTTGTGACCAAAAAAGATTCACTGGTTATTTGATTTTATGCCGAAACTCATTAAAAGGCCATTCAGTTTCAGCTCAACAGCAAAAGAATTTTCTATAAACAGAATTAACAGTGCTGGAAAACATTTAATCACTGGTGTTCATTTGCTGATTGTAAAACACGAAAATGGCATATATATGAATTATGTATGTGTCAGACTTTTTTATTAATTATTGTCCTTCAGTGATTGTAATTTCTGCCTGGTCATCTGTAATAGTAATAGTAAGGCACATACAAGTACAGTATTTCTACAGAAGGTACTGTATATGAGAGACAAAATATTTAACCCATACATACCTTAGAGTGAAGAAAACAACAAAGACTTGAGAAAGATTGGCTAATAATAATTCATTGCAAGTTTTTGTTTCAGTGTTAGAGAAAGAAGCAAACACTCATGTGTACAATTTGAGATAGAATCTCTTCCTATATAAAATATTAGGAAGTCAAGGTTTGCATTTGGTTTGGGAGTTAATATCAGGGCTGTGCAACATTAGTATTCTTATCATATAATCCTTAATACACACTCATATACAGTACCATTTATGTTCAGTTTTCAAACCAGCAACACCCATTTTACTTTGTTGAGATGCTCCTACAATATAAATGAAATGAAATGCAATGGAGTGTTTCATAAACAACAGTGAAACAAGGGCCTGTGTCACGATCGTAAACCCCTCCTCTTAAGGATGCTCCAGCCCTTCCTTGTTTATTCTTTATCTCCTGCACCTGCCTCTGGTTCCTGCCCACATCCTATAAAAGCCAGACGTTTCTGCCAATCTGGTCTCAGCTTTGAAAGATAGACACCCGGAAGCCCGCCTATCCGCAAGTCCAGGACAGACTCGATGGCATAGGCTTCACAATGGTGTCCTGACCATCTGGGTCTGGGACTGGGAGCGCCTGGCCCCATAACCCCCTTTGATTTCCCCTGATCCTTCGCCGGATCCCGGTCCGGCTTTTAACTTTGTTCGTCTGTGTCAGGATGGATCACCCGGCTTTGGACATTGGCTTTCCCAGGATATTCTAATGGACTCCCTTGGACTTGTTTGCCTGGACACACACCCCCGAGCACCAGCGCACCTTGGACATGCCCCCTGTTATTCTTCCAGCCCCTATCCTAGTCTTTTTTCCCCGTGTTTCTCACTCCCTTCCGGATTGTACTGTCTGCATAGTGTCCTGAAAGACGCTTCGTGACAGCCTGGAACAAAAAAGATGAAAGAGAAGATTGTATCTAGAATAAAATGTCCAGCCACACAGTTAGCATTTATTCCCTGGAATCTTTAAATAAATGGTGGGAGGAGATCTTCCCATCAATAAGTCACAACCCATCAGGTGAGTAAGATGGGTACAGTGGGCTCCTCTCCTTTGTAGACTTGTGGTCATAGAGTGGTGATCCCAGCCACCTGAAATGCATCACCACATGGCTCAGTGTAGATTACAAGCTTCCTAGTGCTCATTGTTGCACATATTCTTTGACAACGTTATGCATAATATTGCAGTGCTGTGACCCTAAGCAAAAAGGACATATACATATGTACTGACATGTACTGTATATCTTTGGTGTCATTGACCCTAGCATAATTAAGTATTACTGGGAATGAATAGGAGGTCACAAAGTCAAAGTCAAATACTGCTTGTTCAGTGTATTATAATAAGTTAGGCTTTAAAGTTAAGCACACCTTAAACATCAGTTTGTTTTGAAATGGGCACACCTTAAACACCAGTTTGTTTTGAAATGGGTACTACCCCCAGAGTCTCTCTGACTTTTAGAGAGGTTGCATCCAAAAAAGGAGTGCCGCTCTATAAACTGAAAAAAACACTTTTATTGTAAGAAAGGAACAGTTTTAAAAAGGTCAATATTTCAGCCACATACATACAGTACAGTAAAATGCTGATGAGTCCTAATGTGGACAAAGAAATGTACTGTAGCAAATGTTATATGGTAAAAAACATTCCCATAGCCAGGTTTTACATGTTGTCCTTCCTCACCTCTCATAACTCTCATAATTTCCCTACAGGATTAATAAAGTATTATCTATCTAACTCATCCTGAAACTTTGACAAGGTTTGACCAGCAAATGATGATCAAATGTGATATTTCATAAACTAATCTAAGAGCCGTTTTTCTGGTTTCTTTCTGCAAAGTGATTTCAGTGAAACTACTGATAAATAAATAAAGCAGAATGTATCTACAGAATTTTCTGCAGCAATAAATTTAAAAAAATACCGAAACAAAACTGTAAAAGGATAATTATTTGTTCAAATTTGGATGTAACCCTTCCAATCCCCAACGCTGCAGAATTAAACGATAAATACCTTCTCAATTACTTAATTGAAAACAAGCATCATCAGTGCATTATTTGCAGGTAATTGCAGGTCATGTTAAGTACTGGAATGGAGTGGAATTGGCAGGAGAATAAGGAGTAGCTGCACAAAACAGTAACAGTTCAATGCTGAACTCAAAAAGATCTCAACAAGATCTGATTTCGGTCTGGAAATCTGTCTGGAGCACATTATGTCATTGGTACTTGTGAGGGGCTCTTTCACCTGCTCCATGTCTGGAAACTATGAATACTGACTAAATTGAAAAGGTTTCAAAATACAAAATGGTTTGTACTCTCCTCATGAACAAGGCCAAAAGTATCTGAGAAGCAAACAAAGTCATGGCCATCTGTGTTTTCCCTGCGATTTCTTCCTGCCTAACACACAAGTTGTGCTGTTGTATGCACTTTGATGGCTTCTCAGATGTCCTTTCTGCTTCAATCCCCATCTTTCATTCTGAATAATGTAGACATTGCACATAGACAACATAAAATTGCACAGTTGAGAATTAAACAGGTTATTTAACATGAGATAAACAGGAAATAAATAAATATTTAAGGTGTACATATGCAGCCATTCAACGCGGTGGGCGTGTTGCATCAAAACGCATCATAACTCTGCATTTCGGGTCATACCGCGGTTTACCATATGCAAAACCTTGTAAAACCGCCAAGTGAAGCTAATAAAGCTTAACCTCTCATGTACAGCATTTGAGCTGTCACCAGAAAACACCCGGTTTCAAATTCTGATCACTGCTGAGGGACAATCTTTATTCAATTAAGAATTCAAGTTGTATACTCTTTAGATTTTTAAATTTAAACTGTGTATTACATCATTAAACATTAAAAAGTTGACATATTTTATGAAAGCAAGATTGCTCAGTTGGACAAAAGTACACAACCTACCACCTTTATCATAAATATTTTAATTATGCAAAAATATTTTATGCATCAAAGTCTTTACGAAGATATTACTAATAGTATTAATAATGACCTTGGACAAGCTGTAAACTCAAAGTATTACTCTGGTCCACTGAATCTCTGATTCACCATGCCTTTCACATGTTCATAAATGATATTAATTTAGGAACATAAACATATTATGTAAACTGTACTGTATATGGCTGGTATTGGTAGTTTAAAGAAAAAATACACACCAGTATTCCATTTCTCCCTAAACATTTTAAGAATCAAAGTCTTACATGTGGTTATTTCGGAAAGGTTTTTACATGCTCCTTCTGACCATATTACTGTACGTTTATATACTTTGTGAGAAAAGTGATAGTTTTAACCTTTTCTGCAAATACGCTCGTTATCGGAGTAAACAAAAACATACTTTTAGAATTTGATTAATAGGGAATATAATATAGAATCGGGTATCTAAAGAAATTAATAACGATATAATTATATTCATGTACTGTAGCACAAACAGTAGTATAAGACTTTCTATTGATATGTGTACGGCTGTTTCACTATTTGTTATACCACTGTGTCTGTGGCATGATGGCTTAAGTGACTGACTTATAAGGCTGAGATCGGGTGTTCAAATCCAGTTATCGCCATGAGTTTTCTTTTAACAAATAAACATTTCTTTGAAAAACTAAAATAACAAATATTATGGACACTATATTGACATTTTTATATTTCTAAATATCACAACATGTTCATACTGTATGTACACAGTGGTACCGCAGGGTGTAGGGCGCAAACCCACATGAGCCCGAAAGCCCTACATTAATGTAATGCATTCGCCCGGCCCTGCGGCCGAAGAACGCCCGGCTGGGGTACGCGGTGAAAGGCAGGGCGGAAATTAGGAAAGCCGCAGACCAGTGCAGCTGACCCACTTTGAAACAGGCGTACAGTCTGGGGAGATTGCCCGTTTTCGTATAAATAGTTCCCTGGTTTCACACCCCTGTGTGTTGCTCTCTCTCTTTGCTCTCTCTCTCTTGCTCACTCACTCTCTCTCTCTCGCTCTCTCTAGCACTCGCTCTCTCTCTCTCTCTCTGGCACTCTCTCTCAATTAAATTAAATTCAAGGTGCTTTATTAGCATGACCGATGAGTACAATCAGTGTTGCCAAAGCAAATAAAAATAATAAAATTAACATGAAACAAAACAAAACAAAAAAAGATCTACAGACATATTACAGACATTTACAACAAAGATATATCATAAAATATTTATACATACTGTAAACATATTGAGCATTATTGGGAGACAAACTCACTGTTCCTCTGGCTGTGACAGGAGATCACATACTGGGCTTCCAGTTCAACTGAGTTCCCTCCTAAAATCATGTTTTCTACAGTTGTTAAGCAGTTGTTAAGCAGATTAGAATTAGAATGGCTGCATCTGTATATTTCTTTTCATATTAAAACAATTACTGTCCTGGTACTGTAATTTAGCAATGGTATTCAGTTTAGCAAAGGTACAAAATTGGATTTGCAAATTATTTTGTTTGCAGATGGAACTTTTCAAAGTACACTAGGAACTTTTGAAGTTGGAGGGTTGCCATGTAACACTACATTTGGATATAGAATGACACAAAATGCACAAAGTATTTAAGATGGAATGTGCAACAAGTAGACAATTAATTAACAGGAAACACACAATAATATCAAGTTTAACTTCACAAAATGAGCACAAGCTTGTTTCATCTACAAACTCAGTTGGTCCACCCTAAATAAACAAATACTGAAGAGAATTGCTATCACTTTGGTTTGTTGGTTTTTTGGTTTGTCACAATGTACTACAGTATGTACCTCAAAACTGTAAATAAGGTTATTCTTTAATCTCACCATCAGAGAGCTATGACTCTATACGCATTGGTATAGAGTCCTTGAAAAGTACCCCTTCAATTTAATTTGTAAACTGTGAGGTTTCCCCTCACCTGAGAGCTGTAGTTCTTCAGATTCTCTTGGCTTGTGGCTCATCTATCAGCTCCCAAAAAACCATTCTGTCAAGTGTTGTCTGTAATGCCTAGTGATGACTAATCACCTTTAAAAATCCATTTCTCACAATCCATATAACGATGATAACATGCCCTCGCTGCGATTCCTCCTTTGTTTTTACTGTACCGCTTCGATCAACAAAATATGTAGCTAATGAATGTGCAGGGGAGCCCCTGCTGGTTTAAGGATTGGGTTTAGATGGCAAGAATTAGACCAATATAGACTGGCACACATTTCTTCTCCTGAAATATGACCATGCCATACACTGTGAAAAATAGTGCCTCGCAGATAATTTATTTATAATCTTCAAAGTTAAAGTTTCAAGATCTATCCCACATAATAAGTCATAGTGGAGATTGGTGTGTCAGGGTTTAGTGAGTAATGCATGCCATAGTGTAGTAATTGAATTTCCAAACTTCTGTTATTAAGGAGCATTGAAGGAAAATCTCTGCAGAACAATGTTTAACTGAGACTTAGAAAAGATGTTTCTAGCAGTGCCATGAAGGGCAGGGAAAGCTGTAAGTCTGACCTTGATAAACGACTAAACCGGGCCATAATGTCAGCTTAACTCTGTGAAGTGAGGATAAATTGAGTTAATTCACTCTAGTGGTCGTGCTAAAAGGAGTGTGGGTAAAATAATTAGGAATGAAAGAAATAGAAATAGATTTTTTTTTCCAGTGTAACTCAGATGGGTTTCAAAGAGAAAATATTACTGAGGCTGGAGACTTGTAGTATTACAAATTCAGAGGTGAATTAGTTAAGGATTGCAGAACAAGAGCTTGGCTTGAATTTAGTGAAAATCCACTGCACCCTAGTTTGTGTTCCACAACATGAATAAATGTACTCATGCAGATATAACATAGTTTTGGATACAATGATAAAACTAGACAACAAAACAGCATTGAAGTAGTAAATATTATAAAGTGTAAAAAGGTCCTTGCTGTTACCTTACACAGTGACACAGAACACTGAAGAGAAAGATGCTTTAAGTGTCAGATTAATAAATTGCTTTCCTTCTGACATTTCAAAGGAACACTGAGTTTCTCTGACAACACATTCTTCAAAAATAGTTTACCATTACCTTGTTTCTCTAAACATGGCATTTACTGTACATTATGGACACCAATACTCCAAAAGAATCTTTGGAAAAAACATAAATTATGCTAGGTTGTTTTTCAGAATAATATTTGTAATCCCACATGCTTTTTACATTTGTGCAGGGCAGAAGTAGATCTAGGGATTGTGACAAATCAACACATGCTATCCACATGTGTGCTCGCTGTGTTGGTACACAGACCAAAGACCAAAAAAATCAAGCCACTTCCTGTGCCTGCTGCAGGGAAATGCAGCATTTTTAGGCACTAAATGGCTGTTAAACAGTCATAGTAATTAATACAATAGATGCCAGAGATATCCTGATCTTGATTTTATGCACTACTGTCACAGGAATGCCCACCCTGTCTTGTGGTCAGGCCTGGGTGAAAAAAACATTTTACCACACAAGAAAATCCTTAAAATAATCTCTCTTTGTTGTTTGTTTTTTACACCCTTATCCTGGGGCTACGTATTTTCTAAAGCATGATGGCTCTCTCTGCCTGCCCTGGCATCTGTCTTCAAGGAGCAGAGAACATGTTGCCATCTGCTATTCTCATCACTGGCCTACAAGCAGCACAAGTAACTCAGAACAATATACAGTATATATCCAGTATATATGGTTGAGACAGGTGTAAAGCACAAAAGTTTCCAATTTTTCCATTATTCTCAATCTCTTTTTTAATTCCTTAAAGATTATGTCCAATCTGTCTTGCCCAATTTAGGTACCAAGTTCCATTGTTTTAGCCAAAAGCAAGAGATGATATAATTAAGACATGCAAGATAGCAAGAACATTTGTGTTTTGTGTACTTATGACAAAATAAAGATAAGTAATCCCATCTCACAAGAGGCTTGTGCAGCAACATAATTCATTCATAATTTGTACATCCCTCCTTTGTTTGAAAACCTGTATTCCAGATTTCCCTGTCAATGAAAATGAAAAATAGTCAGGAAAATCTAGTGTTCTACAGTATGTTAAGAAACTATATATTTTGAGTACTGGATATGTTGAATTCTCCTTATATTCACCACAACACCCAAACAACAGCCTAGTTTAGGCTTTACCAGCTGTTGTGGAAACCCTCGAATGGCCTGCATGCAGATGCTTATCAAAAGAAGAACACTCACCCTGAGAGCCATCACTCACAATCACTCTTATAAATGTCTAAAATAAAGCAGAAGTCAAGTAAAAATCACATTATTTCTGTTAAAATAGTGTTAAAAGCAAATGTTGCCTATTTCTGCAAGTTCCCTGTATGCAGTCCACATCTGGATAACAGACATCTGCTCCTACACATACTGTACATTACTGTAGATCTATAGGCAGCCCACCTGAACTGTTGCAGGCAGTTGTTATTCAATGTAAACAGCATCATCTAGTAACATGGAAAGCCACTGGAGCTGGTTTCTTTATCCTTTACAAGTTAGTAACACTTTATTAAAGGACATTAACCAGTTTAAACCTTGGTTTCATAATACATGTGTATATAAGACTGACATCTTTATAACAGAGAACAATTGTGAGTAAAATGTAGAAAATGTACTTAATGTGGTTTATTGATATTGGAGTTTATGCAGAGTATCCCGGTAACTTGGAAGTTAGAACAGCTATTTTCAAAGATTTTAGGTCTTGTGTTTGAGTTTGTACTAAGATGCCTTCTATGTGGAATTTACATGTTCTCCTCTTGTGGGTTTCATCTGGAGCTCTAGCGTCTTCCCACTTCCCACAGCCACTTTGGTTAGGATAATAGGCTTACCAGGAATAACAGGCTTCCAGGGCTTCCAGATAATGCGAGGATGATTGTATGTAAATGTGGTTACAGTTTTATGGAATTAGGTTGCCTTTGGTAGGCAAGGGGGACTGGAACATTCAGACAAAGGCCTGACATGGTCAAGGTCAAGCAGATCAGGTCTTCCCAGGAAGCAGAAGGAGGGTGTTGTTTTTTTTAAACATCCTTGAAATTTTAGCTCTGGAGCTGCCAGCACCTGCTAAAGCCACATTGCTGCTATCATTTCTGTTTTCATTTTCAGAGACAGAGAAAACAAAGGGATCAAAATAAAGATTGTAGTAGCATATCTTAATCACTTAATTTTAAGTTTTTTGAAGTGTTACAGCCGTGGCTCAGAACTGGTAAGTCTGTAAAATGTCTGTGATTACCACTTATTCATGACAATTTCTATCAGAAGAGGAAATGTAGTTGTTAATATTCTTGTTAGGTTAGAATTATTTGCAATGTATAAACAATTTTGCAATAAAGCAATACAAATCACCCCTTAAGAGAAGCACCATATTGACACATAATGTGTTGCAGCAGGCAGCAGAGTGCTAGCAGTTTGTTAAAGCCAAATGAAGAGACAAACCACAGAGTACCATGAACTGCAGTATTGATTCACCTCATGATTCTATGTGCCCAAAATACTTCAAGACCGCATATTTGATGGCTGATATAGTGAAACTAAGACTAATAAGAGCACAAAGAATTGTGAACAGTAAAATATAGTACTTGTTTAAAACTTTTATTGACATTTTCAATATGGGGTTGCAAGCTCTTATTTCTATTAATAGCACTTTGAATGCCTATTCTGGCTCTTTTCAACTTGTTATAATAAATATTGATTACTAGGCCTGACAACTCGGTTATTTGTGCTTTTTCCACTGGAGGGCTCCATAGTCAATATTTGTGTTTGTGGCTTGCAGTAACACATACTGTAAGTCAAAGGACTACAATTTATGTTTCATACGTAAATGTACCTGCTGTGAAGTGCTCCTCACCTTGCCTGTGAGCCGGATTGGTGACTATCTTATCCTTAGTCTTAAGCAGCCAATGTCTGAGCTTCTCTTAACACTACCTTTTAGACTGGTAACTTTTAACAATTTTGTCCATACCAGGAATGCTCACTACAGCACTTTTAGCTGTTTATTCTTTGCGTTCGAAAGAAGAAAAGAGTGACAAAAACAGGCACCAAATGAAACAAACTCAAACAAAGAAAGGAATGGAAATTAGAACAAAATGAGACCAACTACTCCCAGGAGAATTTTCCTGGTCAACACAAGCCAAATATGTTCCCAGAAAGGGAGATGAGAAATTACATATTTGAAAAATGTGATTTCACCATGAAACATTGTATCAGTGCAGCAGAATACATAAGAAAGATTATCGCTGGTAATTTGGACTCACTGAAGCTATAAGAAATTTGAGTTTGTTTTTCAACATGTCATTATGGAATCTGCTTCTGTCAGCCTGTGATTCTCTACCACTTTGAATAGTCTTGGGTGGTTTCTTGGGGTTTTTTTTGTCTGGGAGGTTTTGATAGATGGCATTCTCTTCTTGTGTTATAAAATGAACAATACTAAGCAGGTTTCATTTTCTGAAAGAGATGTGCTGTACAATATCATCAAAATCAAATAAATTTTTATAGTGCCTTTCGTGCAGAGGCACTCTGGTGTGCTTTCAAAAGCAAGACTCTTGGGAAAAGTACACTCACATTGAAAAGCCATTATAAACAGTCATTTTATCAGCTTTAGTCTTAAAGTAGATTTTTTTGGCATCCCTAATGTTGACTGAAAAAAAGGTCCACAGCAAAACAGAACACAGCATCTAGGGATTCTAGTCAAAGACACAAGACATGTTCTTAAAAATACAAATATCTCTCCATGGACACCAACTCATTCAGCACAGCTTAACAAACGTAACATATGTTTGAATATGATGACTGGGCTCTAATCCTTATATTCACAAATATCTTTGCTTTCCTGTTCATAATTGTCTCCTCTTTCATAAAATACTACATACAGTATGAACCCTAATATTTATCAGGCAACAAACATCCTCCTCATTTCAGCATCCTTCCTAGTAGTATATAGGCATACTGTATATTAGTCCATCCCATGGATAACTCTTTTTCTGACCACTTTATAATTGCTTTTGAGATTCGACTACCCTCTGCCAAGAAGAAGATTATTACAACACAGCACATCAATAGGGGTCCTTCTTTAAAATTTATGAACGTGATGAATAATGCTAACTTCACCTCCAGTACTAATGTTGACGAAATCACACACAACTATAATACAGTGGTCAGACAGGCCCTGGATGAAATAGCCCCATTAAAGACTAAAGTAGTCAAAACCACTAGACATTCTCCATGGTTTAATGATCACACACGATCTCTTAAACAGGAGTGCCGCAAACTAGAGAACAAATGGTGGCCTGCTGGTTTGCAAGTATTCCAGTCGGTATGTACTGATAGCCTGAAACAGTATAAGAATGTCCTACTGTATATAGAGCTCATTCAGTTTACTACTCTGAACTTATAGAAAGCAATAAAAATAACCCTCGCTACCTATTTAGGACCATAGCTAATCTAACAAATAAGGACTTCAACAGTGACGTTTTCATGGATTTCTTTAACAATAAAATTCACAACATCAGAATTCAGGCACAATCAAACCGGCCGCAAAGAAGTCTAGTACAAAAACAATGTGCACACCTTTTCAGTATTTTCTAATTAGTTAATGAACATGAACAAAATAAATTAATTATTAATACAAAATCAACCACCTGTCCACTAGATCCCAACCCCACCCAACTAGATTCCTTCTAAGTACTGGCAGGACCTATAATTAGTATGATGAACATCCCTTGCATCAGGCATTGTACCTGACCAATTTAAGGTAGCAGTTGCTAGACCGCTAAGAAACCAAATTTGGATCCACAAGTTCTCAACAACTACAGACCTATCTTAAATGTTCCATTTTGATCTAAAATTCTTGTGGTCCAACTTCAGTCTTATCTGGATTCAAATAATATAATTGTGAAATTCCAATCTGGTCGTCCAGGCCACAACACTGAAATTGCATTAACAAGAGTCATAAATTATATTCTGTTAGCAACTGATGTAGGGAATGTAACAGTGCTTGTGCTCCTAGATCTTAGTGCTGCCTTCGACACAGTTGACCATTGTATTTTGTTACACAGGCTTGAGTCTGAGGTTGGCCTATGTGGAACCGTCCTTAAGTGGTTTACCTCCTGTGGTGCCTCCGGGGGAAAGGTTTATGTACTGTAGAGACAAGTACTCACACCACACTTCTCTTTTAATTTCCATGGAGTTTTTCGCCATTTCTCCAGCTCGTCCGTCTTCCAAGCCAGTCCGCAATCCGTACTCTCAGTCCTTATTCAGTCCCAGTTCCAAAGTCTGTAGAATTCCACAAATCCGCGCCGTATCCAAATCACAAACCGTAAACCGTAATCCTTTTTTATTTCCGTTAATCCGTTATTCTTAAATCCGTACAAACACCGTCCTGATACCACTATCGCCTCCAAACGCATTCACCTACTGGCTTCCGTGCCTTTTCACTGTTTCCAGGGCATATATATTTTGTTTCCTGATGAGACACACCTGTGTCTCATTGTTTTTCGGACTGACCCCTTTCTGTCTGCAGGTCAGCCGATTTCTCTTAGCGGCCATCTTGGTCAGGTCTAAGTCAAGTATATTGAGCAGATCGTTCCTGAAATACCGGTCCTGGATGACCCTTCCTCTGGTCATCTTACCTACCCTCCCCCTTAGATCAGCCCCGTCCTCGGGCTGTCTGGAAAAGAAACAATGCACTCGCGAGAGGGCATCAACATTACCTTGTTTCTTTCCAGGTCTATAAACCGTTTGGAACTGAAACATCTGGAGACTAAGGCCCCATCGCGTAATTCGATCATTTTTGTCCATATTTCTTAACAACCAGGTTAGTGTTGCATGGTCCGTATACAAGATAAATCATCTTCCCAATAAATAATATCTTAGATAATCCAGGGCCCACTTTTTCGCAAGACATTCTTTTTCTATTGTGGAATAATGTTTTTCCGCAGGACTTAACTTACGGCTGATATACAAAATAGGGTGCTCCAATCCTTCAGCTTCTTGCGACAGTATGGCTCCAATCCCAGTGTCAGACGCATCAGTTTGTACCATGAATGTTTTGTTGAAGTTAGGCACCTGCAAGACCGGTTGAGAGGATAAAGTCTTTTTTAGTTCTTGAAAGGCCCTCTCTTCCCTTTCTGTCCATTTTATTTTTTCAGGGCAACTCGTCTTTGTTAAGTCGTGCAATGGGGCGGTAATGGAGGCAAATCCCGAAATGAAACGGCGATAGTAACTCACCAATCCCAAAAACGTTCGTATTTGCTTATTTGTAGAGGGTTTAGGCCAGTTTCTAATTAACTGTACCTTCTGTTCTTGAGGCATGATCATTCCTCTCCCTATCGTATAGCCGAGATAATTGGCTTCCTGGGTCCCTAGACAACATTTACTTGGATTAGCCGTTAATCCTGCTTCTCGCAAAGCTCCAGTTACTGCATTCAGGTGTTGTAGGTGCTGTTCCCAAGTCGTGCTATGAATTACAACATCATCTAAGTAGGCAGCCGCAAAATCTCGATGAGGTCGGAGTATTCAGTCCATTAATCTCTGAAAAGTAGCTGGAGCTCCATGTAAACCAAACGGAAGGACCCGATACTGGTACAGCCCCTCAGGGGTGACAAAAGCGGTCTTAGCTTTAGCTTCTTCCACCAGAGGCACTTGCCAATATCCCTTTGTAAGATCTAGTGTACTGATATATCGAGCGTTACCCAATTGCTCGATTAGCTCATCTCTACGGGGCATAGGGTACGCGTCAAACATCGAGATCTCATTTAACCTTTTAAAATTATTACAGAACTTAATTTATAGAAGGAATTAATAGTTCCGTCCGGCTTGGGTATCAGAACTATGGGACTAGCCCACTCGCTATGGGATTCTTCTATTATCCCCATTCTTAACATTTTTCCTACCTCTTCCTTAATTAATTTCCTTTTAGCTTCAGGAATTCGATAGGGGGGCAGTCTTACCCTTTTTCCTGGTTCCGTGATAATCTTATGTTGTATGAGGTGAGTTCGACCAGGACTCTGGGAAAAAACATCCTTGTTTTGTGAGAGGAACTCTTGTAATTCCTGCTTCTGTGAGGGCGCCAGGTCCCCCAGGGCGACAGCACCAGTTTCTTCTTCCAAAGGGTCAGGGGAGAAGTGTGTGAGCAGAACTTCTGCACCATGCCATCTCTTTAATAAGTTTACATGGATGTTGTCTCCGTTTGTCAGGTTGCTTAACTTTGTAGTTGACCGGACCCACCTTTTCCTCCACCTCAAAAGGTCCCTGCCAGGAGGCCAGGAATTTACATTCCGGGGTTGGGACTAATAGCAATACTTTGTCCCCTGGCTGAAATTCTCGCACACTAGCTCCCCTATTATAAATCTGCCTTTGTTGCGCCTGGGCCCTCTCCAGATTTTCCTTCACAATGGGAACAACAATGTTTATTCTTTCCCTCATTTGTTCAACATGTTCAATGACAGTCTGCAAGGGTGAAGGTTGATGCTCCCAAGACTCTTTGACCAGATCTAGTAATCCCCATGGTCTCCGAGCATATAATAACTCAAATGGAGAAAACCCGGTCGAAGCCTGCGGTACTTCTCGAATCGCAAACATTAGATAAGGGAGCAGTTGGTCCCAATTTTTACCGTCTTTCTGCATGGCCTTCCTCAGCATGCCTTTGAGGGTCTTGTTAAAACGCTCCACCAGTCCGTCTGTTTGTGGGTGATATTCTGAGGTTCTGATTTAATGAATACCCAATAGTTTACTTAAATCTTGCATAACTTTGGACATAAAAGGAGTTCCCTGATCTGTTAAGATCTCCTTAGGGATTCCCACCCTAGAAAAGACCTGTACTAGCTCCCTAGCTATATTTTTGGCTGTGGCTGCTCTCAAGGGAATGGCTTTGGGGTACCTTGTGGCGTAGTCCACTATTACCAGTATATACTGATGTCCTTTGGCGGTTTTGATCAGGGGTCCCACCAAATCCATCCCAATCCGTTCAAACGGAGTTTCAATAATGGGGAGAGGAATCAAAGGATTCCTATAATAAGGTTGCGGGGCAGTTTTCTGACATTCTGGGCATTCCCCACAATACTTCTCAATGGCCTTATATATACCTGGCCAAAAGAACCGAGCGAGCAGTCTCTCAGCTGTCTTCTTCATGCCCAGGTGTTCTCCCAGGAGGTGGCTATGGGCCAGGTTGAGTTTCGCTTTGTAGGCTAGGGGAATAAGGAGTTGCTCCACTTTTTCTTGATCCCTCTTCTGCACCTGGTAGAGGAGATTGTTTTTCACCATGAAATAAGGGTAACTCAGGACACTGTTATCATTACAGAACTTTCCCTCAATTTTCCTCACATGTCCCCATGCATGTCTCAAATTTCCATCTTCCAATTGGGCCGTCCCAAACCTCCCTCGATGTTCTGGTGGTTCACAGTCTGGCAAATCCATATTTAAGAATTCATCTCCCAGTTCAGAGCCTACTCCTGTTGGTCTGCCTCTCCAGGGGAATTGGTGTTGTCCTCCGAGACTCCAGGATATGGAAGTGGACATTGCCTAGCAGACTGGACAGTATTCCAAAGTTGAAGAAAGTGGGGACAGTCTCGTCCCAACACCACCGGGTGAGGCAATTTTTCCAACCACCCCTACAATAGAACTATATGTTCCTATTTCGGTAGAAATGGGAATTTTTGCAGACGGATATACCTTAGTTTCCCCATGAATACAAGTAATAGGGATCGCTTCTGCTTGCCTGATCTCGGTGTCTTCAGGTAGTGCTGCAGAGGTCACCAGTGTCACCATACTTCCCGAGTCTAACAAGGCCTCGACATGTTTTTCCCCTATCTTGATTTTAGCAATACGGGGTTCTTCACAGGATGGGACGCTTGCTGTAAGGTAGTTGCATTTTCCCTCTTCTCTGGTGTCCACTTGCATAGGTTCACACCAGTTGGGGCAATTACTGGCTAAATGTCCCTCTTCATGACACTTAAAGCATCTGCGGAACTCTTTCCATGGTTGGGCCCTTTGAACCGATCGTCCCTGAAGAGAAGTCTTAAATTGTGGTGGACCTCGATAATCCCTGTACTTTAGTGACTGAAGCTTCATTTCATTCTCCAAACTCTTGGGATTTCTCCTCTCCTCTTTCTGAAATTCCCCTCTTTCTTCTTTAATCAAAGCTTCAGTAGCCTGCTGTCTGTCCACTAAATCAACAGCCTGGTCTAATGTCTGGGGATCCCCATCACTCACTTTTCTTTTCACGTGAACAGGCAGACTCCTCACAAAGTGATCCAATACCACTCTTTCTACCACTTGCCCCGCGTTTAGTTCTTCTGGCTGAAGACATTTTTTTTTTAGCCAGATGTACAAGGTCAAACATTTGAGATCTCGTTGGCTTATCCATTTGATACTTCCAGTTATGGAACCGGACTGCTCGTATCGCAATTCTTACTCCTAATCTTGCCAAGATCTCCTTTTTTAGAGTTTCATAGTTCTCAGCATCCTCCTCTTTTAAATCATAATAGGCTTTTTGGGCATCCCCAATAAAATAAGGCGCTACTCTCCCTTCCCATTGCCCTCTGGGCCATGCATTCCTGGCAGCTGTTTTTTCAAACATTTTTAAATAGGCTTCCACATCATCAAGCTCTGTCATCTTTTGAAGCCCAATTTCTTCTGTCTTACAGGGTTCTCTCCCTGTTACTGAGGACCATCTAATTTCCTCTCCTAATCTTTGCAGTTCCTCTCTCACCAAATTCTGCTCTTCTATAATTTGTTGATTCGTCTCAGTTTTAATTTTATTAGCCTCCTGCTGTGCCTGTATATCTTCTTGTTGTCCCTTTAAACCTGGAACTGGGTTAGTGTGGCTTGGGATAATTGTTGTATCAATTGTTCCATTTTCCTTAGCGAGAGTTCACACACAAACCGAGAGAGAAGAGAAGAAAAAACAACTTTTTTTTTTTCACAAACCCAATCAGCGGGCTGCCCGCATCCTCTGCCAATTGAGGTGCCTCCGGGGGAAAGGTTTACGTACTGTAGAGACAAGTACTCACACCACACTTCTCTTTTAATTTCCGTGGAGTTTTTCGCCATTTCTCCAGCTCGTCCATCTTCCAAGCCAGTCCGCAATCCGTACTCTCAGTCCTTATTCAGTCCCAATTCCAAAGTCCGTAGAATTCCACAAATCTGCGCTGTATCCAAATCACAAACCGTAAACCGTAATCCTTTTTTATTTCCATTAATCCGTTATTCTTAAATCCGTACAAATACCATCCTGATACCACTATCGCCTCCAAACGCATTCACCTACTGGCTTCCGTGCCTTTTCACTGTTTCCAGGGCATATATATTTTGTTTCTTGATGAGACCCACCTGTGTCTCGTTGTTTTTCGGACTGACCCCTTTCTGTCTGCAGGTCAGCTGATTTCTCTTAGCAGCCACCTTGGTCAGGTCTAAGTCAAGTATATTGAGCAGATCGTTCCTGAAATATCGGTCCTGCATGACCCTTCCTCTGGTCATCTTCCACTCCTATTTAACTAACCATTTTCACTATGTTCAAATATCCAATATTTGTACTGCTTCATTACTGTCACTAGTCAAATTTGGGGTACCACAGGGATCAGTACTCGAACCAGTATTGTTCTCTCTGTACATGTTGCTGCTAGGTCGGATAATACGAAAGCATAATATTAACTTTCATTCCTATGCTGATGACACTCAAATATACATATATAATTTCATTTACACCTAATGACAACTCATCAATTGTCACTTTAGTTAATTGCATTAATGAAGTAAAGTCTTGGATGTGTGAAAATGTTTTGTCACTCAACTCAGATAAAACTGAGGTTCTGTTGTTTGGAGGCAACAGTGCAGATAGGACTGCTATAACATCAGCACTCAACTCTGAGGGTTTAAAATTTTGCCTCAAAGATTCAGCACGTAACTTAGGCATTATCTTAGACACAAGGCTCTGATTTAATTCTCATGTTAATGCAGTATCAAAGGCGTGCTTCCTACAGTTAAGAAATATTGCAAAACTAAAGTATTTTCTCTCCACTCAAGACACAGAAAAACTAATACATGCTTTTGTATACAGAGTAGATTACTGTAATTCCTATCAGGGAGCACCTATCGCACCTTCAACACCTTACAACGAATTCAAAATGCGGCAGCTAGAATTATTACCAGGAGTAAAAAGTACGACCTCATAACACCTATACTTAGCTATCTCCATTAGCTTCCTGTTAGGTACAGGGCAGACTTCAAAATTATTTTGACTAATTCAATAATTCATTATTTTGAATTATTTTGTTAATTATTTTAACTTACTAATAAGGCTCTCAGAGGTCAGGCACCTGTCTTTTTAATGGAGCTGATTAATGTATTCAATTCAATTCAATTTATTTTTTCACAACAAGGTTGCCCCAAGGCGCTTAACAATGCAATTGACGATACATTTTGTCAATACAGAACAGAAGACCAGAAGACAATGGAGGAGAGAACCAAAAACTCCTTAGTAAGGAGAAAAAAAACATCTAGGGATCCAAGGTCAACTGGTTGCCCAACCTCTTTGGGCATGCTAACATTATATAATAAAAAAAGGAAATTATGAGGGTATTAATCCATCCATCCATCATGTCTTCTGTGTGTTAGTACTCCATGCAGATCTCTGTAGACCAGTCAATTCCTCCTAAACGATAGCTATATCCACAATGTCCTTCTTGGATTCATGGCAGTGATGCAGCATCCAACTCAGATGGTACCCAGCCCGGGCACCATCTGGACATGTGGGGAGGAGAATAGGATAGTTTGGTCAGAACAGATGTATCTACCTGGTGGGCCAACATAGAGACACACAATGGCATGTACAGCAGCACCAGCAGCCATGGTTGCAGCAGGCTGTAATGTAAGGTGTGAGTAGGCTAGGCTGAAGTAATAGGTCTTCAGTCTGGATTTGAATGCTGAGATTGACTTGGCATCCCGAATATGGGGTCAGAGACTTTTCCATAAGCTAGGGGCCCTGTAACTAAAGGCTTTACTGCCACCTGTTATTTCATTAATTCGTGGAATATGAAGAAGACCTGCATTCTGTGATCTAAGCAGGCGACTTGGATGGTAAACATTAATCATTTCCATTAGATAGACAGGTGCCTGAAGTCCACCCTGTACCTTACAGGAAGTCAATGAAGAGAGCTAAGTATGGGGGTTATATGGTCGTACTTCTGTTCCTAGTAACAAGTCTAGCTGCTGCATTCTGAATTCGCTGTAAGGTGTTGAAAGACTGGTGTAGCGGCAAGGCTTATTAAAAATACAGGAATTAAGTTTGCTGCTCCCTTAGCAGTTTCTCTCTCCCTCATCTCAGTGGTGATGGATACAGAAAGGCCATTCCATTTGGTTCAGATTTAAGGTGTTTTTCTAGCTGATAGAGTTTCCTGATAAGGAACAACTCCCAAGGCTGAGATTCTCCAGCCACCCTAATAAATGGTCATCTCTGGTGCCTTACTGTCTGGGAGATTTCTTGGGAGACTCTCATCCCAGGTTGTTTACAACCCTAATGTCAGAGAGCATTGTTACTCATCCTCCACTTTGATCAGCCAATCAGGAACTGGTAGGGCAGGGTAACCTCACGTGGGTCTCGAATGCCCGCGGAACATTCAACCAATGAACGACCGTAGTTCCTCCAGATGAAACAGGCAGCACAGGGTCCAGAATGGGCCCTCCAGGATGTTCTCAGACTCAGCGCAGCAAATCACGTGACTGCCAGTGTGTCCGAGTGCCAGGACTTTCCTTTGTTCTAAGAGTCGAGAACGGAGGTCGCCAGCGCGTAACAAAAGGATCTGCCCTAGGTTAGCCCAGCAGCAAGCCTCGTGAACCGCCGGTACCCCACCGTGAACGCTCGCCTGATCAACAAGTGAACTACGGTTGGAACTGTCGACAGCTGAATTTCAGGATTCAGGACTAGTGCTACATCAGGAACGAACCGGTGTTCTTCCCGTCTAAAGAGTGTGACTTGCTTGGACTTTTCATGTGCACAAACTCTTGCTAGTTCAGCCAACACTAACTAGCCGGTCTTCAGAGAGTAACTGCCAGCACACCGCAGAAGGAATCTCTCCCTCCTTCTCCCACTGTCACACCCCACACTCTCCCTCACAAACGCCCTTGCATTCCCATTGTTTCACAATCTCATTCCAAATTAAACCCATCACATTCCCACATGCACCACATTCCTCAAATTCTCACTCCCAGACCAATTATCCAACCACATCCCTTTTCCTTCAGTATTTAAAGTTCCCTCACACACCAACCCATGCTCACTATTGAGAAGCCTCCTCCTTGTGTGTGTTTCTAAGCCTTTTGATTGATCTCCTGGTACCAAATCTTTGCTCCTGCCTTTTAACCATGCCTTTTGGATTTTGTCTTTGGATTGTCTTTCTGATTTCCCTGGTTACTGGACTCATTGCCTCCCTAATTGACCAAGCCCCTGGATTTCGTATTTTGGATTGTGCCTGTTCTTTTGTGCATTCTGTGGGATTCATGGTTTCGCATAAGGATCCTCCTATTCTACCAATTGGTTTCCTGACACCCACACCTCACGCTGGACCAGCACTGCCTGGCACCAGGCCAGAGGACACCAATTGGACGCAGCAACAGCCTGTCGCTGTTCCCTTGTGTCCGTGGGAAATCTGAATCCACACAGATTGGATGAGTATTCAACATTCTGCATTACAGCTCGAGAGTTGTTACCTCAACGCCAGTTGATATCAATTGAATTCCTATGAGTGACGTACTTGCTTGCGAGCATCTAGTGTAGAAGTTGTTAAACTATATAAATGAATGATATACTGAATGTATGTCTCTCTTGGTTAGTAACTCTTCTTTATGTAATATATACCTTTTGTATTCTGCTAACCCTCACTCTTAAGATCTGTTATGCTTATATGCACATTTTATATATTAATAAATGTATTCTCGTGTATTAGTATCCGTGTGTGTGTTGCTGAGTTATCCCGTAAGGTCGGTTTTCTAATAGCCATCAAAGAATCATTTTGTGACTTACTGTTACAATTAACAATTGTCCCAGTAAATGCACAAACCCCCTACAGTGGTGGGTGCTCCCTGAGAGTAGGGCATTGCAGTAGTCTAACCTGCTGTATACAAGAGCATGTACAGTATTAATTTCTCTGTGTCTTGAGTGGAGAGAAACTGCCTTAGTTTTGCAATATTTCTTAACTGTAGGAAGCATGTTTTAGATACTGTTTTAACATGAAAGTTAAATGAGAGCCTTGTGTCTAATATGACGCCTAGGTTACGTGCTGAGTCTTTGAGGTAAATTTTTAAATCCCCTGAGTTAAGTGCTGAAGTTATAGTAGTCCTGTCAGTACTGTTGCCTCCAAACAACAGAACCTCAATTTTATCAGAGCTGAGTAACAAAAAGTTTTCACACATCCAAGTCTTTACTTCATTAATGCAATTAACTAAAGTGATAATAGAAGAGTTGTCATTTGGTGTAAACGAAATCTATATATGCGTCATCAGCATATGAATGAAAGTTAATATTATGTTTTCGTATTATCCTACTTAGCGGCATGTAGATAGAGAACAATATTGGTCCAAGCACTGATCCCTGTGGTACCACAAATTGAATTGGTGACATTGACAAAGCAGTACAATTATTAGATATTTGAACATAATGAAAATGATTACTTAAATATTAAGTAAACCACTTAAGGACTGTTCCACATAAGCCAACCTCAATTTCAAGCCTGTGTAAAAAAACAGAGTGGTCAACCGTGTCAAAGGCAGCACTAAGATCTAGAAGCACAAGCATTGTTGCATTCCCCATGTCAGTAGCTAACAGAATGTCATTTACAACTCTTGTTAATGCAGTTTCAGTGCTGTGACCTGGGTGGAAACCAAACTGAAATACTAAATATTATTTGAATCCAGATACGATTGCAGTTGGGCCACAACTATTCTCTCAAGAATTTTAGATAGAAATGGGACATTTCATACAGGCTTGTAGTTGTTAAGAAGTTGTGGATCCAAATTTGACTTCTTAAGGAGAGGTCTAACAACCGCTACCTTACATTGGTCAGATACAGCGCCTGATGCAAGGGACGTGTTCATTATACTAATTATAGGTCCTGCCAGTACTTCGAGGGAATCTTTGACTAGCTGAGTGGGGATAGGATCTAGCAGACAGGTGGTTCTATAGAATCAGTCTTATTTGTTAGATTAGCTATGGTCCTAAATAGGTAGCGAGGGTTATTTTTATTGCTTTCTATAAGTTCAGAGTAGTAAACTGATTGAGCTCTATATAGGACTTTCTTATACTGTTTCAGGCTATCAGTCCATGCCGACTTCAATACTTGCAAACCTCCATTTGCGCTTTAGTTTGCGGCACTCCTGTTTAAGGGATCATGTGTGATCATTACACCATGGAGAGTGTCTAGTGGTTTTGACTACCTTAGTCTTTAACGGGGCAATTTCATTGATGGCCTGTCTGACCACTGTATTATAGTTATGTGTGATTTTGTGAACATTATTACTGGAGATGAAGCTAGCATTGTTCATCGTGTTCATGAAATTTAATAAAGTACCCCCGTTGATGTGTCGAGTAATAGTCTTCTCCTTGGCAGCTATCAAGGGTAGTCAAATCTCAAAAATGTATACAATCCAAGTCGCTCGCTTAGATCACAGAATAGAGGTCTTCTTCGTATTCAACATATTAATAAAAAAACAGCTGGCGGTAAAGCCTTCAGCTACAGGTCCCCTAGTTTATGGAATAGTCTGCCAACCTACAGTACGTACAGTATGGGATGCCAAGTCTCAGGATACTTACTTACAAGGCTCTCAGAGGTCAGGCACCTGTCTATCGAATGGAACTTATTAATGTTTACCATCCAAGTCGTCTGCTTAGATCACAGGATGGATAGATAGATAGAAGATTTTATTGTCTCCTGAGGGAATTTTTTTATGGACACCCAACACTTCTTTACTGTACATTTAAACAGAATGCAAAAGAAAAATAAAAGAAGAGAAGAAAAACATTGCACATTATACTATTACAGGTCTTCTGTAATGCAGAAGAATGTAGGCCTTCTTCAAATTCCACGAATTAATAAAATAACAGTTGGCAGTAAAGCCTTTAGTTACAGGGTCCCTAGCTCATGGGAAAAGTCTTCCACCCCATATTTGGGACACCACGAAAACAGCTATCATTTAGGAGGATTTGCTGGTCTACAGAGAACTGCATGGAGTACTGGCACACAGAAGGACATGAAAGAAGACTTAATTATCCACATTTTGTACTTTTTTAGAATTGTATAATGTTAGCATTCCCAGAGGGGTTGGGCAACCACTTGACCTTGAACCCTAGAGGTTTTTTTCTCCGTACAGAGGAGTTTTTGGTTCCTCTCCTCCGTTGCCTTCTGGCTTTTTCTCTTTCTGTATTGTAATGTCATGTACTGTCACACAGCATTTTTTAATGCCTTGGGGCACCCTTGTTGTGAAAGGTGCTATATAAAAATAAATGAAATTGAATTGAATTGAACATATTGGGCTGCCATTGGGAAAAACAGCATTGTGTAACATTCTTCCATGAACAGCATGCAGTACCACAACTCAAATAAGCATGACATTTCCAGGGATATTTTGAATTACAGTGTCAGCTACACTGACCGTAGTTACAGAAGTCTTTCATCTCATGTTATAACATTAATGGCAAATGGCAATATTAAAGTCTTTTGCCAAAGACATTCTCACCTGTATATCATAAAAATGTTCCCATTGTGCAGTCATGGTGAGGGCTGCTGAGTTATAAGTGAAAGGTTGCGGGCTCACATCCTGAGTGAGGATATTGATGTTGTACCCTTGAGTGACATACAGTACATCATACTGACATTCCACTTCTACTATAAACATTAACATTTTGCTGCACTAAGATCACAGATTGTAAAATGATATGTGTATGAAAACAAGAAGGACAAGGACAAGAAAACACTAAAAAGACAATGTAAGTGGCATTCCACTTCCTCTTAAAATTATATGACATCACAAATGCTAATTCAGAAATCACATTACAGCATTTACTGTATGTGTCCTCCTGTCACACACGTTTTTCTCCCTCTGGTAAATTCTGTTTTTTTTCTTTCCCCTTCCATCCAGAATCCAATTGGCAATTTTCTTCACAAGATTTCTGATAGCTTGCCCTTTTCATGAATTGGACAAATAATCTTTGCATGTGGATTTACAATTGCATCTGGAATGCAAAACAGTACATTCACCCCCTCTCCTGGTACTGGGGGGGAAATGAATGACTCAGACCTTGAGAAGAAGAAGAAAGACAGTTTCCTAAAGCTTTAGAAAGCCCATTTACTCTGTTTTATTTTTTCCTTATTTGTACTCGATTCTTTGTTGTTATTATTATTGATCCTATGAGTTTATTCAGAGCTTAGTCTCTGGCTGAGTCATGAAATGTGTGAGGATTTATCAGAATTATACACAGTACATGACTTGGAACATTATCCAAGCTTGTGGGGCAATGATTCTTTGGCTGTTTTGAACTCCAGTAGCAATAAGGTTGTGCCAGCAGAAGATTACCCACAGCAGAACTTTTACCTCATTTCAAACAAAAGCACAAAATTAAATCTCAAACTAATCAGATTGGAACAGGACCAAATCTGGAGGGTATTGTTTTGTGTTCATAAGATTGCAAGATTAGCAAAACAAAATTGTCTCCTTTCATTTTCACTTGCTTCCCCGATTCATCTTTTGAGACTCTTCTGAGGATTTAAAATGTAACCTTGTGCTGTTTCAGTGGCTCACTGATTGTTTTAAATATTTGTTTTTGACATTTGTATGATTGCCTTATTCTAGCTGCAAAGCAATCAGTGCAATGTCTCCTAGTCCAAAAACAAATTGCGTCTTGTCAAGGGACATAAAATGGATAGCCATACCATTCCACAAATTTTGTAATTACAAAACCATATTGGGTGCGGGTGCCACTGGCAAAATATACCACAGGGTATTTCATGCACAGCTACATGCTGTGTTCAAAACTTGAAAGGTTAGATTTATTAGCAGCTTTGCACCAAAATTTAATTTGCACTGTGTTCTATAGAATTTCCTACCTGTTGACAAATGAAGTAACTGTTTACTTGTTAATATAAATATTCTGAGTACTCCAACTCTAGTTCTTGTGTGTGCAGTGCAAAACAACAAATGATGGATGTTGCTCTTATGAAAGTAGTGTCTCTGTTATACGGCTCTCCCTGGCTGGGTTTAAAAGCCATAAGAGGAAGGAAAAGAACGAAAAGGTTCAGCTGTGAAACACAAATCATACAGAACTACTGAAGTAGAAAAAGGGGGATGTGTCTTTTATGTTATGGGTTTCTCTTTTGAGCTTTCATTATGATCATTATTTTATTTTAAATGTCTGTCTACACTGTCTAAAATAAAATACACAAATTAATCTCCACCATTGTTAACATTAAATTATGATTAAAAGTGAATGGAAAGACACTCTTACAAATGTTAGGAACACTGCTCTATTGACTGTGCAGGCTACCTGAGACAGGCATCTCTAATGCTGAATGAAACTAGGAACATCAATCACAAACTACAAGGAGCAGGGGACCTCCTGTGGATACAGAGAGAATCGATCCCTCTCTGTCTCCCTCTC
This sequence comes from Atractosteus spatula, assembly GCF_055471065.1. NCBI lineage: Eukaryota > Metazoa > Chordata > Actinopteri > Semionotiformes > Lepisosteidae > Atractosteus > Atractosteus spatula. Next base: position 11,212,726 of record NC_142723.1, read on the forward strand.
TCCGTAAATATACAACATGCCTGTAATTGACTTGTCTCTGTTTGAAGGGGTTTTACCAGGGCAACAATGATATGATTAAATTTACCCACCAGCATGAATAAACTGATGGCAGTTGGGTGCTACTATGCATTTTCTTAGCAGTTAAAAATCTGCATCACTTTCTTTCTCATTTTCCTTTCTTAGCAGGATTTTTCTAATAATACCACTGAGAAAATAGAAATGCAACCAAAGTAAAGGAATCTGCCGCATGAAAGACACTGTATAAACAGTTTGTACATAGAAGCAAAGAGTAAAAGATAAAAAGAGTTTCAAAGCAGTACTTTAAACAATGCACTTTTTAGAAAAGTCCTCTCCATTTCTAAGAGCCTTATATTTTGTTAATGCAGGACTGTGTGCAAGGTAATTAAATCCATTCCTAAGAGGTAAGAAGTATATGGACAGGGAAAACGTCATGAAATAACAAGCTACCAGTTTGGCTGCATGAAGCAGAATTGATTAGTCAGTTTGAGTGTAAAGTCCCACTGAAGAGCAATTTAGAAATGAGCTTTATCACCCTGCATAGCCTTAGAAACAGCTTGAAGACATCAAAGACCCTCACCCCACCTCAACCCCCATTCTATTGCATTAAATTAAAATGTTTTTTCCTCAAAATGTGAAAGTATTCAAAAGAATGCAGTATGTTTCTGGAGATCTGCTGCGAAGACGTACTTTGTCAATTTCTTACAGTATGTCACCATGGCTAATCAGTGCTAAATGGGTTTGAAAAAATCCTAAATAAACATTGAGTTCTGATTTACCCTTTACTGAAGATCCTAACTCTACAACCTCGAAGGACATCATTTTGTAACCCATGACAATCAGAATCCCCACTAACTTACAGATTTAAGAAAAAAAAGCAGTTAAACTACAGGGTTTTGCTGGGTCACATTTTACCTGCTTGAACCATAACCTCAATAGAGTTACCTCTGCTAGACCCATCAAAAAATGTGAATGTTACTTTCTCTGCTGAAACCTGAGAGAAAATGTTTTGCTTTGATTTGCAAACACTTGGGTTTTGAGGATCTACCTACTACTTCTACTTCCTGGAAATAAGCATTTGTGTCAGTGTCTACAGATAAGAAGTTCGGAACCACAACCTTCCTGCTGGAAAGTGGTGCACTGCAGAGGCTGAAACACCTGTAAATTCTTATTACTCATCCTTCAGGTTTTCAGGATAAAGTGGACACTAGCGTGTGAAATAGCAGCAGTGATTCCCTAGAGCTGCAGTACAGATTTTGTTTCATATGGTGACTTAAAAGCCCTCTTTTTAAAAGTTTTTCCATGATAGTCAGTGCCTAAGGTCTTTAAACCATTGCTTTTTAATCCCACTAACACCTTTTTCTTACTTTGAAACCACAAGCTGCTCTTCATTTATATTTTACAGAGATTCCTTTTCAATTGATCTCTCCAAAGAACCTGGGCTTCTCATCAGCAATTTCTCTTTCTTGAACTTCAAAAAAAATTACGATTGATCAATTTACTGTGTCACAGCAGGATTCTTCCTTCCTCTCCTATACTGTCAAAACCAAAAACTAACAGAGCTATGAAAGAAGAAGAAAATGCAACGCGCTAATTCCCAAAAGCTTGGATGGGGAACACAAAGAAACAGGTGTCTCCCAAAAAATTGATCCATTTGTTTCAGTTCCTGGATCTCTGAGCTGCTGAACTCAGATGTGATCACCTTGAGAGAAAGGCAAAAGAAATCATGCCCATGAAAGAGAAGCTGCTGTGGGTGTCACTCTGCAGTTTCTGGCATCCCATCAATTCAGAACACCTTGAACATTGCTAGATTGTCTGGAATGTGCAAAGCAGCTGTGAAAGCAAATGTCTGGAGGTTTTGATGAAAGAAATGTTTAGGTCGATACTTTGGAAATATATCAAGTTAACAGTTTCTTTAGACAATATGAATTCATGTTGAGACTTTTAAATGTGAATGAAATAACAAAATCACATATTGTTTTACACCAATTCATGATTTATTGCACAGGACTTTGAACGTTGGGCCTACAGTATATTGTTGGATAGTCCACAGATAATCAACATCACGGACAGTCTGTCAACATGAGCTCATACAAATTCATAAGGACCAGAGAGCAAAGGAAATGTGCTTTCAGTCCATTTATTTACTTAGTTTCCCACATATCAGTGCCTAGATCTTGAAAACCTGGACATATTTGCGGTTTTTGTGTTTTTTGAATTTGGGAATTCTGAAGGTTTTTCCTTCCAAGCAATGTAAAAATACTGGATGGTTAAAAGGCCATGCATTTATTTTTAAGGTCACACATGTACACAAAGTTCCTTGTTTAAAACTTATGTATAGCTAAGGATGAGGAAAAGAACACTGAGTTTTGTCAGGTACCATGCAGCAACAGTCAGAGAAGTGAATCTTGTTTGAAACATCCACCACAATTGGTTATTTATACAGTGTGCTGCATACAAACATGGAAAATGCTGAGTTTGCAATTTTTTTGTCTCATGATACATTAGCCTACACTTTTAATGGGGGCTCTCAGAACTGTTTTCCTAGGTCCTTCATGCACAGAAACATTTTTTTTCTCTATCTCATAAATTAAATATGTTTCTCTGTGTTAAATAACCAATGTCCACAGTCATACAACCATTGAAAAATGTGCTTTCATGGTTTCCTTGAATAACAGCGGATTGATTTTTAATGAGAAAGGTGCTCTCTGACCCCATGGGCTACCCAAGAGCTGTTTCTCACACTAAAATAACATGGCAATCTAAGGTTGCATGGAAACACATAAACAAGCCCATAATAAGGAATAAATTGATGTTTTGGCCATTGTTCTCATGATAATCCATTGAACTAGAAAGACAGATTTTTGAGGTCTTTGCACTCAGATGTAGATATCTTTGTACATAGTGAAAAGGCAATCATACAGATCACATGTTGAATTTAAAGTTCCTTGTTAATTCCTAATGTTAACATTGAGCCTTGCTCACTTTGTGAAAAACGTTCTTAGAATGAATTAATGAGTTAAATACAACACTCTTCAGAAAGGAATGATCACTGTATGTACAGAAGGGTACAGAAGAAAGAATGGTTTGCATCATATTTTTCAACAGATTGCTGACTTCTTCTCAGTTTGTTCCTCAATAATAAACATTATTGGTGTAGTGTGAGGTACCTAGAACATAATATTCTACACTGAAGACTTTTCATTGCCAAGTCATCACGGAAAAAAGTGAGCACAGAACTGGCATCTACAGCCACAGGGTTTAAAAGATATTTGGATGTTAACTGTGTATTGTGGTCAAGCCACTGACCAGGCAGGATCTGGGCTGAGTGGATGGAAATTGCTCAGACAGCCCTCAGATTTCTGGGACACCCTTGTCCAGATCTGCTACTTTGTTTGGTCAAAGAACCTGACAAGGCCGAGCCATGGAGCATAAACAAGGCCTTGCTGCTGTCTCTGTTCCAGATGAAACACAATGCCTTGAACATATCCTGGCTGCAACGATTATTCTGTGTAACTCTGCAAGGCAGGTACTGTATATGAGCACATTATTGCAGGACTAGGTTATCAACACACACAAATATGATTGGACTGTATTATTACAGGATATACTGTACTCAAGGAATGTTATAGCAGCAACAGAACCAAAAGACTAACACAAAAATTAACAATGTGCTTCAACTACAGGAACATTTGCAATATACCAAATAATTAGTGCCACAAGATTTAACTGATCAAATGATCTGAAATAACACAAGGGAATGTGTTGCATATTGTTGTGTTAGTAAACCACAGGGTATTTCCAAAAATTTAAAATATGAATAAACAAGTAAGTCCCTTTTTGTAGAATGTACAGTAGACTTTTTTCACATCCTTCCAGCTCAGGATTTACAGCCATGTACAGTATTAAACGGACCACAATGTATTCAATGTAAAGTTAATTATTTTCCAAAAGAGCCCAAAGGCTAAGCATGGAACACATTGCCTTCAGAATCCAGCAATGCAAGATGAGTTCTTCAGTGCAACCTGCAAAATAAAGATAAGGGGGAAGCAAGTACCAGAAAATAACAAGGAACAACCCAAAAAGTCCCATTAGCAGTTCATATTGGAACACTAATAGTTTCATCTCTCCCATTTGAAAAATTATGATGCCGGCCAGAGAGAGCCAAGATTGGAGCTGAACAGACAAATATAGATCCCAAATGACCAATGAACAATCATGGCATCTCAAAGACAACAGCCTGGGCTAGAGAGAGGAATTTAGTCCAAGGTTGATGGGTGCCATATCCTCTTTCCATTTCTAACAAGGGAGGAAACAGTAATCCAGGGCTCTCTCAGCGTTCCAGCAAAGAGAGACTCCTGTAACTTGCAGAGTACCTCCAGGCTTTCAGTCAGTAACCTCCTCCTGTTGGCTCTTAATACCCCATCAGGCACTGATTAGCGTAAAGCATGTTGGACAGGCTTATCAATGTCTCATTCTCTCCCAGGTATTGTTACTAGAGAACCTAGTTTTTGATAAAACATGAGATGATTCCAAATTAGGTGAAAAAATAGGAAAAAATAAATGTCAATATATGTCAATAAAAAATAAATTTTATTGGTGTAGTGTGAAGTAGCTTTAAGGACCTGGACCTGTTACTAGAGTGTCATGGGTTAAGACACATACTGGTGCAGTATGCTATATGAATGGAATGCTATTTGTATTCTTGAGAAAGGATCTTTTACTTCAATTTCCTCTTTTTTTCTCAAATTTTCTCTCAATTCGACAGGAGTTATCATTTGAAGGACTATAACACAAAGAGAAAGAAAAAAACGTGCACTCACATCACATAATTCTACAGAACTAGAGATAAGTCTGTGATCGACTGAACTGTGGTTACTCTTTTCTCCTAGAACTTTATTTTTGGCTGAACTTGGCATTATAGTGTGACATCCAGACAGAGGGTTGTTTGCTTTTAAGTATCTCTTATTATCTCATCTTCTTTACAAAGGATAAGCTATAAAAAAGCTTTCCCCATAATGAGCTCTGCATTACATCTTTGACTGTGATAAGTGATAGATGATCACTATAGGCCTCTTTTATGATAAAGTGTAATGGCGTATAGAACAAATGCATGGAAAGGGTCAATAGCATCCTGCTTTTTATGATGTATTGGAATCAAATGTCATCCTCAATCACCTAATTGTCATTTGCCTTTTTTTCCATGGATATCATGGTTAATAGGCAATTGCTGCAAAGAAAGGCAAATAGCTATGTGAATAAATACTATAATTAATGTTTTATTATATTCCAGTCAAATGTGAAACAAATGAGTTAAATATTTGTTTACAGAAGTGATTGTCCTCACAGAACCCCAAAGATATTGACATGCGTGTTACCATGTGTGTTGTCAGTGCCATTCATCTGTAGTTCTCTCTTGTCCTTGATTGTGCACACAGAGAGGCAAGAATAAACTGCATACTACAATGATGCTTCATTTTCAGACAGTAAAACGAATCACGACCTCTAGCTATAGACAGGGATAAATGTCGCATGAGCATAAGACTGATGTTCTTACAGAGGTGTTAGACAGCTCCTCTTAAGACTGAATATACACTGTTTATATACTTCTGATGAATCTTGTTTAACAGCTAAACTACCTCACCCAATACAATATTGATTAACCTGTTAAAAAAGCAAAGGCAATGCTTTGATATACAATTAATAGTGTGGAATTTCAATCAAGAGAGGGAAAGATAACATTTTACAATGCACTTAATTAGACCTTATTTGGGATACATATTCAGGCTTTGTCAGCATTGTTAAATGGAAGATATTGCTGTTCTAGAGGTAGTATAGAGGACAACTACCAAACTGAGCTGAAAGAAATGAGCCTAAAGAAATGTTATACTTGGACAAATAACAAATGAAGAGAACTAAATTATTCTTTCCCGCAGAGGAGAAGATTACATGTATATGAGTCAGGTATTTCAAATCCTGAAAACAAAGTCAATCCAGGGAACTTCTTAAAGACCAACAGTGATACACAGATCCAGAGACAGAAGTGGAAATTAAGTTTAGAAGCATTCAGGAGAGAAAATAAGAGACATTTTTATACTCGTTGGCGTTAGTACAACTCTGTAGATGCATTTTTGAAGCTGGATTTGTACAATGTTTAAAAAAGATTCTGACATGTTATTGGATTATCAGACAATTAGCAGCCTAAAAGCAAGGCAGGCTGAATGGACTTTTCTGATTTGTAATCTTTCTGATGTTCTTATTTATATACTCATTGAGACTCATCAAACCACGAAGGCTGCAAAACTACTGCTTTATTAAAATAATCATACCTGATTGTGCATTTACTTTGTCAACCGTCCAACAGTTGGTCTTCTTTCCTTTTTGTACTCTTATTTCATTACACTTCACAGCTTGCTTATTTACAGTGACATTCTGCAATAAATGTTAGGACAGACAGAGCTGACACAGTATTTCTTACTAACCAACTTGAAGAGGTCTTTCTATAAACCTTACACTTCACCACAGCTACCTGCCTTGTACGTTGGAGAGCCTCAAGTAGTTGTGACACTAAATCAGCATTCTTTACTGGCATACCAGCAGAAGTAAAAAAATCCCTGTTACTCCACAACCTTCCAAAGTCATGACATACCCCAAACCCATATCGCGAGCCTGTGTATATAGTGGAGGTCTTCCCCTTTGCCAATTTACAGGCCTCAACCAAAGCCTTCAGCTCAGCTCTCTGGGCTTAGGCTGGGACCCCAAATCGTCCTGCACATTGGATATCATATTCAGTAGTGACAGCCGTTGAAGATCCATTGGAATCTACAAACAAAACAATATACAAACGAAGTTTCATCTGTGAAGAGGATGAGGTCTTCATTCCCGAGTGGTTGCTTGGCTATTTTAATACCCTCATCCTCTCCCATTGTCCTCAGGCCTCTGAGGGGTCAGGTAGCTGTAGCGGCAATGCTTGTTAATAAGACAGAATTAAGCGTTGGTATGCTGTCCTAAAGGAGGCCCCATCTCACCCTCCATCTCTGTGGTGCAGCCACAGAGAAAGTATTCATGCAGGCTGATTTAAGATGTTTTCTTTTGATAAGGAACAAGCTCCCAGACGGGGATGCACTTAGCTAAGCCTGGCTATCATGATCAATGGTCATCCATTGGCGCCTATCAGTCTAGGGAGTGCCGAATGGACATCTGGACTGCATTCCTAAGTGTCAAGAGTAAGTGACTTATATCTCATCTTGACCAACCAATCAGGGACTGGCAGGGCGTGGTAATACCACGTGGGTCTCCAGTGCCCGCCAAACTCTCAACCAATCAGCACACATCTGGGTCTTGGTCAAAAAGGGAGCGCAAGCTCAGATCGGGGCTCTCCTTGGCCATTTTCGCGCATCCTCAGAGACAATCACGTGACAACTGCTGTTGTCTGCAAAAGGACTTGGACTTTGTTCTAAGCACGAGGCCGAGGATCCCGTACGTACTCAGAATTCTACCAACGTGAATGCTCCGCTTGATCAACGGCAGCCTACAGTTGGACCCTCGTCGACAACCTGAATAGCTTATTCAGAAGCAGCGCTGGACCGGGAACGAACCAGCTTCTTCCCAGGCAAAAGAGTGACTTGTGAGGACTCGCGGTCACACTCTGTGCATAGAGACTTTCTACTAGCCAGCCGGACTGCTGGTAGATCCCCTCGGAGCAACGACTGCCCTGCGCGCTGCAGTCAGATTCCTCCGCCCGTCCTACTCCGAGCTGCACCTTGACTGGTTGGCCGGTAGCCAGAGGACGCCGACACAGCGCCCATTGGACAACCGCTGCAACAGAGGCTGCAACAGAGCCTGTCAGCTGGTTTGGTGTTCGTGCCGGGAGATTCCAAATCCATACACAGTGGATAAGTAAACCCCATGTTCTACATTGCGTCTCGAGAATTCAATTGTACCTCAACACAAGTTGTTATCAATTTAATTCATGAGTAATGTATTTACTTTCGAGTTTAGAGTAACAGTGGGTAATAACACTGATTAGCGATTTGGTAACCGAACGATATATATTGACATATATTCTCTGTTGTGTATCTCTTTGTGTTTGCATCTCTTCGAGATTATATACCTTGTCTATTGATAACCCTCACAGTAAGGTCTGCCGCTCGTATCCAGGCAGACTAGTATATCTTTGGTGCACAATTTATATTAATAAATGTATCTCGTGTATTGAACCCGTGTGTGTGCGTTGTTAGTTGTTCTGACGATTGATTTTCTAAAAGCTACAACGAACAACCTCGTGATTACTGTTACAATTAATAATTGTCTCAGTAAACCCATCAAACCACTACATAGCAAAGTGGCCGGATTTAGAGCCCCTTCACGCTCAATGGTAATATTAGGAGCCTCTAAAAGGACCTGCCACCTGCTCCATCGAGAAGCATTAACCTGGCTGACCCGGGTCAGGGACATAAGGGGTTGCACCGCATGAGGGCATCAAACAATCAGTTGCTGGTCTAACACTGTGCTATTAACTGCCTGCACTGCTAAACAGATGGCCTGAACAGCATGTAGACATGGTCCCCAGCCCCTGGCTACCTCATCCAAGGGTCCCAAGTAATACCCTACCAGGCGGTACCTACCCCATGTTCCTGCGTTAGTACAGCTGTCCAGAGTCCATTCTTTTCACTTACATAGAGGTAGAAAGGTTGATCTGTCTGAGGAAACCCCAATGCAGGAGCCTGCAACAGAGCTTGTTTCAAATAATTAAAAGCATGTTTAGCTTCAGAGCTCCAAGCAATTGGATCGAGGGGTCTTCCCCCCTTCAATAGGTCAGTGAGAGGTTTGGCCCTCTCAGAAAAAGCATCAACCCAGTTTCTATTGAAATAACATAGGCCAAAAAATGAATGGAGCTCTCTAATAGTGTTGGGACTGTGATCGGTTTGCCTGAGCCCGATCCTCTGTGAATTCCCTCTTTCAATGACTGATTTTCTGTCCCAAGTAAATAATGGTGTCCAGGCATATCTGTGCCTTGTTGTAATATGCCTTGTGGCCTTTTTCAGCCAAATGGTTGAGAATGATTCGGAGGTCATTCTTGTGGGTTTTCTCACTGGGAGAAACAAACAGAATATCATTGATATACTGAATCATCACAGAAGTCAGTTAAGGTAGTTTACATACTGTAAGTGCTGTCTCAGAGCCATGTGACACACTGTTCTGTACAAAGTAATTCCTTGTAAATGCTGCATGGAATCCCAGCCCAATAGATTTGGGATGGAACCCATCCACATTCGAATGATAAAGTGCACGTCTCCTCCTAAATCAATGTTACTCCTGTATATGCTGTATATGATACTCTATATCACACCGTTTAACAGTGAAATGAGACAAGCATGACAGTTGTGCTCCAGTATCCAAAAACAGAGAAACAGACACCTCATGAATAGTACATTTTAGTTTTAACTCATTGTGCTCAATGGACTGGGACAGACTTAGGGAGGCTACAAGGGAGCTCTCTAGTTTAACAGATCTCTCAAAAGACTGTTTATCCTCCTCAGACAAATCTCTTAACTGGGAGATATATTTTTTTCCTGTTCTTTCCTGTCAGCTAAACCACAGGACAGGTCCCTGCTTTCTTCATGACCTGTTAAAATGACCTGTATTTTTTTTTTAAATAGTTGCACACCGGAAATCTCCACTGGTCACCCTGTCTATTTAAGATCAAGATTTAAGATTTTTTTTTATTAGCCATATACAATTTCTTGCATTAGGAATTTGTCTTTTCGCATACCCCAGCTTGCTCTCCATGAGACACACAGACACACAGATGGGGAGAGAGAAGCTTGGGGTCAGAGCGCAGGGTCAGCCATTTATACGGCGTCCTGGAGCAGCTGGGGTTCAGGGCTTTGCTCAGGGAGTGAGCTCCAACGGAGTAGGATTCCTCTGCCAGCCATGGGATTTGAACTCAACCTTCCAGCCACAGGCGTAGATCCTTAGCAGAGCACCTTAGCATACATATTTCTCTCACTCTGAATCTACAGCATTTTAGCAATATCTGGTTTCAAGCCACTCAAATAAATCTGCTTAATTACCGATGAGGAATCACCCCTTTAATTGAACCTAAGGCTAAGCAGTACAAAGCACGAATACTAACCATTTCAGGACTGTACTGTCTTCATATATTTAAACTTTTGTTTTAATTAATTTTATACAAATACTATTGTATGTTTAGATAACTCATTTAGGTCCACCTGTACTGTGCTGGTATTTGTACTTATGAGTTTTAGAAGCTCTTATATTTCTAGTCACATAAGTTGCTTTTTCATTTGCTTTAGTTAAGTCTCTTAAGTTCAGTCTCTAGCCAGTCCGGCTAGCTTAACACACTCGCACCATCATTTACTGTACCAAATGTCAGTTACGCACTGAGGTCTTTTACACACACACGTGCTGGCACATAAATTCATAAAACACACATACACATCTAGAATATTTTTTTCTGTACTACACCCTTAAATTATTATGTTTTTCACCTCATGAACATTATAGTTTTGGTTTTAGCGTAAATACGCTGTATTTTGTTTTACCTCTACATGTAAAACCTACATGTAGCATCTACATCTACATGTTTACCTCTTTTAACAATGTAACTTTTCATAAACGCAACATCACTTATTCCAATATCCGTCTGTTTATCCTTATACTTTCCGACAGCCCTGCTCAGACCATACACCATCTGACAGTCTGTACTATTTTTTCAGCTTTTCCTCACATCCTTTAACTTGCATTTGTCTGATATATAATCAGATACCTCCACTGCTTTCTCAGACAGCCAGTTAGCACACATGTTCAGTTTCTGAAGGCTCTGTTGTGTGAGGTAACAGCTCATAAGCAGGTGCTTTTTACTTGGAAAAACCTGTGCATTGCTGCACTCATGCAACTAGTGGCATCAGTTACCTCCAGATCTAAATGCCTCTCAGAGTCTTTAAAGAACACTTACAATTCACTGTTCATAGGTTAGGAACAAGAACACAAGCAACCCTCCTCCTGGATCAGTAATTCACCATCCCCAGAAGGCCAGCATTGCTGTTTTTGGCCTTGGGTGGACTTACGCACAGAGCTATTCTCCACTCCCAACGTCCTTTAAATCCTGCTACTGAGTGATTCGCTCTTATTATGAGGTGTGTTTATGTTTGAATGTTGTGTGTATGTGTATGTTCAAGAACAAGAAAATATCAAACAGCGTACACATATTATCTACTTCCCACTTTCACTCACATTGAGCATTCCCTGTTACCCTGTTAAAAAACAAACTACTCCATGCACAATGAAGGCATATCCAGTCCCAAACACCGGGCACAATGAAGGCACATCCAGTCCCAAATGCCACGTGCAATACCACGCTTTCGTTGCTTGCCAGACTATATTTTGGGCTTACAGCCAACCATCCATTACATCCATTACATACACCTGCCCCGGGCCAGGGGAAAACCAGAAATTCACGTTCACTCCATCATCTCAGGCGATCCTCACAGG